>NC_141000.1:18065042-18665042 GCF_052327205.1 Somniosus microcephalus | reverse complement strand
CGGTGTGTCTCATCACCTCCCTACGGTGTGTCTCACCACCTCCCTACGGTGTGACTTATCACCTCCCTACGGTGTGTCTCATCACCTCCCTACGGTGTGTCTCACCACTTCCCTACGGTGTGTCTCACCACCTCCCTACGGTGTGTCTCATCACCTCCCTACGGTGTGTCTCATCACCTCCCTACGGTGTGTCTCATCACCTCCCTACGGTGTGTCTCATCACCTCCCTACGGTGTGTCTCATCACCTCCCTACGGTGTGTCTCACCACTTCCCTACGGTGTGTCTCACCACCTCCCTACGGTGTGTCTCATCACCTCCCTACGGTGTGTCTCATCACCTCCCTACGGTGTGTCTCATCACCTCCCTACGGTGTGTCTCATCACCTCCCTACGGTGTGTCTCATCACCTCCCTACAGTGTGTCTCATCACCTCCCTACGGTGTGTCTCATCACCTCCCTACGGTGTGTCTCATCACCTCCCTACGGTGTGTCTCATCACCTCCCTACGGTGTGTCTCATCACCTCCCTACGGTGTGTCTCATCACCTCCCTACGGTGTGTCTCACCACTTCCCTACGGTGTGTCTCATCACCTCCCTACGGTGTGTCTCATCACCTCCCTACGGTGTGTCTCATCACCTCCCTACGGTGTGTCTCACCACTTCCCTACGGTGTGTCTCACCACCTCCCTACGGTGTGACTTATCACCTCCCTACGGTGTGCCTCATTACCTCCCTACGGTGTGTCTCATCACCTCCCTACAGTGTGTCTCATCACCTCCCTACGGTGTGTCTCATCACCTCCCTACGGTGTGTCTCATCACCTCCCTACGGTGTGTCTCATCACCTCCCTACAGTGTGTCTCATTACCTCCCTATGGTGTGTCTCATCACCTCCCTACGGTGTGTCTCATCACCTCCCTACGGTGTGTCTCATCACCTCCCTACAGTGTGTCTCATCACCTCCCTACGGTGTGTCTCATCACCTCCCTACGGTGTGTCTCACCACCTCCCTACGGTGTGACTTATCACCTCCCTACGGTGTGTCTCATCACCTCCCTACGGTGTGTCTCACCACTTCCCTACGGTGTGTCTCACCACCTCCCTACGGTGTGTCTCATCACCTCCCTACGGTGTGTCTCATCACCTCCCTACGGTGTGTCTCATCACCTCCCTACGGTGTGTCTCATCACCTCCCTACGGTGTGTCTCATCACCTCCCTACGGTGTGTCTCACCACTTCCCTACGGTGTGTCTCACCACCTCCCTACGGTGTGTCTCATCACCTCCCTACGGTGTGTCTCATCACCTCCCTACGGTGTGTCTCATCACCTCCCTACGGTGTGTCTCATCACCTCCCTACGGTGTGTCTCATCACCTCCCTACGGTGTGTCTCATCACCTCCCTACGGTGTGTCTCATCACCTCCCTACGGTGTGTCTCATCACCTCCCTACGGTGTGTCTCATCACCTCCCTACGGTGTGTCTCATCACCTCCCTACGGTGTGTCTCACCACTTCCCTACGGTGTGTCTCATCACCTCCCTACGGTGTGTCTCATCACCTCCCTACGGTGTGTCTCATCACCTCCCTACGGTGTGTCTCACCACTTCCCTACGGTGTGTCTCACCACCTCCCTACGGTGTGACTTATCACCTCCCTACGGTGTGCCTCATTACCTCCCTACGGTGTGTCTCATCACCTCCCTACAGTGTGTCTCATCACCTCCCTACGGTGTGTCTCATCACCTCCCTACGGTGTGTCTCATCACCTCCCTACGGTGTGTCTCATCACCTCCCTACGGTGTGTCTCATCACCTCCCTACGGTGTGTCTCATCACCTCCCTACGGTGTGTCTCACCACTTCCCTACGGTGTGTCTCATCACCTCCCTACGGTGTGTCTCATCACCTCCCTACGGTGTGTCTCATCACCTCCCTACGGTGTGTCTCACCACTTCCCTACGGTGTGTCTCACCACCTCCCTACGGTGTGACTTATCACCTCCCTACGGTGTGCCTCATTACCTCCCTATGGTGTGTCTCATCACCTCCCTACGGTGTGTCTCATCACCTCCCTACAGTGTGTCTCATCACCTCCCTACGGTGTGTCTCATCACCTCCCTACGGTGTGTCTCATCACCTCCCTACGGTGTGTCTCACCACTTCCCTACGGTGTGTCTCACCACCTCCCTACGGTGTGACTTATCACCTCCCTACGGTGTGCCTCATTACCTCCCTATGGTGTGTCTCATCACCTCCCTACGGTGTGTCTCATCACCTCCCTACGGTGTGTCTCACCACTTCCCTACGGTGTGTCTCACCACCTCCCTACGGTGTGACTTATCACCTCCCTACGGTGTGCCTCATTACCTCCCTACGTTGTGTCTCATCACCTCCCTACGGTGTACCTCATCACCTCCCTACAGTGTGCCTCATCACCTCCCTACGGTGTGTCTCATCACCTCCCTACGTTGTGTCTCATCACCTCCCTACGGTGTGTCTCATTACCTCCCTACGGTGTGTCTCATCACCTCCCTACGGTGTGTCTCATCACCTCCCTACGGTGTGTCTCATCACCTCCCTACGGTGTGTCTCATCACCTCCCTACGGTGTGTCTCACCACCTCCCTACGGTGTGACTTATCACCTCCCTACGGTGTGCCTCATTACCTCCCTATGGTGTGTCTCATCACCTCCCTACGGTGTGTCTCATCACCTCCCTACGGTGTGTCTCATCACCTCCCTACGGTGTGTCTCATCACCTCCCTACGGTGTGTCTCATCACCTCCCTACGGTGTGTCTCATCACCTCCCTACGGTGTGTCCCATCACCTCCCTACGGTGTGTCTCATCACCTCCCTACAGTGTGTCTCATTACCTCCCTACAGTGTGTCTGATCACCTCCCTACGGTGTGTCCCATCACCTCCCTACGGTGTGTCTCATCACCTCCCTACGGTGTGTCTCACCACTTCCCTACGGTGTGTCTCATTACCTCCCTACGGTGTGTCTCATCACCTCCCTACGGTGTGTCTCACCACTTCCCTACGGTGTGTCTCACCACCTCCCTACGGTGTGTCTCATCACCTCCCTACGGTGTGTCTCATCACCTCCCTACGGTGTGCCTCATCACCTCCCTACAGTGTGTCTCATCACCTCCCTACAGTGTGTCTCATCACCTCCCTACGGTGTGTCTCATGACCTCCCTACGGTGTGTCTCATCACCTCCCTACGGTGTGTCTCATCACCTCCCTACAGTGTGTCTCATCACCTCCCTACGGTGTGTCTCATTACCTCCCTACAGTGTGCCTCATCACCTCCCTACGGTGTGTCTCATCACCTCCCTACGGTGTGCCTCATCACCTCCCTACGGTGTGCCTCATCACCTCCCTACGGTGTGTCTCATCACCTCCCTACGGTGTGTCTCATCACCTCCCTACGGTGTGTCTCATTACCTCCCTATGGTGTGTCTCATCACCTCCCTACGGTGTGTCTCATCACCTCCCTATGGTGTGCCTCATTACCTCCCTACGGTGTGCCTCATTACCTCCCTACGGTGTGTCTCATTACCTCCCTACGGTGTGTCTCATCACCTCCCTACGGTGTGTCTCATCACCTCCCTACGGTGTGTCTCATCACCTCCCTACGGTGTGTCTCATCACCTCCCTACGGTGTGTCCCATTACCTCCCTACGGTGTGTCTCACCACTTCCCTACGGTGTGTCTCATCACCTCCCTACGGTGTGTCTCATCACCTCCCTACGGTGTGTCTCACCACTTCCCTACGGTGTGTCTCATCACCTCCCTACGGTGTGCCTCATCACCTCCCTACGGTGTGCCTCATTACCTCCCTATGGTGTGTCTCATTACCTCCCTACAGTGTGTCTCATCACCTCCCTATGGTGTGCCTCATCACCTCCCTACGGTGTGTCTCATTACCTCCCTACAGTGTGTCTCATCACCTCCCTACGGTGTGCCTCATCACCTCCCTACGGTGTGCCTCATTACCTCCCTATGGTGTGTCTCATCACCTCCCTACGGTGTGCCTCATCACCTCCCTACGGTGTGCCTCATTACCTCCCTACGGTGTGCCTCATTACCTCCCTATGGTGTGTCTCATTACCTCCCTACGGTGTGTCTCATTACCTCCCTATGGTGTGCCTCATCACCTCCCTACGGTGTGTCTCATTACCTCCCTACAGTTTGCCTCATCACCTCCCTATGGTCTGCCTCATGATCTCCCTACAGTTTGTCTCACCACTTCCCTACAGTGTGCCTCATTACCTCCCTGCGGTGTGTCTCAGCACTTTCCTATGTTGTGCCTTGCCATCTCCCTACAGTGTGCATCAGCGCTTCCCTACAGTGTGCCTCAGCAGTTCCCTATGGTGTGCCTCATCACCTCCCTACAGTGTGCATCAGCGCTTCCCTACAGTGTGCCTCAGCAGTTCCCTACGGTGTGCCTCATCACCTCCCTACAGTGTGCATCACCGCTTCCCTACGGCGTACTTCGGAACTTCCCTACCATGTGCCTCACCATCGCCCTACAGTGTGCCATGTCATCTCCCTATGTTATGTCACACTACCTGCCTATGATGTGCCTTGCCATCTCGCTACTATCTCCCCACAGTCTGCTGCACTATTTTTCGTCTTTGTACCTCATCTTCAGTTACAGTTTACAGTGAAATGAGAGACCACATAATATTCCAAATACACTTAATAAATGTATCTATAAACATATCACATGAATTATAATAACGAATAACCCTTGTGCCTGCCATAGTTAAATAGCTGTCATTGTATGCAAGGTGTGAGATGTGGGTGTGAGTGTTGCTAGGTAGAGATTGTTGGTGGGTGAGTGCTGGGGGTGTGGTACATTGAGCAGTGTATGAAGCTTGTGGTACAGATGGTGGTATGTAGCATTTGTTGAAGCCTTCACTCACCCTGACCACCCATGTGAGGTTGTTAAACTTCCTCCTGCACTGTGTTTGGGTCCTGGGTGGGGAGCTCAGTGCTGCCCATGATGTGGTGTGCCACCTCCCTCCATATAGTCTGGCAGACTTGTGGCACGGGCCTCCTGCCAGTTGGGGGGCACTGGACCGCCCGCCTTCTCTCCACCGCTAAAATCAATGCCTCCAAAGCTTCTCAGAAAACCTTCGGGCTCTCTCCCTGGGGCGGAGATCTACCATCAGGACTTGTAAATAAGTGCTCCTTCTCCTTGTCCTTATTATGATTGTTGAGGCAGCTGCACACCCAACAACGCTGAGAATGAGATGCTGCAGCATCAATGAACCTCCCCTTTAAGTAGTGAAAAAAGCCTGTGGCAATCATTACTTGTGTTTAGAGTGCCCCCAATATTGGCCCATGTTTTCAGTGTAATGCCAATGAGTGTGAGCTTTTAGACTAGAATCATGACTGCAATCATTTTAATGAGGAGTGAGGACGAATTTTGCATGCAGCCTAGACGATTTTCAACTGGTGCTACTTAACCATTTTTAATCTAAACACTGCCCATTTCTTGGCTATAGTGAATTTCTAGCCCATAGTCTTCAGCTACATTTTAGAATGGTGGGCATTAAACTGAGATCAGATTTTATAGGCTAAAATTCCTAATATCTTTATTTGTAGCAAAACAGAAAAAGCACGGAGATTTGATGAATACTGACCTTCCTTTAAATGCACAGGCATATTTTCCATTCACATGGCCAGTGGTGCTGGTGTGGAATGGATGCGTAGGGGTGAGGAATCAGGCAGAGGCCCATATCAATGGATCCTTGCCCATTTTGCACACCAAGCAATCATCTGGTCAGCCTCTTGAAATCAATAGTAATGGCAGTAAAATGAATGGATTAACTGTGTGCTCAGTTCAACTCTACAAAATGAGTGATGAGGCAGATAGCAAGTGATTGCTTCGTGAAGACCAACTGGCTTTTTAATGATTGTTTCTGAAGGTGAATTTGAACGCATTAAACATTCACATGTTGGTATCCCACATCATAATATCTGTGGAGCAGTTGTACAGATAGGGCAGGGGCTACTCTTGCTCTGTGGTGGGGAAAACGATGTCTGGCTCAGGAGAGGTTCCGGCAAATTTCTTCAGTGGCTGTCAAGGGGGCTTCTGGTTGTTTTCCCTCATCTGCCTCCAAATAATCCACATCACAAAAGAAAATGGTAGGAACGGTACGGAACGTGACCTCCCTCACTAAATGTAAAGAACTAACAGCATTCTGCAGCAAAGACAGCAACAGGAAAAGCATAATGATCTTTCTTGGCAACGCCAGCCTGTCTTCTAAGATAGAAAACAACTAAATGACAGCTCTGAATTCAGTGACGAAAGTTTTTTCTCCCATCAGCTTGTCCCTGAAGTGCACTTTGTGCTATTAGAAGTTTGAGTGCAGAGATCTGTGACATTCACTTGTACAGAATTCATGATGGCCCAGAACTTGGTGTCGGGGGCTTGCCGCGCGTGCAAGCCCCCGATGTGCACTTACCCGGCGCGCCGACACCTGAAACCTGGCCCGCAGTGGATTTCCTGTCAGTGGCCCGGTTCTGATGTCGGCGCGCTGTGCTAACCTGACCCAGCGGCGTAGTTAGTGCGATGTGCCGGCTGGGATCAGGTGAGCACTGTTCAGCCAATCAGGGGAGGGGAAACTTCATTCATAAGTTTGAGAGTAAGAACTGTCAAACTCATGAGAAGTACTGCACCCCAAAACACTACTTAAACTTTAAATAAAATTTAAAAAAACATCCCAATCATTAAATTAAGTATAAATAAGTTTAAAAAAATAATTTAAACAATCATTTTTTTTTTTGAAAAAAATAAATTTTTAATAGAAAGGGTCTAAAACTAAACTTACCTTATTGTAGATTCTTTAAAATAATAAACCTGTGGAAATTTTTTTTCTAAATTGCGCAAAAACACCACTTACCTGTAAAAATAAATACTTACGTGTGCTTTTTACAAGCGTAAAGACCGGAGGCCTTTAGACATGCGCAAATCCCCCAAAACAGAGGAAATCCAAGAGGCACGCGCTGCCCCCTACAGCGCACGCGCTAGCCTCTTCACCTCTTGGGTTAGAGGAGAGGAAATGCCGGTTTTCAGCGCATGCGCTGTGCATGCTGAAAACCGGCATTTCCTCCGGCCAGACGCGTGAGTACCCCTTCCGTACTCACGCATTTGGGGAGGAATTACTGCCCCATTGTTGTGTCCTGTTCAGTTGTATGCAGGTGCACACACTGGATAAGCCATAGAGGAAGTTTGGGTGCAAAATGGGAGCAAAGAATTTCCTTTGCCTTGCATTCTTTCTCCAGATGCTATTTTGGTAAAGAGCAGTGAAAAATCGGCCTTGAAAGCTCTAAGTCCAAAATGTTAATTTGCCTTTTCTTTTCTGTTGCTGACAGACGTGTTGTACATTTTCAGTATTTTCTGATTTTGTTGAACAACCTCTATATGGCAGTCCCAAACTATTAAACATATCTGCAGCAGCTAATTTGTGTAATGATGGTTGAATTTTAGCACACAATGTACCATGCTTTGTTTCCATTCACTGGGGTAGGCACAGCAGGCTGGCCAGCTGATCACAGCAGGAGTGAAGAGACTGGAGTCATTTCGAGGCCCACACCTCATTTAAATAGAATCAGCGAGCTGCCCACCCCAAACGGGCATCCTGATGCAGCTCGTCGGATTCAGGCAGGCACAATATCGGGCAGCCCAGAGGCGCCCAAGCCGGCAGCGAGCCAGGTTCTGAGGGGTCGGGGGGGGTGGGGGGAAGGGGAGGGGGTGGGGGGAAGGGGAGGGGTTCGCAATCATGGGGGGAGCCTTAAAACAGACAAAACCCACACGACAAAGGCTTATATTGGCAAAAAAGAGTACAGATGGCCCTAGGTTGTCCTTATCGGAAAGTGGTCCACATGTTGCAAACCTGCTGCCCCTCCACCAGGTGGAGGCCTAAAGCACGCCTTACCATTGATTTGAAGGCCATTAGTTCTGTTGCTATGATAGAGCGGCATTCAGACTGGCTGCTCAGTTGGGTGCTTGACCTCCTAGAGAGTACACTGAGAGAAATGGCTCATTGTTGTGAGCGTGCTAAAAAGCGAAATAATTTACTCTTATTAAATGCACAATCAACCAGCTAAGACCTCTTTGGGAACTTCCTGCATCAAAAACCGAGCTAGCCTTTTTCAAAGTAGATTTACCACAGCGCAGTTGCTGCATTTGTACAGTATCTTTAAAGTACAAAATGCCTCCAAGTTCTTCACAGATAGCAGAAGGGTAATGTGCCCCGAATGAAGGCGAGAGAAGTGAGGAAACCTACCCCTCCACAAAGCAAAAACTGAGACCGTGAGTTTGTTCATGCGATACTGGTGTACACAGCTTAATGCGTTCATCTGAAATTCCTCTCTCCACTGTTTTAGTGGAGGTGATAACCCATTTATTTTAAACGGGCTGATGTCTCTGCTAAATTAGTGGAAATGTTAATACTGGGGTATGGGGAGAAAGCAGGGACCGGGTACTGAATTTGGATGATCAGCCATGATCGCATTGAATGGCGGAGCAGGCTCGAGGGGCCGAATGGCCTACTCCTGCTCCTATCTTCTATGTCTATGTCTATGAAAAGGAATTTCAGATGAACACATCAAGCATTCATATGTTGGCTTCCCAAATCATAATATTGAGGCCTCTGCAACGCCAGGGGAACTGATAGGGTAGATAGAGAGAAACTGCTTCCACTGGCTAGGGAGTCTAGGACTAGGGGGCATAGTCTAAATATTAGAGCCAGATCAAATCCCACTCCAGAGACTGAGCACAAAATCTAGGCTAACACTTTGCTGCAGTACTGATGGAATGCTGTCAGGGGTGTTATCTTTCAGATGAGATATTAAAATAAGGCCTTATCTGCCCCCTCAGATGGATATAAAAGATCCCATTGCACTATTCAAAGAAGAGCAGGGGCGTTATCCCTGGTGTCCTGGCCAATATTTATCTCTCAACCAACATCTAACAACAGATAGGCCCAGGGTATCTCCCAGCAATCCCTGTTAATTATATTTGTTCCCGTACCCTTTAGCTCAACAATTTTTTCCCTGTAAGTTACGGGAAGTGAAAACTGATAACAGGGCGGCCAGGGCAACGGGACATCTGGGAATTTGGTGAACAGCAGGACAAACAGTGTATCTCCTTAACCAATGAGATTAAGGAATTGAGAAATAAACAGAAGAAGGACTGAGAAGGAGGGTGAATTCAATGTCAAATCAGGTACAGAAAGAGAAATAAAGAGAGGGAAAGTACGATTGGATTAATAGAGAGACTAAAAAAAAGAGACAGCAAGGAAAAGTAAGATTTCTTTTATATTTGACATTTTTTAAATCTAAAATAATTCACAACCTGAAAGAATGAGATTCCACACTTTCAATTGTTCACTTTCTGGGCAAGAGAGGTTGATTATCAGTCATTAGCAATTATCACGTCATTAAATGGGTACTTACGCTGGTAATTACTAGGCTTATCTTTTTGTGGTGAATTTAATGGACAATGACTGCGCAAATGCAACAACTTCATGAAAATCACGGAGAAGTTAAGGGCGAGGTGCCGCTCTTGTGAAACTAACGGCGGAGCGGCACAGATCAGCCAGCAACTTGTGGCGATTCACAATTCACGGGGTATCTCTTCCTTGCCACTAGATGCTGGCTGATTTGCACATTAATAACAGCGTGCGTCGTTCAGACGCTGTTATTTTTGCAGCAAATTCTGGGCCGTTATCAGCTCATTATGGCAATGCTGTGTGTGGGGACCTCGCTGAACGCACATTGGCTGCCGCGTTTCCTATATTACAACAGCAACTGCACGTAAAAATAAAGCACTTTGGTACGTCCTGAGGGTGTGAAGGGCACTATATAAATGCAAGTCTTTCTTTGTTTCTTCTTTTCTTTATTAACTTTTATGCTTTAAGACTTCTTGCCGGTGGCAGACATTTTGCGTAGCACTGTGATATCATGAAGATTTTATTAGATTTGCATCATGAACAGGGTTACTGGTCCCAGCCCATTGGCCTCTAACCATTCCTGATATTAGTGGAGCATAACTTTATGATGCAGCTGCCGGAGGGGAATTTTTACACAAAACATTCCAAGACTGCCTCCAACCAGCTTTTGTTCAGAATAAAACGTTGTAACAGGAACAAAATGAGAAATACCAGTAGGTATACCTGCATATCATTTGTGATTATTGGACAGTTCAACTGAATATGTATCCCTTTATCTATCCTCACAGTTTATCATTATTTTCTCTCATGCACTGTATTTTTCAATAGTGATTACTGGAAAGACACATTCAAACTCATGCTGGGGCTCACTTTGCATTTAGAAATTGTAAGGGAATGTATAAATTGTCAGGCAATGGAATGTATTGCGCGATGCAGCTTGGTGAATTATGCATTGAATTTGCTTTTAGGGACTTGGACAAAAAAGTGAAGAGACTGGCCCTGAATTTCCTTGGACATTCTGCCCTTACGCTGTCGGAAGTATGGAGGCAACACCATGAATGCGTATAAACCGAATTTCCGCCGCACTTCCAAGGAAGTTATGGCAGCAGAAAGTCCGCTCAGTAGCGTCTCCATGCTAATATCCATGAATATCACTTCAGCACTTCTTGCTCAAACAAAAAAAACCAATAATAAATAAGATCTGACGCCAACAACAACAGGTATTCCCGGTCTTGACATTGTCTTGCAACAGTATTGTAAACTCTTTCTTGTCGGGGTAATTGTCAGCGAGCTCTCGGGTTATATTTCCCTGGTGTCACAGCTGGCTCAGGAATGCTCCAATTCTGAGTATTGCCGTTCCCTTCTACTGAAAATACTGAAAAGCAACAATGCAGAGGAATTCATTCACCACCTCGCACATCTCTTTAAACTTTACCATAGGATATGGCAGCTATCCAGAAGTGACTCGGGCCAATCTACTTTTTTCTGGCTCTTGCAGAGATTCAATTTAGATGGCATCTTCATATCTGGGAAAGTTGCAACCAGTGAAACCATGGGAAAAGAGTATAGGAAACAGTGATTAAAGTACTTCGATAACCTAAGGTTTTTTTGGGAAATTCCTTTCTTATCACATCTTCGTGCTTTTTATTTCTGATTAACTGGCTCACCAGTTTGACTGTATTGATAAAGCAGAAAAGATGAGAGTAACTCATCAGTGGATGCATTCAGCTATCATACCTGGAGTCACTGCAATAAAGCAGGATGTTCAGAATCCTTTTCCGAAACAGAAAACTTTGGGGGTTAAATTGGCTAACCCCTGAAAACGGGCATGGGGATCACGGTACGTGATTCACCTGCTCCCGTTCATTGCGTTGCAGGCCGCACATTAAATTCGTTCTGCCTGCCGTTTTAAATGATTGCTGCACGCGGCCAGTGCTCCCGCGCTGTTCATTGGCTGCACACATCAGTAGGGGGCCCGATATCGCGGGTGGCTAGCCCTACTTAAAGAGAGCCTGCTCCTCTTAAAGGGGAGGTGCACTGTGGCTGCAAGAAGTGGTGGGAGTCCTTTGTGAACTGAACCTGTGCTGTAATATATTGACGAATGGCTGAACCGGCAAGAGAGCGTACACCAGGTTTTCCTGATAATGCATTGGAGGTCTTGGTGGATGAAATGGAAAGAGGGAGAGATGTCTTGTATCCTCAGGGGGACAGAAGGCCCTCCAGACACAGCCTCAGGAGGCAGTGAGAAGAAGTAGTGGTGGAGGTCAATGCCAGGAGTATTGCTCCAAGAACATGGATGCAGTGCAGGAAGAAGTTTAATGATCTGACATGAGTGGTCAAGGTGCGCGAGTTCAATCTTCAAATGGCAGAATGGCATATTCTACCAACTGCACCACTAGCCTCATCCACTGCTCAATTCATTACACCCCCATCACCCATCTACCAACAATCTCTATCAATCAGTACTCAACCCTAAAATTCATATGGTTTACCTCATCCTCACACTTAGCACTGTTGCAAGTCTCAGACCCACAACTCACAGTTTGCACACACTGGCAGCTATTCACCCATGACAGCCACATCACCCAAGCATATTGCAGGAGACTCACTGATACACTTCTCTCTTTCTTGCAGGAGAAAGTGCTGCAGAACAGGAGGCAGCGGGAAGAACTGGAAGAGTGCAAGTATGCTTGCATGTTTTAACCACCATGGAGGAGACAGTGCTGGCCATCATGGGAAGAGGCATCACTGGGGCTGTGGCCACTGGTGGGGCTGGAGGCCTCGGTAATGATGGTATCTGCATACCTAATCCTTCTTCTCTTGTCACTTCTTCTTCATCCCACAATCTCTTCTGACTCACAAGCTGTAGATGGTGTGAGCATGCACTTCTTACTTTCTCCTCTCTCCTCACCACAACCCAACCCTTGTCCCTTTTTCACTTTAAATACGCAAGAGCTGGAACCTTCCCAGTCAGCGGAGGAGGTTGAAGAAGACAGTGAAGATGAAGAGACATCGTCACTCGATCTTACGCTCGCAGCCACCAGCTCAGATACTGACACTGCATGTAATTTTGAGGCTAGGATAGAGGAGGGAGCTGCACATTGTAAGACAATGGGCACAAGTTCACAGGAGCCAGGGCGTGGGGAAAGGATAGCGTAGGTGTCAGCTCGTCAGAGAGCAAGGGTACACACTAGTTCTACTGCAGAGGAGTCAGATGAGGACTTTGATGGGCCAGGCTACAGACGAAGGCTGATGGGTGCACACAACCAAATGCTTGGTGCACTGGAAAGCCTGCACACAATATCAAGGAGCAAGCAGGATCCAGCTCCAACTCGGCACAGGGCTTTGCACAGAGCTTTAAGCCCATCCTTTCAAACATGGGATGGGTGGTCACCTCCATCAGCACACCTGTGAAACCTACCATAATGAAGGATCTGATGACCAATGCCTCAGCTTCCCTTGCAGCACACATAGCTTCCATCAAAGGTCTGAATGCTGCATTGGAATCTCAGACTGCTGCCTTGCAAGCTCAGATTGCTGCCACCATGCCTCTTGGTACCACAGTTCAAAGAGGCTTCCAGGTCATCACAGCAGTTCATCAATCTCTTCTCCAACAGACCAGTAGGATTGCTGAGGCACCGCCCCAGGAGAGTAGCAGTGGCTCCATGGAACAGGAACCTTGTGATAAATCCATGTAGGGAAACAAGGAACTCGAAGAGGCGAGATATTAGAATTAGTCTGTGTACTTTATTTAACAACTGCGTAACAAACATACAGGCCTGCATCCTCTCATTCCACCTCGTCTGACCTTAGCCCGTAGCAGCACTAGCTACAGCACCACCTGGTGGATAACTTTAATCATAATATCCCAGATTACTATATTCCTCCTCCCTTAAGATTTCAGTATGAATTTCTTAACAAACAACCATTCCTAAGGGTCACATAAGAAGTCTCCATTCACTATGTTCAATACTTGACTAATCTAACAGGTCAGTACCAATCTCTCTGGTGGCTTGCGAGTCCTTTGTGAATGTCTAACAGTAAAGTCCCTGCTTGTTTGTGGTGAAGCCACCAGCTGCTCCTGAGCAGTGCTCAGAGTATCTGACTCGGCAACAATGGTTCCCTCTTGACGAATGGGTTCCTGTGGAATTGTCTCTGTCCATGGTGGTGGCACCACAGATGCACTTGGATAACTGGGGGCAAACCTGTCCTCAGTCATTGCATCTGGAACCTCAATTTCAATTTCCCCTTGTCTGGTAAGTATCTGATCTACATGTCTGCGTACTACCCTACCATCTCCCAACATGACCTTGTATGATACTGGAACTGCCATTGAGTCTATGAAGCCAGGAATCCACTTTGGTCCATACCTGAAATTCCTGGTAAGGACCGCATCTCCTTCTCCAAAACTTCGGCTCTTTGTTCTTTTGTCATGGTTCTCTTTTTTGTTTGTTTTGTCTGTTTTCCATTTTCCTTTTTAGGTCTGGGTGGACAAGGTCAAGAGTGGAGCGTAGTCTACGACCTAATAACATCTCAGCAGGAGAGAGTCCTGTGGTGGATTGAGGTGTTATTCTGTAGCTGAACAGAACCCGTGACACTTTGGCTGCTAAACTCCCTTCTGCACTTTTTTTTATCATCTCTTTAAATGTTTGTATGGCTCTCTCCGCAAGTCCATTTGAGGACGGATGATATGGAGCCGAGGTCACCTGCACTATGCCATTGTTTCTCATGAACTCTTTTGTCCCTGTACTCATAAAACAAGTGGCATTGTCACTTACCACGATCTCCGGTAGCCCTTGATTACTGAAGCTCTGACGCAGGCAGTCCATAGTAGCAGTGGACAAAGCAGAATTAACAGGATAAACATCCATCCATTTGGAATGTGCATCAATGATTATGAGGAACATCTTCCCCATGAATGGACCCGCATAATCTAAGTGCAATCTTCTCCATGGTTTATCCGGCCACTCCCAGGGGTGGAGAGGAGCCGCTGCTGGTGCCTTCCTCTGTACCTGACAAGTGCTGCATGTCTTGACTAGCTTTTCTATCTCCTCATCTAGCTTTGGCCACCACAAGTAACTCCTAGCCAAGGCTTTCATACGCGAGACCCCAGGATGACACTGACGTAGTTGCTCTAGGATAGACTGTCGTGCTGGCTGTGGAATAATCACTCGTGCTCCCCACAACACGCAACCATCCTGCACACTCAGCTCTGTCTTCCTGACACTGTAGGGTGTGAAGTTAGCCCCTTCCGGATGCTGTGGCCATCCCCTCACCACATATTCTCGAACTCTAGACAGTACTGGATCTTTACCTGTCCATGTTCTTACTTGCCCTGCAGTCACAAGTGCCATGTCAGTGTCCTTCAACATCAACACTCTGTCCTCTGGAGCTGCACGGATAGGTGTGCCTCGCAGTGGAAGACGGCTCAAGGCATCTGCATTCCCATGGTACTTGCCCGCCTTGTAGACGATGACATACTCATAAGCCCTCAACGTCACTGCCCACCTCTGGATCCGGGGTGACACCATCTGTGGAACTGCTTCATTTCATTGAAAAGAGAGAGAAGAGGTTTATGATCGGTGCATATGGTGAACTTCCTGCCATATATGTACTTGTGGAACCTCTGTAACCCAAACATTACTGCTAACCCCTCTTTGTCTAACTGGGAATAGTTTTTTCCGCTGGTGTTAGTGTTCAGGACATAAACCCTATTGGTCTTTCAGTTCCATCTTTCATGCAGTGTGAAAGAACTGCCCCCACCCCATAAGGTGAAGCATCATAAGAGAGAATGATGTCTATCTCTGCATTGTAGTGAACCAGCACATCTGACGACAGCATCAGTTTCTTGGACTGTTCAAATGAAACCCCCTGCTCCTCTCCCCACGGCCACTGTGTCTCCTTGCGCAGTAGTTTGTGAAGAGGTGTTAACACTGTTGACAAGTTTGGTAAAAACCTGTTATAATAGTTCAGCAGTCCCAGGTAAGCTTTTAACTCAGCCACATTGGTAGGAGCAGGGGCATCCTGCAGTGCTTGTACCTTCTCTTTGATTGGATGGAGCCCGGTGGCGTCCACTCTGTGTCCCAGGAACACTGCCTCATTCCCCAGGAAAGTGCACTTACTCCTCTTGAGCCATAACCCTGCCCTCTCCAATCTCTGTAGTACCTCTCTCAGAGTGCTCAGATGCTCCTGGTCAGTTCTTCCCATCACCAGAATGTCATCCAGATAGATGGAAACATGTGGAATCCCTTGCAGTACACCTTTGATTGTCCTCTGGAAGATAGCTGGACTAGATGAGACACCAAATGGTAAGTGGTTATATGTAAACAAGCCCTTGTGTGTATTTATGGTAACACACTTCTTTGATTCGTCATCCAGTGTAATCTGCAAGTATGCATGACTCATATCCAACTTTGTGAATTTCTTTCCTCCAGCCAGGTTTGCAAAGCGATCCTCTGTTTTGGGAATAGTATACTGCTCTAGTTTGGACACCCGATTGACTGTCAATTTATAATCTCCACAGAGTCTTACCGAATTGTCCGGTTTTAAAACAGGTACTATGGGAGCTGCCCATTCTGAACATTTCACTGGCTCCAGTATGTTCTCTCTCAATAGACGGTCAAGCTCACCCTCTACCTTTGGTTTCATGGCATAAGGCACAGGTCATTGTTTAAAAAACCTTGGCGGTGTCTCCTTGTCTACATAAATCTTAGCTGGGGGGCCATTAAATGTGCCAAGTTCCTCCTTGAACACATTCTCATGTTCACTCAACACTTCTTGCAAAGTCAACTGTTTTCCCTCATCTATTTGATTTACTGCTCCCCAGTCTAATTTAAGTTCTTTTATCCAGCCCCGACCTAACAGGTTTGGTCCGGTACCCAATACTATAACTACAGGTAGCTGTTCCACTATGTCCCTGTGTTGTACAGTTACATTAGCTGCACCTAATGTCGCTACTCATTCACCTGTATATGTTTTAAGATGCAGAGAGCAAGACTTTAACTCTGGAACTTTTGCACGGTTCCACAATTTTGAGTACTCTGCCCTGTTCATTATGGTTACACCGCATCCTGTATCAACTTCAAAGTTCACCTTAGAGTCATTTACTGTCAGTTGCAAGGTGATAGGAGCCACTTTTGGAATGTTCTCTAACATGCTATACATTATGAACATGTCCTCTTCTTCCACAGCTTCCCCGCTGATGTGGTGTGTTCCATGTTTTTTCACTTCTCTTCCTTGGTTTTGCTTTCCTCCCCCTTTTGGTTTGGATTCCTCCACAGGTGATTTTGCCCTGCATGCTCATTTTATGTGTCCTTGTTTCCCACACTTGTGGCACTTTTCCTCCAGAAATTGGCATTCACGTGCCAGGTGATCGCCCTTGCATCTATAACATGCCTTCACATGCTCACGTTGTGGTTTCTGATGCATGTTTAACTTGTGCACAATAACCTGACCTGCAACTTGCTTAGCATTAGCCCTGTCTGAACCCTGTATTTCTTTTACATCTCGGTTCGCTGTCTCTATGGCTTGAGCAAGTTCCAATGCTTTTTCATAAGTAAGCCCAGTCTCGGATAATAATCTACACTGCATTCGGTCGTCCATTATTCCGCAAACTAGCCTATCTCTCAGCATTTCCTTCAGGTTGTTCCCATAATTGCAATCTTGTGCTAATTTACGCAACACCGCTACATAATCCATTGCACTCTCTTCCTCTTTTCTGTTCCTTGAATTAAACTTGAACTGCTGTACAATCTCACTAGGCTTAGGGTTGAAATGTTCTTTTCGGAAGGCCACTAATTCAACAATTGATTTGTCTCCAGGCTTTTCAGGACTGAGCAGATTCTTCATCAAACTGTAGGTTTGGCTTCCCACTGAACTAAGCAGAATGGCTTTCCTTTTTCCGGCATCATTTATTTCATTTGCTTCGAAGAAATAACCCAACACTTCACAGTATTCCTCCCAGGTTTGTGCTTGAATATCAAAAGTGGAGACCGTTCCTACCGTGGCAGCCATGCTCTCGTCCAATTGGTAGCTAACTTTAGCTCGTGAGTTTGTTTTTTTTAAAAGTCCCGGCAGACTTCTCTTCTTTATTCAGTGTCCTTTTACCTCATCGCCAAATGTGATAAATCCATGTAGGGAAACAAGGAACTCGAAGAGGCGAGATATTAGAATTAGTCCGTGTACTTTATTTAACAACTGCGTAACAAACATACAGGCCTGCATCCTCTCATTCCACCTTGTCTGACCTTAACCCGTAGCAGCACTAGCTACAGCACCACCTGGTGGATAACCTTAATCATAACATCCCAGATTACTATAAACCTGCTTCCCTTTCTCAGGACGACAGCATTCCTGCTCTCACTCCGCCAGTGCCCTTGCTGTTACCCATCGGCCAGGTAGTTCAGATTGCTGCTGCCCAGGCCGAGATGGTGCAGTCTGAAGCCGGGCCCTTTAGTCGAGGCTGGTCGAGGTCTCCCTCCAAAATCATCTGCAGTCTCCTCAATT
This sequence comes from Somniosus microcephalus, assembly GCF_052327205.1. Classification (NCBI taxonomy): domain Eukaryota; kingdom Metazoa; phylum Chordata; class Chondrichthyes; order Squaliformes; family Somniosidae; genus Somniosus; species Somniosus microcephalus. The sequence goes on along the minus strand of NC_141000.1, from coordinate 18,647,071 downwards.
GAAGGTCAGCAGCCCTCCACCAGTCATGCTGCAGCCACTGGGGAAGCACCTCATAGCAAAACTTGGAGAGGTAAAGGCACACGGAAGGCAGGCAATAAGGGAATGCACAAGGGTCATTAGTTTATTTTGTTCACATTGTTTAATGACTGAATTTATAAAATTGGATTTGAATTTAGTTTTTATTTTTGTATTATCAGAAAGAGAACGATGTGATGGTCAGTGACAGAGGAAAGGTAAGAGGACTGTTGCTGAATGGGGAGGTATAGTTGAGGTTACGGGTATCGCTCATGAATAATCTGATTACGTAGAGCCCAGGCAGAAAGGAGCAGCACTTCTTTCTCCTCCACTTCCTCCTCCTCCTCTTTCACGTGCTCCTGCTCCTCAGCTTCTCACCTGATAAGTGGTGGCAAGAGCTGCTCCCTCATAATGGCGAGATTGTGCAGCATGCAGCACACTACCACAAATCTCAAGACCCGCTCGGCTGAGTACTGCAGGGCTCCTGCAGAGCAGTCCAGGCAATGGAAACATTGCTTGAGGATGCCGATGGTGTGCTCTATAATGTTCCTTGTGGCAGCATGGCTCTCATTGTAGGCCACGAGGACAGCGGCAGAGTGACAGAATCATGACTGCTGCCAGGTGATGTGGGTAGCACAGGGTTAATGGGAATGTTGTTGTAAAACGCTGTAACTATGTTGGAAGCCATGTATTAGACTGCCACCATAATTACAAGGCATGATGGGAAGCTTGGCCACCCTAACAGAAGCGTAGGGCTCGACTTTAACTCAGGTGCGGGCTGTTGTCGTGTTATCCGAATTTCGTGTTTCCCACACGAATCTAAATGGATGTGGGAGATTGATGCAATTTTAACTCAATTGGCCAATTGATTTCCAGCGTGTGGGAAGCCTTTGCAAAGGGGTTTTTCATGACTGAAAGTCCCCTCCGATGACATCATCATTGCTGCTGCATTTAAGGTCCACAGCAAGCGTTGCTTCTTCTGCAGGCTTCCAAGCTTCCTCCATTTGGTGTCAGAGGGACCTGCAGGAAACATGGCAAGCAGGAGGGCAAGAGCAGTTCCTCGTTTTGACGAGGCGGCACTGCAGGCATTGGTGGATGGGGCTAGGGCCAACAGGGAGGTCCTGTTCCCTTCATCAGGGAGAAAGAGGCCTCCCACTCAGACCAAGGCTGTGTGGATGCAGGTGGCTGAGGAGGTCAACTCCCTGGGAGTCACATGGCAAACCTGGATACAGTGCAGGAAAAGATTTCATGACCTTCCGTGCACTGGAAAAGTGAGTATGAATTTCCCATCACCCTCAATCTGATCCCCATTGCCTTTCCTCACCAGCACTCAGCTTTAGCAATCTCTTCCTCCACATCCCACTTGACACTGACATCCATGCACCCTTACCCATTCCCTCTCTCTCTATGCTCACATTCACATAACTATTCCACCATGCAGCCCTCACACTCCCTATCACTCTGATGATTTGAACACAACTGACAACACACAGGGAGGGCCTGTAGAAAGGGGGTATTTGGTTTTGGGGTTATTGTCTGGCCAGTCAGGCATATCTGAGCTGCTCCAGGTCCCGTGCGGTTTCGAATCGCTTCCCTTTCTGGTTCTGACTGCCGGACTTATTTCAGTAGCGATATAGACAAAACGAGACTCGTGGTTGTTTGCAAAGAAGACCAACGTTTATTAAAAATAAAGAATAAATTGCTATACAGTGAAAATAATTATGAATACAGCACACTTGCACACTTTACTTAACGGGGAGGAGAGAAAACAGACACATCAAGGGAAAATTGACAAAAATGACAATTTAACAAAATTCCCCTTTAATTCCCACCCCTTATAGCTATCTAGGTTGCCTTGTAATAGGCCAGAAAGTTTATGCTCACCAGTAAACGCCTGCTCTGTGCCCCTGCCACCTGCCTTGAATTCTTCACCGCCCTGAAGTAGAGATACCCCAAGTAATTCAAAAGTAACTGCTGGTATTCCACTTCTTTGGGTGGGCTGCTGAACTGTTCCTCTGGTAAGCAGGGCACTGGAAGCGAGGCGGTAGAGAGAGAGAGAATGGCTTCCTGAGGGGATATCTTTATACCCCATTTGGGAGCCCATATCTTCGCGCCCAAATCTGGATGTATCCAGGGTACACAATCTGTCCCCATTGACCGTAATGGGTTTGAATGCGTTTCCCATTCGTTTAACTGGTTTGTGCTCAGTTTAAAATGTCCCACTGATTTCTCAAGTGCTGGACAAACAAATCCTTAAGTGTTCAGTAAACAGTCCTTTGTCCGGTGGTTACATAACAACCGCAATTGATTGACAGCTTCAAGTGCTTAAGCCCTTGAGTCAACACTGTTGAGAGCTTGTAAACAAACAATCCTTTGTTCGATGTTGAACTTCCTAAACCGCAGTTGATTGACAGTTTAAGTACCTCAAGTATTTCAGCCAGTGATGGGAGATGTTCAGACAGGCTGTCTTTCTCTTTTGCCATGAGGCCTGGCAGCCATCCTTGATGCCCTGGGTTTTTAAGGTACATTCCAACCAGGTTTTCTTTAATCAAATAATCTTCGGGGGCTGTTGAAATTTTCTGAAATTTTGCAAACCTTACAGTCCACCCTGGGATACTAAAACTTGCTTGCAGTATCCTGTTTAAATGTGAGCAAGAATTTCTGACCCCCCACAAACAACCTTCCCTTATACTTATCTATATCTATCTCTGATCCCTTAACACCTCCATCCCTCTTCCTCAGAGAGCATCGCAGTGCACGGTAGGCATCTATCGATAGAAAAACATGATTAGTTACAATAATTCAAGCACGGAGGGGTCCAATGCCCCTGCACCACTGAGTATTTACAATAATTCCAGCATGGAGGGGCCAATGCCCCTGCACCACTTGTGACATAGTTTTAACACGGTACAACATCTTTAATGAGATTACCACCAAGCCAAAACATATCTGTTAAAAATACAAACCGAAGAAACGAGTTTCCCTTTTTTTGTAATGCCATTGCCTGACACTTTAATAAATGGCACCATTCTTCAGCCATAAATGTATTTCAAACTTCCACAATCTACAAACACAACAATCCACAGGCAAATGCAATTTGTTCAATTGACTCTAAACAAGTAGTACAATCTCACAGTTAGGAACTAAATTAACACATTATTTCCTTTGGAGTTGGGACCAGTACATAATACAAATATAAAATAATTAACAAGCCTTTTGTAAACTCTTAATCTTAATCTGGATTTCCAATAACAGTTTAATTGCTGTGAACAATAATGTGCCAAGTATTGTTACACATTCTACATGTCAATCAATGTGTTCTAGTGTGTGAAACTGAATAGAAAATTTAAATTACTTCTCACGGATAGCGTCTGCCATCACCCATGCTTAGTTACAATTCGGTCTTACTGACCTCCGAAAAGTCAAATTTACAGAATTCCTGAAACATTTTTTCTTGGGGTGACGGTTTGTATCCTCGGGCACTGGAGGGAGGCCTCTCCATACGTGAAACCGGTCTCACTAGCATACTGGGTTGCCTTGGATCCCAGTCATCCTGGCCAGCTCCCCTCATGGGCATCTGCCTCCTGCAGACCCCTCCCTTCGTGGGCTAGGGGTGCTCCCTTCCCCGAGCGTCCAAAGACACGATGGTCCTCTGCACCTTCCGAAACTCTGAAAAAGACTTTAAAAAACATCTAGCCAGGTTCCCTGGCTCAGGGGAATGTGATCAGGTCCCGCAACCTCGGCTCACATAGACAACACCCTGGAATGGTACCATACTTAAAACTTATACTCTAATACTTACACTTTAATAAATGCAGTATAAAATTAAAATTAACACATTCTAACTTAATCCTCTATACATATTACTTGAACAAAGCTATATACAAGTGCCGCCCGTCTCCGGGCGGCCAGCCTAATCCCTGTTTGGACTGTTGCAGACTACTGCCTGCAGCGAAGCCGGACTGATCCCAACTTCTCGTCCCTCGCAGCTTATGGCTGCTGGTTGGGGACTTCTATCTGAGCTGCTCCAGGCCCCGTGCGGTTTTGAATCACTTCCCTTTCTGGTTCTGACCACCGGACTTATTTCAGTAGCGATATAGACAAAACGAGACTCGCGGTTGGGTGCAAAGAAGACCAACGTTTATTAAAAATAAAGAATAAATTGCTATACAGTGAAAATAATTATGAATACAGTGCACTTGCACACTTTACTTAACGGGCAGGAGAGAAAACGGACACATCGAGGGAAAATTGACTAAAAATGACAATTAAAAAAAATTCCCCTTTAATTCCCACCCCTTACACCTATCTAGGTTGCCTTTTAATGGGCCAGAAAGTTTATGCTCACCAGTAAACATCTGCTCCATGCCCCTGCGACCTGCCTTGAATTCTTCACCACCCCGAAGTAGAGATACCCCAGTAATTCAAAGGTAACTGCTGGTATTCCACTTCTTTGGGTGGGCTGCTGAGCTGTTCCTCTGGTAAGCAGGGCACTGGAGGTGAGGTGGTAGAGAGAGAGAGAATGGCTTCCTGAGGGGCTATCTTTATACCCCATTTGGGAGCCCTTATCTTCGTGCCCAAATCTGGATGTATCCGGGGTACACAAAAGGGACTGATCTGTCCCCATTGACCATAATGGGTTTGAATGCGTTTCCCATTAACTGGTTTGTGCTCAGTTTAAAATGTCCCACTGATTTCTCAAGTGCTGGACAAATAAATCCTTAAGTGTTCAGTAAACAGTCCTTTGTCCTGCAGTTACATACCAACCGCAATTGATTGACAGCTTCAAGTGCTTAAGCCCTTGAGTCAACACTGTTGAGAGCTTGTAAACAAACAATCCTTTGTTCGATGTTGAACTTCCTAAACCGCAGTTGATTGACAGTTTAAGTACCTCAAGTACTTCAGCCAGTGATGGGAGATGTTCAGACAGGCTGTCTTTCTCTTTTGTCATGAGGCCTGGCAGCCATCTTTGATGCCCTGGGTTTTTAAGGTACATTCCAACCAGGTTTTCTTTCATCAAATAATCTTCAGGGGCTGTCAAAATTTTTCAAAATTTTGCGAACCTTACAGGCCCTTGGTCTTGCAACCTCACTCCATCTTTGTCTCCTTCTAAGTATCTATGCTATGCCATCTCTACACTCACTCCTTCATTCTCACTCAACCTCCACTTGTCTCCCTCATTGCAGGAAAAGAGAGCTCACAACAAGAGAGAGCGAGCCAGGACAGGAAGAAGGACACCCTCAAGAGCCCACCTGACCCCCTGGGAGGAGGCCCCCTGGAAATCATCAGCATCGAGGATGATTCGCGCGTGAGGGACAGACAGACAGGTGCAACACAGCAAGCTGGTGACAGAAAAGTTTCCCATCTCTCTCTTTGACATTGCATGAGTTGCTGATAATGATTGTGAAGCTGTAACAGATGTACTTATGAGCATCTGCTAAAAGCTATGTACATGTAGCCTTTGCATCACATCTCTGACTCTTTTCTTTACTCCCCCACAGGACCATCACAAGCATCCGTCCACCCTAGCAAGGAAGAAGAGGCTGAGCAGCCAGACCCTTCAGAGGAAGCTGCAACCTCTGAGGGTGCAGCGTTAGCAAAATTCAGCGCACCCAGCACCAGCGCAGACACTCACACCTCGGTGGGATCTTCGGGACATAGAGTAGTGTTGTCACCTGGTGTATCACAGCTCACAAGTGAGCATTAGCAGATTGTGGAGACAGGGACAGCAATGGAGAGTCCTAGTTGGAGGGCGCAGGACTCTACCAGCTTGGCTCAGCAGCATGTTGACCCTCTGCATCTGGGTCCATCCATAAGATCAGAGGTGATGGAACTCCAGGCACAGATGCAGGCGTCTCTGGCAGGTTTTGTCTCTAGGGTCGCTGCGAGTGTGGAGCGAATGGAGGAGTCCAAAGCAAACATGAGCAGAGCCTTTGTAGAGTCATTGGCGCATGAACGCATCAACACGGAAAGGATGGCTACCTCCGTGGAAATGATTGCTACCTCCGTGATAAGGCTGGCTACCGTACAGGAGAGGATGGCTATGGTAGAGCAGAGGAGAGCTACGGCCATGGAGGAGCTTAGTCGCCAGGATATGGAAAACATGGTCATTGTTCAGAATAGAATGACATCTCTTAAGGAGCGATGGGCATCTATTGAACATAGCAACCAGACCTTCATGGAAGTAGGACTGCCATTGCAGATACGGGTCCCCATGGCCCCCCTGATGTGCAGCAAGGTGCTCTCCAGCCACTTGCAAGCACGGAGGGGGAGCTGACCCATGAGAGCGACGTTGGTGGTAGACCTCAAGGAAGTGGGGGTTCCTCTCCAAGCACTCACACTTCCATACCACTGCAGAGCCCTCGGTCAGAGCCCCACTGGAGTCCACACCCAAGTGAGATAGATGTCTCAACCCCTGCACAGCCGTAGGAGCAGCAGACTGTTGACGAGCCCTCACAGGCTCGCCACCCCAGAGGATGCCCGCCAAAGGTGTTGAGACAGGAGCAGCAGGAAAGTGAGCAAGGGGCCTCCACATCTGCTGAAGCCACAGGGGAACCACTACGTAGGAGCATGCGTAAGAGGAAGATAAAGCACAAGTAGTCACAAGGGTAGTCACTTGGGTGAAATTTGATGTATTGTTAGAAAAAGCCATCAGATTAATAATGTTAATAAAGAATCCGATAGCTACTGCTGCACTTGTGGCATGTGGCATTTCGCAAATGGGACTTTCACATTGAGGGCTTAGGATTACTTGCAATTGTCAGTATGCTGGTCAAATAGCTAGGAATCCGCAGGGTCTTGGCCATTGTCGATGCTCAGGTAAGAAGCTGCGAGGCAAAAGTGTTTGATTGACTAGGCTAAGCAAATCTGGCCAGTTTGAGTGCGTTCCTTGCATCCCGGGCAGCAATGTTCTCACGTAATGCTGCTGCTGGTTTGATGGGCCTCTGCAGGATGTTCGTTTTCGCCCTCCTCCTCCTCCTCCTCCTCCTCATCTGAGGAGGATATGTGAGGAGCCACTTGGTCCTCAGGAATCTGCAAGCCACGACGCTGTGCCATGTTGTGAAGTGCACAGCAAACCACGACAATTCTGGAGACCCTGGCTGCTGAGTACTGCAGGGCTCCACCTGATCTATCCAGGCATCTGAAGCGCATCTTCAGCAAACCGATGGTTTGTTCGATAATGGATCTGGTGGAAATGTGGCTGGAGTTGTAGCGCTCCTCAGCTTCGTTGGCTGGCCTCCTCAACGGCGTCATCAGCCACGTCCTCAGGGAATAGCCCCTGTCTCCAAGTAGCCATCCGTTAAGTTGGTCTGGCAGACTGAATAGCGGAGGCGCACTAGGCTGGTGCAGTATGAAGGAGTTATGGCAACTGCCAGGGTACATGGCACAAACAGGCAAAATCTACTTCTTGTGGTCACACACCAGCTGAAAGTTGAGGGAGTGGAAGCCCTTGCGGTTGACAAAAATACCTGGATTGCGATAGGGTGCCCTAAGGGCCACATGTGTGCAGTCAACGATGTCCTGCACCCTTGGAAAGCCTGCCAAATGAGCTAATCCAACCGTGTCACTTGCTCGATCCTTGATGAAATGGATGTGATTGTGCGAGAGGGCAAAGAGGGCATCGGTTACCTGCGTGATGCAAGTGTGTGCGGCCGCCTGGGAGATGCCGCTGATGTCTGCTGCTGATCCCTGGAATGAGCCTGGGGCAAAAAAGTTGAGTGCAGTGGTGACTTTGACGGCCACTGGTAATGCTTGTCCACCTGGTCCTCTGGGCAGCAGGTCTTGCTGTAGCATTGTGCAGATGTCAGTCACTACCTCTCGCGAAAGTCGGAGCCGCCTTTGGCACTGCTGCTCAGACATGTTGAGATAGGTGACCCTGCATCTGTAGACCCTGTTTAGGGGGTATCTCCTGCGCCGATGGGCTTCCAGGCGCTGGCCCCTTCTGGCCTGTGCAGCCTCAGGTGGGTGAGCAGCAGCCTGGTGCTCCTGCTGCTGCTGCTGCTGCTGGTGCTGCTGTTGTTCCTGGTTCTGCTGCTGCCGCGGCTGGTGCTCGAGCTCCTCTAATGCCCAGATGGGAAGGAAATAAATGGCTCCCATGCTTCTGGTATATGCCTCCGTTGAGGAAGCGCTGAGTGAAGTTGGCGAGAGGGGTTTCCCAGGAGGCCACACTGGAAATGGGTGTGGTTAAGCCTTGTAAATGTTGCCCCAGACCTGAGACCACTAAGTCCTGCCACCTGCAAATGATGGCTGATCAAATCTCCTTTTTAATGGTTGACCTGCAGTTGATAGTCAGCAATCCAATAGTGCTCCCGCCAGGTTTCACATTCGTGATTCCCACCAGGCGTGTTTTACGTGGGAAAAGGGTTAAAGTTGCAAGGGCCTGTTAAAATAGGATTATAGAGGCCATTTAGTAGTAATTAAGGGCCTTAAAGACCAGTCCCGCCTGTTGGATGCGGGATGGAGTCGGGACCATCAGACACGCCTGAGTTAAAATTGCTCGGAGTCGGGAACCAGGCAGGGGGGGTCCCGCCCGCCAGTTTTTGCGATTTTAACCCCCCGCACTCCTCCAATCCCGACTCCACGGTTCAATGAAATTCGAGCCCGTAGTGTCAGCAGTTAATAAGTAACAGTTGGTATAAACCTGTTTCATGAAACCTTGTCACAGAGACAATGGGCAAAGATGAAACCATGTCAATGGGCAAAGATGACAGAATACATTTGCTAAAAGCTTACGTGATCAGCAATTAACAATTGAGCAACTGTCAGTGTAGTGTATGTACCCGTCTACCTCTAAGGGAACTATTGAATGTAACCTTTCACCTTTAAGAGGACTACTTTCGGTGTGGCACTATTTGTTTGGCTTCTGTATACTGTAATACCGATAGTGACCACACCAGTATATAAGTGTTGTGGCAGGATTGCTGGGGCAGATTCGCCCGGACTTTTGAATAGTAAAGACCTGTTTGTTTGTTACTTCTGAAGTCTGTGTATTTATTAACTGCACAACCCACAGACTTTACAGTGGCGACGAGTCCGATCGTACCCTGCGGCAAGACTACCAAAGCAAGAAGAGCGTCGAAGAGAGGCAACCGCCCTCGTCGTGCTGCTGGAAGAAAACATGAGGCTGCAGCAAGAGAAAGGTGGAAGACTTTAGCAACAAAAGCTTCCATTAGCAACAGGCACTGACTACCCTTCTACCACGGTGCGGAGTGAGCCGATCAGCAGGGAACAAGGCGGCCGAAGAGACTGTGAGTAGGGGAAGGTGTAGAAGTATCCGGAGGATAAGGGCAGAGCACTCGACCTCGGTCAAGGGGGAGCTGAGCCGGTCAGAAGTTGGGTCCAACGGCGTCGGGTGACAGCCGGACCGCGATCGGCGGGAAAAGCCGGGCAGCGCCCGCAGCCACGAAGCGCTGAGACTGGGAGTAGGCGCGGGAAGAGAAACCCAGCCACAGCCGGGGAGGGAAACACCGGTCTGCGAGAGGGCTGGGAGGCGAACAGGAACCGTGCGGGTGGGAGAGAGAGACAGAGCCGAGCAAGGGGAGAGAGACTGTGCGAGAGCCAGTCCAGCGGCTGAACTGTTCTCCACCAACGGGGTACCCAGGGCCGGTAGAACCGAACGGCGGGAGAGAGAGCGACAGAGCCGGGTACGGAGAGAGAGACTGCGCGAGAGCCAGTCCAGCGGCTGAACTGTCCTCCGTTAACGGGGTGTACCCAGCGCCGGTAGAGCCGTGCGGGCGGGAGGAAAAGACAGAGCCGAGTAAGGGGAGCTGTGCGGAAGCCAGCCCAGCGGCTGAACCTGTCCGCTGTGGGGAAAGCGTACCCCTTCCACCAGGGAAGAAACGCGGGAAGCCGCCATTAGGCGGAGAAGACGATTGAAGTGGGCGGGGCGAGAAGGAAAGAGCGGGAAACCGCCATTTTCGCGGGAAAACCGCCATCTTAGAAATAAACAAATAAATAAGAATACTTGAAGAAATACTTGTGTTGTACCCAAGGAAAGAAAGATGCCTAAGCGGGCGGACATCAACGAGTTCAATTCGGAGATAGAAGACTGGGCCACATACGTAGAACGTATTGAGATACATTGTAAGGCTAACAAAATAGCTAAGGAGGAAAAAGCTTTAACCTTACTTAACATGATGGGTGCGAAAACATTCGGGTTGTTGAAGCATCTTCTCTCACCAGCTAAACCGGCAGATCAGACTTTCGATGATATTGCAGCAGTGCTGAAGGATCACTTGAACCCCACACCGTTGATGCTGGCTGAACGATTCAAATTCTATGCAAGAACGCAGAGGAAAGACGAAAGCAATGCGGAATACTTGGTCGAACTGCGTAGGATAGCGAAATACTGCCAGTTTGGAGGGAATCTGACAGAGGCACTGCGTGACAAGTTCGTATGCGGATTGTCCAAAGAAGGAACGCAGAAACAACTACTGGAAGAAAATGACCTCACACTGGACAGGGCTGTCCTCATAGCTGCATCGCACGAAGCCGCAGTGAAAGGAACGGCGGAAATGCAGCTAAAGACGGCGGCACTAGGGGTGGACCAAATTACTTCGAGCACAACAAAATGCTACCGTTGTGGGAAGACAACACACGACCAGAATCAATGCTGGGTTAAAAACCAAGAATGCAGGAAATGTGGCAAGATCGGGCACATAGCTAAGGTATGCCGGTCAGGAGCAACGTACAACAATAAGAAGTCACCACAAAAATGGTACGGAAAGGTACAAGAGGTGACTAAGAAGAGTCTGAGGGAACAGAAGTCGGTCTCACACTCCAAATGCAAAGGACTGGACAGTCTGAGAATTCACAACGTGAGCAATGAAGCTGACCGACAAACTATCTGGATAACGCTACAGATTGCAAAGGTCCAAGTAAAAATGGAAGTGGACACCGGATCGGCGTTGACGGTCATGAATAAGCATGACTATAAGAAATTTTTCAAGCATATTCCACTACGGGATACGGAACTAGTACTACAGACATACACGGGGCACAAAGTATTCCCCATCGGAATGATAGAAGTCAAGGTGAGATACAAGGATAAAGATCATCACCGGTTGGACCTGTATGTATTGCCTGAGGGAGGACCACCACTTCTGGGACAGGAGTGGATCCGAAAAATAAAGTTGGACTGGCAGTCACTAAACACCATGACGGTGGATTCCGAAAAAGAGGATGTCAAACCTGAACGGTTGTCCAGAATATTGGACGAAGCTAAAGAGGTATTCCAGCAAGGACTGGGAACACTGCGAGGTATTAAAGCAAAGGTTAAGATTGCAGAAAATGCAAGCCCAAAGTTTTTTAAGGCCAGATCGGTACCTTACGCAATACGACCAGCTGTGGAGGCAGAACTGGAAGAACTTGAACGATCAGGGGTTCTGTCAAAAGTGGACTGGAGTGAGTGGGCCACGCCCATTGTTCCCGTCATGAAGTCCTCACCGAGTAATAAGCCGGGGGACCGGGGAAGGTCCGTATCTGCGGAGATTTCAAGATTACTGTGAATCCGGTGCTTCACACGGTACAATACCCGCTTCCGCGGATTGAAGATATCTTTGCTTCGTTGGCTGGAGGGAAGCATTTCACGAAAATAGATCTTGCTCAAGCATATCTACAGATGGAGGTCGAGGAAGAGTCACGCCAGTACCTCACCATCAACACTCACAGAGGCTTGTATCGCTACAATAGACTGGTCTTTGGGGTAGCTTCGGCGCCAGCAATTTGGCAGAGGGCCATGGAACAGGTGTTACAAGGAATTCCAAGCACGCAGTGCTACTTAGATGACATTTTAATCACGGGAAAAGATGAGGAAGAACACCTCACGAATTTGAAACTGGTACTCACCAGGTTGAAGGAGTATGGCCTTCGGGTTAATCGCAAGAAGTGTGAGTTCTTCCAAAAACGGATCTCATACTGCGGTCATGTCATTGACCGAGAGGGACTACATAAGTCACCTGAAAAGATAGAAGTGGTCGTGAAGGCCCCCGCTCCAGGAAACGTATCACAGTTAAGATCATTCTTGGGGTTGATTAATTACTATCACAAGTTTCTGCCTAATTTATCCACGGTACTGCATCCGCTGAATGACCTGTTGCGGAAAGAAACACCATGGAAGTGGAGTGAAGAATGCAAAAAGGCTTTTCGTAGAAGCAAGGAGTTGATTACCTCTGAAGAAGTGTTGGCTCATTTCAACCCAGCATTACCCCTTCGTCTAGCTTGCGATGCTTCCCCGTACGGAATTGGGGCAGTACTCTCGCACAGGCTACCAAATGGCTCGGAAAGGCCAGTGGCTTTCGCGTCCCAATCATTGACACCCGCGGAGCGAAATTATGCCCAAATAGATAGGGAGGCCCTCAGTCTTGTGTGGGGCGTGAAGAAATTCAACCATTACCTACAATGTAAAAAGTTCACATTGCTGACAGACCACCAGCCGTTGGTGTCCATATTCAACCCAAATAAGGCCGTTTCCACCATGACAGCACAAAGGTTACAAAGGTGGTCCGTGTTACTTGGGGCACACCAATACGAAATTGAGTACAAAAGGTCTAAACAGCATGGAAATGCTGATGGGTTGTCACGCTTGCCATTGCCGATGGTAGAAGAAGCGAGTATAGTGGACCCAGTAGAGTTGTTCCACTCATCCATAGTGGAGTGTCTACCGATAACAAACTCAATGATTGAGAATGAGACAAGGAATGACCCGACTCTTTCATGAGTCTATGATGTAACGGTGGAGGGATGGCCAGCACAGAGCGAACCAACACTGCAAGCATTTGCACAGAGGAAAGAACAACTGTCAGTGTGTCGAGGAACCCTGATGTGTGGATCTAGAGTGGTGATTCCACCCAAACTCCAAAAGAAGGTGCTAAAGGAGCTGCACGAAGGACATCTGGGGGGAGTAAAGATGAAGAATCTAGCAAGAGCGTTTGTGTGGTGGCCAGGCATTGATGGAGACATAGAGGAGATCACGAAGAACTGCCGAGGATGTCAGAGGGTTCAGAACGCGCCACCCCAGGCTCCTCTGCATCCATGGGAGTGGCCCTCATTGCCTTGGCAAAGAGTACACATCGACTTTGCTGGTCCATTTATGGACTCGATGTTTCTAATAGCGGTGGATGCCCACTCCAAGTGGCCGGAAGTAATTAAGATGACCACCACCACGACGGAAAAAACCATCACAGTGTTAAGGACCATGTTTGCTCGGAATGGCCTGCCGGAACAGATCTGTTCTGATAATGGACCACAATTTGTGTCCGAAGAATTCAAGAAATTCTTAAAGAGCAATGGGGTTAAACATTACACGTCAGCCCCATACCATCCCGCCTCCAATGGATTGGCTGAAAGGTTTGTCCAGACCTTCAAGAAGGCCGTAAAGGCCATGAGTAATGAAAATATAAGTCTGCAACATAAGGTGGATAGCTTTTTGTTGGCATACCGAAATGCGACACATGCGGTCACAAATCAAACTCCCGCAATGATATTCTGTAATAGACGCCTAAGATGCCGGCTGGATTTACTAAAACCAAACGTCAGAAGAGACGTAGTGAACCGGCAATTCCAGGGCATGAACGACAGGGTCACTAGATCTTTCCAGATCGGTCAACAAGTTTTGGCCCGGGACTACCGTACTGAGAAATGGCAGCCTGGAACTATTGGGAAAAGGCTGGGGCCATTGATGTACACCGTGGACATTGGAGACAATATAATAAGGCCCCATGTTGACCAAATCATAGGGTCCGCCACAAATGGGCAACCGACTTCACCACCTTATCCGGGTAATGTTGAAACTGAGATACCCAGAACACCTACTTCCGATCTAGTGATACTGGAGTCAGCTGAACCTGACACGGCTTTTCAAGCCGAATCGACCTTGCCAGAAGCACCTCCTAGCCCGCCTGAAATGACGACACCACTGCGGCGTTATCCGGACAGAATCCGGAAACACCCAGAAAGACTGAATCTATGAACTGTCTTACATAAACCTGTATATATGTTAGAATGTATGTTCACTATGGACTTAGTAAGTAATAAGCTAAAAAGGGAGGATTGTAGTGTATGTACCCGTCTATCTTTAAGGGAACTATTGAATGTAACCGTTCACCTTTAAGAGGACTACTTTCGGTGTGGCACTATTTGTTTGGCTTCTGTATACTGTAATACCGATAGTGACCACACCAGTATATAAGTGTTGTGGCAGGATTGCTGGGGCAGATTCGCCCGGACTTTCGAATAGTAAAGACCTGTTTGTTTGTTACTTCTGAAGTCTGTGTATTTATTAACTGCACAACCCACAGACTTTACAGTCAGCATCCTTGTCAACTGTCGAGTTTCGCTTGATTATTGTATAAATACATTGCCACGACTACTGTAAAGTTGAGAGACTTCGGGATGCCGAAAGCTCTCCCCTGCATGCTTGTATTAAAGAATTCTCGTATTGTGGATCATAAGTGACTACGAGTGGTGTTTTTTCCCACAACACAGGGTACCGGGCATTCACCTGCATGAAGCGCTGCCTCTGGTCACACACCAGCTGCACATTGAGGGAGTGAAATCCCTTTCGGTTGATGAAATGGCCGAGTTCACATGAGGAGCACCCAAGGCCATTTGCGTGCACCATGGGGAATCCTGCAATCTCTGCAAAACCTGGGCTCGCTCCTCCTGCTTTTCTCTGGCAAGAGGGAATGAGATGATTACGTTTCTCTTTGTATAGAGAGCCTCAGTGACCTCCCTTATACAGCAGTACACTGTGAGATGTTGCTAATATCTCCAGCAGCCGCCTTTGGCTCATAATAAGGCATTTCAGTTCCTTAAAAACGGTGGCTGAAAACAAGCATTTATCGTCAAACACTAATCGGTGATATTCTACATTATGATGAAAATAAGCATCTGCTGCACAGTGCAAGGTCATAATCATTTGTTTCTGTTTAGTCCTACAATTTGGCCCCCAAAACAGCTTGTTTTGCTTTTCTTGATGTGATTTTATCATCTGCTGCTAACCTAACATAGGCCTGTAGGCTCCATCTCCTGCAGGATCCACCCTGCTGCCACAGTTCACTCTATGGATGCAGTGATGTGAAATCCATTATTTGGGCCAGTCTCCTACTGTATTAATATGTGCTGCACGTTGCTGAGTAATAATGCTTATGGGCATATGTCTCTAATCATGATTAGGCAAACAAGCTATAAACAGCAAAGCAACCATTTGGAAAGCTTAGGTGTCAGCCTTGGTTCAGCTAGTAGCGTCATGCCTCTGAATCAGACGGTTGTGGGCACGTCATTTAGGCTGACTCATCTTTCGGATGAGATGTTAAACCGAGACCCTGTCTGCCCCTCTCAGGTAGAAGTAAAAGACCCCATGACACTATTCAAAGAAGAGCCGGGGAGTTCGTCCGGTGTCATGGCCAATATTTATCCCTCAACCAACACCATTAAAAGAGATTAGCTGCTTAATTTATCTCATTGCTGTTTGTGGGATATTGCAGCGTGCAAATTGGCTGGTGTATTCCCTACATTACAACTGTGACTACACTTCAGAGGTATTTCATTGACTGTAATGCGCTGTGTGAAAGGCACTATGTAAATGCAAGTTCTTTCTTTCTTTATCAATAGCATTTCAATAATAAGTTTCCCATTATTGCCACAGTGATGGCTACTGTACGTTAACCAACTCTTGGAGTAAATCTGTCTCATGCACATTACAGCCAAGAATATGCAGAAAGAATTGCCTACACCAAACCAAATTATCACGACAGGATAAACTCCTCGCAGGAATCCGAATCGCACACCAATCCCTCCATTTCAACAACTTGCACTTATAAACTGCTTTCAACATATTAAAACAATGTTTCACACTGTCCTGTTATAAGTCCTCCACAAGCTGTGGCATGATATCACTTCCTTTGCTTCATCGACCACACTACCTTGATCATAATACTTTGCCACATCTGATAAAAGTTTCAGCCTGCCCTTGGCCATCTTGTTTTCTCTCCATCTCATCAGTGAGTGTCGACATGAACTCTACTCTGTGCCACCCCTGTTCTATTCTGGTTCAAATCTGCATTCTGTCACTCTCCGTCTCATCCCTTGTTGTTTATTTCTTACTCTTTTCCCTCTCTTTAATGATCATTTATGCCCTAGATATTCAAGATCAATTTTAATGGGTAACTATTTCCTTCAGTGAGGTTTCTGATCCAATGTCTCATAGGAAGTTGGTCCTAGGTAAGAAAAACACAGAATGGGAAGATAGTTATTGAAGTGGGTTGGAAACTGGTCAGTGGAATCAAAATTTGTTTCTCTACTCTAACTTGAATGCTCTTTACATTTTAAATCATAAGGATTCTTTTAAGGGAGGGGAATAATAAATGGTTGGCATGTATTCTAAGAAGTGCACACTTTTCAAATTTATGATAGAAGTTTGTTTTTTGCAGGTGATGGGAATTGTTAGATCCGTGATTCTTTAAATAGGATGTTTCCCCAAGAACTACACGGATGCTGTAACTTAACAATCAACAGGTATTTACTGGAGTAGAATAGTCTCAAGACTGAAGTACAGAAGCCTGCTCTGGCTTTATATACAGGTGTGGTCACTGCCGGTACTACAGTATACAGGAGCTATAAAACAGTTCTCTCTTAAAGGTACATACACAACAATTCCTCCCCTTTTAGATTAACAGTACCATAACATTCATTTAACAATTAACATTTTAAACATGCAACATTAACTGAAAATAGTCCATTTATAGATTCAGTTTTTAGGGCGGCTTCCTGATCCTTTCAGGATAGCGCCTTTCCTGAGGTTCTTGTTCTTGGTGCGGAAGCGATTCTGGCCCCTATTCGTCGGTTAGTTCATCGGTTTCCACTGCTACTGGTTTGGAGGTAGATGCTACCGATATGTCGGGTTCATCCCCAGGTACTCGAGACATGGGGTTGACTCATTCCTGTGGAGCTAAGATCTGATCGACGTGGCGTCTCACAATGTTCTCCCTGACATCCACTGTGTACATTAATGGCCCCTGCCTTGTGCATATCATTCCGGGTTGCCATTTCTCTGTTCGGTAGTCACGGGCCAAGACTGGTTGTCCTACATTGAAGCTCCTTGTCGGCTTCTCATTGATGTGCTGGAATTGTTTATCCTCAACATTTCTTTGCACATTGGGTCTGAGCAAATCCAGACGAGATCTCAACCCTCGGTTAAAGAACATCATGGCCAGGGTCTGGTTGGTAACTGCATGTGTCGCATTTCTGTAGGCTAATAGGAAATCGTCCACCTTATGCTGTAGTGGAATTTCATCGTCGCACATGGCCTTTATCGCCTTTTTAAAGGTTTATACGAACCTTTCAGCCAATCCATTTGTGGCTGGATGATACGGGGCGGATGTGTAATGCCTTACCCCATTCCTTCTCATAAATTTTCGAAACTCTTCGGACACAAACTGTGGTCCATTATCAGAGCAAATCTGCTCTGGCAAGCCGTTCCTGGAAAATATGGTCCGTAGGACAGCAATCGTTTTCTCTGTAGTGGTTGAGGACATTTTTATCACCTCAGGCCATTTCGAGTGAGCATCCACTGCTATTAAGAACATTGAGTCCATGAATGGACCAGCAAAATCAATATGCACCCGTTGCCATGGAGAGGAGGGCCACTCCCATGGGTGTAGAGGGGCATGTGGTGGTGCATTTTGGACCTTCTGGCATCCTGAGCAGCTCTTGGTTAGGTCCTCGATTTGTTGATCGATCCCCGCCCACCACACATAAGCCCTAGCAAGGCTTTTCATTTTCACCCCTCCCAGATGACCTTCATGAAGCTCATTTAGCACTCTCTCCCTTAACTTGGGTGGAATCACCACTCGCGATCCACACATCACTGTCCCCTGGCATACTGACAGCTGTTCTCTTCTGGATGAGAATGCTGGCAACAGTGAGTCGCCATGTGTTGGCCATCCCCTCACCGTCAAATCATATACCCGAGACAGTGTCGGATCATTGCGGGTCTCCTTCTCTATATCCGCGTTCGTTACTGGCAATCGTTCAATTATTGACGAATAAAATATCTCGATAGGGTCCACTGCTGGTGCTTCCTCCACAGTAGGCAGTGGCAGGCGTGATAGCCCATCAGCGTTTCCATGCTGTTTCGTGCCTTTATATTCTATTTCATATTGATTCGCCCCTAGAAACAGGGACCATCTTTGTAACCGTTGTGCAGTCATCACTGGAACGCCCTTCTTTGGATTAAAGATGGAGACAAGTGGTTGGTGGTCAGTCAGCAAGGTGAACTTCTGCCCATGCAGGTAATGGTTGAATTTTTTTACTCCCCATACTAGGCTGAGGGCTTCCCTGTCAATCTGGGCGTAGTTGCGCTCGGCTGAGGTTAGTGACCGAGACGCAAAGGCTACTGGCCTCTCCAACCCGTCTGGGAATTTGTGCGACAGCACCGCTCCAATACCATAGGGTGATGCATCACATGCCAAACGAATTGGTAGTGCTGGGTTGAAATGGGCCAACACCTCCTTTGATGTTATCAATTCCTTACACTTCTGGAAAGCTCGTCTACGTTCGTCATTCCACTTCCATGGCACCCCTGTTTGCAGTAGGGTGTTCAGTGGGTGTAATACCGTGGACAAATTTGGTAAGAACTTATGGTAGTAGTTTACCAGCCCGAGGAACGACCTCAGTTGTGACACATTTTCCGGTGCTGGAGCCTTGATTCAAGATTCAAGATTCAAGATTCTTTATTTGCCATATGTAACTAGTACAATGGAATGCTTACTCCCCAATCACTCCCACAATAAAGCTGTGGGAGCTCACAGAGACACGTCAGCTATTTTTACAGCGCTGTGTTCAGAAAGTCAATTCTTTGGCATCCAGTGGCAGTGGGAGCACGATGTCCCTCAGCCGCTCCGTCCTCCCCACTGTTGCCGGCTCGGCTCCACGTGCGGTGGCCTGCTTCTCCCGCTCACCCTGCCTCAATCTTTTCAGGGGACTTATGTAACCCCTCTTCATCGATGACGTGGCCACAATACGAGATCTGCTTCTGGAAAAACTCGCACTTGTGGCGATTAGCTCGTAGCCCATATTCCTTTAATTTGGTGAGCACCTTCTCTAAGTTGGCGAGGTGATCACTGTCATTTTCGCCCGTGACCAGGATGTCGTCCAAATAACACTGGGTCCCTGGAATCCCTTGCAGGACTTGATCCATCGCCCTTTGCCAATTGCCGGAGCCGATGCTACCCCGAACACCAGCCGGTTGTATTGATAGAGAACTTTATGAGTGTTGATCGTGAGGTATTGTTTCGAGGCTTCTTCTACCTCCATTTGCAAGTACGCCTGGGCTAGATCAATTTTGGTGAAGCGTTTACCTCCAGATAGCGAGGCGAAAATATCCTCAATTCATGGAAGCGGATATTGTACCATGTGAAGGATTGGGTTCACTGTCACCTTAAAATCCCCACAGATGCGGACCTTCTTTGGTTCCCCAGGCGTATTACTCAATGACCTCTTCATTACAGGAACGATGGGTGTAGCCCACTCGCTCCAGTCTACTTTGGACAGTACTCCTGAACGTTCCAACCCTTCCAGCTCTGCTTCGACGGCTGGTCTGATCGCATAAGGCACTGGTCTGGCCTTAAGAAACTTTGGGCTTGCATTTTCCTCTATTTTAATCGTTGCTGTTATGCCTTTTAGTGTTCCAAGTCCCTCCTGGAACACTTCTTTTGTGTCAGTTAGCATTTTTGACAGTCGTCTAGGTGTGACGTCGTCATCCTTTTTGGCCTCAACCTTCAGTGCCTGTATGGAATGCCAATCTAATTGTATCTGCCAGATCCATTCACGTCCTAGCAGTGGTGGTCCTCCATCTGGCAATACATATAAGTCCATTTTAGGTATTTCCTGGCCTTTGTATATCACTTTCACCCTTATTTTTCCTTTGGGGTAGACTTTTTGCCCCGTGTACGTCTTCAAGACAATCTCTGTAGCTTTCAAGGGTATATGTGAAAATAGCCGCTTGTAGTCCCTTTGGTTTATGACTGTTAGGGCTGATCCTGTGTCCAATTCCATTTTCACTTGGACTCCGTCTATCTTGAGTGTAACCCAGATAGTCTGGTGATCCTCCATTTTGGTTACCTTATTTAGTTTCAGACAACCCAGCTCCTTGCTTCCGGAGTCTGTGTCACTTTTCTGTTCGTCTGAACTACTGTCCATCACCTTGTGCACCTTTTTGTACTCCTCCTGTGGAGATTTCTTGCTGTTGGTTTTCTTCCCAGACCTGCAGACTCTTGCTATGTGTCCTGCTTTTCCACACTGTCTGCACACTTGGTCCTTGAACCAACAATCCTTCTGGTCATGTGTTGTTCTGCCGCAGCGATAACACTTCCCTGTTCCTTAGGACATTTCATTGGTGCCATATCCTTGCGGTCTCCGTTGTATCTCTGCAGCGCCCCTTGCGGCTGCTTCATATGATACTGCCATACTGAAAGCCTTGTCCAGCGTAAGATCCTTTTCTGATAGAAGCCGTTTCTGGGTTCCTTCACTTTGAAGCCCACACACAAACTTGTCCCTTAACGTATCTGCTAGTCCCACTCCAAACTGGCAGTGTTTCGATAGCTTGCGCAGTTCCGTTAAGTACTCAGCATTGCTTTCGTCTTTGTGTTGGCTCCTTTTATGGAACTTAAATCATTCTGTTATCAGCAGCGGTGTGGGGTTTAAGTGGTCCTGTAGGATTTCTACTATGCTTTCGAAATTCTTATTCACAGGCTTCTCTGGGGTTATTAGGTTTCGCAGTAACCCATAAGTTTTTGCACACATGGAATTTAACAAAACCAGTGCTTTCCTAGCATCTGGCACTTCATTCGCCCTGCAGTACACCTCAATACGTTCCACGTATGTCACCCAATCTTCGACTTCATTGTCGAACGTAGAGATACTGCCACTCTTCGGCATCCCTGGGTGTGATTTAACTGTCCAAAATGGCATCTCCCACGCTTTCCCTTCTTCTCCGCTGGCACAAAATGGTGTCTCCCGCGCTTTCCTTTCTTCCCGCGCTCGCCCTTCTTCTCCGCTGCGGCTTCTAAAAATGGCGTCTCCCGCGCTCTTCCTTCTTCTCCGCGGCTCAATGGCATCTCCTGCACTCTCCCTTCTTCTCCCCGCGGACACTGTTCAGCCCTTGAGCCCTGGCTGTGCTCTGCGCGTTTTTTTTTTTCTGTGCGCTTTTCCCGTTTCCGCCGCTCGGTTCCTGAACCCGGCTGCTGCTTTACCCTCTCTCTCTCCGTTTTGTTTTTCCTCGATGCCGCTCGGTTTTCAACCCCCGGCTGCACCCTGTGCGCTTCACCCTCTATCTTACCCCGTCGACGCTGCTCGACTTTTTCTCTGCCGTCGGTTGGCTCCAGCCGCCGCTGTCCGGGAAGGGCCTGCGCTGTGCCTGTCGTCAGTCTGTTGCTGATTGTCGTGGCTGGGGAACCAAGCCCGACTCTCCACAGCTTCCCCTGCGATGTTCACTCTCTGCTGGACGACTGGGCGGTTGCTTGTGGTCGACGCCCGTGTTTCTGGCCTCGACTTTCTTCCACCGCCCTCCCGGAGCGAATCCTCGAAGGGAAATGCAGAGTTGCAGGTAGATTCGAATCGACACTCGTTGCCACTGTTAGATCCGTGATTCTTTACATAGGATGTTTCCCCAAGAACTACATGGATGCTGTAACTTAACAATCAACAGGTATTTACTGGAGTCGAGTAGTCTCAAGACTGAAGTACAGAAGCCTGCTCCGGCTTTATATACAGGTGTGGTCACTGCCGGTACTACAGTATACAGGAGCTGTAAAACAGTTCTCTCTTAAAGGTACATACACAACAGGAATCATGCTGAAAAACAACAGATTGCAGGCTGCAGTAATCACATTGCCTGATTTTAACTGAGGTGCTATCAAATTTGATTTCACTTTATGTTACAGAGGGATAGCACACGCTGGAGAATGAACAGATTGCTGGGGTTCTGTTATAAGGCTGTACTATGCTCATAGGGTTCAGATCGATTGCCCAGCACTCTAAACCCTAGGAACTGAAGCTTAGAGCGCATGTTGCTTTTGTTATATGCAATATTATTGTCTTTTAAAAAATATTTGGAGAGATACAGTTGAAGTTGGAACCTGCCATTGCAGGCAGCTGCCACGTTTCTGCTTAGCTTAGTTGGTGATACCTCTGAGATAGACGATTGTAGGTTCAAGCTCTATTCTAAGATGTGAGCACTTAGGGCTGGATTTTGGCAGGCTCGAGGAGGCGGGTTTGGAGGCATGTGAGGTGTTAAAATCGCAATAAATAGCGGGCGGATCCGATTCCGCCTCCATCCCGCCTCTGAGTAATTTTCCCACATTCGTGGTTTCAGATCCCATTTCCATCCCGCCTCTAAGAGGCGGGATAGGCCCGTAAGGCCCTTAACAACCAGTTAATTGCCTCTTTAATCCCATTTTGAGAGGCCTTTCTGAATTTAACACATGTCCCTCCTGCTGCACGTCTCCTCTGGAACACGCCAGTTAACCCTGGCGGCCTCACAAGTGGATTGCTTACTAACAGCTGCAGCTCCACCATTAAAAAGTAGTTTTCACCAATGATCATTTGCAGGTGGCAGAACTTTGTTGTCTCAGGTCTATGGGAACTTTTGGCCGGCATACTCATTGTTGTAGAAGTTTGGAGCCTGACACCCATCTCCAGTGTGACCTCCTGGGAAACCCCTCTCCCCACCTTGACTGAGCGCTTCCTCAACCCATCCTTTCCACTGAGGTTGCCATCCTTTCCGCGGTGATGCGTTCATGCGCCAATGCCTCCACAAAGGCTCTGCTCATGTTCGCGATGGACTCCTCCATTCGCTCCACACTCGCAGCGACCCTGGAGGCAAAACCTGGCAGAGACTCCTGCACCTGTTCCTGGAGTTCCAGCACCACTCTCCTTCTGGATGGACCCGGAGGCACAGGGTCAACATGCAGCGGAGCTGAGCTGGCAGAGTCTTGGGCCCTCTGACGAGGACTCCCCACTGCTGTCCCTGTCTCCACCATCTGCTGATGCTCACTTGTGACCTGTGATACACCAGGTAACAACTCTACTCTATCTCCTGAAGGTCCCACCGTGGTGTGAGTGTCTGCGCTGGTGCTGGGTGCGCTGAATTCTGCTGATGCTGCGCCCTCAAAGGTGGCAGCTTCCTCTGAGGAGTCTGGGGGCTCATGCTGTTCCTCCTGGACAGTGGGGAGGGTGGCTGTCGCTGGTCCTGTGGGCGGGTAAAGGAAAGAGTTGGAGATGTGAGACAAAGTTGCATGCACATTGAATTGCGCAGGTGATCATAAGTCAATCTATTAGAGCATCAGAATCATTATCAGTCACTCATGCAATGTCAATGAGAGAGATGCAAAACTATTCTGTCACCTTGCTGTGATGCGCCCGTCTGTCTGTCCCCCACTTGCGCATCCTCCTCCACTCCCACGATCTCCAGGACTGCCTCCTCTGCATTGGTGAGCTGAGCTATTGAGGGTGGCCCTCCTCCTGTCCTCGCCCTTTCCCTCTTATTCTGATCGCTTAGCGAACAAACGATTGCACTAGGTAAGTGACCCGTTAAAGTTTAAATCTCCCTCTGTTATCTTAGTAACCCTGTATTCAAGGAACATACGTATGCTCCTAACACCCAGTATTGCTATTTCACAAATGACAGGAAATATGCTGTATGGCATTTTCCCATCATTTCCACGCATAGGGCTGGATTTTGATACTGGAGGCATGTAGGAGGCGGGACTACAAATTTCGGGGTTGTAGTCCCGCCTCCATCGAGTTGTGGCCAACCCATGCGATTTTCACTTGATTGACCTTGTTGAGCCCACCCAGCGGGCTCAGCAGGCCAATTAAGGGCCACCCGGCAACAGGTGACGTCACAGATTGACATTTCATCTGTCAAGAGCTTTTGACAGATGAAATATCAGCGTTTGACAGCTGTTTGAAGCTGTCAAACACTGACAATCTGTACTCCAAGTTAATTCCTTCCTCTCAGGCTGATTTAGAGATCTCTCCAGAACAGAAAGCTGAATGCTGCAACTTTTGACAGCTCGCGGCCATTCTGCTTTCTGTGCCGGTGAGATGAGGGACTCCTGAGACCTGAAGGAAGGAAGGCTGTAAAGGTAAGAAAAGGTAAGTAAAACTTCTTTAAACACTTTACACACACCAAACACACTTACCTCTGCACTCATGCACCCATCACTCACCTGAACAACGGACATCTCGAACCCTCCAAGCCTTTCAGCCCGACGGTCCACCTTGCTAACTTGACATGGTTTGGAGCCGTCGGGAAGCCCACACTTCAGCAATAAAAATAGGGATTAGGCTAAAAACTGCCTGTTACCTACCTGTTAACAGGCAGTTAATTAGCACTAATCCCCTTCCCGCCTCGGGGAGGCGGCTCCCCGCACAGGTCGGGTATCCGCCTCCTTTGAAACTGGCATGGAGGCGGGTTGGGGCGGGATGGGTTCGTGCCCCCCAATTTCGAGATTTTAACCCTCCATACGCCTCCAATCCCGCCTCCACGGCCCAATGAAAATCCTGCCCATAGTTTTTTTTATTAGTTTATGGATGTGGCATCGCTGGCAAGGCCAGCATTTATTACCCATCCCTTATTGCCCTTGAGAAGGTGGTGGTGAGCCGCCTTCTTGAACCGCTGCAGTCTGTGTGGTGAAGGTACTCCCACAGTGCTGCTCGGGAGGGAGTCCCAGTTAGTTGTACACCTAACTTCACTTCTGGCAGGGAATCACAGATTGGTGTCCCATGGCAGGGACTCAAGTGGAAAGGCTCCATGCCTGATTTTCCTCCTCTGCCCACTACAATTATGCTGGAGTGACTGCATAACTACAGAGGGAAGTCTGCCTTCCTGTGGTAGTATTTTGAAGCGCACCGAATTCTCCCAGTGTCCTGGATAACATTCATACCTCAACCAGCACCACCAAAAACACATTAACTGGTCATTCATCTCATTAATATTTCTAGGATCTTGCTGAATTTCAAAGCAATTTGTTATACATGAAGAACTTAGAACCAGGGAAGATGGCAGCACAGACAGAGATCATTCATCCCATTGTATCTGTGCCAGCTGGAGCAATCTAAAACTAATCCCACTGCCCCACTCTCCCCATAGTCCTGTATCTTTCTTTGTTTCAAATGCTGACCTACTGTTCCCTTAAAAGATGCAATAATTTCTGCCTCAGCTACTCCCTGTGGCAAAGCTTTCCAAGCTGCAACAGTTCCCTGCGTAAGAAAATTTCTCCTAATCTCTCTCCTCACTATTACTGACAATCTTAAATTGATGGCCCCTTGTCACTGATTCCCCAACCAGAGGGAATAATCCTTCTCTATACTTTTAAAAACCTCAATTAAATCTCCTCCTAGTCTCCCTTAGAAAGGAAACCGCAACATAGCCATATCTTGGAGGCAGTCGGGTTATGAAGGGTTTTGATAGAGTAAATAAGGAGAAACTGTATCCACTGGCAGGAAGAGTCGGTAACCAAAGGAAACAGATTTAAGAACATTGGCAAAAGAACCAGCGGGGTGGTGACAGGTGAGGAGAAATGTACTGACACAGAGAATTGTTCTGATCTTTAATGCACTGCCTGAAAGGGTGCTGGAAGCAGATTCAATAGTAACTTTCAAAAGAGAATTGGATATATATGGGGAACGAGCAGGGGAGTGGGGCAAATTGCGTAGCTCTTTCAAAAAGCCAACACAGGCGCGATGGGCCTTCTTCTGTGCTGTAATATTCCATGATTTTAGTAGCACAACTACTTCACCAACTAGCAAACAGGGATGGGTGCTGCACCACTCAACTACTTGCCCACAACTTTGTTGTGTGCCTTCATGTTGGGTTTCCCCTCGCTTGACTTTTCCGTTGCTGTTCTGCACCCCACCACTCTCCCAATCATGACAAAATATAACAAGTATGTAAAGATCATTTTGAAGCTTTATGGAGGTTGAAACAATATTTGCCCCTATATGCTGCTACTTTTAATTGGTAATTTCCCTTTTTAGCTGCTAGCCAGCTTTTCCTCATCTTTCGATTAGGCACTTTACAGCCTTCCGGACTCAACATAGAGTTCAACAATTTCAGATCATAACCTCAGCCCCTATCATATATATATATATTTTTTTTGTCCACACTCATTGTCTGTCTTTTTTTCTTCTCTCCCACAAGGCAGCTGTCTTCCATTCTGCCAGCACAATTTACACTTCATCTAGAGCCATCCTTTGTTTCTTAACCTGTCCCATTACCATCTCCTTTTGCCTTGAATATCTCTTAATGTCTCTTAACCTCTTCCGCCTTCTATCCAATCACAGACCTTCCCTTTTGTTCTTTCATCCCCTCCCCCATTTCCCAGCCCCTACACTTGCTTAAAAATCTGTTCCATTTCCTGCTTTTTTCCAGTTCTGACGAAAGGTCATCGACCTGAAACGTTGGCCCCGATTTTCTGGCTGCCGTCGGGTGCCTTTTCATGCAGCCGGGGGCCGAAAATTGCCGAAAAAGTGGGTCGGGACCCCCCGCCTGATTCCCCGCCCCGTCCAACTTTCGGACTGCCGTTTCCCCGCGACCCGCTTCAGTCCCGGCCGCCGCTGGCGGGACTGGTCGTCGGAGCACTAACAAGCATTTATCTGCTTGTTGAAGTTGATTTTCCCGTGCCGTTGCAACTTTGGAGCTTTCCCCACCTGAAACCCACCTGCGGGGAACCCCGCTGATGAGACCTGGCGTGAAGCTTGCTAGCTGTCAGCTGCAGGTAAGGAGAAGCTGCGATTTAAAGGGCCAGCACTTGTATGTTGAAGGACCTTGTTGTTGCAGGTTTGGGGCTACTTCTTCAAGGCTTAGGCACAGCTGTGGAAGGTTGGAGCCTCACACACTTCTCCAATGCGATCTCCTGGGAAGCCCCTCTCGCCACGCTCACTCGGCGCTTCCTCAGCGGAGGCATCTACGAGAAGCGTGGGACGCCATTTTTTCCTTCCCTTCTTGCCATTAGAGGATCTCCAGCAGCAGAGGCGGCAGCAGCAGAACCAGGAACAGCATGATGAGCACCAGGAGCACCAGGCTGCTGTTCACTCACCTGAAGCTGCACAGGCCAGAAGGGGCCAGCGCTTGGAAGTGGCTTGAGAGCACCTTGCTGTGCTTTAGGGAGCCATGGGGACCCGTATCTGCACTGGCAGTCCTACTCAGAAGGACTTCCATGAGGATCTGGTTTCTCTGTTCAACAGATGGCCAACGCTCCTCCAGAGATGTCATTCTCTTATGAGCACTCACCATGTTTTCCGTACCCTGGCGAGTTATCTCCTGCATGGGGGTTGCCAACCTTTCCATGGTGATGCGTTCATGCGCCAATGACTGCACAAAGGCTCTGCTCATGGTCGCTATGGACTCCTCCATTCGCTCCACACTCACAGCGACCCTGGAGACAAAACCTGCCAGAGACTCCTGCATCTGTGCATGGAGATCCATCACCTCTTCACTTGCGGATGGACCCAGAGGCAGAGGGTCGACATGCAGCGCAGCTGAGCTGAGCTGGCAGAGTCCTGCGCCCTCCGACGAGGACTCTCCACTGCTGTCCCTGTCTCCAGAATCTGCTGAGGCTCACTTGTGAGCTGTGAAACACCAGGTCACAACACTACTCTATGTCCCGAAGGTCCCCCTGAGGTGTGAGTGTCTGCGCTGGTGCTGGGTGCGCTTACTTTTGCTGATGCTGCGCCCTCAGAGGTTGGAGCTTCCTCTGAGGAGTCTGGCTGCACAGCCTCTTCCTCCTCCACAGCGAGGACGGGGGCTCTGGATGGTACTGTGGGGGAGTTAAGGAAGGAGTTAGAGATGTAATGCCAAGGTTCTTCTGGTGACTCCCAACAAGTTGGCATCTGCTGACACCTGCATCCATGCAGCATTGGTCTCAGTGGGAGGCCTCTTCCTCCCTGACCTAGGGAAGAGGACCTCCTGTGGGCCCTAACCCCATCCAATAATGCCTGCAGTGAAGCCTCGTCGAATTTGGAGGCAGCTCGGGGTCTGGCACTGGCCACAGTTGCTGCAGGCCCCTCTGCCATCCTGTGTGGTTCATTTGGAAGCCTTCAGAGGATGCAGTGCTTGCTATGGACCTTGAAAGCACCACGAATGATTACATCATACTGTGGGGATTTCTGACTCGAATTGGACAATTAGCAAGGCTTCCCACATGCTGGGAATTAATTGGCCACTTGAGGGAAAATTGCATGGAGCTGGCTGACACTTTTTTATGTGTGTCAGAAACCCCACATTCTGGGAAATCCGACCATTCCCCACACAAGCTGAAAATCGGGGCCGTTAACTTTGTTTCTCTCTTCACAGATGCTGCCTGACCTGCTGAGTTTCTCCAGCATTTTCTGTTTTTATTTCCCTATTACCTATTAGGCTGGGCGCTAGTGAAAGGTCAAAACCTTGCTGGGTACTTCCGCTTATCATTCAAATAAACAGACCCCACTCACCCAGAAAATCAGAGTCAATCATTTCAGTGCTTTATGGTCCAACTTGGACTCGACAACCAGCCATTCCCAGCACAGATCTCGCAGGGATTGCAAAATTGTTTTATAAAACTAATCCTCCGTGCATTTACACACAAAATAATAAAAATAAATCGGAACTGAACCAGCTGAGGTAAAGCTTTATGATCTTAGAGCCCTTAGTGATTGTAAACAGCCCAAGGTTTTAAAAAACATGAGAGAGAGTTTCCAGAGGTAATTGAAGGGATCGGCTTTAACTCCTCTGCTGTGCTGCTGATAATGATTTTGTTTTCCCTTTGTCAGGGCTAGCAGCCTAGTGTTGACTTGCTATATTGCCACCGACACCTGGGAATCCCTGGCCCAGGACCGCACAAAGTGGAGGAGAAGCATCCGGGAAGGCGCCGAGCACCTCGAGTCTCTTCGCCGGGAGCAGGCGGAAGCCAAGCGCAAGGAGCGCAAGGAGCGCACGTCAACCCAAGCACCCCACCCACCCGGGGCCCCCTCAACCAACGTCTGCCCCACCTGTGACAGAGACTGTAGGTCCTGCATTGGACTCGTCAGTCACCTGAGAACTCATTTTTAATGTGGAAGCAAGTCATCCTTGGTTCCGAGGGACTGCCTAAGAGAGAAGAGATATTGCTGTGCTGTCTCTGTTATCCATTGCCTTTACTGATTTGCTAAATTGAGCTCTACGTAGAATGACTGAGGCTGATGGAAGTATTCCCTTGAGTATAGAAGATTGAGGGGTGATCTAATTGAGGCCTTTAACATGATAAAAGGGCTCGATAGGGTAGACACAGAGAAACTATTTCCTCTGGTGGGGGAAATCCAGAACAAGGGGGGGTACAATCATAAAATTAGATCTTGGCCATTTAGGAGTGAGGTCAGGAAGCACTTTTTCATGCAAAGGTTAGTGGAAATCTGGCACTCTCTCCCCCTGCTGTGGTTGCTGGGACAATTGGAACTTTCAAGACTGAGGTCAACAGATTTTAGTTAGGTAAGGGTGTCACAGGATATGGATCAAAGGCAGGTAAATGGAGTTAAGGTACAGATCAGCCATGATCTAACTGAATGGCAGAGTGAGCTCGAGGGGCTGAATGACCTATCCCCATTCCAATGTTCCTATATTATACATTGGCCCAGTAATTCCTCTCCCAACGCGTGAGTACGGATGGGGCACTCACGAGTGTGCCCGGAGGAATTGCCGGTTTTCAGCATGCACAGCGCATGCGGGGAAAACCGGCATTTCCTCTCCTCTGACCCAAGGAGTTAAGAGGCTGAACGCGTGCGACTACACAGGCAGCGCGTGCGACTTGGATTTCCTTTATTTTTAGAGAGTTGTGCATGTGTAAAGGCCTCCGGTTTTTACGCATTGAAAAACCACACGTAAGTACTTAGTTTTACAGGTAAGTGGTCTATTAATACAATTTATAAAAAAAATTTCCACAGGTTTATTATTTTTAAAGAATTTACAGTAAGGTAAGTTTAGTTTTAGCCCCGATTTTTTATATAATAATTTTTTTCAAATTTTAAAATTATTGTTTAAAATAGTTTTTTACAGTTATTTATGGTTCATTTAAGTAGTGCAATGTTTTTTTTAATTTTCTTTCAAGTTTAAGTAATGTTTTGGGGCCAGGAGTTTTCATGAGTTTGACAGCTCTTACTGTCAAACTCATGAATGAACTTTTGCCACCTCCCATTGGTTGCCCTGTGCTCACATGATCCCAGCCGGCTCATCGCACTAAGTACGCTGCTGGGTCACACACGCACAGCGCGGCAGGACCTCAAGCGGGCCAGTCAGAGGAAATGCAATGCGGGCCAGGATTGAAATGTCAGCGCGCCGGGTAAGTGCACATCGGGGGCTTGCACGTGCGGCAAGCTCCCGATCCTAATTTCAGGGACAATGTTTCCACTGGTGGGTCGGAAATCAGAGGACACAGATTTAAGATAACTGGCAAAGGAACCAAAGTGGAGATGGGGAAAAAATATTTTACGCAGCGAGTTGTTATGATCTGGATTGCACTGCCTGACAGGGTGATGGAGCAGATTCAAAAGTAACTTTCAAAAGGGAATTGAATATATACAGGTCCACAACCCCTTATCCGAAACCCTTGGGGCCAGATGTGTTTCGGAATTCGGAATTTTTCGGTTTTCAGAACGGTACAAAATGAATTGAGCTTTTAAAAAAAAAGCCCTGATGATTGAGGAAGGCCATACTGTAAGTAGATCACTTTAAATTGTTCCTCTTTTATTCAGACATTGTGTTTGAAGTTCACCTATTTACTTCTGTTTCCCGATAGAATTTTGTTCTTATTACCATTCTCAGTATTGGATCTTGTGTCAATTTGGTCCCATTGCTGCCGCACATTCAAAAACTGAAATGTGATACTTGAACGTTTTTTTGTGGAGGTCGGGGCGCAAGCGCGAGGGGGAGGTCGGGGTGCGAGCGCGAGGGGGGAGGTCGGGGTGCGAGCGCGAGGGGGGAGGTCAGGGTGCGAGGGTGAGGGGAGAGGTCGGGGTGCGAGCGCGAGGGGGAGGTCGGGGTGCGAGGGTGAGGGGGGAGGTCGGGGTGCGAGCGTGAGGGGGAGGTCAGGGTGCGAGGGGGAGGGGGGAGGTCGGGGTGCGAGCGCGAGGGCGGAGGTCGGAGTGCGAGGGGGAGGTCGGGGTGCGAGCGCGAGGGGGGAGGTCGGGGCGCGAGGGGTGTGGTCGGAGAGCGAGGGGGGAGGTCGGGGTGCAAGCGTGAGGGGGAGGTCGGGGTGCGAGCGTGAGGGGGAAAACTTTCGGTTTTCAGAGGTTTTCGGTTTTCAGAATTGCAGATAAGGGGTTGTGGACCTGTACTTGAAAAGGAAAAAAAATTGCAGGGCTACGGGGAATTGGCAGGGGAGTGTGACTAATTGGATAGCTCTTTCAAAGAGCTGGCACAGGCACGATGGGCCAAATGATTCTGTGGTAAGTGTGTCAATCTTCCAACCCCAACTTCAATTTGGCATTGCTGTATTCATGACATTGTTAACTTGTCACAGCTTGAAGATTTCTGTACATGTTAACCAAAGGTTAAAAGGTTGAAATGTATAAAATTCTGACAGGGTTAGACAGACTGGATGCAGGGAGGATGTTTCCCCTGGCTGGTGGGTCTAGAACGAGGGGTCACAGTCTCAGGATACGGGGTAGGACATTTAGGACTGAGATGAGGAGAAATTTCTTCACTCAGAGGGTGGTGAACCTGTGGAATTCTCTACCACAGAAGGCTGTGGAGGCCAAGTCACTGAATATATTTAAGAAGGAGATAGATAGATTTCTAGGCACAAAAGACATCAAGGGGTATGGGGAGAGAGCGGGAATATGGTATTGAGATAGAGGATCAGCCATGATCATATTGAATGGCGGAGCAGGCTTGAAGGGCCTAATGGCCTACTCCTGCTCCTATTTTTCTATGTTTCTAAAGGTGCAACACTTCTTCCCCATCACAGTTATGATATTGTATCATGCAGCTCTAAATTGCAGGACTAACATGTTGGGAAAAACTCTCTAGAATTATTTAATGTTATAACTGCTAGGTGAGAAGAACACAACAGGAAATCCTTCACAAACAGCTGCATCCAGGAAACAATTAGTTTTTCTATCTAGACTCTATAAGAACCGATTTTACAAAATCACACTCCCAGAGGGGAGCCCTGCCTACATGCAGCACTCCTCAGAAAATCCATGGGCTTGGTACTCACTATTTTCCATTGATTAAAATGAATGGTTGGATGTAATGTCACGGTGAGGGTGCCTATTGTTTGCTGCTATGTGCTTTTGGTCAGTGAGGCTCTGTGCTGGGAGCATGTTTTTGTACGATTGGATCTGTAATGTTCAAAAGGGTGACAGGGTGTTTTCAGGAAAGGCCCTATTATCATTCTAATAATTTGGGTTCTTGGAAAAAACAAGCTATTGTAGGAATGGAGGTTCCTATCTGAAATAATGGAGTTCGACTCAGTGAATCAAAATAACAAAGTTTAATAAACAACGAAGTTAGCTAGTAAACTACAGGAGAAGATCCCGTAACACAGAGTCCATTAGCCATTGGAAGGCCTGAGCTGCGTTTTTCAAACCGAACGGCATTCGGAGGAACTCAAACAGCCCAAACGGAGTGATGACCGCTGTTTTCAGGACGTCTTGAGGGTGCACAGGAACTTGGTGATATCCGCAGATGAGATCCACTTTGGAAAATACGGAGTTGCCCGCCAGATGTGCTGAAAAATCTTGTATATGGGGTATTGGATACCTGTCCGGTGTAGTGGCCTCGTTTAGGCATCTGTAATCACCGCAAGGCCGCCATCTGCCGTCTGGTTTAGGTACAATGTGCAGTGGGGAGGACCAAGGACTGTCAGAGTGTCGGATGATCCCAAGGCGCTCCATGGTCTGAAACTCAGCCTTTGCAGCTGCAAGCTTGCCGGGTTCTAATCTTCGCGCCTGAGCGTAAACAGGCGATCCTGTTGTGGTGATGTGATGCGCCACAACGTGCCTTGTGACTGCAGCTGAAAAAAACGGCCTGGTGAGCTCCGGGAACTCGCCGAGCAGGCGCGTAAACCCGTCCTGCGATGGAACCGCACAGGCGACCGACCAGGACCCAGCGGTGCTGCGGTGGCAGGGCACCGCGTGGAAAGTGGACGCATTAATGAGTCGACAGTGTTGGACGTTGACCAGAAAGCCGTTGGTGCAGAAGAAATCGACCCCCAGGATGGCCTGCGAGACCTTAGCTGTAATAATCTCCCACACAAAACGCTGTCCGGCGAAGGTTAAATTGACTGTCCGTTTTCCGAATGTGCGAATAGCCGCGCCATTAGCTGCCACGAGGGGAAGACCATGCCTGCCGGATTGTAGATCCAGCTTTGAAGCTGGCAGAATACTGCACTGGGAACCAGTGTCGCACAGGAATCGTCGCCCCGTCATGGAATCCGTAATGTAAAGGAGTTTTCCCGCTGAACTGACCGCCATGGCGACCTGAACATGTTTTTCAGACCCTGCTGTCCGTCTCGAAAAGCGCGGGCTTGCTGAAGTCTTTTTTTCTGGGGAGAAACTGCAGGGAGGACAGCAGTATCGAGCTTTGGCGCCAAAACGTGCTTGGTACGCGCACCAGCCTGCTGGAGGAGGGCTGGGCTTCGCTTGCGTGGGGGAAGGGCACCTCGTGGCTGCACAACACTGCTGTGTAACCGTAAATATCTTGTCTGCCTCTGCAGCGAGCTCAGCACAGTCCGTGATGGCAGAATTGGCCAAGGCCGCTTGAACTGGTTCAGGTACCTGGCAGAGGAAGAGTTCGCGGAACAAAAAGCATTGGGGCTCCGAACCCAAAAGCATGAGCATCTGGCTCATCAGCTCCAATGGTTTTGAGTCCCCGAGGCCGGGCATAGAAATAAGCCTGCGTGCGCGCTCCGACTTATTGAGATCAAACACCTGTAGCAAACAAGTTTTTAGAGCTTCATACTTGCCCTCAGCTGATGGATTGCCAAGGAGGCTGATGACCCGCGAGGCCGTGGCGCTGTTGAGAGCGCAGACCACGTAGTAATAACGGGTCAAATCCGCTGTAACCTCCCGGAGTGCAAACTGGGCTTCTGCGTGGAAAAACCATGCTGCTGGTTGCTGTTCCCAGAACTGCGGCAGTTTGAGGGCGACGGCATTCGTGTTCATTATGGAATCTCAATGAAAGTTGTCCGACGAGATCGGTGTCACCAATGTAGGAATGGAGGTTCCTATCCGAAATAATGGAGTTCGACTCAGTGAATCAAAATAACAAAGTTTAATAAACAACGAAGTTAGCTAGTAAACTACAGGAGAAGATGTACACAGGCCTGTTCAGGTTGCAAGGCACTCGACGACTGCTGGAAGGTTCTGGAAGCTGACGTCATCGTGTCCTTCGCGCCACTGGCGGTCATGTGATCGGCGTCATGACGCCATCACGCAGAGTGCAGGAGTACATACAGTATAGTTAACAGACAGTTTAAAGGTGCAGTCCACAGCTGCACTACGCTGTAGTTAAAGGGATTATTACTAATTGCCCTGAGTCTCTTGGTGGCTTCGCCACACTATCTTTTTTAAGTTCATTCTGGGGATATGGGCATTGCTGGAAAGACCAGCATCTATTGCCCAGCCGAGGTTGCCCTTGAGAAGGTGGTGGTGAGTTTTCTTCATGAATCGCTGCAGTCCATGTGGTGCAGGAACAGGCGGGGGGGGGGTGGGGGGGAAACTCTTAAGCAGCATCAATTGTTTTTGATTGACAACCCTCTGGTGTATATCTTTGGAAATGGACCACACTCTGGCCTAGATTTTCTGGCCAGCCTCCTGTTGCTTTTTCAGCGGGTTAACGGGGCCAGAAAACCTCTTTCTTGAAGTGTAATTGTAATGTGGAGAAACATCTTATGAATAAATGTGCAGGTCTGACTAAGAGCATGTTGCTGGATTCTTTGGAAGCACCTGAGCCACAATGTGCTGTGCTTTAAGCAGTGCCGCATAAAGTAAGGCATGCAACACTACCTCCATTGTACCAGCCATTAACCAGGGGTCAATGCTGGGTTGCTGTCACTTGCCTTCAGACTCATGCCCTCAGACTCATGCCCTCAGACTCATGCCTTCAGACTCATGCCCTCAGACTCATGCCCTCAGACTCATGCCCTCAGACTCATGCCCTCAGACTCATGCCCTCAGACTCATGCCTTCAGACTCATGCCCTCAGACTCATGCCTTCAGACTCATGCCCTCAGACTCATGCCCTCAGACTCATGCCCTCAGACTCATGCCCTCAGACTCATGCCCTCAGACTCATGCCCTCAGACTCATGCCCTCAGACTCATGCCTCCACATTGGAGGGTAGATTTTGAACTTGCTGCCTGGATGTTAAGCTGGCGTTGTGGACTGGCTGCTGATTATACAAACCACCCAATTTTCATTCCCTTTGAAATCATGGTTCCTATAAAGGGCGTTGGTCCGCAATGCCAATTTTACACCTAAGTGGCAGGTTGAAAATCTACCCCGGGATTCCTTACACTTCCGTTATGGCTGTTGCATCTTTTCCCCCTCTCCCTTGCCTAAGGCAGCTATCAGTCTAAAATGTCCTTTGAGCATATCTAAAGGCAATAGGAATTTTTACCCCCGTCCCCCCACATCTTGCGATTCCCTTTTATTGTCCATGGGGGTAGTTTTTGCCTGACAGCGACCCCACTCACACACGGAATGAGAGCGCACGCCGCCCACCATGTTGGACCCTGAGGCGCCCGTTTTATGCCTGTAAAATGGGTGTTATGTGATCCAATTTCTAGGCCTATATTTTTCAAATGTGTGATTATTTTTAGGACATCATAAATATGTGGAGTGATGACAAATCACTGGGCAACCTCCAACCATGTTTCCATGATATGAAATGAGATTAAGTGGATGGAAATGAACAGGGCTGCTTGAGCACTTTGGAATGCAATGATGATTATGATATAACGTGGTACACTGACAAGCTGAGTGTCTTTAGACTGGACTCTTTGTTTTTTTTTCAGTCTGCTTGAGTAGCGTCTGGCAGACAGTAGTGTTATTAACTCGAACGTATGCTTATTGAAAAGATTATTAACTAAACATGGAGGGGCACATTACTGAGATCAAACCGATCCTTTTTTGCTGACATTCATTTAAATAATTTCACATTATGTTCAAAGTGGCATTGCAGAGAAAAGTCTCACTTTTAGCTGCAGTGGGTTGTCTGAGAGAAGTCCCACTCCTGTGATATTTTGGGGTTTTTGGTGCTGGCAAGTAAATCTCAAAAGCTATAATGCAAAATACAATTACATGATTTAACAGGATAGAAATGCTTTTCTTGGCCGAAAGGAACTGATTTAATTTAGTTCCTTTAGTAAGTATCTACTAGTGCTTTGAACTTTCCATATTCTCAAGTGTTGATTGACGCTTATCTGCCTCTGGAAAAAGAAGGCATTGAGACAAGCTTCATCATTCGCCTTTTGACTTCAATAAGCTATTTGTTTCACCAAAAGATGGTGGCAGCAATCATGCCTTTGAGTCAGGAGGTTGTAGGTTCAAGGCCCACTACAGGATGTTAGCATATGGTTAAAGTTGACACACTGGTGCAGTACTGCTGGAGTTCTGTATTGATGGAGATGCTATCCTCCAGATTAGACATCCAAATTTCTCTGTTCTCATGGGTCAAGTAGATGTTTAAAAATCCCATGGCACTATTCAAAGAAAAGCAAGCAGTTCTCCTGGTCTCTTGGCCAACATTCCTCCCTAAAGCAACACCATCAAAAACATTTCCAAAAGGCTTTCGACAAAGTGCCACATAATAGGCTCGCCAGCAAAGTTGAAGCCCATGCAATAAAAGGGACAGTGGCAGCCTGGATATGGAAATGGCTAAGTGACAGGAAACAGAGAGTAGTGGTGAATGGTTGTTTATTGGACTGGAGGAAGGTATACAGCGGTGTTCCCCAGGAGTCAGTTCTAGGACCACTGCTTTTCTTGATATATATTAATGGCTTGGAGTTTG
Organism: Somniosus microcephalus; assembly: GCF_052327205.1. NCBI lineage: Eukaryota > Metazoa > Chordata > Chondrichthyes > Squaliformes > Somniosidae > Somniosus > Somniosus microcephalus. The sequence goes on along the minus strand of NC_141000.1, from coordinate 18,610,029 downwards.
CTGTACAGGGCACAATTTCAAAATTTGCAGATGACACAAAACTTGGAAGTATAGTGAACAGTGAGGAAGATAGTGATAGACTTCAAGAGGACATAGACAGGCTGGTGGCCAGACAGCCAGACAGAGTGAATACACACGCTGAAGATGGGCTGCTGAATTTTTAGTGTTTTTAGTGTTTAAAGTGGGGGAAAAAAAGGTTCATTTCAAGTTTAAAAAGGTTTTAAAGTTAAATTTAGTTCTAGTTAAGTTAGTTTAGTTTGTTTAGTTAAGTTTAAGTTTAGTTTAGTCTAGATTAAGTAAGGAAGGAAAAGACCACCAAAGAGACCACCAAAGGAAAAAAAACCAGAGGAAATTAGAAAAAAAAAGCCAAAGAAAAAAAAGAAATAAGGGAAAAAAAAATATACAAACCAAAGAACAGCGGCCGCACGGGGCCACAGCAGCAGCAGAAGCGAGGTGACTCGGCTGCATCGGGAACCGAGGCGCGAAGGCCGCACAGAGACGCAGCGGCAGCCGGAGCGAGGAGACTCGGGGAGGCCGCTTCGGGAAACGAGGCGAATCGGGGAGGCCGCACGGAGACGCAGCGGCAGCCGGAACGAGGTGACTCGGGGAGCCCGAGCGGCGAACGAGACACGGCCCGATCGGCGGCCGCAGTCCAGCACCCGAGCGACGACCGCAGTCCAGCACCCGAGCGACGGCCGCAGTCCAGCACCCGAGCGACGACCGCAGTCCAGCACCCGAACGGCAAACGAGGCACAGCCCGAGCGGCGGCTGGGCTAGAAAGCCCGGGAAAGGCCCGAGGAGCCAGGCCCAGAGACCTCTGAGGAGAAGGGGATCAACCAGAAGGCTTCCAGAAGCAAACCAAGACTGTGAGTACAGGGCCCAGGGAGGGAGACTGAAGCCAGGGAAAGGCCCGAGGAGCCAGGCCGAGACAGAGGCACAGAGACCTCTGAGGGGGAGGGGAACAGCCCGAAGGCACCGGGAAACAGCGGCTCACAGACCCAGACCTGAGAAGGGTGAACCCAGAAGCCGAGGCCCAGGGACCACGGGGTCGGAGAGGGGGACCGGGAAAGTTCGCGAACAGGGAGAGGGAAACACCAAACCCGGGGCCCCAGAAAAGCTTATTCTAAGATCAACAATACTTTACCAAAAATGAGCGAATCAGAAGATCCACAACAGCCCCGCTTCCAGATTCCCCCCAACACCGCAAAAAAAGCTATAAAAGCGATCAAGCATGAGCAGATGAGAGAAAAACCAGAAACACTTTTTGCTGACTGTTACAACAATGGGACAAAAAGTAACCTCATTTTCTACTCAGATCAGCCAGTGGCTTGGATCACAGCAATAAAATCACACTATACCAATGTTAAGCTAGAAAATACCGCAAATGGGTCCATAATGAAAATTAACACACCAGGAGACAGTTCAACTACGACGGTCAACGCGTACAATACCGGAACAATATTAGTGCAAGGCAACCTCAACAAATTTGCAACGGCCTTCAGGACACTGAAAAAATTAACTAAGGGGGGAAGGAACAGCCCCAGAGTGGCCCGCACTCCCCCCAACATTGACAACTTACCAGGAGAAAATCTGCCTGGTCAGGAGGTGAACGAGCCACACAGTTCAAACCAGACACTAACCCCGGGGAACCACAGCCACACGATACAACTGACAAACCCCAGCATAACTACCAGGGAGGAAGCCACACATAGTCCCCCTACCATTCCCAGCTCACCAAGAGAAGAGCAGCATAGCCAGGAAGTGAGTGAGCCCTCCAGGGCCGACCAGCCTAGCCAGGAAGTGAGTGAGCCTTCCAGGGCCGACCAGACACATACCCCGGGATCACACAGCCAGATACAACCAAAAGATAAATTTAATCAATTAGAGATAGAGATGGTTAAACTTAGAGAGGACTTCCTCAAAATGAATGACGATCAAAATCAGGAGAGGGAGAGACACAAGAGAGAGCTGAAGCTACTTGAGAACCAGGTGAATCTACTTAGGAATCAGGTGAAAGAGCTGCAGGAAAAAGAAGAGAGCCATAGAGGAGAGATAACACCATTAGACCAGCAACCAGAGGCTAGAGATAAGACAAGACAGAGCCGGACGGAACGGCTGCACTCCCACACGGAACAAAAGCAACAGACACACAATACAAGGGGTGCCACACAGACCGACCAGCATACTGATTCGCAATCTTCCCCCACCACCGTGGAACCACAAGCGGGCCGCTCACAAGAGGTACGCACACACCAGACACCCCAGCCCAGCACACACACTATGAGTCCAAGCGAAAGCCACCAGACAGTAAACACAAACAAGGCTGACGTCGTAATGCTCATAGACTCAAATGGGAAATTTCTATGGGAGAAAAAGCTATTCCCTAGAAGTAAAGTAGAAAAGATCTGGTGCCCAACAACAAACAGAGCCATGGGATGGCTGACCAAAGCCAGATTAGGCTCCCCCCAACACATAATAATACACATGGGCACAAATGACCTAAAGACCCAACAGAAAGAAGTAGCAACATCGCTCAGAGCAATGATTAGGAAAGCAAGCAGTACATTTCCAAACACTAGAATCACTGTTTCCACAATATTGCCGAGAACAGACTTCAACAACAACACAATTCATGAGATAAATGCCAGCATAGCAAGAGACTGCGAATCAAACCACAACGTACACCTGGCCCAACACCCCACCCTCGATGAGGAATGTCTTTACGACCACGTCCACATCCAAAGGCAAAGAATATCGATCTTTGCTAAAGCCCTGAAGGACGTCGCTTTTAACCGGGTCCATACCCAGACTCCAAGAGGACCCCCCCCCGACCACCAGAGATCAGCGGGGTACATATCAGGAACACTACAAGGACCACCAACACACCAACCGAGACCAGAGAGGATCCCCATGCAAAACAACAATATCAGACCTGCACCACTCCTGTCCCACAGGGGAATAGGACTGCTCCCAGCCAGACAGAGGGAGAGATGCACAGGACGTACGCAATACCTCAGACAGAAACAATCCATTAAGAGACAATAAGCAGATGTGCAGCAGCATCTACTTCCGCCTTATGGATCAAGGACTAATTAATAGAAAGAACTGTAACCAAATTGTATTAACTTTTGTAGACAACTGATGTGATCTTTTTTTTCCCACACTTAGACACGACAAACACGTACCACTCTTTAACCTATCATAGTAAAAGATCAAACTTAACATGAAATCCTTATATATTTCGACCTGGAATATCCAAGGTCTACGCTCTTCACTGCGAGAAGTGAAAAGTAGGACCCCAGAGTTCATAGATGAAACTAAAGACCTAGATATTATCATTTTACAGGAAACTTGGTATAAAGGAAAAGGACACACTGGCTGTCCCCAAGGGTACACTGAGCTGGTGGTCCCCTCCAATAAATTACCAAGTGTAACCCAAGGCAGAGACTCCGGAGGCATACTGATCTGGTTTAAAACAGAACTTAAGAATTACATCAAATTTATACAAAAGGGCGAAAACCATATGTGGCTCAAACTTGAGAGGGAGATTATCTCAAACACCCAAGATGTTTACATTTGCGCACTTTATATCCCTCCAATCGATTCCCCGTACTTTAAAGAGGACACCTTCTCCAACATGGAGGGGGAAATTATCCAATACCAGGCCCAGGGGAACGTGTTGATCTGTGGGGACCTCAATTCAAGAACGGGCGAAGAACCGGACTTCACCAATAATCAGGGAAACAATTACGTTTTCGGGAATAACCACTTTGACATCCCTTCCCTTCCATACAGGCATAACTGCGACAAGCAGTCAAATACCAACGGAAAACAGCTACTACAGCTCTGTCGAAACCTGGGTCTGTACATTGTCAATGGTAGGTTCATAGGAGACCTCCTAGGAAGATCGACCTATTGCTCACCTCTTGGCTGCAGCACAGTAGACTATATGATTACAGACTTAGACCCATCCTCTTTCAGAGCATTCACAGTCAAACCACAAACAACACTGTCAGATCACAGTCAAATTACTATGTTCCTCAAAAAGACAGAAACAAACAACATAGAAACACAACCCAGTAAACTGTACAACACCAAAAAATCGTACAGATGGGCCAAAAACGACACGGAAAAATACCAGAAAACAATTAGCAATGCATCAACTCAAGCTCTCTTAGACACCTTTCTGGATAACATATACACTCACAATAAAGAAGGCGTAAACCGGGCAGTTAGTAAACTAAACAATATTTTTGATAATTTGGCAACAAATGCAAACTTGAAAGCTCGCAAGAACAAACCCAAAACAAAAAACTATGAAAAATGGTTTGACCGAGATTGCCATAACATGAGGAAAAAACTTAGAAAAATATCAAACCAAAAACACAGACATCCAGAAAACGAGGAACTACGCCTTACTTATTGTCAGACACTAACACAATACAGAAACACACTCAGAACCAAAAAAGAGCAATATATTAAGAATACACTCAGCTCCATGGAGGAATCCATTGATTCCAATTGTTTCTGGGAAAACTTGAAAACACTACACAAAAAACAACACGACGATTTGGCCATTCAAAATGGGGACACATGGGTAAACCACTTTGAAAAATTATACCAGAAAAACACACTAAGACCAGAGCAACACCAAATATGCAAAAAACTGGAAAAGCTAGAAATGGCCATAAAAGATAACCAAAACCCGCTGGACGCCATAATAACAGAAAAAGAACTTCTTGAAAAACTCAAGGACCTGCGACCAGGAAAAGCCTGCGGGACAGACGGCATACTAAACGAGATGATTAAACACACAGACAACAAAATGAAACTGGCTATCCTAAAACTCTTCAACTTGGTTCTGAGTGTCGGTTATTTCCCTGATATCTGGAACAAAGGACTCATAACGCCCATATACAAAAGTGGGGACAAAATCGACCCAAACAACTACCGAGGCATCTGTGTAAACAGTAACCTGGGGAAGGTATTCTGTAGCATCATAAACAAAAGACTTATAAACTTCCTTGAGGAGCACAATGTCTTGAGTAAAAGCCAAATTGGATTCCTGCCAAACTATAGAACATCCGATCATATCTTCACCCTACAGACCCTAATTGACAAACACGTTCACCATAACAAAAGCAAAATCTACGCATGCTTTGTAGATTTCCAGAAAGCTTTCGACTCCATCTGGCATGACGGTTTATTCCTGAAACTTATCGAAAGTGGGGTAGGAGGGAAAACATATGATGTAATTAAATCAATGTATACAAACAACAAATGTGCAGTTAAAATTGGAGACAAACAAACAAAATACTTCCCACAGGGGCGGGGGGTGACGCAGGGCTCGCCAATCTCACCGACACTCTTTAATATTTACATAAATGGATTGGCAAAACTACTTGAACAATCTACAGCACCCGGCCTCACCCTATATGAATCCAAGGTTAAATTCCTCCTCTATGCAGACTACCTGGTTCTGCTGTCACCTACTAAAGAGGGGCTACAGCAAAACCTGGACCTGCTGGAGTCGTACTGCCAGACTTGGGCCCTGACAATAAATCCCCAAAAAACCAAAGTCCTTGTGTTCCAGCAAAGATCCAAACATCAGGGACCCAAAATAAATTTCACAGTAGGAACAACCAAAATTGAACAAACCACTAACTACACATACTTGGGCTTAAAAATCAGTTCTACGGGAAACTTCAAACTGGCTGTGAATGAACTGAAAGAGAAAGCAAGAAGGGCTTTCTATGCCATCAAAAAATCAATCCAAATAGAAATCCCAATTAGCATTTGGCTCAAAATTTTCAAATCAGTAATTGAACCAATTGCACTCTATGGCAGTGAAGTATGGGGACCGCTAACTCAACAAGAATTCGCAAAATGGGACAAACACCCAATTGAGATCCTACATGCAGAATTCTGTAAAAGTATCCTCCGGACTCAAAGGAAAACAGTAAACAATGCATGCAGGACGGAACTAGGCCAATATCCATTAATAATCACTATCCAAAAAAGAGCCACCAAATTTTGGAATCACCTACAAATGAGCAATCCCCAATGCTATCACTACGACGCCCTGAAATGCCAAGAGCTGACCATAAAGAAGAATACCCTCAGTCAACTAGTCCTGGGACTCAGTGAAGTAACTACTAACAATACTAACAATAACCAGCCCCAGGACAGTGACAGGGTAACACAAAGAATTCGACCCAACACAATCGTCGCTAAGCAAAAGGAAAAATATCTGACATATTGGGCAGAAACAACAAAAACCCAAAGCAAACTCAATTGCTACTTGGCCCTAAACAGACAATACAACATAGCTGATTACCTGACCATGGTAAAGGATAACAAACTGAGAAGAACCTTGACAAGGTACAGACTTAGCGAACATAGCCTAGCGATCGAAAAAGGCAGACACAGGCAGACCAGGCTGCCAAGAGAGGACAGGATATGCTCTCACTGCAGTCAGGGAGTGGTGGAGACAGAGATGCACTTCCTCACAGCTTGTGGAAAATATCAGGGCATCAGGGAGAATTTCTACCAAAAATTCTCACAAATATGCCCTGATTTCAGAAATCTGAATGACAACCAAAAACTCCCATTCCTACTGGGAGAGGAGAGAAGCTGTATAACACTGGCGGCACACTATGTTACAGCTTGCCATGAACAGAGGGACAACCAGTAAACTAAGAAAAGAATATATATAAACAATGCGAATGTATATTTATACACTCAGGGATATACCTGTTTATACACTGTATGAATAGAACTGCGTTTATGTGCTAAACCATAAATGCATTTTGATGCTTTGGCAACATAAGATGTAACTTATCATGCCAATAAAGCGATTTGAATTGTGAATTGTGAATTGGGTGGACACGTGGCAGATGAAATTTAACGCAGAAAAGTGCGAAGTGATACATATTAGTAAAAAGAATGGGGAAAGGACATATAAACTAAATGGTATAATCCTGAAGGGGGTGCACGAACAGAGAGACCTGGGGGTATGTGTGCACAAATCATTGAAGGTGGCAGGGCAGGTTGAGAAAGCAGTTAAAAAGGCTTACGGGATCCTGGGCTTCATAAATAGAGGTATAGAATACAAAAGTGTGGAAATTATGGTGAACCTGTATAAAACAGTGGTTCGGACCCACCAATTCTGGGCACATTAGAACATAAGAACATATGAAATAGGAGCAGGAGTAGGCCAATCGGCCCCTCGAGCCCACTCCACCATTCAATAAGATCATGGCTGATCTGATCCTAACCTCAATCTTCGATCACTCTTCATCCCACCCGAACCCATGTGATCTCCCGGGAGAGGCGAAAAACCAGATAAAAAACCCAATGACCAATTTGGGAGAAAAAATCTGGGAAATTGCTCTCCGACCCATCTAGGCGATCGAAACTCTTCCAGGAGATCACTCTGTCCCTATATTTTCTACAGTACTTACCTTCTGTAAAGGCGATCTCCACCCCAGCCAGGAGGAATAAAACCATCTCCTGAAATCTAACACAGAATTAGAACACAAGAAGTAGGAGCAGAACCAGGCTACACGGCCCCTGGGCCCGCTCCACTACCCACAGGGCCATGACCATTCCGAACCTAGACTCATGTCCAATTTCCTGCCCGCTCCCCGTAACCCTTAATTCCCTTTACTTCTAGGAAACTATCTATTTCTGTTTTAAATTTATTTAATGATGTAGCTTCCACAGCTTTCTGGGGCAGCAAATTCCACAAACCTACCACCCTCTGAGTGAAGAAGTTTCTCCTCATCTCAGTTTTGAAAGAGCAGCCCCTTATTCTAAGATTATGCCCCCTAGTTCTAGTTTCACCCATCATTGGGAACATCCTCACCGCATCCACCCGATCAAGCCCCTTCACAATCTCATATGTTTCAATAAGATCGCCTCTCATTCTTCTGAACTCCAATGAGTAGAGTCCCAATCTACTCAACCTCTCCTCATATGACCACCCCCTCATCCCCGGGATTAACTGAGTGAACCTTCTTTGTACTGACTCGAGAGCAAGTATGTCTTTTCTTAAGTATGGACACCAAAACTGTATGCAGTATTCCAGGTGCGGTCTCACCAATACCTTGTATAACTGAGCAATACCTCCCTGTTTTTATATTCTATCCCCCTAGCAATAAAAGCCAACATTCCATTGGCCTTCTTGATCACTTGCTGCACCTGCATACTAACTTTTTGAGTTTCGTGCACCAGGACCCCCAGATCCCTTTGTACTACAGTACTTTCCAGTTTCTTGCCATTAAGATAATAACTTGCTCTATGATTTTTCCTGCCAAAGTGCATGACCACACACTTTCCAGTATTGTATTCCATCTGCCAAATCTCTGCCCACTTACTTAGCCTGTCTATGTCACTTTGCAGGTTTTTTATGTCCTCCTCACTCACTACTTTCCCTCCCATCTTTGTATCATCTGCAAACTTTGATATGTTACACTCGGTCTCCTCTTCCAAATCGTTAATATAGATTGTAAAGAGTTGGGGACCCAGCACTGACCCCTGCGGAACACCACTAGTTACTGATTGCCAGTCTGAGAATGAACCATTTATCCCAACTCTCTGCTTTCTGTTAGAGAGCCAATCCTCCACCCACACCAGAATATTACCCCCAATCCCGTGATTTTTTATCTTGAGCAATAATCTTTTGTGTGGCACCTTGTCAAATGCCTTTTGGAAGTCTAAATACACTACGTCCACTGGTTCTCCTTTATCCACCCTGTATGTTACTTCCTCAAAGAACTCAAGCAAATTTGTCAAACATGACTTCCCCTTCATAAAACCATGCTGAGTTTGTCCTATTAAATTATGTCTATCCAAATGTCCCGTTACTGTCTCCTTAATAATGGACTCTAACATTTTACCAACCACAGATGTTAGGCTAACAGGTCTATAGTTTCCAGCCTTCTGCCTACTACCCTTTTTAAATAAGGGTGTTACATTAGCAGTTTTCCAATCTGCCAGGACCTTTGCTGAGTCCAGGGAGTTTTGGAAAATTATTACCAATGCATCCACAATCCCTACCGCCACTTCACTCAAGATCCTAGGATGTAAGCCATCAGGTCCAGGTGATTTATCCGGCTTGAGTCCCATTATTTTACCAAGTACCACTTCCTTAGTGATTTTAATCGTATTTAGCTCCTCTCCCCCTAGAGCCCCCTGTTTGTCCAGTGTTGGGATATTCTTAGTGTCCTCTACCGTAAAGACTGATACAAAATATTTGTTCAGTGTTTTTGCCATCTCCATGTTTCCCACCATTAATTTCCCAGTCTCATCCTCTAAGGGACCAACATTTACTTTAGCCACCCTTTTTCTTTTTATATAACTATAGAAACTTTTGCTATCTGTTTTTATATTTTTTGCTAATTTACTTTCATAATATATCTTCCCTTTCTTAATCCATCTTTTAATTATTTTTTGCTGTCTTTTAAAGACTTCCCAATCTTCTATCCTCCCACTAGATTTGGCTACCTTATATGCCCTTGTTTTTAGTCGGATACTATCCTTAATTACTTTACTTAGCCACGGATGGCTATCTTTTCTTTTACACCCTTTTTTCCTCAGTGGAATATTTTTTTTTTGGAAGTTGTAAAATAACTCCTTAAATGTACACCACTGATCATGTACCGTCTTACCCTTTAATCTCTTTTCCCAGTCCACTCTAATCAATTCCGCTCTCATACCTTCATAGTCTCCTTTATTCAAGCTCAGCATGCTTGTTTGAGATCCAACCTTCTCACCCTCTACTTGAATATGGAATTCAACCATGTTATGGTCACTCATTCCAAGGGGATCCTTTACTAGGACATTTTTAATTAATCCTGTCTCATTACACAGGACCAGATCTAAGATTGCTTGCCCCCTGGTCGGTTCAGTTACATACTACTCAAGAAACCCATCCCTAATACACTCAATGAACTCATCCTCAAGGCTGCTCTGCCCAATTTGATTTGTCCAGTTAATATGATAGTTAAAATCCCCCATAATTATAGCTGTTCCCTTATTGCAAGCCTCAACTATTTCCTGATTAATACTCTATCCAACAGAGTTGCAACTCTTCGGCGGCCTATAGACTACGCCCACTAGTGTTTTTTTCCCCTTATTATTCCTTATCTCCACCCAAACTGTTTCACTATCCTGCTCCTTTGACCCAATATCATTTCTCTGTATTATAGTGATTCCTTCCTTTATCAACATAGCCACCCCACCTCCCCTCCCTTCCTGCCTGTCCTTCCTGATTGTTAAATAACCTGGTATGTTTAATTCCCAGTCATGGTCACCCTGCAGCCATGTTTCTGTAATGGCCACAAGATCATACCCATATGTAGTTATTTGTGCCATTAACTCGTTCATTTTGTTACGAATGCTACGTGCATTCAGATAAAGAACTTTCAGATATGTTTTTTGACACTTAGTTCCTGTTTTTTCCCCTTTTACTACTTTACCTTTTACTCCATACCTTCTGTCCCTTCCTGACATGTTCTGTTTTTTAATTTCCCCACTGCTACCTAAGTCTATGACCTGCTCCGTTGTCATTTCTGTTATTTGCTCTCTAGAAATCTCCCCCCCACTAATTAGTTTAAAGCCCTCTCTACAGCCCTAGTTATATGATTCGCCAGGACTCTAGTCCCAGCACTGGCCAAGTGGAGTCCGTCCCAATGGAACAGCTCCCTCCTGTCACAGTACTGGTGCCAGTGTCCCAAGAAGCAAAACCCATTTCACCCACACCAGTCTTTGAGCCATGCATTTAACTCTTTAATTTTATTTATCCTAGCCAAATTCGCTCGTGGCTCAGGTAATAGATTATTACCCTTGAGGTTCTGTTTTTTAATTTGAACCCTAGCTGCTCATACTCCTTTAAAAGAACCTTCTTCCTTGTCCTATCTACGCCGTTTGTACCAACATGGACCACGACAACTGGATCCTCCCCCTCCCACTCCAAGTTTCTTTCCAGCCCAGAAGAGATGTCCTTAACCCTGGCACTGGGCAGGCAACACAGCCTTCGGGACTCCCGCTCTTGACTGCAGAGAACCCTATCTATCCCCCTAATGATACTATCCCCTACCACTACAACATTTCTTTTTACTCCCTCCACTTGAATGGCCCCTTGTACCACGGTGCTGTGGCCAGGTTGCTCATCCTCCCTGCAGTCCCCGCTTCCGCCCTCACAGGGAGTAAGAACCTCAATCCTGCTTGACAAGAGCAAGGGCTGCGGCTCCTTCAACACTACATCCTGGATCCCTGTACCTTCCTCAGTCGTACTCACACCATCCTATCCCTGACCACGGACTACATCTGCAGTAATTAATTTCATAGGTGTGACCACCTCCTGAAACATAGAGTCCAGGAACTTCTCCCCCTCCCTGATGTGTCGCAGTGTCTGAAGCTCGGTCTCAAGCTCTTTAACATGGAGCTTGAGTTCCTCTAGCAGCAAACACTTATCACAAATGTAATCACCGTGAGCCTCAATGGGGTCCACCAGCTCCCACATTTCGCAACAGTGACACATCACCTGTTCACCCATATCTGTGTAATTAATTACGTTTCTTATTATTAGTTATGAAGACCCTCTGCCCCGATATAGATGATAATATTACACCACTATTTAATAGGACTTACCAACTTAAAGGTATAGAAGAGAAGGAAGAGGACCTACCACCCAGCTGATCACCAACCTCCCTCGTGAATGCTGTCTGTGGGACCTGTCCGGTTGAAGTGTCTCGCTGCTCCGCATCTGCAGTGTTGGATTAGCCTGAGAGTGGGAAGCAAAACAGAGCAAAAAGCACCCCCTCACCTCCCACTTGCCCGAACTCTGCCACTTACCAAACTCTACTTACACTCAATGCGACCGCACACAGCACTACCGCACTAAGCCCGCCCCTTTTTATACCCGGATTCTACTTCCGGTTAAAACTCCCCAACAGCTTAATTTACTCTAAAAAATTAAACTTACTTCAAATAATTCACTTTTTTACTCACTAAAATTCAGTAAATGCACTTAAAAGACTTTTTCTGCCACTTACCAAAGTCTGCTTAAACTCAATGCGACTTGCACTCACTTTAGGAAGGATGTGAAGGCCTTAGTGAGGGTGCAGAAAAGATTTACAAGAATGATTCCAGGAATGAGAGACTTCAGTTACATTGATAGACTGGAGAAGCTGGGGTTGTTCTCCTTGGAGCAGAGAAGATTGAGAGGAGATTTGATAGAGGTGTTCAAAATCATGAGGGGTCTGGACAGAGTAGAGAGAGAGAAACTGTTCCCATTGGCAGAAGGGTCGAGAACCAGATGACACAGATTTAAGGTGATTGGCAAAAGAACCAAAGGCGACGTAAGAAAAAACTTTTTTACACAGCGAGTGGTTAAGATCTGGAATGCTCTGCCTGAAAGGGTGGTGGAGGCAGACTCAATCATGACTTTTAAAAGTCATGATGTGGAGATGCTGGTGTTAGACTGGGGTGGACAAATGTAAGAAGTCACACAACACCAGGTTATAGTCCAACAGCTTTATTTGAAATCACAAGCTTTCGGAGCGTTGCTCCTTCGTCAGGTGAAGTGAAGAGATGCATATAGACACAGCATATATAGTCAGGGAATACTGACAGATGATTACAGATAACCTTTATATCTGCCCTTTATCACACCTCAGCAGAGAGATAATCACAGCAACCAAAGGTGTGAATGGTGTCCAAACAGGTCAGTCAGGAAAACATTACATCAAAGAATAATGAGGTGGGGTCACAAGGGTCAAATGTTGCAGATGCTGGGGTCTGTATGCAAAACAAAAAACAGACAAAAAACAATATAAAACATTTTTTAATTTTTTTTGCTGGAAATCACAGCAGGTCCGGCCGCATCTCTTCACTTCACCTGATGAAGGAGCAATGCTCCGAAAGCTTGTGATTTCAAATAAAGCTGTTGGACTATAACCTAGTGTTGTGTGACTTCTGACTTTTAAAAGGGAGTTGGATAAATATCTGAAGGAAAGAAATTTGCAGGGGGCTACGGGGAAAGGGCGGGGGAGTCGGACTAGCTGAAGTGCTCTTGCAGCGAGCCGGCACGGGCTCGACAGGCCAAATGGCCGCCTTCCGTGCTGTAACCATTCTATGATTCTATGATTCTAGATGAACTCATTCATCTCATTGTTGTGTGTTGAATCTCGTCATGTACAAAATGCCATTTCAGATGTGTTGCTGTTTACAGACTAATATGTTTCAGAGCATTGTGGGGAAAAGAGAATAAACTTGAATGCACAGGTTTGCAAATGTATAATTGTATAAAAATTCCAAACACAGCTTAGAACCTATCAACAGAATTCAGCCACCTGTTATACACCTCTCCCGATTTTCATTTCCCCAATGGGAAATCGGGAGAGATGTATAACGGGCATCTGATCTGATATCACCCGTTTAAACTATTGGCCAAAGTCAAAATTGCCCCCAGAGTGTTGCGGTCACTGCAATCATGAGCATCTACCATAACTAGAATTCTGACAGAAATACCGAGCAGAGTTATATGGGGTGGATTGTGTGATGTGGAATTTGCGCCAAGTAACACGCAAATACTTCTGACTAATCTTCTGGGATTGGTCCTAATTACTTATTCATTGCACACTCCTGGAAAGCAACCGGCCTGTTGCTCGTCCCTCATGGGTTCAAGGGCATCATATCTGGCGCTGCAAAAGCCTTCTAAAGGGAAGGGACTTTCTGGTTGGCAAAATATGGTACAAAGCTCTTTTTAATTTATCTTATGCAGCAACATCAAGGGGGGCACGGTGGCATAGTGGTTAGCACTATTGCCTCACAGCGCCAGGGACCCGGGTTCAAATCTGGCCTCGGGCGACTGTCTGTGTGGAGTTTGCACATTCTCCCTGTGTCTGCGTGGGTTTCCTCCGGGTGCTCCGGTTTCCTCCCACAGTCCAAAGATGTGCAGGTTAGGTTGATTTGGGTTGATTTGGCTATGATAAATTGACCCTTAGTGTTAGGGGATTAAATACTTGGGGTTACAGGGATAGGGTGGGATATGTGTCGGTGCAGGCTTGATGGGCCGAAATGGCCTCTATCTGCATTGTGAGGATTCTGTGATTCTGTGATTCTGTGAAGATCACCCAGCTATACAGATCCAGCAGTTGCAGAGCTTATATTGTTAAGGCCTTGCTAAAGGCCAATCTTTCCTCACATTTGATTTATACATTCCCTCCCTCCCTCATTGTGATTTCATACTCTTCTATGAAAACATAATTTAAGACAAGCTCGACACACAAATTCTGTCTATATTCAGGTGTGAAACACAAATAGTGTGGCAACAATGCTCGGCAGACAACACATGGGTGGAAACAGGGGCTGCTGTGTGTAGGGGGTGGCGTGTGATGGTGTTGTTTGGCGCGTATGTACGCCCAGTCAGTTATGCCCCTGACTGTTTTGTGAGCAGTTCAAATCCTGGGTTCTAGACACCGGACTTAGGTACAAGGCGACGGTACAGAGAAGATTCGAGTAGACAGGTGGTTGGATGTAAACAAGAACCAAGATTTTATTGAAGAGGAAAAACTTGATACAATCTTATGGGAAAAATTACTAGTGTACACTTCTACAGGCGAAAATACAAAAGAGTAATAATAACAACTATACTTATACAGGGAATGGGGAACACACGGCACATCGAGGGAAAACAACTATCTTAACAATCCCCTTACCCTTATCCCACCCCCTATACCTAACTAGATTAAGCTATGAGGGGTCAGAACTTCATGCTCACCAATCAAAAGGTTTGTTTGACTCAAAACAGCGGTTTGGTTCGGGGTTCGCTCTTGGTGCTCTCTGGAGCCTGCCGCCGTCACGTGGCCTCCAGGCGCTGCAAGGGCATTGTCCAGGTTCGAGTACCCCAAAGTTAAAGTCTCTGTTTGGGTACTTTACCTTGCAGGGATGATGCTTCGTCGACAGCTGCCAGATTGAGTTGGTGTGCAGATATTCGAAGGTCGGCTGAGGCTGAAGGCCTGATAATTTGAAGCCTCCCCTCAGTTCGTCTCCTCAGTTGGTCTTCTTCAGCCGGCCTTCCTCAGGTGGCCTTCCCTCCAGTGGTCTTTCCTCCTCCCCTCGTCGCGTCCCGCCTTGCCTGGCCTGAATTGTCCGTGTCCGCCCGACCCAGTGCCGGGGCTAGTTCCAGATGGAGTGGGAAAAGGGCACGGGCAAAGGCCAGGGGGTAAGCGTGGGATGGGGAAAGAGCGGGAGCCACGAGGGCGAGGGGCCGAAGAGCAGCACCAGCACAGCAACCAACAAGAACACCGAACACGAACACATCCCCGGAACACACCTGCTACCCGAGGGGGCCTTCAATTATACCTTCGTCGAAAACCCTTATCTGCGCGCCAAATCAGGTTAATTCTTTGTTTTAATCTTGGAGGGCTATTTTAAATAATGGTAGCAATCCATTCTAACTGGTTTTAGATGGCCGGTAATCGCATCTACCGGCCCGATAATTGACTTGTATTGTCCTGAAAGTTCCTTGATGGGCCTGTCCGGTCTCGATGGCTCTGTTAATCTGTTTCCGATAATATATGTAGACTGCTTGGTGGCCTTAACTATAGGCCTAAACTGAATTTAGATTTGCCTCCAATTCGGTCTAATGCATAATTCAGAGTCCTGTCTGGTTCCAAAATACAAAGTCTCTCTTCACAGAAGCCTGCAGCTTGGTTTCGATTTCTCCAAGCTGTCTGCGTTGCAGAGTCCATTTTAAAATCTCACAGGCTTGCTGCCACGAGGCACGGACACCATCTTGGGTACCCTTTCTGATTTAAAATGTCCACACAGGGTCCGTTTATTAATAACAGCCTTCGGGGAAATGCAGAAATTTTGCAAATCTTACATTCCCCTGCCAAAAGTGGGCTTGAAACTTTCGCCAATTAACGGTAATCGAGAACATTATCATCAGCAACAGAAAGAGAACGAAACCAGTAGGAAGGACCTGATTCATTTAACGTCTCCAACTATTCAGTGATTGTCAAATTGTAACATATATACACAGAAGAGCTAATATAATGCTTGTCAATAAATATTGCTATTCTGCTTGTTCTGAGTGCCAATTTCTCTCACCGCACACTTGCTGATGCTGCTGGACAATAATGTAGAAAAAAGTTCTCTACATCTAAGGCCATTGCTAGTAACACGTCACATCTCCCAATTCGATGCTCCACATGTCAGGTGCACGAGACACGCAGTGCCTGGTGAGTTATTGGCGCTTCAATTAAGAACTATAAATTCATAAATATTTGTGAATGTTAAAGTGAATGATAATATTTAGTTGCTATGGACTATCTGTCAGGTGGTAATGCTGACTCATAAATTTACTTTCCAAATTTGAAAAGAACTGACAGTACATCATTACAAAGTGGGTGTTGTGTAGATTTGGTTGGATTAGTTATTGTTAGACGCAACAATCAATCTGTTTAGAATTTAAAGTATAATAGGATTAGAAAGTTTTAGTTTTATGACACATCTCTGTTTTGTTGCTGTAATTACCTTCACACAGCCTATGTCTGCTTTATTCTGAGGTAACGCAGTAGAGTGGTTCAAAGGTGCATTGCATGAATTAACCTTGTTCTTCTCCATTTGAATGCAGATCAGAAGTTTCTAGAAATATTAAAATTCCATGATCATAACAAAAACATAATTGTCATTCAAATATCGGGAAAATGTCATTTTAAAATCTCATTTCGCATCTTTGAATTTTAAAGCGAACTTAACTCCTCCATAGAGAGGAAAAAATGAAAGGTTTTGTGAAGAATACAGCCTGCCTTTTGAAGTCTATAGTCAGTACAGTTCTTAAAGAATATTTAAGATGATTGTCATGAATCTTACCATTCATGTAGAAATGACTTATGAGATAACACTGGGCGGCCAGCTGGTGGCGCCGTCCAAGGAAAGTATAAATACTCGGGTGTGGGCCCAGCTTGCTCAGGACGTTTTTGTAACCAGGAACTAGTGATGTAACTAGAACTCATGGTTGTGAAACAGTTGATTAAAGCCTTGTTTTATACTCAAACCAAGTGCTTAGTAGTTTAATCAACTGTGTATCGGCTCCAAGCTCTGAGTGATTTCTGGAACAGCCAGCTACGACTTCAACTGTAGAAGGGAACTCCGATGTAGTAATCAATCCATCATTGAGAAACTACTCAGACCCGCCCGTCTTGACCTGGACCCGAATTCACCTACAACTGCTAAGGTATGGAAACACTGGTATCGTGCCTTCAGCAACTTCCTCAGGGTGTGTGGTGAGAATGTTCCTGATAAATTAGAGATACTTGCCAATTATGTATCTCCTCATGTGTTTGACTATATCGAAGACTGTGTAGACTATGACTCCGCTATCCTAATATTACAGCGACTATATGTTAAGGCCCCAAATTAAATTTTTGCTCGGCATCTACTGGCCACAACTCGACAACAACCCAGGGAATCACTTGACGAATTCCTTCAAAAGCTTCGCAGGCTCAACAAGGATTGTAATCTTAAAGCTGTCACAGCTGAGCAGTACCAGGAGGAGTTAATTCATGATTCTTTTATTAACGGAATTGCGACTCCCTTCATATGCCAGCGACTGTTGGAGAATAAAACCCTCGAGTTACAGGCTGCCTATGACCAGGCATGTTCTCTAGACTTAGCAAAGAGGAATGTATATACCTTTCTTTTACCACGTGCGCAGGCTGCTGCTATCACTTTTAGTGACTCCTTTGATAAGCCTCGGGTGGAAGCCCTCACTGATGGTGACTCTAACCTAGCTGATGACAACCCTACCCTAGAAGCCTTCACTGATGACGACTCTGCCCTAGCGGCATCTTGGCAATGCGGAAGGAAGTGTTTCTTCTGTGGAGGTGCATTCCACTATAGGAAATTTTGTCCTGCTCATAATGCAACCTGCAATCATTGCACTAAGAAAGGTAACTTTTCTAAGGTATGCCAGTCAAGAGCCTCTGTTAGTAAGAAAGGCCACTTTTCTAAGGTATACCGGTCGAGAGCCCCTGTTAGTTTTGCAGCTACTATCTATAAAACTGCTCCTCCTCCAAGAGCCACTACTAAGGTTACAGCTGCAATCTATAAAACTGCTTCACCCCCAAGAACCACTACTAAGGTTATAGCTGTCAAGGGTAAACCTGCTCCTCCTCTCATCACAGCTGTTTTCCCCAAAGTCTGTCCCATGCAGCCACGAAGGTTTCGGTAAATGGACACATTTTGAGTGCACTAATCGACTCATGCAGCTCTGACAGCTTCATTAGCGAGCAGGCTGTCAGTAAGTTAAAACTGCGTATTTACCCTTCGGACAGAGAAATTGCAATGGCTCTGACGACACTGACCACCAATCCTTCCGGCTTTTGTTTTGTCGACCTTATTCTCAATGGCCGCACTTATTTCTCCACCCAGCTCAGGGTGCTCAAAAACCTATGCAGTGATGTGCTCCTGGGACAGGATTTCCAGAAACAACACAAAAGACTCACTTTCGAGTTTGGAGGGTCAAAGCCGGAACTTACTATTTCCAAAGTACCGTTTTGTGCACTTTCGGCAGCTTCGCTCCACGAGCCCTCCTTGTTTGCCAATCTTTCCCCCAATGTAAGCCCATAGTCACTAAATCACGATGTTTCAGCCAAGATGATCTATCCTTTATCGAGGCAGTGATCTCTCACCTTCTAGCTGACGGTATCATTGAGCCATGTTCATCTCCCTGGCGGGCTCAAGTCATCATTGCTAAAAATCCTCTGAAGCAACACAAGAAACAACTTTGCATCGATTACTCACAGACTATTAACCAGTATACCAACCTGGATGTCTACCCACTACCACGCATCGATGACATGGTCAATAACCTTGCCAACTACAAGGTATTTTCAACTTTTGACTTAAAGAGAGCATACCATCAAGTACCATTAAAGGACTCTGACAAAAAGTATACAGCCTTTGAGGCCAATGGTCGGCTTTACCAGTTTTGTCGCCTTCCATTTGGGGTCACCAATGGGGTGGCTGTCTTTCAACGGGCAATGGATAGCCTAGTCAAACAGGAGAACTTAATGGACACTTTTCCATATCTGGATAATATCACCATTGCTGGTCATGACCAGAAGGAGCATGATGCCAACCTCCAGAACATTTTTGACGTTCTCCGTCGTCGCAACTTAACCTTAAATGAGTCCAAATCTGTGAAATCAGTACCATCAGTCAACATCCTTGGCTACTGGGTGGGCAACGGTGTCATCAAACTGGATCCGGAGCGACTTCGTCCGCTTCAGGAGCTCCCTCCCCCTTCGAATCTCGGCTCTCTTCGTCGGGCACTCGGTATGTTCGCCTATTATGCGAAGTGGATATCCCACTTCTCCGACAAGATCCAGCCCCTGCTTCACGCAAAGTCATTTCTGTTGGAGGCAACGGCTATTTCAGCTTTCAACCTCCTCAAGCGACAACTGGAAAAAGCCACGCTTCGTTCCATCGATGAAATTCTCCCTTTCGTGGTCGAGTGCGATGCATCGGAGGTGGCGATCTTGACTACCTTGAATCAACGTGGTCACCCCGTTGCATTTCTGTCCAGAACTTTGCAGGGTAGCGAGCTCCATTATCCTCCTGTCGAGAAGGAGGCTATGGCTATCATCGAAGCAGTACGTAAATGGAGTCATTTTCTCGCTCGTCGCCATTTCACGCTTATAACCAATCAGTGCTCCGTGGCCTTTATGCTGGATAACAGGAAACGCACTAAGATCAAAAATAACAAAATACAGCTCTGGAGGATGGAATTGGCTGCCTTTGGCTACACCATACATTAGCGACCCGGCGAAGAGAATGTGGCCCCGGATACCCTCATGCGGGCATTCTGCTCTTCTATGTCAACTTCGACTCTTGCGGATCTTCATACTGACTTATGCCATCCTGGCGTTACCCATATGTTGCACTTTGTGCGATCTCAAAATCTCCCATTTTCTACGGAAGACGTGAAAAGAACATGCTCCACTTGTAGAATTTGTGTGGAATTAAAACCACAATTCTTCCATCCATCGGATGGCTTGCTCCTACATGCTATACAGCCTATGCAGTGACTCAGCATTGACTTTGAAGGGTCATTGCCTTCCTCAACGCGAAACACCTACTTGCTTACTATGGTGGACGAATATTCATGCTTTCCCTTTGCTTTCCCCTGTCCCAATATGCTTACTTCCACAGTGATCAAATGCCTCGATCAGGTCTTTTCCGTTTGCGATACGGCCAATTTCATTCGCTCTGATCGGGGTCCCTCCTTCATGTCAAGTGAACTCAAAAGTTATCTTTCCCAACAGGGAATCACCACAAGTAAAACAACACCGTATCATCCCATCAGTAACGGACAGGTTGAGAGATACAACGCTATCATTTGGAACGCTGTTTGTCTTGCACTAAGGTCACGCAACCTACCAGACCAGCAGTGGGAAACTATGCTCCCTGACGTGTTGCATTCCATCAGGTCTCTTCTTTCTATGTCCACCAACATTACTCCTCACGAACGATTCTTCGGGTTCCAGCGTCGCTCCACTCATGGGACATTCCTGCCATCATGGTTGGCAGCTCCCGGCCCCGTGTTGCTCCGAAGATTCGTTCGATCTTCCAAGAATGATCCCCTCATTGACGAGGTGGAACTAACAGATGTTAATCCCACATACGCACATGTGTGGTACCCTGATGGCTGGGAGTCCACCGTTTCACTCTGAGATCTGGCTTCCTGTCCAACCGGTCCCACGGACCCCACCGATAGAGGGATCAATATTAATGATGCCGATACTCTGCGCTCCTTTGAGGATGATGCCCTACCTGGGACATCAAGGGATCTGCCAGCTACTCCGCCGAATCAACTCGGGGAGCAGAGCGCTCCCCACGGGGTGGCAACCCGAAGCCAGGACGCCGGACAATCACCAGCTACCAGGCAAGATGAAGCCAGCTTTGCGCCTGTGGGGACCCGCACCCGGAGTCACGATCTCCTCAGTCCCCCTCAGGTCAATCAAGGCGACACGGGCCCTGTCAACCTACCTGTATGAACCAAGCGACCCAGGGACCAAGACACGGTCCGAGGAGATGTGCCTTCCAGCCACAAACAGAAATCGAAACGACTGCGGCTCTTCGTGGTCCGTTATATCCGCTAGAAGGAAGTCGTCGGACTTCCAAATCTTTCCGGCGGGAAGAATGTCATGAATCTTACCATTCATGTAGAAATGCCTCAAGAGATAACACTGGGCGGCCAGCTGGTGGTGCCGTCCAAGGAAAGTATAAATACTCGGGCGTGGGCCCAGCTTGCTCAGGACGTTTTTGTAACCAGGAACTAGTGATGTAACTAGAAACTCATGGTTGTGAAACAGTTGATTAAAGCCTTGTTTTATACTCCAACCAAGTGCTTAGTAGTTATTTACGTCAATGATCATACTCCTTTGCTGATAATTTGAATGTAGAATACGATGCCGTTGCATGTCTATTAAAAATAAACTTGCCCCTCCGTAGGTTAAAGGAAAGACAAAGCTACTTATGGTACCATTTTCTTTGTCTTATAATAGCAAGTTGTTTGCTCTCTATTCTTACTTACTTTTCCTGAACCATGCATAATTTCTTGACTGTAAAGGCAGTCAGTAATCCTTACCCAGTCCCTTGCCAATACTATGTAATTTTTTCTAAATAGGATGTTCTTGTCAAAATTCTGAAAGGTTACATTGAAAACAGAGCAGAAATATGAGACAAAATTATCAGATTCAGATTAAATTGAATGTCTGGAAGAAGAGGCCTGACTTTACATTGTGCCACATTATTCACCCTTTCCTAATCCCACACCATCTTTAACCTGTAACCTCCTGGCCCGGCATAGGTCTCACTCTGCCATTACAATCAAGCCAGGGGACCAACCCTGTTCAATAAGGAGTGTAGAAGAGTATGCCATGAGCAGCACCAGGCGTGCCTAAAAATGAGGTGACAACCTGGGGAAGCTGCAACACAGGACTACATGCATGCTAAACATTGGAAGCAGCAAGCTATAGACAGGGCTAAGCGATCCCACAACCAATGGTTCAGATCAAATCTCCGCAGTCCTGTCACACCCAGTCATAAATGGTGGTGGACAATTAAACAACTAATGTGAGGAGGAGGCTCTGTGAATATCCCCATCCTCAATGATGGCAGAGCCCAGCATGCAAGTGCACAAGATAAGGCTAAAGCATTTGCAACCATCTTCAGCCAGAAGTGCCGAGTGAATGATCCATATTGGCCTACTCCTGAGGTCCCGACCATCACAGAAGCCAGTCTTCAGCCAATTCGATTCACTCCACGTGATATCAAGAAACGGCTGAGCGCACTGGATACAGCAAAAGCTATGGGCCCCGACAACATCCCGGCTATCAGTGCTGAACACTTGTGCTCCAGAACTAGCCGCGCCTCCAGCCAAGCTGTTCCAGTACAGCTATAACAGTGATATCTACCCGACAATGTGGAAAACTGCCCAGGTATGTCCTTTCCATAAAAAGCAGGACAAATCCAATCTGGCCAATTACCGCCCCATCAGTCTACTCTCAATCAGCAGCAAAGTGATGGAAGGTGTCGTCGACAGTGCTATCAAGCAGCACTTACTCACCAATAACCTGCTCACTGATGCTCAGTTTGGGTTCCGCCAGGACCACTTGGCTACAGGCCTCATTACAGCCTTGGTCCAAACATGGACAAAAGAGCTGAATTCCAGAGGTGAGCTGAAAGTGACTGCCCTTGACATCAAGGCAGCATTTTACTGAGTGTGGCATCAAGAAGCCCTAGTAAAATTGAAGTTAACAGGAATCAGGCAGAATACTCTCCACTGGCTGGAGTCATACCTAGCACAAAGGAAGATGGTTGTGGTGGTTGAAGGCCAATCATCTCAGCCCCAGGACATTGCTACAGGAGTTCCTCAGGGCAGTGTCCTAGGCCTAACCATCTTCAACTGCTTCATCAATGACCTTCCCTCCATCATAAGGTCAGAAGTGGGGATGTTCACTGATTACTGCACAGTGTTCAGTTCCATTCACAGCTTCTCAGATAATGAAGCAGTCCGTGCCCACATGCAACAAGACCTGGATGACATTCAGGCTTGGGCTGATAAGTGACAAGTAACATTCACGCCACACAAGTGCCAGGCAATGACTATCTCCAACAAGCGAGAGTCTAACCACTACCCCTTGACATTCAACGGCATTACCATCGCCGAATCCCTCACCATCGGCATCCTGGGGGTCACCATTGACCAGAAACTAGCAAGCCGTTCATTATACTTACACTTTCCCACAGACTTTCTGTGGGCTTTTACACTGCGATTTGCGGTAATTAGGATTATGCATCATATGGGTTCCTCTCCAAAAACTGCGCCATCTAGTGGGGATCTGTGACCTGTGTGAACAGGGCAAGCAATGGCGTGTCTCCTTAACCAATCAGATTGAAGAATCATTACTGACACACGCAGAGTCTAAACCAGGAAGTGTCCATTAGAGTATTTAACTCAATGTCAAATCATGTACAGAAAGTGAAACAAAGAGAGGGAAGAACGATACGACTAAGAGAGAGAGAGACAAAAGAGACAGAAAGAATTTTTAAAATTTTTTAATTTTTAGCCCTAACTTTTTCTGGCGTGTTTAGTGAGTATGTAATTGGTAAATACCCCAACTTCCCACCCTTCCATGTATGTGAATGCCGAGTCTCTCGGCAAAGTACCAGTGTAGCGAAGCTTCTGGAGGAGCAGGGCAACTCAGACAGCAACTTCCTGATTTCGGTGTTTAGCTGCGCATGTGCAGAGACCAGAAGTTGCTGTCCAGTTTACTCCTTAATAACGATAAGCACTGATAGCCTTGCCGTTATTCTTAATGCAAAATCCGGGCCATTATCTACAAGAAGGGCTTCAGCTGACTTTCTGGGGGTTCCAAATGACAACATATTGCTGCATTTAGGAGAATCATAGAATAATACAGCACAGAAGAAGACCATTCAGCCATCATACCTGTGCTGGCTCTTTGGTAGAACTATCGAATTTGTCCCAGTCTCCTGTTCTTTCCCTATAGCCCTGTAATTTTTTTCTCTTCAAGTATTTATCTAATACCCCTTTGATAGTTACTATTCATTCTGCTTCCACCACTCTTTCAGGCAGTGCATTCCAGATCACAACAACTCGCTGCGTAAAAAATTTCTCCTCAGGTAGTCTCTGGTTCATTTGCCAATCATCTTAAATTTGTGTTCTCTGGTTACCAACCCTTCTGCCACTGGAAACAGTTTCTCATTATTTACTCCTCAAAACCCTCTATTAAATCTCCTCTTAGCCTTCTCTGCTCGAAGAAGAACAATCCCAGCTTCTCCAGTCTCTCCACATAACTGAAGTCACTCAGCCCTGGTACCATTCTAGTAAATCTCTTCTGCACCCTCTCTAAAGCCTTGAATTGAACGCAATACTTAAGCTGAGGCCTAACCAGTGTGTTCTATAAAGGTTTAGCATAACTTCCTTGCTTTAGTACTTTATGCCTCTATTAATAAAGTGCTCTTTTAACTTCTCAACTTGTCCGGCCACCTCCAAAGATTTGTGTTCATACACCCCCAGGTCTACATGTTCCTGCACCCCCTTTAAAATTATACCATTTAGTTTATAATTGAGAACGACTAAGAAACTAAGAGGAAAAGTAGTGACAAACCATGCTTCGTGATGTTACAGAACATTTTGCAAAGTACTTATGTTGAAAGATGTGTAGTTGAAGCCATGTAACAGTGTTCTTAAGTGCGTAGCATCTTCCCACGTGCATTGGGTACCAGGAAAACGCCTGGCTTTTGTACCCTCTTACTCATGCTGAGGATACCTCGACATGAGACTTGGCTGCCCAACATACACTCTGGAGTTCTTCTACATATGTGGTTTTAATGCCATCCTCAGTCACACCTGAGTAAACACCATCTCCTCCTCTTCCTCCTTAAAGATCATGATGGCTTCCTGTGTTTCTGAGCCTGATGATATCAAAATAGAAGAACCATCTGGTGAATGCAGAAATTGTGCTTAATTGCTGTTGCATGTACTATGCATCAACTGAAAAATTATATTGGCCCTGAAATTAGGATCGGGAGCTTGCTGCGCGTGCAAGCCCCCGATCTGCACTCACCCTGCGCGCCGACATCTGAAGCCCGGGCCTGCTCGCATTTCCTGTCACTGGCCCGGTTCAGCTGTCGGCGCGCAGTGCTAACCTGATCCAGCGGCGTAGTTAGTGCGATGTGCCGGCTGGGATCAGGTGAGCACTGTGCAGCCAATCAGGGGAGGGGAAACTCATTCATGAGTTTGACAGTAAGAGCTGTCAAACTCATGAAAAGTATGGGTTGCCAAAACACTACTTTAACTTTAAATAAAATGTTAAAAAACATCCCACTGATTATGTTAACTATAAATAAGTTTAAAAAAATGTTTTAAACAATTAATCAATTTTTTGTAAAAAATAAATTTTTAAAAAATAGGGTCTAAAACTAAACTTACCTTGCTGTAAATTCTTTGAAAATAACAAACCTGTGGAAAAAAAAATTCTACATTGTACTAAAAGCAAACTTACCTGTAAAACTAAATACTTACATCTGGTTTTTCCACGCGTAAAGACCGGAGGCCTTTACACGCGCGCAACTCTGGAAAAAAAAAAGGAATTTCACTGCGCACGCGCTGCCTGTGCAGTCGCGCGCGGTCTGCCTCTTAACCCCTTGGGTCAGAGGACAGGAAATGCCGGTTTTCGGCGCATGCGCTGTGCATGCTGAAAACCGGCAATTCCTCCGGGCCCACGCGTGAGTACCCCGTCCGTACTCCCGCGTTGTGCCCGGAATTACTGGGCCATTATGATAAGAAATTGCAGGCAGTTTGAACAAAATGGTTGTATGTTGATCATATGTGAAAGCCACTAATAAGAGACCTAGAACATGTTTTCAAAAACTTATATTCATTTCTCTTCCATACCAGTCCTTCGTTCTGATTTCCCGTGATGATCGGAAGTTTACTTCACGGTGCCTCTTCCTCTTCCAAGATGCAAGTCTCACAACTTTTGGAATATTCAACAGAATGCGGTGCGTTTTCACCCAGGGGCTCCTCCGGGTCCTAGTTTCATAAATATATTCATGTAGACCATGACTTCAATTTTACCACATCAAAGATATAATTAATTTTTGTTCAACAATATGTTTATGCAAATGTTTCATCAATGTCCATTGAGAACACTGTATAAATGGGAGAGACTGGAAATAGGTTTTTCTATAAATATTGAATAAACCAGCAATATTGTTACAACTCATTGGTAGTTTCATTATACATTATAATGCATGAGTACAGTAAACTCTTACTTACATAGGAAATTCTTTTAAATATACAAAAAATACTTGTTGATTTAAAATTGACTTAAGTTGGTATTATTAGAACCCCGGTCCAGGTGTAACTTATAGAGGAGATGGCTATATGGCTCAGTTACATTGAAAAATGGATTGTCAGATAATTTAATTGGATTAATTCACTGATAATTGGTTTTTTTCAGACTATGGGTGGTAAGCACTTGCCAGCAAGTTAAACCCATGTTGGGAAAAGTGATTTGATCCCAACACTATCTTAAAAAAAATTAAGGTCAGGGTCCTTATTCTGATTGACAGTAAGACACAATTAACATCGCTGACACTTAGAAATAGGGCCATTTGAAAGAAATTGTCGCAGAGTCACAATATCCAGGGTATTAAGGTGATCTGCATTTGTTTTGCCCCAATCTAACCCCTAACCACTGACACCTCTTGCTAGGGTTTCAATTAAAGCTAATGTTTTGTGACATTAATATTTAACATTGACAACATGAAAGGTTTTGTTCCTAAAGGCAGCCTCGTGTATAGGTACAACATTTCATCTGTCAGATGCAATTTGTGGGGATAATTAAAATCAAAATACAGAGTATTCAATCAGATCCGATTCCTGTTTTGTTTGTAGATTGTACTGTTTTATTCTTCTCCCAAAGGTTGTTGGAAGACTGATTACAGGGAATTCAGCCATCCCTCAACTGCTGAAGCATGTGATAGAAAGGAAGAAAAATAAGCCCATGCTTTTGCCATTTCTCTCCGAATGTTGCTTGAGTTGAAACTGGAGCACTTTCTTCCACTTCCTAGGGAATGGAACCAACTGGGACTTCACACAACCAGCCATATGAGGGAGCAGTTGAATGAATGTCATAAATCCAATCTTATCAATTAGTGGCATATGTCCAAAATATAAATGCTTAGTTTTCCAACTTCCATTACTCTCTACACGTAAGAGATGGCAATGTTAGCTTAACAACATTCTACAGCTAATGTTTATTTTGTGTGCATAATTACATCATGTGTTGGAACATAGATTGCTTAATACATTCTTGGCTATTAAAAGGTCTCTGATTTGCGTGACTTAGATGTGGGCACTGAGGTAACTCTTCAATATTCCACTCTTTTCCTCTTGCAGTTTTTCTCTTTATATGCCTCTCAAACATTTTTTTGTTACTGTATCACTCTTTGTCTACAATTCTTTTTCTCATTCTCTTCCTCCGTCTAGAATATCGGGTTAATAAATGACAGCCAGCATGGATTTGTTAAAGGTAAATCGTGTTTTACTAACTTGTTTGAGTTCTTTGATGAAGTAACGGAGAGATCGGATGAGGGTAGTGTGGTTGATGTTGTGTATATGGACTTTCAAAAGGTGTTTGATAAAGTACCACATGATAGACTTGTTAGCAAAATTGAAGCCCGTGGGATTAAAGTGTCAGTGTCAGCATGGATACAAAATTGTCTAAGAGACAGAAAGCAGAGAGTAGTGGTGAACGGTTGTTTTTCAGACTGGAGGGAAGTGTACAGTGGTGTCCCCCTGAGGTTGGTATTAGGACTTCCACTGTTTCGGATACAGATTAATCACCTGGACTTGGGTATACAGGTCATAATTTCAATGTTTGCAGATGACACAAAACTTGGAAATGGAATAAATAGTGAGGAGAATAGTAGCAGACTTCAGGGGGAAATAGACAGACTGGTGAAATGGGCAGATACAGGCCAGATGCAATTTAATGCAGAGGAGTGTAAAGTGATGCATTTTGGTAGGATGAATGAGGAGATACAATATGAACTAAATGGTACAATTTTAAAGATGGGTACAGGAACAAAGAGACCTGGGAGTGTACATACACAAATCTTTGAAGGTGGCAAGACAAGTTGAGAAGCATTTAAAAAGCATAGGGAATCATTGACTTTATAAACAGAGGCATAGGCCGGAATTTTCTGTACCTGGGTGGGCCGGGTGCGGGCGGTCGCCGTGGCGGGTCGCGACCCCGCTCCTCATTCCATTCTGTTCCTGAGACCGACGTTCCATTAATGGCACCTATTAAGCCCATCCTGCACGTTACCCGGCCCTATTAAATGGTGCGGGTCTGATGACGTCATCGATGACGTGTTTTCAACCGGGATATTTAAAGGAGCCATGGCCACGTTGCATTTGAAGGTTCATCTAGGAGTGTGCAGGCACAGCACTGGAGCTTTTGAGTGTTGCAAACACTTGGAAACACGACTGCACAGAGGCAGAGGGCTGGACCCAGGTTCTCAGATGACTCCCTCGATATGCTTGGTGAGGGAGTGAGAGCACGCAGGGAGGTTCTCTTCCCTTCCGATGGGCGGAAGAAACTTCCCTAGCAGACCAAGGATCCTGGCTCCAAATAGCAGAGGAGGTCAACAGCAGGGATGTTGTCAGGAGGACCTGGGTGAAGTGCCGGAAATGTTTCAATTATCTCATTATATCAGGAAAGGAGAGTGTAAAGCCACACTCAACTTCATTCTGCTGTGCCTCTCATCACATCCCCATCACTCTGCCTTCTCAAGCCTGCTCCTGTACATTATTAGTCACACCAACATACCTTGCATGTCCACCCATCCCTTGCTCTCTATCTACATTATCACATCCTCATCTGACTAACCACCCCTCACACTCACCCTCATCCTAAATAATCAAACCAACTAACACCACACAAGGAGGCCACTTGACATTGGCACAACACTCCCTCATAGTCACCCTCTGAAGATGTAGCCCATCTATTCCTTGCACTCATTGCATCATTCTCACTCAAACTTCTCTTCTTCATCTCCTTGCAGGAGAAGAGAGCCCACAATAAGAGGGAGAGGGAGAGAACTGGGGGTGGCACTCCATCATTGGCCATGTTAACTGCAGCAGAGGCGGTCGCCCTAGAAGTCTCAGGAATCATAGAGCAGCTGACGGTGGGAGACAGAGAGAGGGGGACATCTCAGCAATCTGGAGAGAGAATGACATCTCATACAGCCACTTGGCATACAACAGTCACTCATATGGGGACTGATGTCAGCAGCCAGTGAATGTTCATCATGCGCATAATGGTATCGTTACCCATTCTTGATATGACATTTCTAAATCATCTCTTTACTCTCCCACAGGTCCATCAAGAGACCCCCCTCCCCCACTGTCCAGGAGGAAAAGGAAGATGGCTCCTCAGAGGAGCCTCCAGCCTCTGAGGGTGCACCATCACCAGACATGAGCGCACCCAGCACCAGCGCAGATACACACACCTTGGTGGGTGCCACTTGAGATAGAGCAGTGTTGTCACCTGGTGTGTCACAAGTGAGCAAGAGCAGATGATGGAAACAGGGACAGCAGTGGAGACTCCTCACCGGAGGGCACAGGACGCCCCCAGCTCTGCTCAGCTACATGCAGACGCTGAGCCTCGAGGGCCATCCAGAAAGAGGGTGATCCAGAAAGAGAGCAATCCTAGAGGTGCAACAAGAAGTGCAGGAGGCGCTGACAGGTTTTATGACCGCGATATCTGCAAATGTGCAGAGAATGGAGGAGTCCATCTCCAACATGAGCACCACCGTGTCACAGGCAATGGCGACTGTGGGCTCTTCCATGGAAAGGATGGCCACCTGCATGAAGCAGCTAATGCGCCACTCACAGGAGCACATGCTATCTATGGAGAATAGATGGCAGATGCTCGTAGACCTCCTCTCTAGGAGGGATGTCAAGGTACACTTAGATCCTCATGGCCCCACTGCAGTGCAGCAAGGTCCTCTCCAGCTCCTTGATAGCAGGGAAGTGCGGGTGGCTCATGGGAGGGATGACAGTGAGAGGGGACGTGGAAGTGGGAGCTCCTCTCAAAGTGCCCACACTTCTCCCCCATTGCCTCTCCCTCAGTCAGAGCCCCACATCCTCCTGGGGTTGCGATGGCTGAGACTGCCCCTGCACAGTTGCAGGAGGAGCAGACTTTGGCGAGACCCTCACAGGCTCCAAGGCCCAGGGGACGTCCGCCAAAAGTGCCTATGCAGTCTCAGCAGGGAAGTGAGCAGGCTTCCTCTACCTCTGCTGAAGCTACGTGGGTAGCACCTCGTAAGAGAAAGATGATGCACAAGTAGATGCACAAGGGTAAGCACTTGGGTGTTTTAATAACAGTTTGTGTAGAGTTTCTGTTAATGTGATGTCACAGATAAAAATTCTTATTTTCTCCACTTTCCAGTCATCCCAATTGTGTCTACAGCTTTTGAAGTGGCTTAGTGAGTTGGAGTGAATGGTGAGACATAACGTTACCTCCAGCAATGCTGGTCAGTGTGAAGGGAATGTCCTGGTCATTGTAGGGATGCTCTATGGTGTTGATGTGGGGTGGTGCCAATCTGGCGCAGCATGTGGCAGCCATATGGGTGTAATGCCTGAAGTTAACTAAATCTGGCCATGATGAGGCCATCGCTGGCTTCCCGGGCAGCAATGTGCTTGACTGCTGGTGGGATCTGGACCGCAGCTTCCTCCTGCTCCTCCTCCTCCTCTGAAGAGGCTGTGCGCTCAGTGCCTTGCTCCTCATGCAGCGCTAATCCTTGTTGCTGCACTATGTTGTGCAGGGCGCAGCAGACCACGATGATTCTGGAGACCCTGGCTGGTGCATACTGAAGGGCTCCTCCAGATCTGTCAAGGCATCTGAAGCGCATTTTCAGCATGCCTATTGTCTGCTCTATGACACATCTGGTGAAAATGTGCCTTTCATTATATCTCTCCTTGGCCTCAGTACTTGGCCTCCTCAAGAGTGTCATGAGTCATGTCTTCAGTGGGTAGCCCTTGTCTCCAAGCAGCCAGCCGGTAAGTCTGTATAGAGGAGCGAAGAGCTGAGGGAGTGTGGACTGGTGCAGGATGAAAGAGTCCTGGCAGCTGCCAGGGAATCTGGTGCACACATGCATGATGATCTTCCTATGGTTGCAGACAAGCTGCACATTGAGGGAGTGAAAGTCCTTGCGGTTGAAAAAGACTCCTGGATTATGATGCGGTGCCCTGATGGTCACATGTATGCAGTCGATGATGCCCTGCACCCATGGGAAGCCAGCCAGAGTGGCAAAGCTGACCGCCCGCTCAGTAACATTAGCTTCATCAGTGGCAAAGTTGATATAATTGGCTGACTTGTCAAAGAGGGCATCGGTGACCTGTGTGATGCATCTGTGGGCGGCCGACTGCGAGATGCTACAAATGTCTGCTGCAGATGCCTAGAAGGAGCCTGAGGTGAAGAAGTTGAGGGTGCTGGTGACTTTGACAGTCACTGGTAAGGAGTATCCACCCAATCCTCTGGGCTGCAGGTCTTGCTCCAGCAATGTGCAAATGTCTGCAATGACCTGCGTGATAGCCTGAGCCTCCTTTGGCACTGCTGCTCAGTCATGTTGAGGAAGCTCATCCTCTGTCTGTATACCCTGTGTTGGGGGTATCGCCTCCAGCATGGTGTAGCCCTGCGCTGGTGCCCTCTGTCCCGTGGAGCATCAGAGCATTGAGGAAAAGGTTGTTGGTGGTGTTGCTGTTGGTGCTGCTGTTGTGCCTGTGCCTGTTGGGGCTCATCGTGGTCCGATTCTGAGGACCAAGGTGAGACAGTATAAATGGCACCCATGCTGATGTAATAGATGGCAGGTCAAGTAGAGATAACAGAAGCAACCTATCAATGGTGTGATAGGTTCTACTAATAAGGTAACTGTGGATCCCGACTTTGCTGAAAAGACTTGCAACCTCTAGAAAGCTAAATCTGTGCTGACAATGCACTCAGCAATAGCATCTTCCTTAGCAAAGTTTCCAGGTGTCTGGTTGGAGTTTTTATTGTGCTTTTCATGCTGTGCACTAATGAGCTGCATCAATGGCCACTCAACTTCCGCCTCAGGTTCACAGACATGGTTCCTGAGCTGCGTGCTTCCCGTGGTCATCCAGGGAAATTTGAAAGGTGGGGTCAAAAAGAGGTTTCAGAGTCTGACAAGTACCTAATGCCTCTGCCGTTTGGGTCACTGCCACGCTGGCAAATGCGCCTAAGGGAAAGGCGCGTGTCGGCGGGATGACGACGGGTTCCAGACCTGCTCAAAGGTTTTTCAAATTTCCTTCCCGACCTGCCGCCAATCGTGCCCGCACAGAGTTCCGAAAATTCCGGCCTCTGAGTCAGAGGGTCATGTGTTCAAGTCCCACTCTAGAGACTTGAGCACAAAATCTAGGCTGATGCTCCCGTGCAGTACTGTGAGAGTGCTGCATTGTCGGCAGT
This sequence comes from Somniosus microcephalus, assembly GCF_052327205.1. Classification (NCBI taxonomy): domain Eukaryota; kingdom Metazoa; phylum Chordata; class Chondrichthyes; order Squaliformes; family Somniosidae; genus Somniosus; species Somniosus microcephalus. Next base: position 18,577,423 of record NC_141000.1, on the reverse strand, counting down.
GCCGTTTCTCAGATGGACGTAAAAGAGCCCATGGCACTATTTCGAAGAAGAGCAGGGTATCCTGGCCAATACTTAACCCTCAACCAACACCACTAAAAAGGGACAGATTATCTGGTCATTATCTCATTGCTGTATGTGGGAGCTTGCTGTGCGCAAACTGCCGGCCACATTTCCTACATTACAACAGTACTTCAAAAGTACTTTATTGGCTGTAAAGCGTTCTGGAATGTCCTGAGGTTGTGAAAGGCGCTATATAAATGCAAGTCTTTCTTTCAAGTGATGGAAGGATGCACTGTGACGCGATTATACCATTTTATTATTGTTGCAGGTGAGATACACCAGCCCAAATGCCAGCTGTAAAATGCTGACACGCTCCCCACTCTATTGAAGCATTGACAATGGCTTGTGATCCTATATTTTGAATAGGTTCCACCTGGGAACATTTGGTATCATGCAACCCGGTGACAGTGAAGTATTCAAGCAGAAAGGTAACAAATGTCACTACTCTTATGGAACTATATGGGCTGGATTTTGTGAATGGAGGCAAGTTGTAGGCGGGGCAGCTGCTTGTCGTGTCAATGTCCCGCCTCCATCCTCGCCTGACCAACCAGAGAGATTTTCCCCTGATTGAGTTTGTTAAACCCGCCCTGCGGGCTAAGCAGGCCAATTAGGGAGGAAGTCACTGACAGATCACGTCAACGTCAGACGTGCTATTTGTCAAGACTTCTTCAAAGAAGAAATGTCAGCATTTGACAGCTCTTTGAAGCTGTCAAACACTGACATTCTCTTTAGTTTGATGAGACCTTGTGTTCAGGACTCATCAAACCTTTCAAATTTATCAATTTCACATGGCTGTTGGAATGGAGATAAGCATGCAGGTGCAGCAGGCGGTTAAGAAGACAAATGGTATGTTGGCCTTCGTAGCGAGAGGGTTCGAGTACAGGAATAAGAATGTCTTGCTGCAGTTGTACCGGGCCTTGGTGAGACCACACCTTGAGTATTGTGTGCAGTTTTGGTCGCCTTATCTGAGGAAGGATGTTCTTGCCATAGAGGGAGTGCAGCGAAGATTCACCAGACTGATACCTGGGATGGCAGGAATGACGTATGAGGAGAGATTGGGTCGATTGGGCTTATACTCGCTGGAGTTTAGAAGAATGAGAGGGGATCTCATTGAAACTTATAAAATTCTATCAGGACTAGACAGACTAGATGCAGGAAGGATGTTCCCGATGGCGGGGGAGTCCAGAACCAGGGGTCACAGTCTAAGGATAGAGATGAAGAGGAATTTCTTCACCCAGAAAGTGGTGAGCCTGTGGAATTCTCTACCACAGAAGGCAGTGGAGGCCAGTTCATTAAATAGATTCAAGAAGGAGTTAGATATATTTCTTAAGGCTAAAGGGATCAAGGGATGTGGGGAGAAGGCAGGGACAGGGTACTGAATTTAGATGATCAGCCATGATCTCATTGAATGGTGGAACAGGCTCGAGAGGCCGAATGGCCTACTCCTGCTCCTATCTTCTGTGTTTCTATGGAGGTTCCAACAACCAGTCTATGAAATTGACAAGCAGGATGTCAGCTCTCCCGATCCACCGTGGCTAAAGGCTGTAGAAAGAAAACAAGGTAAGTGCACACTTTTTAAACTGATCACTCACCTGGCATACTTACCACTCCACACTTGCACCCATCACTCACCTCTACCCCTTACTTCCAAGTGCCTCCAACCGCCGCAGAACTCCTCCACGTCTCCTCCAACATGGTGGGGTTCTCCGAGGTTGGGAATCCTTCACCTGTGAAGGGAAAATGGCACTAATCCTTTTTTCTGCCTGTTAATTACCTGTTAATAGGCAGTTAAAAGGATTAAATGCATTTCCCGCCTCCAGGAGACAGGACCCGAAGCTACACATCATCCCGCCTCCTGGCAAAAGGGCAAGGAGGCGGGATGGGGGCGGCTTTGCCACCTGCCCCCACTTTCTCCGAGTTTACCGGCTGTTCCGCCTCCATGCCCGCCTCCTCAGGGCTTGGAAAATCCAGCCCATAGTGTCAGATTATCTCCATAATGCAGCCGCATAGTTCTGAAAGTCTGATGATTTTTATGAGTAAACTCTTAGGGGGAAAAATTCGGTTGATTAATGCCTCACGTTAGGGCGCTAATGGGGCGCAAAGCAACTAGCGCCCGGGCACGGCGATGTTTGCGCCGCTCACGAAATTGACCAGACATTTTTCGGCGGTGCTAAACACTACCGCCACGATCTCCTGCAACCGCAGATTGTGACGTCAGTTGAGCATGCAACACCCCGGGCCGGATATTGAGTGGCGCCTGTAGTGTCCGCGTATCAATAATACACGGACTGCAGGAGAACAATAATAACAGGTATTTACTGAACAGAGGGTAAACTTAAACTGCAAGTACAGAAGCCTGCTATGGCTTTATATACCGGTGTGGTCACTGCCGGTACTACAGTATAAAGTCAGTTCTCTCTTAAAGGTGCATACACAACAATTCCTCCCCTTTTAGATAAACAGTACATAACATTCATTTAACAATTAAATAATAACTAATTACAATTACAATTTTCTCTGTACTATATACATCAACTGAAATAATCATTTATAAGTTCAGTCTTTGAGGAGGCTTCCTGATCCTGACTGGATAGCGCCTTTCTCGAGTATCCTGTTCTTGCGGCGGAGTCGATTCTGGCTCATTGTCATTGGTTGGTTCGTCATCTTCCAATACCACTGATTCTGAGGTAGATGCAATCGGTACTTTGGGTTCATTACCAGGTGCACCTGCTCGTAGTATGGGTTTGGCTTGTTCCTGTGACTCTAGAATCTGGTCAGCATGGCGCCTCACGATGCTCTCTCCAACGTCCACTGTGTACATTAGTGGTCCCTACTGTGTGCATATCATTCCTGGCTGCCATTTTTCTGTTCGGTAGTCGCGGGCCAAGACTGGTTGCCCTATCTTGAAGCTCCTGGTTGGTTTCTCATTGATGTGCTGGAATTGCTTATCCTCAACATCTCGACTTATGTTTGGTTTGAGCAAATCCAGGCGACATCTTAGCCTTCAGTTGAAGAACATTATGGCTGGAGCTTGGTTGGTGACTGCATGTGTCGCATTCCGGTACGCAAACAAGAAATTATCCACCTTGTGTTGTAGTGGTATGTCGTCGTTATACATCGCCTTTATTGCCTTTTTAAAGGTCTGAACAAACCTCTTAGCCAATCCATTTGTGGCTGGATGATATGGGGCAGATGTGTAATGTTTCACCCCATTATTCCTCAGAAACCTCCGGAAATCCTCGGACACAAACTGTGGCCCATTGTCGGAGCAAATCTGTTCTGGCAAGCCATTCCTGGTGAAGATGGTCCGTAGGACTGCAATAGTTTTCTCCGTGGTGGTGGAGCACATTTTGATGACCTCTGGCCATTTCGAATGGGCATGCACGGCGATTAGAAACATTGAGTCCATAAATGGACCAGCAAAATCAATGTGTACCCGTTGCCATGGAGATGAGGGCCACTCCCATGGGTGCAGCAGGGCCTGTGGTGGAGCGTTTTGGACCTTCTGGCATCCTGTGCATCTCTTGGTCACATCCTCGATTTCTTTATCAATTCCCGGCCACCACACAAACGCCCTGGCTAGGTTCTTCATATTTACCCCTCCCAGATGACCCTCATGAAGATCATTGAGCACTCTATCTCTCAACTTGGGTGGAATTACCACTCGGGATCCACACATCAAGGTCCCCTGGCACACTGACAGCTGTTCTCTCCTTGGCGAGAATGCTGGCAACAGTGAGTCGCCATGTGCTGGCCATCCCTTCACCGTCAAATCATAGACCCGAGAGAGTGTCGGGTCATTTCGGGCTTCCTTCTCTATACTTGAGTTTGTAACAGGTAGACATTCGACTATGGTCGAATGGAATATCCTAACAGGGTCCACTGCAGGTGCTTCCTCCACCGTAGGCAACGGTAGGCGTGACAGCCCATCCGCGTTTCCGTGCTGTTTCGTACTCTATGTCGTACTGATGTGCCCCTAGAAAAAGTGACCATTTTTGCAGCCGTTGCGCCGTCATCACCGGAACGCCCTTCTTTGGGTTAAAAATGGAGACCAGAGGCTGATGATCAGTCAGTAGGGTGAATTTCTGCCTGTGCAGATAGTGATTCAACTTCTTCACCCCCCACACCAGGCTGAGGGCCTCCCTGTCAATCTGGGAATAGTTATGCTTGGCTGAGGTTAACGAGCGCGACGCAAAGGCTATTGGCCTCTCTGAACCGTCAAGGAATTTGTGTGACAGCACCGCTCCAATGCCGTAGGGAGACGCATCACATGCCAACCGAATCGGTAGTGTTGGATTGTAGTGGGCCAATACTTCTTTTGAAGTGATTAGGCATTTACATTTCTGAAAGGCACGCTTACACTCATCACTCCATTTCCTGTTACTCCAGTTTGCAGCAGGGCGTTCAGTGGGTGCAGAATTGTAGATAAATTTGGCAAGAACTTATGGTAGTAGTTCACCAACCCGAGGAACGACCTCAGTTGCGACACATTTTCCGGTGCTGGAGCCTTGACTACTGCCTCAATCTTGTCTGGGGACTTATGCAACCCTTCCTCATCAATCATGTGGCCACAATACGAGATTTGTCTCCTGAAGAACTCGCATTTGGGGCGGTTGGCTCGTGGCCCATATTCTTGTAACCTAGTGAGCACCTGCTCCAGGTTGGCCAGGTGTTCACTGTCATTTTCGCCCGTAACCAGGATGTCATCCAAATAACACTGGGTCCCCGGGATCCCTTGCAGGACTTGTTCCATCGCCCTCTGCCAAATAGCCGGGGCTGATGCTACCCCGAATAGATGCTTCTTCCACTTCCATTTGTAGATACGCTTGGGCCAGATCAATCTTCATAAAGCGTTTCCCTCCAGATAGTGAGGCGAAAATATCTTCTATCCGTGGAAGTGGATATTGTACTGTGTGCAGGATTGGGTTCACAGTTACCTTGAAGTCCCCACAGATGCGAACCTTCTTCGGCTCCCCAGGCATGCTGCTCAATGATTTCTTCATTACAGGAACGATGGGTGTGGCCCACTCGCTCCAGTCCACCTTGGACAGCACACCCGAATGCTCCAGACTCTCCGGCTCTACTTCAACAGCTGGGCGGAATGCGTACGGTACCGGTCTGGCCTTAAAAAATTTTGGGTTTGCGTTATCTTTGATTTTTATCGTTGCCGTTACTCCTTTTAGAGTCCCAAGTCCTTGTTGGAACACCTCTTTTGCGTCAGTTAGAATTTTTGACAGTCGTCCAGGTGTGACGTCGACATCCTTTTTGTCAGTCACAGTTAGCGCCTGAATGGAATGCCAATCCAAATGTATTTTTCGGATCCATTCATGTCCCAATAATGGTGGTCCTCCATCTTGTAGTATATATAGGTACAGTTTCTGTGTTTCCTTGCCGTTGTATTTAACTGGCACCCTTATTTTTCCTCTGGGATAGACTTTTTGCCCCATGTATGTCTTCAATACAATGGAGTCCAAAGATGTGCGGGTTAGGTTGATTGGCTATGATAAATTGACCCTTAGTGTTAGGGGGATTAAATACGTGGGGTTACAGGGATAGGGTGGGATATGTGTTGGTGTAGGGGTTACGGGGATCGGGTGGGATATGTGTCGGTGCAGGCTCGATGGGCCGAAATGGCCTCTATCTGCACTGTGGGGTTTCTGTGATTCTGTGATTCTGTGACGTGTCCTTCAAGGGTATGTGTGAGAATAGCCGCTCATAGTCTCGTCGATTCATGACAGTTAGGGCTGATCCTGTGTCCAATTCCATCTTTACTTGGGACCCTGCTATCATGAGGGTGACCCAAATGGTTCAGTGATCCTCCTTTGCGGTCACGTTGTGTAACTTTAGACAACTTAGTCTCCTGCTCCCGGAGTCATTATCACTCTCCTGACCTTCTGAACTACTGTCTGTCATTTTTTTTACTTTCTTGTACTTTTCCTTAGTAGTTCTTTTAGTGTTGGTTTTCTTTCCCGACCTACAGACTCTTGCTATATGTCCCATTTCCCCACATTGCCTGCATACTTTGTCCTTAAACCAGCAGTCCTTCTGATCATGGGTTGTTCTGCCGCAGCGATAGCACTTTTCTGCACCATACGCCATTTCGTTAGCGCTGTATTCTTGTGGTTTCTGTTGTATTTCCGCAGCTCCCCGTGCTGCTGCTTCATAGGATACTGCCACGCTGAAAGCCTGTTCTAGCATCAGGTCCTTTTCCGAAAGTAGTCATTTCTGGGTTCCTTCACTCTGGAGCCCGCAGACAAACTTATCACTTAATGTGTCTGCCAGTCCTGCTCCGAACTGGCAGTGCTTCGATAACTTGCGTAGTTCTGTAAGATAGTCAGCATTGCTCTCATCTTTGTGCTGGTTTCTTTTATGGAACTTGAATCTTTCTGCTATCAGCAGCGGTGTAGGATTTAGGTGTTCCTGGAAGATATTAACAATCTCTTCAAAACTTTTCTCCATTGGTTTAGCTGGGGTAATTAAATTCCGCAAGAGGCCATACGTTCTCACGCCTTCTTTCCATCAGCCACCTCATTTGCCTTGCAGTACACTTCAATTCTTTCCACATACGTGGTCCAGTCTTCTACCTCATTGTCGAAAGCAGTGATACTGCCACTCTTCGGCATCTTGGGTGGTTTAAAATGGCGCCTCCCGCGCTTTTTCTTCTTCCCCAATGGATTAAAATGGCACCTCCCACGCTTTTCCTTCTTCCCCAATGGAATAAAATGGCACCTCCCGCGCTTTTCCTTCTTCCCCTTGCTGCCACGCTGCTCCTAGCGTTCTACAGGGTAATGGCGGTGACCCGCGGCTTCGGCGCATCTCACTTTTCCTTCCCCTCGTTTTATTTTCTCTACGCTGCCCGGTTCTTGAGCACCGACCGTGCCCTGTGCGCTCCACCCTCTCTCTCTCTCTTTTCCTCCCGACGACGCTGCACGGCCCCTTTGCAGAGCCGCTCGATCGAGTTCGAGCCTGCCGCATTCCGGAAGGTTCAGCGCACTACCTGCTACCAGCACGATTTGCTGGAACACCTTGACTGGGGAGCCAAGCCCAGCTCTCCACAGCCTCCACTGCAATTCTCCGAACTCCGATGGATCCCTGGGCAGTTGCCCGCGGTCGACGCCCGTTGCTCTGACTTCGACCTCCAAGAAGCTTCTTTTCAGGAAAAGATTCCCGTGAGGTGATGCAGTACTGCAGGTGAGTTCGAACCTGCTCGTCGCCAGTGTAGTGTCCACGTATCAATAATACACGGACTGCAGGAGAACAATAATAACAGGTATTTACTGAACAGAGGGTAAGCTTAAACTGAAAGTACAGAAGCCTGCTATGGCTTTATATACCGGTGTGGTCACTGCCGGTACTGCAGTATAAAATCAGTTCTCTCTTAAAGGTACATGCACAACAACGCCCTCTGCCTTTCCGCCTGCCGCTAGCAATGACAGGTAGAGGGGAACGTTTTGCAGTCAGGAAGGGACTGGGGGAGCACGATTTAAAGGCGGCCTCTTCCTGCCTTTTTTTGTCGGTGACATTTTTGCACCATGCATTCTGAGAGAGAGAGAGACTTCTGGAGAGATTCAACGCTGTGTGAAGGAGTTTTGGGTACTGAGCAGCACTTCGCAGGTTCTTTTTGATTTGACCTTCCTTGCATCAATTTAGAAGAGACTGTGGGGGCTGCACTGACTCGGGGTGTCATCCTGCACCTGCAGAATCGGAGGCATCAGAGATGCAGAGAGAGAGTGGCAATCATGGCCAGAGGGAGGAGGGCCAACAGGCCTCTGCACAAGAGACCTTACCCTCCCAGGGTATTCCGGGAACAATTCTCCTACATTAATTTGTCTGAGGAGCAGTGTTTGCACAGGCTGTGCTTCAGTAAGGAGGTGGTCACTGAGCTCTGCCACCTGCTGCAATCAGATCTGCAGCCTTTACTGAGGACCAGGACGTCTCTGTCGGTGGCAGTGAAGGTGACAGTGGCTCTGAATTTTTATGCCAGCGGCTCCTTTCAAGCATCTACTGGGGACATCGCCAATATCTCCCAGTTCGCTGTTCATTGCTGTATCTGGGAGGTGACAAATGCCCTCTATAAAAGGAGACGCCAGTACATCTCTTTCCCCATGACCCGGGCCAAACAGCATGAACACGTATTGGGCTTTGCGAGGATAGCGGGCTTCCCCATGCTGCAGGGCGCCATTGACTGCATGCATGTGGCATTGCAGGCACTGCATGAGAATGCAGAGGTTTTCCAAAACCGCAAGGGGTTCCACTCCTTAAATGTTCAGTTGGTCTGTGACCACAGGCAGCTGATACTCGCTGTCAATGCCCGCTATCCTGGAGCAGCCACAATGCATTCATCCTGTGCAAGACTGCTGTGGCAGAACTTTTCCAGGCACCGCATCAGCCAAGTGGTTGGCTCCTCGGAGACAAGGGTTATCCACTCTGCACCTGGCTGATGACATCGCTCCGTAACCCCAACACCCCTGCCAAGCTGCGCTATAATGAGAGCTATATCGTCACCAGGAACATAATTGAGCAGACGATCGGCGTGCTCAAGCAACGGTTCCGCTGTCTGCCACTCAGGAGGAGCCCTGCAGTACTCTCCTGAGCGAGTCTCCCTTTTCATAGTTGTGTGCTGCATGCTTCACAACCTGGCAATCCTGAGGACACAGCCAATGCCACCAGGGATTGGTGCACCACCGGAGGAGGAAGAGGAGGAGGAGGAGGATGAGGAGGAGGTGGAGGAGGAGGAGGATGAGGAGGATGATCAGCAGCAGCACCAAGGTGGGAGGGAGGCCCACAATGTTGCCACTGCAGGGGCCGACCGTCAACGGCTGATAACAAGCCGCTTCTAGGCCCCTACTGAGGAAATGGCTTCTGGCATGGAGAACAACATCATGGAAAGCAACCCGCATCCCCTTTAGCCGGCCAAAGCTGCAATGATTCCAAAGGCCAAACATGTAAATTTTGAATACAACAACTTTTTTATTTAACAAACTCTGTGTGTGTCATTTATTCAGGACAAACAATTAGAAACAAATACAACAAATCATTAATTTACAGAACTGGTTCTCACAAGCTGGAGAAAAATGCCAAAACAGTAAACAAATGTTATCGGATGAACCTCAACCTTTACTACAAACATTCCCACCATTTATTTAGACCTCCTGCTCCCCTCCAGGGAAGGCGTGGTCCCAGTGTGGGCATGGGCTCCCTCGGGAGACGCAGGCGGTGAGGCTCCGGCTTCCTCTTCCTCCTCGCCTGGGCTGTCGCTCCCACTGCTTGGTTGAGGGACAGGCTGCTCAGCTGGTGGTTCACTATCTGAAAGCAGGGAGGTACAAGAATGGCTTTAGCATCAGGACAGGGGGGCAGTAAGGGAGCAAGGACTGGAGACATTTATTAAGTTGGATTGAAAGTGTAACAGGCTGGTGTTGTGAGGGGAGAGAAAGCTGATGAACTTACCATTGCTGTTCCCAAGGGGGTCGACCTCTCCAGCGGCCACGGCACCTAACACCTGGCTGGCAACGATCCTGTGCACACGCACCTCCAAATCACTGAGGGTGTGTAGGTCAGCCGGCCCTCCGCCCGTCTGTAGCTGCTGCTGCCTGTTGTGAGATAGCTTGGCCTGCAAGAAAAAGGACGGCGTCTGAGTGAATGTGCAGCCATGTGCTGGCCTGATGTGCCGCCCATAGTTGAATAGCCCTTAATGTATGAAAGGTGTGGAATGTGTTTTATGAGATGGCCATAGGTCTTGGATGAGTGTTGGGCATTTGGGGTTTTTAAACCCTCTGGGCACAGAGTGAGGTTGAGATGGAGGGATGTAGAGGTATTGAAAAGCAGCCACTCACCCTGACCACCCGAGTGAGGTCGTTGAACTTCTTCCGACATTGGGTGTGGGTCCTGGGCACCATGCTCCTGGAGGAGACGTGCTGAGCCACCTCCCTCCACACTTCTATATTCGCGTGGCAATGGCCTCCTGCCACTCAGTGGGTAGAGCACTGCCCTTCGCCGCTCCACACCGCCAACCAGAGCCACCAAGGCCCGGTCGCTGAAGCACTGAGCTCATTGCCTGGACCTCTCCATTCTTCTTTGCAGCAGAATTCAAGTTCAGGTCTGTGCAGGCTGAGATTCAAGGCTGCAATGAGCAGGGTGTGGCTGGAGAGCAAGATCGACCCTCCCCTTTAAGAACTGGCCGGCGCCAGTGTGTCTGTGTTCTATCGCTAACTGACATCACATGAGCTTCGCCAGCGCTCTGGGGTAACGCCTCGCTCCTCGGCGTTAGCGCCTTAAGAGAGGTGTGAAGCGCCTGCTTTAGCGCTCCAATCACCTCCAGGGGCGATAGAAGCCAAGTTTGCAATTGGAGGCGATAATTAGCGCCAGGCGCTAAACTTTGCGCCCGGTCGATAATTGCGCCCCAAACGGGGTGATACCGAATTTCTCCCCCTTAAAATCTGCCATTTTAAAAAAGAAACTGAGATTGAGTTTTACATTAAAATGGCAATTTGGAAGAGCAGGTGAATATTCTGCCTAAGTTCAATTCTGAGGAATGCCACTATTTACAATTTATCCCTAGGTTAGATTTGTGCTTTTGTGGGAATTTATTTTTTAACATTACTAAATTTCTTTAACAGCTTTGAAATGTACTATTCCCCAACATGCAAAAGATTGAATGCTAAATATTCCATTGTATAATTGGAATAATTACAGACCAACACATCGCTCCTTTTTTCTCAAAATGGAAACAAACTTGCAGCCTTGGTATAGTTGTTTAGATCTGGTACAAAGATTATTTGACAAATCTCAGAGTTAACTGTTGTCAGTTGCTCTTGTCTGCTAGCATTGTTTTGCATCAATTTGACTGCTGTAGCTGCTGATACTTTTCTGTGCACCAGAATTTGATTTCTGTTTGCAGCATTAACAGACCCCTTTTGCCTATGAAATACCTAGAATTACATAAAATTTACAACAAAGTAACAGGCCATTCGACCCAACTGGTCTGTGCTGGAGTTTATGCTGCACACGAGCCTCCTCCCACCCCTCTTCATCTAATCCTATCAGCATATCCTTCTATTCCTTTCTCCCTCACATGTTTATCTAGATTCCCCTTAAGTGCATCTGTTATTTGCCTCAGCTACTCCCTGTGGTAGCGAGTTTCACGTTCTAACTGCTCTCTGGGTTAAGAAGTTTCTCCTGAATTCCTTATTGGATTTATTAGTGACTAACTCATATTAAGACCCCTAGTTTTGGATTCCCCACAAGTGGAAACTAAGGGCTGGATTTTATCAATGGAGGCGTGTAGGAGACGGGACTACAACTTTTGGGGTTGTAGTCCCGCTCCCATCGAGTTGTGGCCAACCCACTCGATTTTCACTTGATTGACCTTGTTAAGCCCACCCAGCAGGCTCAGCAGGCCAATTAAGGGCCACCCGGCAACAGGTGATGTCACAGATTGACATTTCATCTGTCAAGAGCTTTTGACAGATGAAATATCAGCATTTGACAGCTCTTTGAAGCTGTCAAACACTGACAATCTGTACTCTAAGTTAATTCCTTCCTCTCAGGCTGATTTAGAGATCTCTCCAGAGCAGAAAGCAGAATGCTGCAGATTTTGACAGCTCGCGGCCATTCTGCTTTCTGTGCCGGTGAGATGAGGGACTCCCGAGACCTGAAGGAAGGAAGCCTGTAAAGGTAAGTAAAACTTATTTAAACACTTTACATACACCAAACACACTTACCTCTGCACTCATGCACCCATCACTCACCTGAACACTGGACATCTCGAACCCTCCAAGCCCTTCAGCCCGACGGTCCGCCTCGCTAACTGGGCGTGGTTTGGAGCTGTTGGGAAGCTCACACTTCAGGGATAAAAATAGGGATTAGGCTAAAAACTGCCTGTTAACTACCTGTTAATAGGCAGTTAATTGGCACTAATCCCCTTCCTGCCTCGGGGAGGCGGCTCCCAGCAGAGGTCGGGTACCCACCTCCTGTGAAACGGGCATGGAGGTGGGTTGGGGGGCAGGATGTGTTCGTGCCCCCCGATTTTGCAATTTTAACCCCCCACACGCCTCCAATCCTGCCTCAACGGCCTGATGAAATTCGAGCCCATCTTCTCTACATCTATCCTATCAAACCTTGTCATACTCTTGGAGACCTCTATCAGATCACCCCTCAACCTTCTCTATTCCAGAGAAATGAAGTCCTTGATCAGAACAAAATATTTGCATTTGATTTCTGGCCTGTGGTGATTTATCTCTGAGCCATGACAGTGGCGGTGTTACAATTGGCCTCACTGCTTCTGGGTTAGGAAATGGTAAAATTAGCAAGGCTGCCCGTTTCAAATTGTTATCCTGTGTGGACATTGGGTGAGAAGAGGCTCCAATGGTCTGTAACACACTCACTGCTGACTTGGACACTTGGGGCTGGATTTTCTGAATGGGAAGCTTTTGGATGCGGGACTGCTGCTTGCCGGGTCTCAGTCCTGCCTCCATCAGCTTCTGGCCAACCAGTGGGAATTTTCCCTGATTAACCCGGCTGGCTCAGCAGGCCAATTAGGGGAAAGTCAGTGACAGAGCATGTCAATGTATGACATGTCATCTGTCAAGAACATTTGAAAGAAGAAATGTCATCATTTGACAGCTCTGTGAAGCTGTCAAACACTGACATTCTGTGTAGTTTGATGAGCCCTTGTGTTCAGGACTCATCAAACCTTTCTACTTTGCAGAAATCAGCTGGCTGTTGGATTGGAGTGAAGGGATTATTACTAGTCCTAGCCCCTGTAGGGCTATCCTGGATCAGGTGTATTCCCCAGATGTTCACTTTCAACTAAAATTAGAGGTAGCCGAACCCTAAAGATGCTTAATTGGGTCTAAAGGTCCAGACTATCTTTCCCTAAAGGAAAGGAACAGCCTGAAGATGTTACCATCCTCCAGATAGCACTTTTAATAAGTTTAGCTAGACTGTAACCGTCCAGATATTATGAGGGTCCGGAAAACTCCCCCAGAATTCTGCAACTCCTCACCAAAGAGTGTACAGAGATTGAGTTCGCGAGTTTGATACAGAAGTACTATGTGAGACAATTCTAAAAAAATATAGATTTATTAAAGAACCGACATGTAATTTACAGTTGGTGATTCAATTGTGACATTAACAGTTCCAAATACAAAAAGCTTTTATGACCTTATCAGAGATCCTTATTCTCAAATCTTAACTTCATTGCATTTTTACATTTCTTAGTCTTATTCCAGGATATTCACCAAAATCAAATACAAGTACCTTTTTGATCCCCGAGATACAAAGAGTTGAAGACTTACAGAGCTTGCCTCTGAAGCCTGAGAATCACTTTGCCCCTTCAAGCGAATCTGTCTTCCCATTTGAAAGTCCAATTTTTATACCCTTTCTCAGTGGTATTTCCTTTGAAATTTTCTGCTGATGTAAGCTAATTATCTCTAGTCATTTTTCTGTTGACCCCTGCTATTCTTACAGTCAGTTCAGCTTGTAGATTAAAAATTGTGTCTCTATCTTTAGGTGTTCCAAGTTCAACACAAAATTAATTTGTCGGCTGGTGCCTCCCCCACTTGATGCCTGTTTGTATCTTTTTACAACGTATAAATTAAAAACACTTCAACTGGATCTACCACTGTCTTCATAGTTACCTTAACAGTTTGTAAAACTGGTTCGTGTCTCCGTGTTTTATTTGATGTTACTTTTATGAAGGCATATGTTTCTTTATTTTATGTGATTCTTTCCGAAGTGTTGGTTTAAGACACTTTAACAGGATATGGTATTGTGTTCTTTTGAAAGCTTCAGACTTTCTGGAACCTCTAACCTTCTGCTTCAATAAGGCTATTGATTCAGTGTCAACAACTTATCTTATCTCAATATCCTGTATGCTGTTTACAGCTTTTACAGCTTTCCATTGTTAGGTTTTTAGATTTTCAAACCTAGTATGTCATGTTTTAATCAGAATTCTTTCATAGAATGGTGTATTTTTCTGAATATGGCTTATTGATATTCCTTCACAGGAGGACGCAACAGCCAGTCTGTGATCTCTACAAAGAAGATGCCAGGGACTCCGGCTCCACAGCGGCTGAAGGCTATAGGTAGAAACAAAGGTAAGTTAACATTTTCTAACACTTTACACTCACCTCACATACTTACCACTCCACACTTGCACCTATCACTTACCTCTACATCGAACTTTCAGACCCCTCCAGCCCCCGCAGACCTCCTACTCACCTCCTGTACCCCGGCGGGGATCCCCCAGGTTGGGAAGCCCGCACTTCAGCACGAAAAATGGGGATGATCCTATTTCCTGCCTGTTAACTACCTGTTAACAGGCAGTTAATTGGCTTTAATCCCTTCCCGCCTCCAAGGAGACGGGACCCAGGCAGGAGGGCCTCCCGCCTCCTGGCAAAAGGGCATGGAGGCGGGTTGGGGGCGGATTTGCCACCCGCCCCCAAATTCTGCAACTTTCCTGGCAGTCCCGCCTCTATACCCGCCTCCTCGGAGCTGATAAAACCCAGTCCTTGGTGTCCATGGACCAATGCCTCAGTCACTACCTTTAATAGTGAAGGGGAGGAAGCTGAAGGGAGGGAGAACAAAACACCACTTTATAAATTCGACTGAAATTGTAACAAGATTTTTTAAAATATCACTTTTTTTAAATAGTTTAAAAAAATTGGTTTATAAATTGAATGTGGAGTAGTGTGATGCCACTTTTTATAAAATTAGATTTACAGTGTTTATGGAATGTGAGACCAGCAAAAGGTCCTCATGTACCCCACCACTTAGAAATCATAACAGAGGAACTTAAAGACACTCAACTTGGTTCCTTTCATTTTGTAATTTATCCTGTCCTCTACTTAATGAATCTGCAATGTGTTCTCACACTGATTCCATTCTGAATTTTTTAATCTGATTTTTTTTAATTGCCTTTTTTAATTTCTTCAAAATTTTGTATCAAAACATTAAAGTTATTCATGGGTAATTGGTCAAACTGTGGATATTCTGCATATTATGTACTATAGCATTATAACACATTGAAAAATGCTTTAGTAGGATAAACGGCTCATTTCACCAATGACCTTTATGAACACTTTCCATCACTCCTGAGAGTCAACTCCAGATCTGCCAGGTGAAGATGCTTGGTTTGCCTACACACTGCCATAGGGGGTCATAGAGTCATAACATAACGGCACAGAAGGAGGCCATTTGGCCCATCAAGTCCGTGCCGGCTCTCTGTAGAGCAATCCAGTCAGTCCCATTCCCCTGCTCTATCCCTGTAGCCCTGCAAGTTTATTTCCCTCAAGTGCCTATCCAGTCTCCCCTTGAAAACATTGAGTGTCTCCGCTTCCACCACTTCCGTCGGCAGCGAGTACCAGGTCATCACCACTCGCTGCGTAAAAAGGTTTTTCCTCACGTCCCCCCTGTATCTCTTGCCTAAAACCTTAAATCTGTGTCTCCTAGTCCTTGTACCATCAACTAGAGGGAACAGCCTTTTCCCGTCTAGCCTATCCAAACCCATCATAATTTTGTACACCTCTATCAAATCACCCCTCAACCTCCTTTGCTCTAATGAAAACAAATCCAGCTTCTCCAACCTGTCCTTGTAGCTAAGATCCCCCATCCCCGGAACCATTCTGGTAAATCTCCTCTGCACCCTCTCAAGGGCCTTCACATCCTTCCTAAAGTGTGGTGACCAGAACTGGACGCAATACTCCAGTTGTGGCCTAACCAGCACATTATAAAGATTCAGCATAACTCCTCTACTTTTGTACACAATGGGCTGGATTTTCATTGAGGGGGCGTGTGTTACGTCCGTGTAATAATAAGAAAAGGACTGCAGAGAACAGTACAACAGGTGTTTACTCAACGTGGTTCAAACTGCAACTGAAACAACAGATTACTACTCAGCGTTATATACAGGTGTGGTCACTGCCGGTACTACAGTATACAGGAGCTGTAGAAAGTAGTTCCCCCCTTAAAGGTACATACATTACAATTCCTCCCCTTTTAGATTAACAGTACCATAACACTCATTTAACAATTAACACTTTTAACATGCAACATTAGCTGAAAATAGTCTATTTATATATTCAGTCTTTGGGGAGGCTTCCTGATCCTTTCTGGATAGCGCCTTTCCCGAGTGTCTTGCTCTTGGTGCGGAGGTGATTCTGGCCCCCTGTCGTCGGTTGGTTCATCAGCTTCTGATGCTACTGTTTCTGGGGTAGATGCTACCTGTACGTCGGGTTCATCACTAGGTACGTATGGGCGAGGCATGGGGTTGACTTGTTCCTGTGACTCTAGGATCTGGTCAGCATGGCGTCTCACAATGCTCTCCCCAACGTCCACTGTGTACATTAGTGGGCCCTGCCATGTGCATATCGTTCCTGGCTGCCATTTTTCTGTTCGGTAGTCGCGGGCCAAGACTGGTTGCCCTGCATTGAAGCTCCTTGTTGGCTTCTCATAGATGTGCTAGAATTGCTTACTCTCAACATCTCTTCGTACGTTTGGTCTGAGCAAATCCAGGCGAGATCTTAACCTTCGGTTAAAGAACATCATGGCTGGGGCCTGGTTGGTGACTGCATGTGTCGCATTCCGGTAGGCGAACAGGAAATTGTCCACCTTGTGCTGCAGCGGAATGTTGTCATTGTACATAGCCTTTATTGCCTCCTTAAAGGTTTGTACGAACCTCTCAGCCAATCCATTTGTGGCTGGATGATACGGGGCGGATGTGTAATGCCTTACCCCATTCTTTTTCAAGAACCTCTGGAACTCTTCGGACACAAACTGTGGTCCGTTGTCGGAGCAAATCTGTTCTGGCAAGCCATTCCTGGCAAAAATGGTCCGTAGGACTCCAATAGTTTTCTCCGTGGTGGTGGAGGATATTTTGATGACCTCAGGCCATTTCGAGTGCGCATCCACGGCTATTAAAAACATTGAGTCCATGATTGGACCAGCAAAATCAATATGCACCCGTTGCCATGGAGATGAGGGCCACTCCCATGGGTGTAGAGGGGCCTGTGGTGGTGCATTTTGGACTTTCTGGCATCCTGAGCAACTCTTGGTCAGGTCCTCGATTTGTTTATCGATTCCCGGCCACCACACATAAGCCCTGGCTAGGCTTTTCATTTTTACCCCTCCCAGATGACCCTCATGAAGCTCATTGAGCACTCTCTCCCTTAACTTGGGTGGAATTACCACTCGGGATCCACACATCAAGGCCCCCCGGCACACTGACAGCTGTTCTCTCCTTGTCGAGAATGCTGGCAACAGTGAGTCGCCATATGTTGGCCATCCCTTCACCGTCGAATCATACACCCGAGACAGTGTCGGGTCATTTCGGGTTTCCTTTTCAATACAAGCGTTAGTTACCGGTAGGTATTCAACTATAGTCGAATGGAATATTTCGACAGGATCCACTGCTGGTGCTTCCTCCGCAGTAGGCAGTGGCAGGCGTGATAGCCCATCAGCATTTCCATGCTGTTTTGTGCCCTTATATTCAATCTCATAGTGGTGCGCCCCTAGAAAAAGTGACCATCTTTGTAGTCGTTGCGCAGTCATCACCGGAACGCCCTTCTTCGGATTAAAAATGGAGACAAGAGGCTGGTGATCAGTCAGCAAGGTGAATTTCTGCCCGTGCAGGTAGTGATTGAACTTTTTCACTCCCCACACTAGGCTGAGTGCCATCCTGTCAATCTGGGCGTAGTTACGCTCGGCTGAGGTTAGTGATCATGACGCAAAGGCTATTGGCCTCTCTGAGCCGTCCGAGAATTTGTGCGACAGCACCGCTCCAATGCCGTAGGGTGACGCATCACAAGCCAACCGAATTGGTAATGCTGGGTTGTAATGGGCCAATACCTCTTTCGATGTGATTAGTGTTTTGCTCTTCTGGAAAGCTCGTCTACATTCGTCATTCCACTTCCATGGCACCCCAGTTTGCAGTAGGGTGTTCAGTGGGTGTAGTATTGTAGACAAATTTGGCAAGAACTTATGGTAGTAGTTTACCAGCCCGAGGAACGACCTCAGTTGTGACACATTTTCTGGTGCTGGAGCCTTGACTACTGCCTCAATCTTCTCTGGGGACTTATGTAACCCCTCTTTATCGATAACGTGGCCACAATACGTGATCTGTTTTCTAAAAAACTCGCATTTGGGGAGTTAGCTCGGAGCCCATATTCCTCCAATCTAGTGAGCACCTGCTCCAGGTTGGCAAGGTGATCACTGTCATTTTCGCCCGTGACCAGGATGTCATCCAAATAACACTGGGTCCCTGGGATCCCTTGCAGGACTTGTTCCATTGCCCTCTGCCAAATAGCCGGAGCTGATGCTACCCCGAATACCAGCCGGTTGTATTGGTAGAGACCTTTATGGGTGTGGATTGTGAGGTATTTTTTTGATGCTTCTTCTACCTCCATTTGCAGATACGCCTGGGCCAGATCAATCTTAGTGAAGCGTTTCCCTCCAGATAGCGAGGCGAAAATATCTTCAATCCGCGGAAGTGGATATTGTACGGTGTGAAGGACCGGGTTCACTGTTACCTTAAAGTCCCCACAGATGCGAACCTTCCTTGGTTCCCCAGGCATGCTGCTCAACGACTTTTTCATCACAGGGACGATGGGTGTAGCCCACTCGCTCCAGTCTACCTTGGACAGTACACCTGAACGTTCCAGACTCTCCAGCTCTGCTTCGACGGCTGGGCGGATCGCATAAGGTACCGGTCTGGCCTTCAAAAATTTTGGGCTTGCGTTTTCTTCAATTTTAATCATCGCTGTCATGCCTTTTAGTGTTCCGAGTCCTTGCTGGAACACTTCTTTCACGTCAGTTAGGATCTTTAACAGTCGCCCAGGTGTGACGTCGTCATCCTTTTTGTCAGCCACAGTCAGTGCCTGTATGGAATGCCAATCCAGTTGTATTTTCCGGATCCATTCACGTCCCAGTAATGGTGGTCCTCCATCTTGCAATACATACAGGTCTAGTTTTGGTGTTTCCTTACCGTTATATATAACGGTCACCCTTATTTTTCCTTTGGGGTAGACTTTTTGCCCCGTGTACGTCTTCAAAATAATTTTTGTGTCTCTCAAGGGTATGTGTGAGAATAGCCGCTCGTAGTCCCGTCGGTTTATGACTGTTAGAGCTGATCCTGTGTCCAATTCCATCTTTACCTGGACTCCTGCTATCTTGAGAGTGACCCAAATGGTTTGGTGATCCTCCGTTGTGATCACATTCTGTAGTTTCAGACAACTCAGTTCCCTGCTTTCGGAGTCGTTATCACTCTTTTGTTCGTCTGAACTATTCTCCGTTATCTTATGTACCTTCTTGTACTTCCCTTTGGTCGGTTTCTTATTGCTGGTTTTCTTTCCCGACCTGCAGACTCGTGCTATGTGTCCTACTTTTCCACACTGTCTGCACACTTTGTCTTTGAACCAGCAATCATTCTGGTCATGTATTGTTCTGCCGCAGCGATAGCACTTCTCTGTTCCATATGACATTTCGTTTGTGCCATATTCTTGTGGTCTCTGTTGTATCTCTGCAGTGCCCCGTGCTGCTGCTTCATATGGTACCGCAATGCTGAAAGCCTTTTCCAGCGTAAGGTCCTTTTCAGATAAAAGCCGTTTCTGGGTTCCTTCACTTTGAAGCCCACACACAAACTTGTCCCTTAAGGTATCTGCCAGTCCCGCTCCAAACTGGCAGTGTTTCGATAGTTTGCGCAGTTCTGTTAAATAATCAGCATTGCTTTTATCCTTATGCTGGTTCCGTTTGTGAAACTTGAATCTTTCTGCTATCAGCAGCGGTGTGGGGTTTAAGTGGTCCTGTAGGATTGACACTATGTTTTCAAAATCCTTTTCTACTGGCTTCTCTGGGGTTACTAGGTTTCGTAGTAAGCCATACGTTTTTGCACCCATTGAATTCAACAATACCAGCGCTTTCTTGTCATCTGGCACTTCGTTCGCCTTGCAGTATACTTCTATGCGTGCGACATATGTCGTCCAATCTTCGACTTCATTGTCGAACGCTGTGATACTGCCACTCTTCGGCATTTTTGGGTGTGGTTAGACTGGCTTAAAATGGCATCTCCCGCGCTTCCCTTTCTTCCCCGCTGCGGCTTAAAATGGTGTCTCCCGCGCTACTGCCAACGCCGCTCTCTGCGGTCCTCGTGGCAATGGCAGCGCCTCGCGTTTTCCTGCGTGCCTCTCTCCCCTGTTGATGCTGCTTGGCCCTTGAACACCGGCTGCACTCTGCTCTCTCTCTCCTCTCTCCCCCGTTGATGCCGCTCGGCCCTGAACACCGGCTGCGCCCTGTGTGCTCTGCCCTCTCTCTCTCCCCCGTCGACGCTGCTCAGCCTTTTTCTGTGCCACTCAGTCGGGCTCTAGCCCGTCGCTGTCCGGGAAGCGTCTGCGCAGTACCTGTTGCCAGCCTGTTTCGCTGGACCACCGTGACTGGAAAGCCAAGCCTGGCTCTCGACAGCCTCCCCTGCGATGCTCAAATCTCCGCTGGATGACTGGGCGGTTGCCCATGGTCGACGCCCATGCTTCTGGACTCGACCTTCTTCCACTGTTCTCCAGGAGCGAATCCCTGGGAGGTGATGCAGAGTTGCAGGTAGGTTCGAACTTGCTCGTCGCCACTGGTACATCCGTGTAATAATAAGAAAACGACTGCAGAGAACGGTACAACAGGTGTTTACTCAACGTGGTTCAAACTGCAACTGAAACAACAGATTACTACTCAGCGTTATATACAGGTGTGGTCACTGCCGGTACTACAGTATACAGGAGCTGTCGAAAGTAATTCCCCCCTTAAAGGTGCATACATTACAGCGTGTAGGAGGCGGGACTATAACTTTCGGGGTTGTAGTCCCACCTCTATTGAGTTCAGCAATTAAGGGCCACCCGGCAACAGGTGACATCACAGATTGACATTTCATCTGTCAAAAGCTTTTGACAGATGAAATATCAGCGTTTGACAGCTGTTTGAAGCTGTCAAACACTGACAATCTGTACTCCAAGTTAATTCCTTCCTCTCAGGCTGATTTAGAGATCTCTCCGGAACAGAAAGCGGAATGCTGCAACTTTTGACAGCTCACGGCCATTCTGCTTTCTGTGCCAGTGAGATGAGGGACTCCTGAGACCTGAAGGAAGGAAGGCTGTAAAGGTAAGTAAATGTAAGTAAAACTTCTTTAAACACTTTATGCACACCAAACACACTTACCTCTGCACTCATGCACCCATCACTCACCTGAACACCGGACATCTCGAACCCTCCAAGCCCTTCAGCCCGACGGTCCGCTTCGTTAACTTGTCGTGGTTTGGAGCCGTCAGGAATCCCACACTTCAGGGATAAAAAGAGTGTTTAGGCTAGAAACTGCCTGTTAACTACCTGTTAACAGGCAGTTAATTGGCACTAATCCCCTTCTCGACTCGGGGAGGCGGCTCCCAGCACAGGTCGGGTATCCGCCACCTTTGAAACTGGCATGGAGGCGGGTTGGGGGCGGGGTGGGTTCGTGCCCCCCGATTTCGAGATTTTAACCCCCCACACGCCTCCAATCCCGCCTCCACGGCCCAATGAAAATCCTGCCCAATACCTCTATTTATGAAGCCCAAGATCCCATATGCTATGCTAACCACTCTCTCAATATGGCCCGCCACCTTCAGGGACCTATGCACATTAACTCCCAGGTCCCTCTGTCCCTGCACACTCTGAAGGGCTGGATTTTGCCAATGGGGAGCTTTAGGAGGCGGGACTCCCACTTGTCGTGTTTTAGTCCTACCTCCATCGACTTCTGGCCAACCCACGCTATTTACCCTTGATTGACCTTGGTAAGCCCACTTAGCAGGCCAATTAAGGGGAAGCCGGTTACAGAGAACTTCAGCGTATGATGTTTCATCTGTCAAAAATTTTTGACAGATGAATTGTCATCGTTTGACAGCTCTGTGAAGACTCATCGAACCTTTTTCTTTTGCAGAAATTAGATGGTTGTTGCATCGGAGAATGCAACAGCCATCTGTCATCTCTGCCGGTGAGATGCGAGACTCTCCGCATCCCCAACGTTTGAAGCCTGCAGGAAGAAACAAAGGTAAGTAAACATTTTCTATCACTTTCCACTCACCTCACACACTTACCTCTCCACACTTGCACCCATCACTTACCTTCACAACGCACTTTTGCACCCCTCCGACTCCCGCAGACCCACTGCTCGCCTCGGTGACCCTGGCGGGGTTCGCAGCCTTCAGGAAGCCCGCACTTGTGTGGGTAAAATGGGGATAATCCTCTTATCTGCCTGTTAACTACCTGTTAACAGGCAGTTAAGTGGCTCTAATCCCCTTCCAGCCTCCAGGAGACGGGACCCGGCGCGAGTCGGCTACCCGCCTCCCGGGAAGATGGCATGGAGGCGGGTTGGGGGCGGGATGGGCACCCGCGCCCAGATTCTGCCATTTTCCCAGCAGTCCCGCCTCCAAACCCGCCTTCCCAGGGCTGGCAAGATCACGCCCTTTAAAACTGTGCCATTAAGTGTATATTGCCTCTCTCTGTTCCTCCTGCCAAAATGCATCACCTCACACTTCTCTGCATTAAATTCCATCTACCACTTGTCTGCCCATTCTGCTGGCCTTTCTATGTCCTGTTGCAGTCGCTTGGTATCATCCTCACTGTTTGCCACACCCCCAAGTTTGGTGTCATCGACAAATTTAGAAATCCTACTCGGTATTCCAATATCCAGGTCATTTATAGATATCAAAAAAAGCAGTGGCCCCAGCACTGACCCTTGGGGAACACCACTGTCTGCCATCCTCCAGTCTGAAAAACAGCCATTTACCACAACTCACTGTTTTCTGTCCTTAAGCCAATTCCTTATCCAAGCTGCCACTGACCCACCTATTCCATGAGCCTCAATTTTGTTAACCAGCCTTCTATGTGGTACTTTGTCAAATGCCTTCCAAAAATCCATGTAGACAACATCCATTGCATTCCCTTCATCAATCCTCTCTGTTACTTCATCAAAAAATTCAATTAGATTAGTCAAACACAATCTGCGTTTTACAAATCCGCTCTCCTTAATTAGATTAAACCTCTCCAAGTGCCCGTTAATTTTTTCCTTGATTATTGTTTCTAAAACTTTATCCAGCACTGATGTTAAACTGACCGGCCTGTAGTTACTAGGATTGTCCTTACACCCTTTCTTGAACAATGGTGTCACATTTGCCACTTTCCAATCCTCAGGCACCTTCCCCGTATCTAGGGAAGATTGGAAAATTATGGCAAGCCCTTCCGTTATCTCCTCCCCCAATTCCCTTAGCAACCTGGGATGCAAGCCATCTGGGCCAGGCGACTTGTTCACGCTAAGTATACCCAACCTTTCTGGTACATCCTGTCTATCAATTTTCATCCCTTCCATTGCTTCTACCTTTTCCACTTCTACTGATATTTTGTCAGCATCCACTTCCTTAGTAAACACCGATACAAAGTACTCATTGACTATTCTAGCCTTGCCCTGCACCTCTAAGCATATATCACCTTCTTTGTCGCTAATAGGCCCCACCCCGCCTCTTACTACCCGCTTACTGTTTACATGCCGGTAGAAGATTTTTGAGTTCCCTTTTGTGTTAACCGCCATTCTACTTTCATATTCATATTGTCAATCTTATTTTCATCTTCACTTCCCCTCTCAACTTATTGTAGTTGGTCTGGTTCTCCCTTGAAGAATTCACCTGACATTTCTCATCCTCCCTCTTTTTTTGTTTCATCATCTTTTCTATCTCCCTCATCATCCAAGGAGCACTTGCTTTGGTTCCCTTACCATTCCTTCGTGTTGGAATGTACCTAGCCTGTACTTGGAACATCTCCTCCTTAAAGATCACCCATTGTGCCATTACAGTTTTTCCTGTCAGTCTTTGGTTCTATTTTACTCTGGCTAGATCCTTCTACATCCCATTGAAGTTAGCCCTATTCCTGTTTAGAAGTTCCACTCTAGATTGTTCCTTGCTCCTCTCCATTGCTAATCTAAATCTTATGATACGATGATCACTCGTACCCAAGTGTTCTCCCACAGACACTTGGTCGACCTAGCTCACCTCATTCCCCAGCACCAGATCCAGCAATGCCTCCATCTTAGTTGGGCCAAGAACATACTGGTCAAGGAAATTCTCCTGAACACATTTCAGAAATTCCACCCCCTCCTTTCCCTTTACCCTAGCATTATCCCAATCGATATTTGGGTAATTAAAGTCCCCCAATATCACCACTCTATAGCTCTGCGATTTCCCTGCAGATTTGCTCCTCTACCTCCCTCTCACTATTTGGAGGCCTGTAGAATACCCTCAATAGCGTGATCATACCATTTTTGCTCCTCAACTCTAACCAAATGGATTCTGTCCGTCTCCCCTCAAGAACATCCTCCCTTTCCAGAGCTGTGCAGTAATTGGAATTTTTATAATTAACTTGCTATTCATTTTGCATTTCAGTGGCCCCCGCATGCTACAAAAGCCAACACACATGCCAACCTAGTACTACTGACATTAGCGAAAGTTGACCAACAATTCCAAAACAGCTGACAACTGAAAAAGGGCTCTGAGTTTCAGCCTATGACATGTGGAAACAAATAATAACACTGCAAGTGCAGTGGACACAGGCTTGTAACTTAAACTACAGCTATAACTAATATTCCTTCAGTAGTGTTCATAGAATTGTACAGCACTGAAGGAAGCCATTCAGCCCATCGCGCCTGTGCTGACTCTTTGGTAGAGCTATCCAATTAGTCCTTTTCCCCTGCTATTCAAAAAAGGTGGTAGAGAGAAAATGGGGAATTACAGACCGGTAAGCCTGACATCGGTAATGGGGAAAATGAGTCCATTATAAAAGATGTAATAGCAGAGCACTTGGAAAACAGTGACAGGATCGGACAAAGTCAACATGGATTTACGAAAGGTAAATCGTGCTTGACTAATCTACTGGAATTTTTTGAGGATGTAACTGGTAAAATAGATAAGGGAAAACCAGTGAATGTGGTGTATTTGGACTTTCAAAAGGCTTTCGATAAGGTCCCACATAAGAGATTAGCGTGTAAAGTTAAGGCACATGGGATTGGGGGCAAGGTATTGACTTGGATAGAGAACTGGTTGGCAGACAGAAAGTAAAGAGTTGGAATTAACGGGTTTTTTTCCGAGTGGCAGGCACTGACTAGTGGGGTACCACAGGGATCGGTCTTTGGTCCCCAGCTATTCACAATATACATTAATGATCTAGACAAGGGAACTAGATGTAATATCTCCAAGTTTGCAGATGACACAAAGCTGGGTGGGTGTGTGTGCTGTGAGGAGGATGCCGAGAAGCTCCAGGATGATTTGGACAGGTTGGGTGATTGGGCAAAAGCATGGCAGATGCAGTATAACGTGGATAAATGCGAGGTTATCCACTTTGGTGTCAAAAACAGGAAGGCAGATTATTATCTGAATGGCAATAGATTGGGAGAAGGGGAAGTGCAATGAGACCTGGGTGTCCTTGTGCATCAGTCGCTGAAGGTAAGCATGCAGGTGCAGCAGGCGGTTAAGAAGGCAAATGGTATGTTGGCCTTCGTAGTGAGAGGGTTTGAGTACAGGAACAAGGATGTCTTGCTCCAATTGTACAGGGCCTTGGTGAGACCACATCTTCAGTATTGTGTGCAGTTTTGGTCACCTTATCTGAGGAAGGATGTTCTTGCTATGGAGGGAGTTCAGTGAAGATTCACCAGGCTGATACCTGGGATGGCAGGAATGACGTATGAGGAGAGATTGGGTCGATTGGGCTTATACTCACTGGAGTTTAGAAGAATGAGAGGGGATCTCGTTGAAACTTATAAAATTCTGACAGGACTGGACAGACTAGATGCAGGGAGGATGTTCCCAATGGTCGGGGAGTCCAGAACCAGGGGTCACAGTCTAAGGATAAGGGGTAAGCTATTTAGGACAGAAATTAGGAGGAATTTCTTCACCCAGAGATTGGTGAGCCTGTGGAATTCTCTACCACAGAAGGCAGTAGAAGCCAATTCATTAAATATATTCAAGAAGGAGTTAGATATATTTCTTAAGGCTAAAGGGATCAAGGGATATGGGGAGAAGGCAGGGACAGGGTACTGAATTTGCATGATACCCCTTGATGCCTTTTGTGTCTAGAAATCTATCTATCTCCTTCTTAAATATATTCAGTGACTTGGCCTCCACAGCCTTCTGTGGTAGAGAATTCCACAGGTTCACCGCCCTCTGAGTGAAGAAATTTCTCCTCATCTCAGTCCTAAATGTTCTACCCCGTACCCCTCGTTCTAGACCCCCCAACCAGGGGAAACATCCTCCCTGCATCCAGTCTGTCTAGCCCTGTCAGAATTTTATACAGTTCAATGAGATCCCCTCTCATTCTTCTAAACTCTAGTGAATACAGGCCTAGTCAACCCAATCTCTCCTCATACAACAGTCCTGCGATCCCAGGAATCAGTCAGGAGAACCTTCGCTGCACTCCCTCTATGGCAAGTATATCCTTTCTTAGGTAAGGAGACTAAAACTGCACACAGTACTCCAGGTGTGGTCTCACAAAGGCCCTGTATAACTGTATTAAGACATCCTTGCTCCTGTACTCAAATCCTCTTGCAATGAAGGCCAACATACCATTTGCCTTCCTAACTGCTTGCTGCACCTGCATGTTTGCTTTCAGTGACTGGTGTACAAGGACACCCAGGTCCCTTTGTACATCAACATTTCCCAATCTATCACCATTTAAATAATACTCTGCCTTTCTGTTTTTCCTACCGAAGTGGATAACTTCACATTTATCCACATTATACTGCATCTGCCATGTATTTGCCCACTCACTCAACTTGTCTAAATCGCCTTGAAGCCTCTTTGCACCCTCCACACAACTCACAATCCCACCTAGTTTCGTGTCGCCAGCAAACTTGGAAATATTACATTTGGTTCCCTCATCCAAATCATTGATATATATTGAGAACAGCTGGGGCCCAAGCACTGAACCCTGCAGTACCCCACTAGTTGCCGCCTGCCATCCCAAAAAAGGCTCATTTATTCCTACTCTCTGTTTCCTGTCTGTTAACCAATTTTCAATCTATTCCATTATATTACCCCCAATTCCATGTGCTTTAATTTTGCACACTAACCTCTTATGTGGACTTTATCAAAAGCCTACTGAAAAACCAAATACACCACATCCACTGGTTCTCCCTTATCTATTCTACCAGTT
Source organism: Somniosus microcephalus (assembly GCF_052327205.1). Classification (NCBI taxonomy): domain Eukaryota; kingdom Metazoa; phylum Chordata; class Chondrichthyes; order Squaliformes; family Somniosidae; genus Somniosus; species Somniosus microcephalus. The sequence continues at coordinate 18,550,162 of NC_141000.1, read as the reverse complement.
ACATCCTTGAAAAACTCCAGTAGGTTTGTCAAACACAATTTCCCTTTCATAAATTCTTTGACTTTGTCTAATCCCATTGATATTTTCTAAGTGTCCTGTTATCACATCCTCTATAATAGACTCCAGCATTTTCCCTACTACTGATGTTAGGCTAACCGGTCTTAAACTAAATAGTGGGGGGGAGGGTCCAGGTGAGCAGGAATTTAAAAAGTCAATGCGAAATGAGAAAACAATAAAGCAGGATAGAGATGGGGGAAATAATAACCAGAGTGTGAGAGGAAGGGACAGAAGGCTAAAAATTGAGTGGCGCCCCGGAAAAATTAGCACCCGCATGCCGGAAATTGAGTGGTTGTGCCCCAAGAGGGAAGTGGGGCACTACTGGAAGCACCCTGCATCCCTCTTGGGGCGCTGCGAGTCAATATCACGGTGCTACGCGGTATTGCAGGCCTTCCTCCTTTCTTAAAGGGGAGGGGCCTTGCGCACCGCGACCCGGGACCCAGCTGGGCCCCCGGGGATCGGGAGTACCAGCAAAAGAGCCCGGCACTCAAGAGAAGTGCCGGGCTCTTGGAGCGCAGCCGGCTCTCCGCGGGGGAGTGGGGGGTGGGGGCATTCTGGAGGCCGGGGACGGGGGTGCAGGCAGGTGCTGGCAGGTGGCCAGCAACAAAATTGGCCGCCTGGCACCTCGCCTTTAAATTGCGCCTCCCTGGCCACAGGTAGGCCCCCCCTGACCCCATCAGACATAGCGCCCGGCAGTAAGTCAGGGGGCTCTCCCGAAGATCACGGCCGGGGCGCGAGCGGGTCACTGCGTACGCGATGTCCTCATCGCCAGCGGCGCAGCACCATGGGGCGCTACCGGTTAGCGCCGTCGCTAACCTCCCGCTGAATTTCACGGTAGGCCTGGGCGGCACCGTGCCCAGGCGCTAGTTGCTTTGCACCCCGTTAGCACCCTCTTAGGATCAGTGCAGTGGTGAGAAGCAATATTGGCTCAGAAGATCAAGATGTAGAATTGGTTTGGGTGGAGATAAAAAATAATATGGGGAAAAAGTCTTTGGTGGGCGTAGTCTACAGGCCCCTGAACAGTAGCAATACTGTTGGACAGAGTATAAATCAACAAATAATGGAGGCCTGTAAAAAAGGTATGGTAATAATGATGGGTGATTTTAATCTCCATATTGATTGGACATATCAAATTGGCCATGGTAGCCTTGAAGAGGAGTTCATAGAATGTATCCGGGATGGTTTCCTAGAACAGTATGTAATGGAACCAACCAGGGAGCAGGCTATCTTGGATCTGGTACTGTGTAATGAGACAGAATTAATAAATGATCTCATAGTAAAGGATCTTCTAGGAAAGAGTGATCATAACATGGTTGAATTTCAAATTCAGTTGGAGGGTGAGAAAGTTACATCTGAAACCAGTGTCCAGATCTTAAACAAAGGCAATTACAATGGCATGAGGGAAGAACTGGCTAAAGTGGACTGGAAAAATAAACTAATAGGTAAGACATTTGAAATATAGTGGTGGACATTTAAGGAGATATTTTATAACTCTCAATGAAAATGTATTCCAGTGAGAAAAAAAGATTTTAAGAGAAGGGAGCACTATCCGTGGCTAACTAAAGAAGTAAAGGATGATATCAAATTGAAAATGAAGGCATACAATGTTGCCAAGATTGCTGGGAGGCCAGAGGATTGGGAAATTTTTAAAAACCAGCAAAGGATGACTAAGAAAATAATAAAGAGAGAGAAGATGAATTATGAGAGTAAACTGGCAAGAAATATTAAAACAGAAAGTAAGAGCTTCTACATGTATATAAATGGAAGAGAGTAGCTAAAGTAAACATTGGTCCCTTAGAAGATGAGACTGGGGAATTAATAATGGGGAAAGGGGAAATGGCAGAGACTCTGACCAAATATTTTGTATCTGTCTTCACGGTAGAAGACACTAACAACATCCCCATAATGGATAATAAAGGGGCCACAGGGAGGGGGGAACTAAAGACAATCACTATCACTAAGGAAAAGGTACTTGGTAAAATAATGGGACTAAAAGACGACAAGTTCCCTGGACCAGATGGCCTGCATCCCAGGGTCTTGAAAGAAGTGGCTGCAGAGATAGTGGATGCATTGGTTGCAATATACCAAAATTGCCTGGACTCTGGAGAGGTCCCAGTGGATTGGAAAACCGTAAATCTAACGCCCCTATTTAAGAAAGGAGGGAGACAGAAAGCAGGAAACTATAGACCAGTAAGCCTAACATCTGTCATTGGGAAAATGCTGGAGTCCTTCATTAAGGAAGCAGTAGCAGGGCATTTGGAAAATCTTAATGCAGTCAAGCAGAGTCAGCATGGTTTTATGAAAGGGATATCATGTTTAACAAATTTGCTGGAGATCTTTGAGGATGTAACGAGCAGGGTGGATAAGGGTGAGCCAGTGGATGTGGTGTATTTGAATGTCTAGAAGGCATTCGATAAGGTGCCACATAAAAGGTTACTGCATAAGGTAAGAGCTCACGGAGTTGGGGGTAATATATTAGCATGGATAGAGAATTGGCTAACAAACAGAAAGCAGAGAGTTGGGATAAACGGTAACTAGTGGGGTGCCACAGGGATCGGTGCTGGGGCCTCAACTATTTACAATCTACATTAATGACTTGGATGAAGGGACCGAGTGTAATGTAGCCAAGTTTGCGAATAATACAAAGATAGGTGGGAAAGCAAGTTGTGCAGAGGAGTCAAAGAATCTACAAAGGGATATAGACAGGCTAAGTGAGTGGACAAACATTTGGCAGATGGAGTATAATGTGGGAAAGTGCGAGGTTATACATGTTGGCAGGAAAAATAAAAAAGCAAATTATTATTTAAATGGAGAGAGATTAGAAAATGCTACAGTTCAGAGGGACCTCGGGATCCTTGTGCATGAAAGACAAAAAGTTAGCATGCAGGTACAGCAAGTAATCAAAAAGGCAAATGGAATGTTCGCCTTTATTACAAGGGGGTTGGAGTATAAAAGCAGGGCAGTCCTGCTACAACTGTACAGGGTATTGATGAGACCACACCTTGAGTACTGCGTACAGCTTTGGTCTACTTATTTAAGGTAGGATATACTTGCATTGGAGGCAGTTCAGAGACGATTCATAGAATCATAGAAAGTTACAGTACGGAAGGAGGCCATTTCGGCCCATCGTGTCAGCGCTGGCCAACAAAGAGCTATCACATGGTTGGTTCTTGAGATAAGGGGGTTGACTTATGAAGAAAGGTTGAGCAGGTTGGGCCTATACTCATTGAAATTTAGAAGAATGAGAGGTGATCTTATTGAAACATATAAGATACTGAGAGGGCTCGACAAGGTAGACGCAGAGAGGATGTTTCCCCTCGTGGGGAAACCTAGAACTCGGGGGCATAGTCTCAGAATAAAGGGTCACCCTTTTAGAACTGAGATGAGGAGGAATTTCTTCTCTCAGAGGGTCGTAAATCTGTGGAATTCTCTGCCTCAGAGAGTCGTGGAGGCTGTGTCATTAAATATATTTAAGGTGGAGATCGACAGATTTTAGCAAGGTAAGTGAGTGAAGGGTTATGGGGAGCGGGCAGGGAAGTGGCTTTGAGCCCAAGATTAGCCATGATCTTAGTGAATGGCGGAGCAGGCTCGAGGGTTCAAGTGGCCTATTCCTGCTCCTATTTCTTATGCTCTTATGTCTGTAGTTCCCTGTTTTCTCTCTCCCTCCTTTTTTAAAATAGTGGGGTTATATTTGCCACCCTCCAATCTGCAGGAACTGTTCCATAATCTATAGGATTTTGGAAGATGACAACCAATGCATCCACTATTTCCATGGCTACCTCTTTTAGTACTCTGGGATGCAGATTATCAGGTCCTGGGGATTTATCAGCTTTCAGTCCCATTCATTTCTCCAGCACTCTTTTTTTACTAATACCAATTTCCTTTAATTCCTCCTTCTCACTAGACCTTTGGTCCCTTAGCATTTCTGGGAGGTTATTTGTGTTCTCTTCCGTGAAGACAGAACCAAAGTATTTATTTAATTGCTTAGCCATTTCCTTGTTCCCCATTATAAATTCTCCCATTTCTGACTGTAAGGACCTACATTTGTCTTCACTAATCTCTTTCTTTTTGCATACTTGTAGAAGCTTTTACAGTCCGCTTTTATGTTCCATGCAAGTTTACTCTCATACTCTATTTTTCCCCTTAATCAATCCTTTTTTGCTGAATTCTAAACTACTCCCAATCCTCAGGCTTGCTACTTTTTCTGGCAACTTTATATGACTCCTCTTTGGATCTAATACTATCCTTAATTTCTTTTGTTAGCCATTGCCTATCCACTGTCATGCCTTTTAATGAAGCTCCCCAATCTATCATAGCCAACTCACTCCTCATACCTTCGTAGTTTCCTTTGTTTAGATTTTGAACCCTAGTTTCGGATTGGACATCTTCACTTTCCATCTTAATGAATAATTCTGTCATGTTATGGTCACTCTTCCCTAAAGGACCCCGCACAACAAGATTATTAATTAACCCCTTCTCATTGCACAATACCCAATCTAGGATAACCTGTTCCGTAGTTGGCTCCTCAATGTACTGGTCTAAAAAACCATCTCGTACACACTCCTGGAATTCCTCCTCCACAGTAATTTGGCTTGGCCAGTCTATATGTAGATTAAAGTCACCCATGATTACATGGGTGACTTTAATCTACATTCTGTTAAATCTTAGAGATGTTAATAGAGATTAACATCTCTATTAAATCTCCCCTCAATCTTCTCTGCTCTATTGGAGGGAAAAAAATAAGTACATAAAAGCCTGCAGGGTTTACAAACATTGACGGCACTGCATTGCATTCCACTCCCTGAGAAAATGGAGATTTCTGACACTTTAGTGGGTATTTTAACTCCCTTTGCTCGGTGGAAACTGGAATTAACGGGAGTTAAAACCAGGCGGCTCTTTTTCCAGCTCCAATAATACCCCATAGCGATTTTAACTCAAGGCGGTTAAGGCATCTGCTTGAGCCAATAATACATGTTAGTTGGGTCCCATCACTAATAGAGTATCCTGAGGCAATTTTAACGGCCTACTTTCTGGAGCAATTGCCACGGTCGCTCCGACCAGCTCCGCTCCACTTAGCGGAGGCCCCAAAAGAGTAAGTAAAAAAAAAAATGTTTTTGTAGGGGCAGTGCTCCTCTGGGGGTCCGCAAGGATTTCCTGAGCTTTTACCAACTCCAGGATGCCTGTCCTCTCCCATCTGTGGGACCCAGCCGAACCACCCACCTGAGTGAGGCTGCCCGATTTTCACGGGGTGACGGCTGACCAGCTGCCTTTTTCAGGTGGGCAGTTGGCTGACTGGATGTTAGTGAGACCCACTCAATAAATCAGCTGGGCCACCCAAGAAGACTCTGGGGCTGATTTTGCCAATGGGGGAGCATTGGAGGTGGGACTGCTGCTTGTTGGGTCGTTGTCCCGCCTCCATCGACTTGTGGCCAACCCATGCTATTTTCCCTTGTTTGAACTTGTTAATCCCACCCAGCGGGCTCAGCAGGCCAATTAAGGGGAAGCCAGTGACAGAGAACATCAGCGTATGACGTTTCATCTGTCAAAATTTTTTGACAGATGAATTGTTATCGTTTGACAGCTTTGAGAAGCTGTCAAACACTGACATTCTCTGTTGTTTGGTGAGTTCTTGTACTCAAGGCTCACCAAACCTATTTTCTGAACAGAAAGCAGATGGCTGTTGCATTGGAGAATGAAGCAGCCATTCCGTCATCTCTGCCATGGAGATGCCGGAACCTCCGGATCCCCAACGATTGAAGCCTGCAGGAAGAAATAAAGGTAAGGAAACTTTGTCTAACACTTTTTACACACCTCACATACTTACCTCTCCACACTTGCATCCATCACTCACCTCCACAGCGCATTTTTTGACCCCGCAGAACCACTGCTCGCCTCGCTGACCCTGGCGGCGTTTCCCGACGTCGGGAAGCTGGCACTTCTGATGGAAAAATAGGGATAATCCTCTTAACCGCCTGTTGCCTACTTGTTAACAGGCAGTTAAGTGGCTGTAATCCCCTCCCGCCCTCAGGAGACGGGACCCGGCGTGGGTCATGTACCCGACTCCTGGGAAGATGGCACAGAGGCGGGTTGGGGGCAGGATGGGTACCCGCCCCCAGATTCTGCAATTTTTCCGGCAGTCCCACCTCCAAACCCACCTCCCCAGGGTTGGCAAAATCCCCCCCTCTCAGTTCAGCAGCCCTCCCTGGCTTTTCGCCCATGAGTTAAAATCCATGTTTTTATTTGTTGCAACTTTAAATTAAAAAGGGCCATTTCCTCGACTTTCTTGAAAATACTTTTTTTGTCAATTGGGCATTCATTACTTTTCTTTATATTTTTTAAAAGCAGGTAATTTACTACTGGAAGAAAAAAAGTTTTAACCTTAATTTCTTCCTCAAAAAAATGTCTAACAGCAAATAGTTGGATTCGAACTCATTCATACTGATCATAGAATCATTCCAGTCGGGACTGTAGGTAACAAATGGTGCACACTCCTTCCAAATGCTGCCAACCAAGGTGCATGTCTTGGAGATCTTGCATTCCTGAAAATGTTTGATATTTTACATTAAAAAGTAGGCATTCTGGTTAATCAGATAATTAGCTCAAGAAGAAAAATGAAAACAGTAAAATGTAGGACAACATAATGTATCCACAATCAAACAGAAACTCTTTTCCTGAGGAAATCAATATTCAGAAGGTAGGCTTTTCAGCTCAAAATGTAATCCATTAAATTAATGGGCCGTATATTCCGATCCCTACGGGTGGGTCCGCGCTGTGTACACACCCGTAGGGACATCGGAAATGCCGGCTTCAGGCATGCCAAGCACATACGCTGAAAACTGGCATTTCTGATCTGTCAAGAATGCTCTTGACAGATCGGACGCCTGCCCTGGAGAAGGGCCTCTGCGGGGGGAGAGTTCCGCTTTCTGCAGAACCTCCGCCCGCTGAAAACCCTTAGAAACCTTACGCCTGCTAAAAGCGTAAGGCCTGCTTTCACCAGCATAAGATTTGAAAAAAGTAAAAAAAAATGTTTACACTCATTTATCATTTAAAAATACTTTTAAAAAAAGCTAAGTTTATTTTTAGCCCCGTAAAAAAGTTAACTTTTTTTTCAAAAAAATTAAAATTTTGTTTAAAATATTTAATTTATTGTAATTTCAACTCATTTTAAAAATGTGATTTTTAAAAATGTATTTAATGTTTTACTGTGTTTTTGGGGTGATCTCCATTCATATATTTGACAGGTCTATCTGTCAAGTGTATGAAGGGAGATTCCCTTCTCCTATTGACTCCCTATGGCCCACGTGCTCCCAGGGACGCTTGCGAACCGCATGCGCCTCTGGGATACGTGGACCCTGCACATTTCGAGTTTGGAGAAGCCCGGGAGCAGAAGTATACGCACCTTGGGAGCCCTCAGGTAAGTCTGTAGATTTTTTCCTGTTCGGAGGCCTCCGCACGCAGGAAGCCTCCGATCGGAAAATACGGCCCAATATTGCATTTCATTCTGTTCTGTATTGTCACAGATATCTTTAGATGAAGTTGGAGATGTGTTTGAGAATCCAACAGCGATAACAAGAGATTAAGAAACTAGACCAGGATTAATAATGAAGAATCAACTATAGTTCCAATGGATTGGGATGTGGCAGTTTTTTTCTCTAACTCCCCAGATAGAATTTAAAACCTGCCACCATCCCATAGCTTGTCTTTCATAATTGCTAAGTTATACAGCCAATCAGGATTGCTTCAATTGTACAAATGAAAGGGCTGAGCAAGCTCCCTCTTAATGCTCTTTGCAAGGTTACTGGATTATTGCAACACACACATTGCTAACGTGCGGTCACTATCTCAGTCACTAATTGGTGGGTGTTAGTGTTGCAGAGGACAAAATGTTGGCTGGGCAACAGCAATGCAAATGGTGCACTGACAGGAAGTCGCATCGTTTGCCTGCATTAACGAAAGGGGATTCAGTAAGAAAGCAAGATAAACAGTTATAAAGGAAAAGAGGCACCAAGGCCTCACTTAATGAATTCACAATAAGAATAATAAGACATCTTATTTGAACAAACAAAAGCAGTGCAAAAAACGAGGCACCTCCTTTCCACAACTCTGAAGAAAATAACAAGCTCACACTGCAAAGTAAAACTAAACAACAGATAAAAGCAAAGCAATTATGAGCATCTTATAATAGTCAGCTGATACCAACAAGGTTGCAGGAAGATACAGAAACCATAGTTACTAAAGAAAGTACTTCCTTATATAGCACATTTCACAACCTCAGGACATCCCAAATTGTTTCACAGCCTACTTTTGAAGTGTAGTTACTATTGTAACGTACAGAAATATATATTTCTTTTCGTTCCAGGGATCTGGGCATTTGACCAACCCTAATTGTCCTGGAGAAGGTGGTGAGTCACCTTCTTGAACCGCTGCAGTCCGTGTGGTGAAGGTACCCCCACAGTGCTGTTAGGTAGGGAGTTCCAGGATTTTGACCAGCGACAATGGAGAAATGGCGATATATTTCCAAGTCAGGATGGTGTGTAACTTGGAGGGGAACTTGGAGGTGATGGTGTTCCCATGCATCTGCTACCTTTGCCCTTCTAGGTGCTAGAGGTCACAGATTTGAGAGGTGCTGCCGAAGAAGCCTTGGTGAGTTGCTGCAGTGCATCTTGTAGATGGTACACACTGCAGCCACGGTGCACCGGTGGTGGAGGGAGTGAATGTTTAAGGTGGTGAATGGAGTGCCAATCAAACGGGCTGCTTTGTCCTGGATGGTGCCGAGCTTCTTGAGTGTTGACACTCACCACAGAATACCCAACCTCTGACCTGTTCTTGTAGCCAAAGCATATATGTGGCTGGTCTAGTTAAGTTTCTGCTCAATAGTGACCCCCAGGATGTTGATGGTGGGGGATTCGGCGATGGTAATGCCATTGAATGTCAAGGGGCAGTGGTTAGGCTCTCACTTGTTGGAGATAGACATTGTCTGACATTTGTGTGGCACGAATGTTACTTGCCACTTATCAGCCCAAGCCTGAACGTCATCCAGGTCTTGCTGCACGCAGGCATGGACTGCTTCATTATCTGAGGAGTTGCGAATGGAACTGAACACTGTGCAATCATCAGCAAACATCCCTACTTCTGACCTTATGATGGAGGGAAGGTCATTGATGAAGTAGCTGAAGATGGTTGGGCCTAGGACACTGCCCTGAGGAATTCCTGCAGCAATATCCTGGGGCTGAGATGATTGACCTCCAACAACCATAGCCATCTTCCTTTGTGCTAGGTATGACTCTAGCCAGTGGAGAGTTTTTCCCCCGATTCCCATTGACTTCAGTTTTCCTAGGGCTCCTTGATGCCAGACTTGGTCAAATGCTGCCTTGATGTCAAGGGCGGTCACCCTCACCTCACCTCTGGAATTCAGCTCCTTTGTCCATGTTTGGACTAAGGCTATAATGAGGCCTGGAGCCGAGTGGTCCTGGCGGAACCCAAACTGAGCATCAGTGAGCAGGTTATTGGTGAGTAAGCGCTGCTTGATAGCACTGTCAATGACACCTTCCATCACTTTGCTGATGATTGAGAGTAGACTGATGGGGCGGTAATTGGCCGGGTTGGATTTGCCCTGGTTTTTGTGGACAGGACCTACCTGGGCAGTTTTCCACATTGTCGTATAGATGCTTGTGTTGTAGCTGTACTGGAACAGCTTGGCAAGAGGCGTGGCTAGATCTGGAGCACAAGTCTTCAGCATGACAGCCGGGATGTTGTCAGGGTCCATAGCCTTTGCTGTATCCGGTGCACTTAGCTGTTTCTTGACATCACATGGAGTGAATTGAATTGGCTGACGACTGACTTCTGTGATGATGGGGACCTCAGGAGGAGGCCGAGATGGATCATCGACTCGGCACTTCTGGTTGAAGATGGTTGAAAACGCTTTAACCTTGTCTTTTGCACTCGCGCGCTGGGCTCCACTATCATTGAGGATGGGGATGTACATGAGCCTCCTCCTCCCGTTAGTTGTTTAATCGTCCACCACCATTCACAACTGGGTGTGGCAGGACTGCAGAGCTTTGATCTGATCCGTTGATTGTGGGATCCCTTGGCCCTGTCTATAGCATGCTGCTTCCGCTGTTTAGCATGCATGTAGTCCTGTGTTGCAGCTTCCCCAGGTTTAGGTACGTCTGGTGCTGCTCCTGGCATGCTCTTCTACACTCCTTATTAAACCAGGGTTGGTCCCCTGGCTTGATGGTAATGGTAGAGTGAGGGATATGCCAGGCCATGAGGTTACAGATTGTGGTGGAATACAATTCTGCTGCTGCTGATGGCCCATAACACCTCATCGATGACCAGTTTTGAGCTATTAGATCTGTTCTGAATCTATTCCATTTAGCACGTTGGCAGTGCCACACAACACGATGGAGGGTGTCCTTGGTGTGAAGATGGGACTTCGTCTCCACAATGACTGTGCGGTGGTCACTGCTACCAACATTGTCATGGACAGATGCATCTGCGACAGGTAGATTGGTGAGGACGAGGTCATGTAGGTTTTTCCCTCATGTTGGTTCTCACCACCTGTCGCAGGCCCAGTCTGGCAGCTGTGTCCTTCAGGACTCGGCCAGCTTGGTCAGTAGTGCTGCTACCGAGCCACTCTTGGTGATGGACGTTGAAGTCCCCCACCCTGAGTACATTCTGTGCCCTTGCTAACCTCCGTGCTTCTTCCAAAATGTGTTCAACATGGAGGAGTACTGATGGTAGGTGGTAATCAACAGGAGGTTTCCTTGCCCATGACCTGAAGCCATGAGACCTCATGGGGTCTGGAGTCAATGAGTACTCCCAGGGCCACTCCCTCCCAACTGTATACCACTGTGCTGTCACCCCTGGTGGGTCTGTCCTGCTGGTGGGACAGGGCATAATCGGGGATGATGATGGAGGAGTCCAGGACATTGGCTGAAAGGTGTGTAATTCTGTGAGTATGATTATGTCAGGCTGTTGCTTGACTAGTCTGTGGGACAGCTCTCCCCAGATGTTTGTGAGGAGGATGTTGCAGGGTTGACTGGGCTGGGTGTGCCGTTGTCATGTCCGAAGCTGGTGCCTAGATCGATGCCACGAGGTCTGTCCGGTTTTATTCTTATTATTGTTTCTTGTGGCACTTTGTTTTAACTGAGTGGCTTGCTAGGCCATTTCAGAGTCAACCACATTGCTGTGGGTCTGGACATATAGGCCAGACCAGGCGAAGACGGCAGATTTTTTTTTTTTTTTTTTTTTTTAAACCCCACAGTGCAGATAGAGGCCATTTCGGCCCATCGAGCCTGCACCGACACATATCCCACCCTATCCCCGTAACCCCACGTATTTAATCCCCCTAACACTAAGGGTCAATTTATCATAGCCAATCAACCTAACCCGCACATCTTTGGACTGTGGGAGGAAACCGGAGCACCCGGAGTAAACCCACGCAAACACGGGGAGAATGTGCAAACTCCACACAGACAGTCGCCCGAGGCCGGATTCGAACCCGGGTCCCTGGCGCTGTGAGGCAACAGTGCTAACCACTATGCCACCGTGCTGCTAAAGGACATTAGTGAACCAGATGGGTTTTTACAACGATCCGATAGTTTAATTTTGATCGCTTTTTATTCCAGATTTATTTAATTAACTGAATTTAAATTCCCCAGCTGCCGTGGTGGGATTTGAACTCATGTCTCGGGATCATTAGTCCAGGCCTCTGGATTACTAGCCCAGTGACATAGCCACTATACTATCGTTCCTGCTAAAAATGGCAGCCAATTTGCACAAAGCGAGATCCCATAAACAACAATGCAATAATAACCACATAGTCTGTTCTTGGTGATGTTCGTTGATGGATACATGTCGGCAGGACATCAGGAGAACTCTGTTGCTATTCAAATAGTGCTATGGGATCTTTTACGTCCACCTGAGAGGGCAACAGGGCTTCGGTTTAACGTCTCATCTGAAAAAGGCACTTCCAGCGGTGAAGCACTCCCTCGGTACTGCAGTGTCGGCCTAGATTATGTGCTGAAACCTGTGGGGTGGGGCTTGAATCCATCACCTTCATGACTCAGAGGTGAGAGAAGTACCCACTGAGCCAGTGCTGTACTACTGCCAATGGTTGGCACAGGAGTAATATTACATGCCTTTGATGTACACACAGATGTTTTACAAAGCTAAAACATCATTTATGAGTTATAAATGTATGTGTTGTGTTTTTTAACAGTCATAAAGAAAAAAAGATGTTGTGGGTGAATTTTCCTATTGTGCTTCACCCACAGGGAACATATGTCAGGAAATCTTGTGCAGCCCGTGATTTTCCATCTAGCAAAATTAATTGAAAGACAATTACTTATTGTGCGACCAGTGTTTCCTGCTATGTACCCTGTAATGTTGTAGTTCTTTTACAGAAAGATGTGTCAGACAAAGACCAGCTAGATCCAAGTGAGGTTAAAAGTAACAGTCGGCACTGTGAGCATTGCTACGGAAGATAGAATTGAAACTGAATCCCACTGCCCACCTATATTTTATACACCATTGGTTCGGAGACCTTACTTTCTCACGGCTTTCTTGGGTGCAATCATATTTGCCTTGTGCCAGTTAAATCATGTAAACAGTTGGATAGCTCACAATTTATTTTTCATCAGATTTGTTGCTGTCCCATTAAGCCACCTATATAATAAATTGGCGTCACTTTAGGCAGTTTGTAAAGATCAGAATTTGCTTATAAATGTTTGAATATCAATCAACCACAGTGCTTCTAGAAATCACAGCAGTTTCATATGTCGCAGAATACACACAGCAGATTGACAACTAAATATTTGTCTCACAGAAATGGATGTTTTAAACCCTAATTCTGACGCCTTTTACTGCACGCTTCTCATATCAAAAATTTGCACAAAATGACAGGTTTGCTTATCATAGTCACGTCTGCCTCCGCAGTTGGATTAATGGATATTTTAGTAATTGATGCATTATGGTAATTTCACACTGGGAAATGAAATTCAATGGTAAATGTATAAAATGTAGGGATCTCTTAGACAGTCCCTCAGCACTGAGGATGACTTGCTTCCACATTAAAAATGAGTTCTCAGGTGACTGATGAGTCCAATGCGGGACCTACAGTCTCTGTCACAGGTGGGGCAGATGGTGATTGAAGGGGCGGGTGGGTGGGGTGCTTGGGTTGACGTGCGCTCCTTTCGCTGCCTGCGCTTGGCTTCCGCTTGCTCCCGGCGAAGAGACTCGAGGTATTCGGCGCCTTCCCGGATGCTTCTCCTCCACTTTGTGCGGTCTTGGGCCAGGGATTCCCAGTTGTCGATGGGGATGTTACACTTTTTCAAGGAGGCTTTGAGGGTGTCCTTGAAGCATTTCCTCTGCCCACCTGGGGCTCTCTTGCCGTGCCAGAGCTCCGAGTAGAGCGCTTGTTTTGGGAGTCTCGTATCGAGCATGCGGATGATGGGACCCGTCCATTGGAGCTGATCGAGCGTGGCCAAAGCTTCAATGCTGGGGATGTTGGCCTGAGCAAGAACACTGACGTTGGTGCACTTATCCTGCCAATGGATTTGCAGGATCTTGCGGAGGCAGTGTTGGTGGTACCTCGCCAGTGCTTTGAGGTACCTGCTGTACATGGCCCATGTCTCTGAGGCATACAGCAGGGCGAGTATCAATGCTGCTCTGTAGGCCATGATGCTGTCAAAATGACTATAATTTACCAATACAAACATAAACTGAGCAGCAATATCAGTGCCGTTCCACCTATCTTTCCTAGGCAGGGCAGTGCCTCAAGGAGTTAGTTGACTGTTGATTTAGGCTCGAAATTCTTGGAAAGCCAGGGCTGTTTTTGCAGGCCTGCTTTTGAGCCAGCAGCAGATACGTGTGGGGGAGCTACCCAAGTCTGTGGGTTCGCCTTCATTAGAAAATGTTGGGTGAGCTGCATGCACGAGTAATGCCCGGGATTGGAATCTCGCCTGTTAGCGGGGAACAAGTCCAGTGCTTCTGCACCTCTTAAAGGCCTTCAGCTGCTGAAAGGTGCTTTCCATTTCTTCAAGCTGAAGAGAGAGAATCACTGTCCAGAGCTTCTATGAGATAACCACCAGCTCTCAAGCGAGCGGAAAGCCACTTTGATTTTCTGCTTTTCCTGACAACACCTCTCATGGTGGAGCAAGTTCAGAAGATGAGGGACTTCCATTTACCAGTGGATAGCCGCCATGCACCACAGCAAGTTGGGGAAGAAGCTTGTTGAGCAATCACTATCCATGGCAATGCCAACAGCAATTACCCAAGGACCTGGTTACAGCATCAGAAAAAAATGAAAAAAGTCTTGCCAACTGTGGCAAGTAGGAAACCTTATGCACAGCTCTCATTGTGTCAACTGTGAAGAGAATAACCCCATACCTTTGCCTCTCTCAATCCATCTGTTCCTTGGAAATAAAAACAGAAAATGGTAGAAACACTTTCTGTCAGGCAGCATCAGTGGAGAGAGAAACAAAGTTAATGTTTCAAGTCAATGCCCTTTCATCAGAACTGGAAGATGTTAGAGATGAAGAGCTTTTAAGAAAATACAGAGCCAGGGAAGGTAGGGGGCTGGGGGTGGGGGAGGGTGGGGGGGGGTGGAGGACAGGAACAAAACTGAGAGGTCTGTGTTAGGGTGGAGGGCAGGAGTGATTAAAGGATAAAAGTGATGATGGTGCACGGCAAAAGAAGATGATAATGAGACAAGTTTGGAAACAAAAGATTGATCTGAAGGAGGTGTAAACGGTTAAAGCAGAGTGACAGAGGGGGTAGAATGTGTCGAATAGGAAAAGGGTTCCGTGGCCCAGGAATGTTGTGGAAGAAGGGCAGGTGGACCTCAGGGGCTCGGACCATCTCGCCGGCCATGTACCAATAGGGGATCCCCACTTCAAGCACCAACACGCTCCAAGCACCTCCTCCACTCCCATGGCGCTGGTGGAGCCAACACCTGCTGTCCAAGAGAAAATGGGAGCAATGGTTAAGATCTAAAGCTGTTAAACCCAATTTTAAGGCCGAAAGCCGTGAAGTGGCTAGTAGAAAGATGAGATGTTGTTCCTCGAACTTGCATTGATCTTCACTGGAAAAGAGTAGGAGGCCAAGGACTGAGAGGTCACAGTGGGACTGTGATGGAGACTTGTCCACTTTAAACACCATCTGCCATAGTTTTGCTCACTCACTTAATCTGTCTATGTTTGCTACATCCTGTGCTAATAACAGAAAATCTTGGTTCCTATTTCCCTTTGGGACATTTTTTAAATCTTTTGGGGCAAAAAAGCCACAATGCATTTCCAGGTGAAAATAGGGCCGGGACTCTGCATTCCATCAAGCAAGATGAGCTGCAGAAGAGACTTCATTTCTTCCTTTCATTGACGGAAAGCAGGAGGGGGGAGCTGAAAATGAGATGCAAGTCATCTGGACTTGTAACGGGTAATTCTGCAATCCCATGTAGAATTAATCCAATAGTGAAGTCTATCTGAGAAGGACTAACTGGATTTGAGTGGTGTTATACATTTTTGGTAAAATGTAGACGCTCTGCCACCCCTTAGTTATTTGTATTTGACTTGACCTTTTTACTATCCTGCTCCCTGCTGGAAGCTATTAAAACACATTGAGGCAGATAACATTTCTTTATAGGTCATAAGCACAGTGTCCTGAAGTGCGGATGACATTTTACTCTTTGTTAATAACCTTCATGCTTCATTTCCCAGTTTGTTAGCTCCTGTTGATTTTCTTCCCTGGACTGTCAGCATACAAGATTAACTTGAATGTGTCTAAATTGACGCCATTTACCAGAATCTATTATAAACCATTATATTTTTTAATATTTTTCTTTTGGGAAAATTGAACCCTTGCTAGCCTACCAATATGCTCATGTTTCATTATGTTTGTCATTATATCAAGGCAGCATTTGATCGAGTGTGGCATCAAGGAGCCCTAGTAAAATTGAATTCTGTGGGAATCGGGGGGGGAAAAATCTCCCCTGGCTGGAGTCATACCTAGCACAAAGGAAGATGGTTGTGGTTGTTGGAGGTCAATCTTCTCAGCCCCAGGACATCGCTGCAGGAGTTCCTCAGGGCAGTGTCCTAGGCCCAACCATCTTCAGCAGCTTCATCAATGACCTTCCCTCCATCATAAGGTCAGAAGTGGGGATGTTCGCTGATGATTGCACAGTATTCAGTTCCATTCGCAACTCCTCAGATAATGAAGCAGTCCATGCCCGCATGCAGCAAGACCTGGATGACAGTCAGGCTTGGGCTAATAAGTGTCAAGTAACATTCATGCCACACAAGGGCCAGGCAATGACTATCTCCAACAAGAGAGCATTTAACCACCGCCCCTTGACATTCAACGGCATTAGCAGCACCAAATGCCCCACCATCAACATCCTGGGGGTCACCATTGACCAGAAACTTAACTGAACTAGCTACATAAATACTGTGGCTACAAGAGCCGGTCAGAGGCTAGGTATTCTGCGGTGAGTATCTTACCTCTAGACTGCCCAAAGCCTTTCCATCATCTACAGGCACAAGTCAGGAGTGTGATGGAATACTCTCCACTTGTCTGGATGAGTGCTGCTCCAACAACACTCAAGAAGCTCGACACCATCCAGGACAAAGCAGCCCGCTTGATTGGCACCCCATCCACCACCTTAAACATTCACTTCCTCCATCACCGGCACACTGTGGCTGCAGTGTGTACCATCTACAAGAGCACTGCAGCAACTCACCAAGGCGTCTTCGACAGCACCTCCCAAACCCGCAACCTCTACAAGGACAAGGGCAGCAGGTGCAAGGGAACACCACCTCCTCCAAGTTCCCCTCCAAGTCACACACCATCCTGACTTGGAAATATATCGCCGTTCCTTCATCATTGCTGGGTCAAAATCCTGGAACTCCCTCCCGAACAGCACTGTGGGAGTACCTTCACCACACGGACTGCAGCGGTTTCAGAAGGCGGCTCACCACCACCTTCTCAAGGGCAACTAGGGATGGGCAATAAATGCTGGCCTTGCCAGCGACACCCACATCCCATGAACGAATAAAAAAAAATCAATATAGTTTCAGACTCTCAATTGATTTCCTTCCTGTTCTCATGATTAAATATTTTTATTAACCCCGCCCCCAAAATATATCGGATTGGCTAATGATTAAGCCACATAAAAAAATTAGTTGTACCAGTGTCAGCAGTGGCTCAGTGGTAGAAATCTTGCCTCTGAGTCAAAAAGTTGTGGGTTCAAAGTCCCACTCCAGAGACTTGAGCACAAAATCTAGGCTGACACTGCAGTGTAGTACTGAGGGAGTGCTGCACTGTCAGAGGTGCTGTCTTTCTGATGGGATGTTAAACCTCTCAGGAGGATGTAAAAGATCCCACGCCACTATTTCGAAGAAGAGCAGGGGATTTCGCCTGGCCATTATTTATCCCTCAACCTACAGCACTTAAAGAGATTATCGAGTTATTATCTCATTGCTGTGTGTGGGTCCCCGCTGTATGTAATTGTGCTGTTGCCTTCTCCTACATTAAAACAGTGACTTCATTTCAAAAGTACTTCATTCGCTGTAAAGTGCTTTGGGACGTTCTGAGGTCGTGACAGGCATTACATAAATGCAAGTCTTTCTTCTTTTTAAAAGTAGCCTATGCACCTTTTTGATTTGCTGCAAAGAAATGATGTTGAACTTCGCCATCTGGGGGATTCCATATTGCCCACCTGTACTTGGGAATATAAGTGCATGAATATAATTCATTGAATAATAATGAAATTAACATTTACGTTAAAGAATTTCCAGCTCTGTTTTATATTGATAGCATAAACTCAGGAACAGATATTTTCTCCTTTCCGAAAAGTTCAAAAACAAAATCAAACAACCTGCGTCAGATGGTCAAATCATTGACAATACAATATTTGAAAATATTAAGATGGATTTTTTTTAATGAATAATACTTGGTTTTATCAGTACATGATGAGGTGTACAAGGGTTCGGGTAACATTCAATGCAGTTAATATTCTTCTAGTAGATGTATTAGATAAAATTGATGGATTCCAGGCTGTGATACAAATGATAGAATTTCTTTGCAACTAGAAAGCCGATTTTAGTGCGGCCTTTCATCTGATAAATATGTCGCTGAAAGAATATTGGTGTATCATTATTATCACCACCGACTCCTGATCACAATATCTGCGTGGGCATTTCCTGAACTTTTCCTTTTGTAACATTTAATTCCATCAATTCAGGGTTATGTTTCATGACTGATTTAATTTATCAGCAGACTGCTGCATTTCCTGACAGATATGGGCCCTGAGTTTTGTGGGTGCCTAAAGCCCATTGATTCTATGCAGCAGCAATATGTACAAATGTAGCAAATGACCGAAACCCTTCCTTTTTTGGTTTCAACAGGGCAAAATGTTGCTCTCCTAACTCCAGCTGAATTGCTGCATAGTTGTAAATTCACTGGAGGAATGAATGAATGAATGAACAAATGAGAAATAATCATTGAAACAAGCAACATATTATCTAATATTAAAGGATAATGAGGCCCTGTAGCAGTAGGTGTAATGGCAACATAATATTTACTTATGTAAAAAATCCTGTATATTAGTATCGCAGTCAATGAAAAATATTAAACCTTGTTTTAGCTAAATAGAACATGTTAGTTTCAAAACCAAGGGAGTTGATACAAGTCTGGCTTATTCAAATAAGATCTGGCCCTAACAGCAGCACTAATAGTCGGTTTCGTCAACTGATGGGTTCAATTAGAATTATGTTTAATCTGGGTATGGTAGTGTATTGGCTATGTTACTGGGTGAGCAATCCAATAAGTATGAGTTCAAATCCCAGCTTGCCAGTTTAATAAACATAGAAACATAGAAGATCGGAGCAGGAGTAGGCCATTCGGCCCCTCGAGCCTGTTCCGCCATTTAATGAGATCATGGCTGATCTTCCAAATTCAGTACCCTGTCCCCGCTTTCTCCCCATATCCCTTGATCCCTTTAGCCTTAAGAAATATATCTAACTCCTTCTTGAATATATTTAATGAATTGGCCTCAACTGCCTTGTGTGGTAGAGAATTCCACAGGTTCACCACACTCTGGGTGAAGAAATTCCTCCTCATCTCAGTCCTAAATGGCTTACCCCTTATCCTTAGACTGTGACCCCTGGCTCTAGACTCCCCCGCCATCGGGAACATCCTTCCTGCATCTAGTCTGTCTAGTCCTGTTAGAATTTTATAAGTTTCAATGAGATCCCCTCTCATTCTTCTAAACTCTGGCGAATATAAGCCTAATCGACCCAATCTCTCTTCTTATGTCATTCCGGCCATCCCAGGTATCAGTCTGGTGAATCTTCGCTGCACTCCCTCCATGGCAAGAACATCCTTCCTCCGATAAGGCAACCAAAACTGCACACAATACTCAAGGCGTGGTCTCACCAAGGCCCTGTACAACTGCAGCAAGAATTCAAACCAAAAAATATCTGAGGTGGAAAAAGAAAACTAGCATTGGTAAAAGTTGTGAAAACCCAACTGGTTCACTAATGTTCATCAGGGAAGGAAACTTGTTGTCCTTACCCAACCTGGCCTAAGTGACTCATGGCCACGTGGACTGAAGCAGATCTCCACCTTCTCAGGACAACTCGGGCTGGGCAGTAAACGCTGGCCTTGCCAGTGACGCTGACATCCTGAGAATGATTTTTTTGTTTTAATTACATGGGGGTTTCTACCACTTAGAGTAATAGCCCTCCATACCTGCCTCAAACCTGACCTAATCTTCTGAAGGTTATGGAGAAGGATAAGATTTAAATGTAAACATTTATTTTAAATGGGTTAGTGCCTGCAGTAAAATAGCAGAGAGAGGGATGCCATGAGCATGTGTTAAGTGGATATTTGTTATTAACATCAATACTTAGTCCTGTGTTTTAAGATTTTAAACACAGAAAATGCCCAGCAGGTTGATCGCTATCTGAAATGTCTGGCTGTGACTCATCATCACAACTGCGTTCTAAGGTTTTTGCTGTACTGATACTGACTTATTCTTCTCCCTTCTGAAGATGCTTAAAATAAAAGCTATTTATTTAAAATACAGGAAACTTTCTTTTATCCGGCACAGACGGGACCGACGTGGTGCCGGTTCATCAAAAATTCCAGATAACCGAACGCTATAGAAAAAGATACGGAGCTGAGAGCTCCGTATAAAGCAACAAACCCTGTTGCTTCAGCTTCAGAACAATGGGCACAAGTTGCAAGCATCTCTGTAGCTTAGCAACAACTGCAGCTACACCCTTGCACCGCAACAAATGGTGTAAAAAATGTAATAAAAGTTACCTGAACCTACTCCTGAATTTTGCCGGTTAACCGACATTTCCGGTTATTTAGGGGCCGGTTAATCGAAAGTTTCCTGTAGTGAGATCAGCGCACCCTCACCCCAGGTAATCCCCCGCTTGCCTCTGGGCTGCCATGAGGTCTGGGGTAGGCATTGATAAGATAGTGAGTCAGTTTTGTCTTATGCAAGTAGAATGCATGGCTCCTTGGAATTCTGCAGGTGTAAAAGGCTTCAGCTCATAAATTAACCGGATGTAACTTGTGGTGTATGTAACCTGTTCCACCTTAAGAGAACTTAAGCCTGTTCCACCTTAAGAGATGTACTACTTTCTCTGGCTGCTGTATACGTAATACCGGTGGTGACCACCGGTATATAAGTACTGTGTAGTGATATTGTATTTAGTATAGTCCTGACCTCCAACTAGTAAAGACCTGTTGAACTTTATTCTTGTAGTCTGTGTCAGTAATTAATCTTAATACAACTGGAACACACAGACTTAACAGTGGCGACGAGTCCGATTCTTACCCTGCGGCAGTTTATATCCACGGCGGCTTCGTCCACAGAATGGGCGTCGAAGAGAGGCTTCCACCCTCATCACCCTGCTGGAAGACACGTCGCGCGACAGGCATCAAGAAGCCGGAGTGCAGAAGACATCCTGAACTCGAAGCCTCCATCAGCGGCAGTCAGCTATCTTCTTTCTACCTTGGTGGTGGGTAAGCCGGTCAGCGACGCGAGCAGAAAGTCGGCCGCGTTGGCTGTACAGACGGGGGGAGGAAGACGGAGGAATAAGGGCGGTGAGATCGATCGCGACCGGAGATAAGGGCCGGGCCGCATTCGGGCCAAAAGGCGCAGCGTGGGGACATCGATCGCGGCTGGTGATAAGGGCCGGGCTGCTTTCGGGCCAAAAAGGCGCAGCGTCTGGGGCGACTGAAGGCGCGAGAGCCGCGGTGAAGGCGAACGCAGCCGGTGCTAATAACCGGGCTGCAAGAAGGGCTGCGAGGCGCGACATCGGGGAAGCGCGAATGCCCGAGGGAGCTGCGGTGAAGCGGAGACAGTGTCGGGGGAGTTACTAACCGCTGGGAAAGGGGAGCAGCAGCGGCACGCCAAACGCCATTGCAGCCAGTGGGTGAAGACCGCCAAGCGCGGGAAAACTGCCATTTTGTAGGCGGAGGACGAAGACAAGAGCGTGAAGCCGCCATCTTGGGATAAAATAAATTGCAACGATGCCTAAACATGGGAACATTAATACCTTTGATAGCGACATCGAAGATTGGGCCATGTATGTAGAACGCATACAAAATTATTGTAAAGCAAATAAAATCCCAGATGCAGAGAAAGCACTAACTTTATTAAACTTAATGGGTGCAAAGACATACGGGCAATTGAAACACCTTTTATCACCAGATGAACCGGCGGATAAGACGTTCGAGGAGATTATTACTGTCCTGAAAAATCATCTAAACCCCACGCCGCTGATGCTAGCGGAACGATTTAAATTTTACAGCAGAAGGCAGCTGAAGGATGAAAGCAATGCTGAATATTTAATGGAATTGCGTAAGCTAGCAAAGTACTGTCAGTTTGGAACGGGACTAACAGACGCGCTAAGAGATAAATTTGTGTGTGGATTATTAAAAGAAGATACACAAAAGCGACTGCTCGAGGAGAATGAGCTGACGCTTGAGAAAGCGGTCACTATGGCAGCAGCACACGAAGCCGCAGCGAGAGGCACGGCAGTAATGCAGCTACGGTCACCGGAACTCAGTACAAATAAATTGGGTTTGAGTACTGTAAAATGTTATCGTTGTGGAAAGACAACACACGATCAGAACCAGTGTTGGTTTAAAAACCAAGAATGCAGAACGTGTGGCAGGCTTGGCCACATAGCTAAAGTATGCCGGTCAGGAAAGAAGACCAGCAACAAAAAGTCACCGCAAGGAAAATACATAAAGGTGCACAAGGTGACAAAGACCAGTTCGAACAAACAGAAGTCAGATTCAGACGCTAGCAGTAATGAACTGGGTAGCTTAAAAGTACACAACGTTGGTAAGGATGCAGATCTCCAGACAATTTGGGTCACTCTTCAGATAGCAGGAGTCCAAGTAAAGATGGAATTGGACACTGGATCGGCATTGACGGTCATGAATAAGAAAGATTACAAAAGGTTATTCCAACATATTCCCCTACGGGATACGGAGATTATATTGAAAACATACACGGGGCAAAGAGTGTACCCCATCGGAAAGATAGAGGTAAATGTGGCCCACAAGGGCGAAGAAAGCCAAGTAATGGACTTATATGTGCTACCTGAAGGAGGTCCACCACTACTGGGACGGGAGTGGATTAGGAAAATGAATATGGACTGGCACTCCTTAAAAGCACTAACGGTAGATTCCGGGGAAACAGATGTCAAACCTAAACGATTGTCCAAAATATTGGATGATGCTAAAGAGGTGTTCCAGCAAGGACTGGGAACACTGAAAGGAATTACAGCAAACATCAAGATTGATGAACATGCACAACCAAAATTTTTCAAAGCCAGACCGGTACCCTATGCAATACGACCTACTGTAGAAGCGGAACTGGAAGCGCTAGAACATTCAGGTGTACTGTCTAAGGTAGATTGGAGTGAGTGGGCTACGCCCATTGTTCCCATTATGAAACGTCCTTCGAGCAACAAGCCAGGAGAACCAGGGAAGGTTCGCATCTGTGGAGATTTCAAGATCACCGTTAATCCAGTGCTTCACACGGTGCAGTATCCGCTTCCGCGGGTTGAGGATATTTTTGCTTCATTGTCTGGCGGGAAACACTTCACCAAGACAGACCTGGCGCAGGCGTACTTGCAGATGGAGGTTGAAGAAGAGTCACGCCAGTACCTCACGATCAACACGCATAGAGGTTTGTACCTGTATAATAGGCTGGTTTTTGGAGTGGCATCGGCTCCGGCAATTTGGCAGAGGGCCATGGAGCAGGTATTACAGGGAATTCCAGGCACACAATGTTACCTGGACGATATTCTGATTACAGGTGATGGTGATGAAGAACACCTCGCAAACTTGGAACTGGTGCTCAACAGACTGAAAGAGTATGGACTTAGAGTTAATCGGCAGAAATGTGAGTTCTTTCAGAAGCGGATCTCGTACTGTGGTCATGTCATTGACCGGGAGGGGCTTCATAAGTCTCCTGACAAGATAGAGGCAGTTGTAAAGGCTCCCGCTCCGGATAATGTCTCTCAGTTGAGGTCGTTTCTGGGATTGATTAACTATTACCATAAGTTTCTACCGAATCTATCCACGGTACTGCACCCACTGAACGCTCTTTTACAGAAGGGGGTACCATGGGAATGGAGCAAAAACTGTAAGAAGGCATTTCGCAAAAGCAAAGAATTGATCACCTCAGAGGAAGTGTTGGCTCACTTCAACCCGACACTGCCTATTCGGTTGGCTTGTGATGCTTCTCCATATGGTATTGGGGCAGTACTCTCACACAAGTTGCCAAATGGCACGGAAAGGCCAGTCGCGTTTGCATCCAGGTCATTGACCTCCGCTGAGCGCAACTATGCGCAGATCGATAGGGAGGCTCTCAGCCTTGTATGGGGAGTGAAGAAGTTTAATCATTACCTGCAGGGCCAAAAATTCACACTTCTGACAGACCATCAGCCATTGGTATCCATTTTTAACCCTGAGAAGGGTGTTTCGGTGATGACAGCACAGCGACTCCAGAGATGGTCCCTTTTCCTAGGGGCACATCAATATCAAATAGAATTCAAAGGTACAAAGCAGCATGGCAATGCTGATGGGCTGTCGCGCCTGTCACTACCTGAAGCAGAAGAGACGACGAAAGTTGACCCTGTTGAGTTATTTCATTCGACCATCATCGAGTGTTTACCAGTCACCAATGCAAGTATTGAAAGAGAAACCAGGAACGACCCGACACTGTCCCGAGTTTACGAGGTGACAGTGAAGGGATGGCCAACACATGGTGATCCTCTGTTACCGGCATTCTCGGCAAGGCGAGACCAGCTGTCCGTCTGCCATGGTACTTTGATGTACGGGACAAGAGTGATTATTCCTCCCAAGTTACGGGAAAGAGTTCTAAAGGAACTGCATGAAGGTCATCTGGGGGGAGTTAAGATGAAAAGTCTTGCTAGGGCTTATGTATGGTGGCCGGGCATTGACCAACAGATAGAGGAGTTGACAAAAAGCTGCGCTGCGTGCCAAAAAGTGCAAAATGCACCTCCGATCGCACCGCTACACCCATGGGAATGGCCTTCAGTCCCATGGCAACGCGTAACATATTGACTTTGCTGGTCCATTCATGGACTCCATGTTCCTAATTGCGGTGGACGCACATTCCAAATGGCCAGAAGTGATCAAGATGAATACCACTACTTCAGAAAAGACAATTGCGGTGTTAAGAACAATATTCGCAAGGAACAGATTGCCAGAACAGATATGTTCGGACAACGGACCACAGTTCGTGTCGGAAGAATTCCAAAAATTCTTAAAGAAGAATGGGGTGAAACATTATACCTCTGCCCCATATCATCCAGCGACAAACGGGTTGGCCGAGAGATTTGTCCAAACATTCAAAAAGGCAATAAAGGCCATGAACGATGATCAGATTCCGTTACAACACAAGGTGGACAATTTCTTAATGGCATATCGAAACGCCGCTCATGCAGTGACTAACCAAAGTCCTGCCATGATGTTTTATAACAGGAGGTTGCGGTCCAGGTTGGACTTGTTAAAACCAAATGTGCGGAGGGAAGTGGAAAACAAACAGTTCCGGCATATTAATAACAAGTCCACTCGAAGTTTCGACGTAGGACAACCAGTGTTGGCAAGGGGCTATGGAAACGAAAAATGGCAGTCCGGAACAATTCGGGCCAGACAAGGACCTCTGATGCACACAGTAGATATTGGTAACAATGTGATAAGGCATCATGCGGATCAACTGGTAGAATCAAGAGCAAGGGTCGAACCCATGGTTGCGACAGAGACAACTGTGGAAGACGTTAATGAACCTGAAGCATCTACCTCGGCAGGGACTGTACCTGATGATGACGTTCAATACATAGGAAACCAACAAGAAGAGTCACCTCAGCAACAAGAATCAGAGACCACTGAAAGGCGTTATCCAAGCCGAATCAGAAGGCCTCCTGAGAGACTGAACCTTTGAACTGTTTATACCTGAAGTTATATATGTATATATGTTATGTTATGCTAAATGGGGATATGACTTTTAAGCTAAAAAGGGAGGATTGTGGTGTATGTAACCTGTTCCACCTTAAGAGAACTTAAGCCTGTTCCACCTTAAGAGATGTACTACTTTCTCTGGCTGCTGTATACGTAATACCGGTGGTGACCACCGGTATATAAGTACTGTGTAGTGATATTGGCCTAGAAATTCAGTGCCCTTAGCGCCGATTTTGCGGCGCTAGAGGGCCTAGCGCTGCAATTGGCGCCGGCGCCGAAATTGCCTGGGGCCCTTCCGCCGCGGTAGACCGGTAGCGCTGCGCCGGCACCGATGACGTCATCGGTGTGCGCAGCGTCCCGGTTGCCATGCCGACGGGCCCCAGCGCCGAAATTCAGTTGCGGCCGCCTCGCCCGTGGCAGCCGCAACTAAGACTCTGGCAACAGAGTCTTACATGACTTTGCGCCGGCGCATTAAAGGCCCCGCGGTGGCCGGCCGCTTTCCCGCCGGCCGCCTGGCCGCAGCTCCCTCCCCGGACTTCCCCCCCCCGCCCCCGGAACAGAAGCAAGCCCGGCACTTGTCCGAGGTGCCGGGCTCATTTTTAAAAAGATTTTCGCGGGCCGCGGCCGGGTGCAGGCAGCTCCTCCTTAAGGGAAGGAGGAGGCCTGCACTTCCCGAACCTGCCGCACCGCAGCGGGCGCCGCAGCGCCGGAATAGCGCCGATATTCAGCGTGTAGCGCCAGTTTTCAGGCGCAAACAGCTCTCAGCAGCGCCGGCAGCCGTTTGGGCGCAGAACTATTGAACTTTTGGCCCGCCCAGCGCGACTTAGCTCCGGCACTAACTTCCGGCGCTAAAGCCGTCGCTGCGCCAAAACCCAATTTCTAGGCCATTGTATTTAGTATAGTCCTGACCTCCAACTAGTAAAGACCTGTTGAACTTTATTCTTGTAGTCTGTGTCAGTAATTAATCTTAATACAACTGGAACACACAGACTTAACATAACTGAGGTTGTATTTCCAATGAAAGGAACTGGATGCTGTAAATTTGAGACAAAATTGCTACCATTACTTTTATTTTCATATTTACGATATCTACTTTTGCTTATAAAACAACAGTGCACGTCAAAAGTAATTCTTTGGCTGTGTAGTGTGGTGTATGTAACCGTTCCACCTTTAAGAGAACTATTTTAAGAGATGCACTACTTTATCTTGGCTGCTGTATACTGCAATACCGGTGGTGACCACACCGGTATATAAGTGCTGTGTAATGATTCATTGGGCAGTTCAGCCTGACCTTCGACTAGTAAAGACCTGTTGAATTTATTCTTGTGGTCTGTGTGCAGTGATTCTTATTAACAATAACTAGAACACACAGACTTAACAGTGGCGACGATGACGATCTTACCCTGTGGCAGAGATATATCCAAGGCAGTTTAACGGGCGTCGAGAAGAGGCATCCGCCCTCATCATCCTGCTGAGAAAAGACTCGGGTCTGAAGAGCAAGGAAGAATCCTGACACGAAGCCTTCCATCAGCAACAGGCAGTGATCATCCCTTCTACCACAGTGGTGGGTAAGCCGATCAGCGACGAGCAGCAAGTCGGCCACGTTGGCTGTGAAGTAGGGGAGGGGAAAACGGAGGATATAAGGGCGGAGAACTCGACCACGGGGAAAAGAGCCGGACAGAAGTCGGGGCCAGAGGCGCTGAGACTGGGGCAGCGTAAGGCACGGGAGCCGCGGTGAATGCAAACGCAGCCGATGTAAAAGACCGGGCTGCAAGCGGGCTGGGAGACACAACAGCATCGAGAGAGAGCTCGACCGCGACCGGCGAAAAAGGCCGGGCAGCTACCGAGGCCGCGAGGCACGGGAGAAGATAAAAAAAATGCTAAAAAACCGCGGAGAACTCAGCGCAGCCGGGGGAAAGGACCGGACTGCAAGAGGGGCTGGGAGGCACGATTTGAGAACCGCTGGGGAGGGCGAACGCAGCAATATGGCAATCGCCATTACAGCCAGCGGGGGAGAAAGGCAAACGCGGGAAGCCGCCATTTTCGTAGGCGGGGGAAGAAGACAAGCGCGGGAAACCGCCATTTTGAAAAAAAAAGAAAAGAAAAATTTCTTTTTGTTTCTCAAGAAAATTGCGAGGATGCCTAAGCGTGGTAACATCAACGATTTCGATGCCGATGTTGAAGATTGGGCCACGTATGTAGAACGCATAGAGATTTATTGTAAGGCAAATAAAATATCAGATGAAGATAAAGCACTAACCTTACTAAACTCAATGGGTGCGAAGACATACGGGCTATTGAAGCATCTTCTATCACCAGCTAAACCGGCGGATCAGGCTTTCGCTAATATTGTTGCTGTCCTGAGAAATCATTTGAACCCCACACCGCTGATGTTAGCGGAATGATTTAAATTTTATGCAAGAACGCAACTGAAAGAGGAAAGCAACGCGGAGTATTTAATTGAACTGCGTAAGCTAGCGAAATACTGTCAGTTTGGGGAAAGACTGACAGAGGCACTGAGAGACAAATTCGTGTGTGGATTGTCGAAAGAAGGAACACAAAAGCGGCTGCTTGAAGAGAATGATCTTACACTTGATAAGGCTGTCACTATTGCAGCATCGCACGAAGCCGCAGCGAGAGGCACTGCGGAAATGCAGCTGAAGGCAGCGGTACTCAGCGTAGATCAAATGGCTTTGGGTACAGCGAAATGTTATCATTGTGGAAAGACAACACACAATCAGAACCAATGCTGGTTTAAAAATCAGGAATGTAGAAAATGTGGCAAGCTTGGTCACATAGCTAAAGTATGCCGGTCAGGAAAGAAGACCAGCAACAAAAAGTCACCGCAGGAAAAGGTACATAAGGTGGCTGAGAAGAGTTCGAATGAACAGAATTCGGATTCAGACTCCAACAGCAAGGAACTGGGTAGTCTGAGAATTCACAATGCGAGTAAGGAAGCTGACCTACAAACTATCTGGGTCACACTTCAGATAGCAGGAGTCCAAGTGAAGATGGAATTGGACACCGGATCGGCGTTGACGGTCATGAATAAGCAAGATTACAAAAGGTTATTCACACATATTCCCCTACGGGATACGGAGATAGTATTGCAGACATACACGGGGCAAAGAGTATACCCGATTGGAAAGATAAAAGTCAAGGTGGTACACAAGGGCAAAGAACACCAAGGAATGGACTTATATGTACTACCTGAGGGAGGTCCACCACTTCTGGGACGGGAGTGGATCAGGAAAATAAATATGGACTGGCACTCCCTAAAAGCAATAACGGTAGATTCCGGAAAAAAAGATGGCAAACCTGAACGATTGTCCAGAATATTGGATGAGGCTAAAGAGGTGTTCCAACAGGGACTGGGAACACTGAGAGGAATTACGGCAAAAATCAAGATTGCAGAACATGCAAACCCAAAATTTTTCAAAGCCAGACCGGTACCTTATGCGATACGACCTGCTGTGGAAGCTGAGCTGGAAGGGCTAGAACGTTCAGGAGTACTGTCTAAGGTGGACTGGAGTGAGTGGGCCACGCCCATTGTTCCCGTCATGAAGCGTTCATCGAGTAACAAGCCAGGGGAACCGGGGAAGGTCCGCATCTGTGGAGACTTCAAGATCACGGTTAATCCGGTGCTTCACACGGTGCAATATCCGCTTCCGCGGATTGAGGATATCTTTGCTTCATTGTCTGGTGGGAAACACTTCACCAAGATAGACCTGGCGTAAGCGTACTTACAGATGGAAGTTGAGGAAGAGTCGCGCCAGTATCTCACAATCAACACGCACAGAGGCTTGTATCGATATAATAGACTGGTTTTTGGAGTGGCTTCGGCTCCAGCAATTTGGCAGAGGGCCATGGAGCAGGTATTACAGGGAATTCCAAGCACTCAATGTTACTTGGACGATATCCTGATTACAGGAGATGACGATGAGGAACACCTTGCAAATTTGAAACTGGTGCTCACCAGATTGAAGGAATATGGACTTCGAGTTAATCGCCAGAAATGTGAGTTCTTTCAGAAACGGATCTCGTACTGTGGTCATGTCATTGACCAGGAGGGGCTGCACAAGTCACCTGACAAGATCGAAGATGTTGTGAAGGCTCCCGCTCCGGAAAATGTATCCCAGTTGAGGTCGTTCCTAGGGTTGATTAACTATTACCATAAGTTTCTGCCAAATCTATCCACGGTGCTGCACCCGCTGAATGCTCTTTTGCAGAAAGAAGTACCATGGCAGTGGAGCGAGGACTGTAAGAAGGCCTTTCGCAAAAGCAAGGCATTGATCACCTCAGAGGAAGTGTTGGCTCACTTCAACCCAATGCTACCTATTCGTTTAGCTTGTGATGCTTCTCCTTATGGTATTGGAGCAGTACTCTCACACAAGTTGCCAAATGGCTTGGAAAGGCCAGTCGCATTTGCATCCAGATCATTGACCTCCGCTGAGCGCAACTATGCTCAGATAGATAGGGAGGCTCTCAGCCTTGTGTGGGGAGTAAAGAAGTTTAATCATTACCTGCAGGGCCAGAAGTTTACACTGCTGACAGACCACCAGCCGTTGGTATCCATTTTTAACCCTAAGAAGGGTGTTTCGGTGATGACAGCACAGAGGCTCCAGAGATGGTCCCTTTTCCTAGGGGCACATCAATATCAGATAGAATTCAAAGGTACAAAGCAGCATGGTAATGCTGATGGGCTGTCGTGCCTGCCACTACCTACTGAGGAGGAGGCACCGACGGTTGACCCGGTGGAGTTATTTCACTCGACCATCATCGAATGTTTACCTGTCACCAATGCAAATATTGAAAGGGAGACTAGGAATGACCCGACACTGTCCCGGGTCTACGAATTGACAGTAAAGGGATGGCCAGCCCATGGTGATCCACTGTTACCGGCATTCTCAGCAAGACGAGAACAGCTGTCCATCTGTCAGGGAACATTGATGTATGGAACAAGGGTGATTACCCCTCCTAAGTTAAGAGAGAGAGTTCTAAAAGAACTACATGAAGGTCATCTGGGGGGAGTCAAGATGAAAAGCCTTGCTAGGGCTTATGTGTGGTGGCCGGGTATCGACCAACAGATAGAGGATCTGACAAAAAGCTGCTCAGGGTGCCAAAAAGTCCAAAATGCACCTCCAATTGCACCGCTGCATCCATGGGAATGGCCTTCAACCCCATGGCAACGTGTACATATTGACTTTGCTGGTCCATTCATGGACTCCATGTTTTTAATTGCGGTGGACGCACATTCTAAATGGCCAGAAGTAATTAAAATGACTACCACTACCTCGGAGAAGACGATCGCGGTGCTAAGAACGATATTTGCAAGAAATGGATTGCCAGAGCAAATATGTTCAGACAACGGACCACAGTTCGTGTCAGAGGAATTCCAGAAATTCCTGAAGAAGAATGGGGTGAAACATTATACCTCTGCCCCATATCATCCAGCTACGAATGGGCTGGCCGAGAGGTTTGTACAGACGTTCAAAAAGGCAATAAAGGCCATGAGTGAAGATCAGATTCCACTGCAACACAAGGTGAACAATTTCCTACTGGCATATCGAAACGCCACCCATGCAACAACAAACCAAAGTCCTGCCATGATGTTCTATAACAGGAGGTTGCGGTCCAGGTTGGACTTGTTAAAACCAAATGTGCGGAGGGAAGTCGAAAACAAACAGTTCCAGCATATCAATAACAAGCCCACTCGGAGTTTTGAAATAGGACAACCGGTGTTAGCCAGGGACTATAAAAACGAGAAATGGCAATCTGGAACAATTCGGGCCAGACAAGGACCCCTGATGTACACGGTAGATGTTGGTGAAAACGTAATGCGACGTCATGCTGACCAACTGGTGGGATCGAGAACAAGGGTCGAGCCCATGGTTACGACAGAGACAACCGTGGAGGAAGTTAGTGAACCTGAAGCATCTACCTCAGAAGTGAATATACCTGATGATGATGTCCTATCCATAGGGGATCAACTAGATGAGTCACCCCAGCAACGAGAACCAGAGACCCCTGAAAGGCGTTATCCGTCTCGGATCAGGAGGCCTCCTCAGAGACTGAATCTGTGAACTGTTTTTACATGAAGTTGTGTATATATGTTATTATGTTATGTTAAATGGGGAATATATACTGTTAAGCTAAAAAGGGAGGATTGTGGTGTATGTAACCGTTCCACCTTTAAGAGAACTATTTTAAGAGATGCACTACTTTATCTTGGTTGCTGTATACTGTAATACCAGTGGTGACCACACCGGTATATAAGTGCTGTGTAATGATTCATTGGGCAGTTCAGCCTGACCTTCGACTAGTAAAGACCTGTTGAATTTATTCTTGTGGTCTGTGTGCAGTGATTCTTATTAACAATAACTAGAACACACAGACTTAACAGGTAGCACTTTCAGACAACCTGAGGACTTGAATGGCACTTTCAACCCTTCCAAAATAAGTTATTTTTTTGATTGAAAGACACAATTATAGTAGGCTCCAAAATGTTCCAAAGTGCTAGAACTTTAAAAACTTTAAGAACTTTAAAAACAGTTTAATTCTTGATGCATTTTTATACAAGATGAGCATGGCCTGGTTGGGCCGAATGGCCTGTTTCTGTGCCGTATATCCTATGTAATCCTATGTAGCATGTGAGGATGGCTATTCTGCCCAACTTAGCTCATCCATCTAGAACAAGCCTACCCTCCCCCCATTGCTGCATCTAATTGTTTTAATGAAATGATTCCAGCGTGTTTGACTCCACCACTCTACCCCGAAGTCCACTCCACATGTTGATCTGTCTCTGCCTGACGAAGAGCATCCTGATGCCCGTTCTAAAGATACCTCTTACCGATTTGAACCTGCGTCTCTTTGCCCTGCTCCCCCTGTTTGCTTTAAAGTAGTATTCCAGATAAACCAAATTTGGCCAGAGGAAGACACAGGACAAGTCTTTTAGTGATCGTGGCAATCGGAGATGCTATAACAGAGCCAGACAATCTGCAGGAGACCCTTCACTGATGTCCTGACACCTCCATCTCCAGGGTGCATTGGGCTGCCTGAAGCAAAAACAAGAGCCTTTGGAGCCTGATTTTGTTTCAGATTGCCAGCATTTGTGTTGTGTATGTACCTTTAAGGGAATAACTGGTCTCAGACTGCAGTACCGGCAGTAACCACCCCTGTATAAAAGGCCCTAGCAGGCTTCTGTAGTTTCAGTTTCCAGGTTGTCTCCATTCAGTAAAGACTTGTGATAATCAACTCCTGCAGTCCGTGTCTCAATTGTACACGGACATAATACTGGCGACGAGTAAGAAATGAACTTACCTGCAACTTGGCAGCACCTCAGATGACGTTATTGAAGGTCGAAGCCAGAAGAAAGAAAAAAAAAAATAATCCAAAGAAACTCGAGAAACGGGCGTCGATCGTGGGCAACCGCCCTCCAAATCATCGAATTGAAAAGTGCAGGAGAGACTGTCGAGAGCCAGGCTTGGTTCTCCAGTCTGTGGTTTCCCAGCTAATCGGGTTGGTGGCAGGTAGTGCACTGATGCTTCCTGGGCTGTGGCGGGCTAGAGCTCGATCGGGTGGCTCTGCAACGGGGCCGGGCAGCGAGTCGGGAAGCAAAGAGAGAGAGAGAGGGTGGAGCACACAGGGTGCGGCCGGTGCTTCGAAGCCGGGCAGCGTTCGGACCTAAGAAGAGGGAGGGAAGTGTCCCAGAGGGTCCGCTCCACGACAGGAACGGTTCTTCAATTAACGGAGCAAATATTGAAGCGCGATAGAAAAATAAAAATACAGCGGAGAGCGGCGTTGGCAGCAGCGATCGGGGAGGCGCGAAGACCATAGGGCGTCGCCATTACAGGATAGTAAAATAAATATAATCGCCAGCAACAGCATTGGCAGCAGCGGCAGCGGCGGGAAAGCGCGGGAGGCGCCATCTTAACTCGGCGGGGAAGAAGGAAAAGCGCGGGAGGCGCCATTTTGATCCATCGGGGATGAAGGCAAAGCGCGGGAGGTGCCATCTTAGATTTTCAAGATGCCAAAGACTGGCGATATCACTGCCTTCGATAATGCAATAGAAGACTGGACCACGTATGTGGAAAGAGTCGAGGTATATTGTGAGGCAAACGAAATAGCCGATGAGAAAAAGGCATCGGTATTGCTAAATTTAATGGGCGCAAGAACGTACGGCCTATTGCGGGACCTGATTACTCCAGCCAAACCGAAGGCGAAGAGTTTTAACGAAATTGTTGCTATCCTACAGGAACACCTAAATCCTACACCGCTGCTGATAGCAGAAAGATTTAAATTCCACAGGAGAAATCAGCATAAAAATGAGAGCAATGCTGATTACCTTACGGAACTACGCAAGCTATCAAAGCACTGCCAGTTCGGAGCAGGACTGGCAGATACCTTACGGGACAAATTTGTCTGTGGACTCCTGAGTGAAGGAACCCAGAAGAGGTTACTCTCAGAGAAAGAGCTGACGCTAGATAAGGCTTTCAGCATGGCAGTATCATACAAAGCAGCAGCAAGGGGAGCTGCGGAAATACACCAAAAGCCACAGGAATATGGCACCCACGAAATGACACGGGGATTTGCAAAATGTTATCGCTGTGGCAGAACAACCCATGACCAGAAGGACTGCTGGTCCAAGGACAAAATATGCAGGCAATGCGGAAAGATGGGACACATTGCACAAGTTTGCAGGGCTGGGAAGAAGACCAACGATGACAAAAAGGCTACTAAGGAACCGTACAGGAAAGTACAAAAGATGACGGACAGTAGTTCCGAAGGCCAGATGAGCGATAGTGAATCCGGGAACAAGAGATTAAGCTGTCTCAAACTTCACAACGTAATCGCAAAAGAGGATCACCGAACCATTTGGGTCACCCTCACGATAGCAGGGTCCCAAGTCAAAATGGAATTGGATACAGGATCAGCTCTAACCGTCATGAATCGACGAGACTAGGAGCGGCTATTCTCACACATACTCTTGAGAGAGACATCCATTGTCTTGAGGACATATACGGGGCAAAAAGTATACCCCAGAGGAAAAATAAGGGTGCCTGTCGAATACAACGGCAAGAAAATATGGAAATTGTATCTCTACATTCTGCAAGATGGTGGACCACCGTTATTGGGACGTGAATGGATCAGAAAGATAAGTTTAGACTGGCACTCCATTCAGGCACTGACGGTGGCTGGTAAAAAGGATGACGACGTCACTCCTGGACGATTGTCAACAATCTTAGCTGACGCCAAAGAGGTATTTCAACAAGAACTGGGCACTCTTAAAGGCGGAACCGCCTCGATAAAAATAGAGGAGAATGCAATTCCCAAGTTTTTCAAAGCAAGACTGGTACCATATGCAATTCGCCCAGCCGTCGAGGCAGAGCTGGAGAATCTGGAGAATGCAGGCGTATTATCGAAGGTAGACTGGAGCGAGTGGGCGACACCCATCATTCCTGTCATGAAGAAAACGTTAAACAATAAGTCTGAGGAGCCAAGGAAGGTTCGCATCTGTGGGGTCTTCAAGGTGACGGTGAACCCAGTCCTTCACACAGTACAATATCCTCTTCCAAGGATAGAAGATATCTTTGCCTCACTATCTGGAGGGAAGCGTTTTACAAAAATTGACCTAGCACAAGCATATTTGCAGATGGAGGTTGAAGAATCCTCTAGGAAGTATCTCACGATAAACACTCACAAAGGTCTTTACCAGTATAATCGACTGGTATTCGGAGTAGCATCAGCTCCGGCGATATGGCAAAGAGCGATGGAACAAGTCCTGCAAGGGATTCTGGGGACTCAGTGTTACTTGGACGACATCCTAGTGACAGGTGAAGATGACAGTGAACACCTTGCCAACCTAGAGCAGGTGCTCGCTAGACTACGTGAACATGGGCTACGAGCCAATTGCCCCAAGTGCGAGTTTTTTAAGAAACAGATATCGTATTGTGGCCACATGATTGATGAAGAGGGGTTGCATAAGTCCCCTGACAAAATTGAAGCGGTAGTTAAGGCTCCAGCGCCTGAAAATGTGTTGCAACTGAGGTCATTCCTCAGATTGGTGAATTACTACCATAAGTTTTTGCCGAATATGTCCACAATTCTGCATCCACTGAACGCCCTACTACGAACGGGAGTAGCATGGAAATGGAGCGATGAATGTAAGCGGGCCTTTCAGAAGAGTAAGGACCTAATCACTTCAAGAGAAGTATTGGCTCACTACAACCCATCACTACCGATAAGACTGGCGTGTGATGCGTCTCCCTACGGCATTGGGGAGGTACTGTCACATAAATTCCTTGATGGTTCAGAGAGGCCGATAGCTTTTGCGTCACGCTCGTTAACTTCAGCCGAGCATAACTACGCCCAGATTGACAGAGAGGCCCTCAGCCTGGTGTGGGGGGTGAAGAAGTTCAATCACTACCTGCACGGTCAGAAATTTACTCTACTAACTGATCATCAACCTCTCGTCTCCATTTTCAACCCTCAGAAGGGCGTACCGATAATGACGGCACAACGGCTACAGAGGTGGTCCCTTTTCCTAGGGGCACACCAATATGACATCGAGTACAAAGGAACTAAACAGCATGGGAATGCTGATGGATTGTTGCGCCTACCGTTGCCGATGGTGGAAGAAGAACTGGCAGTGGATCCAGTGGAGTTATTCCACTCAACTATAGTCGAATGTCTCCCTGTGACGAATGCAAACATAGAAAAGGAAACACGAAATGACCCGACACTCTCCTGGGTCTATGATTTAACGGTGAAGGGATGGCCAGCACATGGCGAACCACTGCTGCCAGCATTCTCGCTGAGAAGAGAACAGCTGTCAGTGTGCAGAGGAACCTTGATGTGTGGATCCAGAGTAGTAATTCCACCCAAATTGAAGGATAGAGTGCTCAATGAGCTTCATGAGGGTCATCTGGGAGGGGTAAAAATGAAGAACTTAGCCAGAGCGTTTGTGTGGTGGCCGGGAATCGATAGAGAAATCGAAGAGATGACCAAGAGCTGTACAGGATGCCAGAAGGTCCAAAACGCCCCACCACAAGCCTCTCTACATCCATGGGAGTGGCCCTCATCTCCATGGCAAAGGGTGCACATTGATTTTGCTGGTCCCTTAATGGACTCGATGTTTTTAATTGCAGTGGATGCACATTCAAAGTGGCCAGAGGTAATAAAAATGTCCTCAACCACCACAGAAAATACTATCACAGTCTTACGAACCATATTCGCCAGGAATGGGCTGCCTGAACAGATTTGCTCTGACAATGGACCACAGTTTGTGTCTGAAGAGTTCCGGAAGTTCTTAAAGAACAATGGTGTTAAGCATTACACATCCGCCCCATATCATCCAGCCACTAATGGATTGGCCGAGAGGTTTGTTCAAACATTCAAGAAGGCTATCAAGGCAATGTGAAATGAAGATATACCCCTACAACACAAGGTGGATAACTTCTTGTTTGCCTACCGGAATGCGACACATGCGGTGACCAACCAAACTCCAGCCATGATGTTCTTCAATCGAAGACTGTGACGCCGCTTGGATTTGGTTAAGCCAAACATCAGAAGAGATGTGGAGAACAGGCAGTTTCAGAGTATGAATGAAAGGCCGACCAGGAGTTTTAAGATAGGTCAACCAGTTTTGGCCCGGGACTACCGCACAGAGAAATGGCAGCCAGGAACGATCTGTACACGGCAAGGACCTCTAATGTATACCATGGACATTGGAGAGAGCATTGTAAGATGCCATGCTGACCAGATTCTAGAATCACTGGAAAACGTCAACTCCACACCACGATCTGATACACCTGACGATGAAACCGAAGTACCAATTGCATCTACCTCAGAATCGGTGATATTGGAAGCAGACGAACCAAACAACGACATTGATCCCGACTCAACCTTGCCAGAAGAACCTGATATCCCAAAGAGGCGTTATCCAGACAGAATCAGGAAGCCTCCTCAAAGACTGAACTTATAATTGCTTAACTTCAACCAATGTATCTAGCAACCGTAGTTGTAATTGCAATTAGTTATTATTTAGTTGTTAAATGAATGTTATGTACTGTTTATCTAAAAGGGGAGGAATTGTTGTGTATGTACCTTTAAGGGAATAACTGGTCTCAGACTGCAGTACCGGCAGTGACCACCCCTGTATAAAAGGCCCTAGCAGGCTTCTGTAGTTTCAGTTTCCAGGTTGTCTCCATTCAGTAAAGACTTGTGATAATCAACTCCTGCAGTCCGTGTCTCAATTATACACGGACATAATCATTTGCAGCTTTGTTTTCTTTAGGTTAGGCTTGCCAACTTTCTTGGATTTGGATGAGACAGTACAGTTTTTGAGTGCATTGTCTTAGAAATTCCTAAAATGTAAATTGGACATAAAGGCCTGGATCACCTTCCTCAGGGCTGAGTTTCGGCAGGTGGCATTTTCACCTGCCCCTCCAAATCCACCCCACCCCCGGCCTCTTTTCCTGGGCTGACGCTCATTAGATGTACACGGTGGGCTCTCGGTGGATTCCCACCAGTGTCGGACAAGAAAGTCCAGGGACACCGTTGCAGCACGCAAAATCCAACGGGGGACCTCAAGGGGCTGAACTGCCCTGAAGACTGGAACGAGGCCACTGAAGGCCTCAGCCGAGACCAAGGCTTTCAGCACTAAGTCTCTGGGGCCATCTGGGTGGGTGGAGGGGTGGTAGATAAGGCGGTAAATGTACGGTGGGGCGGGAAAGTCAGTCGGGCCTCCAGACCTCGCCTCCCCATGCCACGCAGTGGGTGGGGAAGGAGTGGGTAACGGCAGTCCCTGCAGGGGCGTGGCAAGGGAAATCTCGGTCAGGTGAAGAGGTGGTACTAGGCCTCACTGCCCAAACCTTCTGAAATTCTCACCGCAGTCTCTGCTGATTTCGAGCAGGATCGCAGCGAACAATTCTCCCCAAGAGGTTAAGAACATAAGAACATAAGAAATAGGAGCAGGAGTAGGCCATTCGGCCCTTCGAGCCTGCTCCGCCATTCAATGAGATCATGGCTGATCTTCTGCCTCAACTCCATTCACCGGCCCTATCGCCACATCCCTTGGTGCCCTTACTAGTCAGAAATCTATCGACTTCTGTTTTGAATATACCCAATGACTGAGCCTCCACAGCCCTCTGGGTTAGAAAATTCCAAAGATTCACCACCCTCTGTGTGAAGAAATGTCTTCTCATCTCAGTCCTGAATGGCCTACCCTTTATCCTGAGGCTGTGGCCCCTGGTTCTAGACTCCCCAGCCAAGGGAAACATTCTCGCAGCATCCACCCTATCAAGCCCTGTAATAATTTTGTATGCTTCAATGAGATCCCCTCTCATTCTTCTGAATTCAAGAGAATACAGGCCTAGTTTACTCAATTTCTTCTCATATGATAGTCCCGCCATCCCAGGAATCAATCTCGTGAATCTTGGATGCACTCCCTCTACGGCAAATATATCCTTCCCTAGGTAAGGAGACCAGAATTGTACACAGTACTCCAAGTGTGGTCTCACCAAGGCCCTATATAATTGGAGTAAGACTTCTTTACTCCTGTACTCAAATCCTCTTGTAATTAAGGCCAGCATACCATTTGCCTTCCTAATGGCTTGCTGCACCTGCACATTCACTTTCAGTGATTCATGTGCAAGGACACACAGGTCCCTTTGAGCATCTGCATTCCCCAATCTTTCACCATTTAGGAAATACTCTGCCTTTCTGTTTTTTCTACCAAAGTGGATAAATTCACATTTATCCACGTTAAAATCCATCTGCCATGTTCTCGCCCACTCATTGAGCCTGTCGAGTTCCCCTTGAAGCCTCTTCACATCCTCTTCGCAACTGACGCTGCCACCTAGCTTTGTGTCATCAGCAAATTTGGAAATGTTACATTTAATCCCCTCATCCAAATCACTGATATAGATTGTGAATAGCTGGGGCCCAAGCACCGATCCTTGCGGTACCCCACTAGTCACAGCCTGCCATCCTGAAAAAGACCTGTTTATCCCTACTCTTTGTTTTCTGTCTGTTAACCAATTCTCAATCCATGCTAGTACATTACCCCCAATTCCATGTGCTTCAATTTTGTTCACCAACCTCTTGTGTGGGACCTTATCGAAGGCCTTCTGAAAATCAAAATACACCACATCTACCAGTTCCCCTTTGTCTACTCCACTAGTTACATCCTCAAAGAACTCCAATAGGTTTGTCAAACAGGACTTCCCTTTCATAAATCCATGTTGACTCTGCCCAATCTTACTAATAGTTTCTAAGTGCCCAGTTATTGCATCCTTTATGATAGATTCCAGCATTTTCCCAACTACTGATGTGAGGCTAACAGGTCTGTAGTTCCCCGTTTTCTCTCTCCCTCCTTTCTTAAATAGCAGGGTTACATTTACTATCCTCCAATCTGCAGGAACCGTTCCAGAATCTATAGAATTTTGGAAGATGACACCCAATGCGTCCACTATCCCAATGGCCACCTCTTTCAAAACCCTAGGATGTAGGTCACCCACTGTAGGGGGTGGCGGATGCTTGTGTTGCTTGGCGCGTGCGTGCGCCCAGTCAGTTATGCCTCTGTTTTGTGAGCGGTTCGAATCGCTCCCATGCCCCTGGATTCTAGACACCGGACTTAGGTACAAGGCAGCGGTACAGAGAAGACTCGAGTAGACAGGTGGTTGGATGCAAACAAAACCAAGATTTTATTGGAGAGGAAAACTTAATACAATCTCATGGAAAAGAATTACTAGTGTACACTTCTACGGGCAAAAATTACAAGAGAATCATAATAATACTTATACTTATGCAGGGAATGGGGAACACATGGCACATCGAGGGAAAACAACTATCTTAACAATCCCCTTATCCTTAACCCACCTCCTATACCTAACTAGATTAAGCTGTGAGGGGTCAGAACTTCATGCTCACCAATCAAAAGGTTTGGTTGACTCAAAACAGCGGTTGGGTTCGGGGTTCGCTCTTGGTGCTCTCTGGAGCCTGCCGTCATCACGTGGATTTTGGGCGCTGCAAGGGTGTTGTCCAGGTTCACGTACCCCAACGTTAAAGTCTGTGTTTGGGTACTTTACCTTGCAGGGATGATTCTTCGTCGACAGCGGCCAGTTTGAGTTGGTGTGCAGATATTCGAAGGTCGGTCGAGGCTGAAGGCCCGATGATTCGAAGCCTCCCCTTGTTTGCTCTTCTTCAGCCGGTCTGCCCCTCGGTGGTTTTCCCTGCTCCCCTCGTCACGTCCCGCCTCGCCTGGCCTGAATTTGTCCGTGTTCACCCAACCCGGTGCCGGGGCAGTTCCAGATGGAGTAGGAAAAAGGGCACGGGCAAAGGCCAGGGGGCAATCGTGGGACGGGGAAAGAGCAGCAGCCATAAGGGCGAGGGGCCGAGGAACAGCACCAGCACACCAACCAACGAACGCACCTGACGATCTTGGACACCAACTCACGAACTCTCCATCTTCACGAACCTACTCAATGCTACCCGGGGCCTTCAATTATACCTTTGTCGAAAACCCTTATCTGCGCACCAAATCAGGTTAGTTCTTTGTTTTAATTTTGCGGGCTAGTTTAAAATAATAGTAGCAATCCATACTAACTGGGTTTTAGATGGCCGGTAATCACATCCACCGGTCCGATAATTGGCTTGTATAGTCCTGAAAGTTCCTTGATGCGCCTTGTCCGGCCTCGATGGCTGTGTTAATCTGTTTCCAATAATATATGCAGACTGTTTGATGGCCTTAACTATAGGCCTAAACTGAATTTAGATTATGTCTCCAATTCGGTCTAATGCATAATTCAGAGTCCTGTCTGGTTCCAAAATACAAAGTTTCTCTTCACAGTAAGCCTGCAGCCTTAGTTTCGATTTCTCCCAAGCTGTCTGCATTACAGAATCCATTTTAGAATCCCACAGGCTTTCTGCCACGAGGCACGGACGCCATCTTGGGTACACTCTTTAATTTAAAATGTCCACGCAGGGTCCCGTTTATTAATGACAACCTTCGGGCAAATGCAGAAATTTTGCGAATCTTACATTCCTCCCTGTGATACTAAAACTTGCTTGAAGTATCATACATTTAAAGTGAGCACAAATTTTCTGACCCTCCACAGTCAACTTTCCCCTGTAATTACTTATCTAATATACCCACGACACATGCACTTCCCATTCCGCGAAAATGTAGTGTACATCAGCATACAGAGAGTAAAATTACAGACTTTACACACTCATCCAAGCATGGAGGGGGTCTAACACCCCTGCACCACTTGTTACACATATCTTTATTAAACCGCATCACAAAAAAACAACAAAAGAAACACTTTTAATTAAAATGGCAAACACAAAGAAACGACAATCCTTTACTTATAATACAGGGAAAAGACTTAAACCGGCGTATCCTCCTCCACCTTTACATAATGCTCCTTCCAAAACCTCTGGTTTCGGAATTCTGACCACCGACCTTTTCCTTTGCACTGAACACAAACTAAATACAACACTATCCCTAACTGGCAAACCATGAGAATGTGGGAAGCCAGTCTAATCCACGAAGGGACCTCTATATTACTGAAAATGTTCCACCAGGGTGGAGTCACAATATCCAATATCTTAGTCCCTATCTCTACTGTTTTCTGTTCGAGTGTATAAAAATGTTTCTGCGAAACTATAACGGCTTTGAGTATTTTGGTCAGATGTTCAGGGAGAGGGGGAATTTCATAGCCAAAGTGCGCTACGTACTTCTGCAAGTTCGTAAAATTCTCCTGCACAGTGAGGTGAACAGTGGAGAGTTCAGGAATGGGGACAATTCGCTTCTGGGCCTCTTGAACTTCTGCCTTGGGTTTAAAACAGAAACTGCTGTCACTAACCGGACACCAGCTATGTTGTCCATGCAGGTAGTGAGACGCGCCGGTGGTGACACAATGGGCTGGATTTTCCTAAGCCCCTGGAGTCGGGTTGGAGGCATGCGGGCGATAAAAATCGGAGATCCGGGGGTCCCGCCCCATCCCGCCTCCAACCCGCCTCCATGTCAATTTCATAGGAGTCGGGTTGCCGACAAGTGCTGGAACCCGACTCCCAGAGGCGGGAAGGGATTAAAGGCAATTAAACTGCCTGTTAACAGGTAGTTAACAGGTAGTTTTCTGCCTATTCGTGATTTTTATTGCTGGTTTGTGGGCTTTCCGACAGCTCCAAACCACGAAAAGTTTTCGAGGTGGGACGTGGGTCCGAGGTCTTGGAGGGGTCGAGATGCCCAGTGTTCAGGTGAGTGAGGGGTGCAGGAGTGCAAAGGTAAGTGTTTTGCAAGTGTTTAAAGTGTTTAAATAAGTTTAACTTACTTTTACTTACCTTTACAGGAGTCCTGCATTCCGGTGTCGGGAGTCGGCTGCAAGAACCACAGAAGCTCCGATTTTTAAAAAAAAATCAGCTTCTTGGTTTCTGCAGCAAAATGATTTTAAAGTTATCCTGAGAAAGGACTGAGGCTGAATTAGCAGTTTTTCAGTGCTTGACAGCTTCAAACAGCTGTTAAACACTGATATTTCATCTGCCAAAAGCTTTTGACAGATGAAATGTCAATCTCTGACGTCACCTGTTGCCGGGTGGCCCTTAATTGGCCTGCTGAGCCCACAGGGCGGGCTCAACAAAGTCAATCAGAGGAAAATCCAGTGGGTTGGCCACATCTCCATGGAGGCGGGACAACAAGCCCGAATGTGGGTTTCCCACCTCCAACCCGCCCCCGTAGCAAAATCCAGCCCAATATGTCCCACCCCCCTATATATGCTACCTGCGGGAAAACATGGCCTTGTGCCATTGCCTCCATGGTACAATTTATAGGCTTCGCGTCGGCAGCTCTGAAC
This sequence comes from Somniosus microcephalus, assembly GCF_052327205.1. NCBI lineage: Eukaryota > Metazoa > Chordata > Chondrichthyes > Squaliformes > Somniosidae > Somniosus > Somniosus microcephalus. Next base: position 18,506,735 of record NC_141000.1, on the reverse strand, counting down.
CCACACTGCGGTTTCGAAAAGGCATTCAAGTGCTGGGGACACAGGATTATGTGTGCTCCCCGGCTTCTGCACCCTGAAAGATCAGTACCTGTCATAGCGTGCTCCCACTTAATGATGAAAGGCGGGTCCACTGTGAAACGAATGTGTGCACTCCCTTGAATGACTCCAATGTCCTCAACCCTGTACACCGGTGCGGGTCGGGCTGTCCTACCCATGACCGGCATCCTAACTACTACACCCATGATTGTGTGGTTGGACCGCCCACAATCCACGGGGACTGGATATGCTTTGGAGGCCAGCCAGAGTTGACACGGGCTCAATGCATTCTCAAAAGGGTGGAGGGCTGCGAGGTGCTTGTTGCTAATCCAGGAGGGGACCAAACCTTGTTTTAAATCCTCCAGATTACTGCGGCCCTCACCCAGTAACCACGCCCCATATAACATGCACACCTCATTCTGCGCAGCTTGGTCAGAAGCATTTCTGTCCTCCCATATGAGAGCATTTACGGTCTTTGCGTGCTTTTCCAACTCGGCTATGATCTCCTTTAAATGGACCGTCATGGCCTGGTCCTCATGCAACTCCGAGCCCACTACCTTGTTCTCATCCAGCAATATCCTTTTTAACTGTGTTTTTAAACCGTTTATCTGGGTCTGCAGCTTTATGTCATCCAAGCTGTTGATGACAGAGGACCCAGTATTAAACGCAGTAAAAATATCATTCCATACACCCCTTCTTTGTCTCCCTGCATTGCCTAAAAATTCTCGGTGTGTGGGGTAGAGTTCGGCCTTGTCCACGTAGGCAAAGTCGAACTCATAAAACTTCTTGAGCATGTCCTTTAATAGGGCCTGGTATAGCTGCTCTGTTTCTTTGGGGCACCACTCTGGTAACTGTACCTCCGTGAGATTTAAAATCACGGAGGCCACCGCGTAGTGTACCCCCTGGCACAGCACCTGATCGGTGGGGACTAGTACCAACCCATTCCCTGGTCCCTTGGTGGCGGTGGGGCAATCTTCCCTGGATAACCTTGCCGCCTGCACCGTGGGCGGGGGCTTACGGGGGCGGGTTACCAGCTCAGAGGCGTTGACCGGGATCTGGGAATACGGGACCGCACACACCTTCCGGCTGGCATCCCACCTTATCCCCTTCCTGGTGTCGTGCCACTGCTGGTAGAACATAATGGATATGCCTGCGGGGCAGACCGTCTCTGACCCCCACATACAGATGTAAATCCCTTGATCCGGTTCCCACCACTTGTCCCAACACACGCTTAGTCCTCCATGAGTCCCTGTAATCGTCCGATGGGTGTTGTTTCCCAATCGTTCCCACTCGACATCGGGGTTCCTCATGTCCTTGCTCAACTTCCTGAGCCACCACCACCTATACAGTGGAATGTGTCCTTTACACGTCAAACATATTCGCTTTCCAACGGTGACGCTGACCCTCGTGGTAATGACTCATACCCGGGGGCACAGGAGGGAGGCTTCCCCGTACGTGAATCTGGTTTGGCTGGAGTACTGAGATGAATTGGACCCCAACCATCCTGGCCACCTTCCCTTGTGGAAGTAGACGGTGGTCTCCTCCGCATCCCGTTCACCGTTCCCATCGATCGCTAGGGGCGCCTTGTCTCCCGAACACCCGTAGATGTGGGAGTCTTGGACGTCACCCCTCCTCTCCACACTCATCCCGATCAGGGCGAATAGGATCACGATCCATTCCATCCCGAAAATCTTTCTGCAAAAAGATGTAAAAACATGCAGCCAGGTCCCAAAGAGATTCTCTGGCTTGGTGAGGCATGGTCGGGTCCTGCGACCTCGACCCAAATATATACTCTTAATTAACAGACTACTTACATAAGACTACCCATCACCTTATTTAACTTAAATTATAAACACCCAAACTTAAGCTAAATAATTACACTTTACTTAAAACTTAAACTTAAACTAAAACTATGTACATCCGCCGCCCGTCTCCGGGCGACCAGGCTAATCCCTGGTCGGACTGCGGCTCGCCGCTGCTCCCGGCGTGACCGCACTGTTGGTCCCCCGCAGCCCGTGGCTGCTGGCTGAGGACCTCTGTCTTTGGACCTCTCCCTGGCTCGCGGGGCAGCCCTTGGTAACTGGAGGGCTGGTGACCATGGCTTTCTCGGCTGGGGCATCCGTGGGGACCTTCTGGGGGCTTTGGCGGGTGGGGCTGTCTTGGCCGCTGGGCCTTTTACCCGAACCGCTGCTCCCCCAGGCTTGACCCCTCCCGAACCTGGGCTGGGGGCAGGTAACTTTTCACTGCCTGCTGCTGCGAGCTGAGAGTCTCCGACCCCAGGTCCCATGGCTGGGCCCGGGGCGGGGTTTTCGACCTCAGGTTCCTCCCTCTCTACACCTGGGTTAGGGGCAGGGTTTTCGCCCTCAGGTCCCTCCCCCTCGTCTGGATCCCAGAAGAGTGGGGGAGTGTCCCAACCGATGGGCGGGATGGTTCCTCCCTTCAAACAAGCCACAGCGCCTGCCCGTGCAGTCTGTGAACTCGCTCCTGCTGCGGGCTGAGGATCTTTACCCTCAGATCTTTTCCTAACTGGCTGTTTTCCCCTTTCAGGCTGAAACAGCTTACACTGGTTGATATAACCAGCGGCCTGTTTTAAAACCTGTGTTGAAGGCTCGTCCGTTGCCCCGAACGGACCTTCTAGGGGCTTCCCCCTCCCTTTCCTCACCGGGACGGTCTTACAGATGGGATCTTGGGTTCGGACCTGCTTTAGGTCCGGGGCCAAAACTACCCCCGTGTGCCTCCCTTGTCCCGGACTGCGGCTTCCGGACCTTCCCTACAGGGATCCCATAACTCTCCTTCCCTAGCCCTCTGCTCGGCCACCTCATGGGTCCCTTGGTTATCCTCCCACATGGTAGGGAGGGATCCCAAAAGCTTGGCCAATAGTTTGACCATTTCCCCAGCCTGCTCGTTCCCTGCGGCTCCCATTGGGCTAAATGGGACCTCGTTAGACCCGGGTGGATTGGTCGGGTCTTCCGGAGGGACCACCGTGCTGGAAGCTCCAGTGTCCACCAAATATCTCCCCTGCACCGTCTCCAACCGCATCTTAACACAGGGCCTGCTCCCCTCATTGTTTTCAAAGGGACACAGGTCGACAGGCTGCGCTGGTTCTAGTCAGGGCTGTGGGTTGGATGGGGCTGACGAGGTCAGAGCACTGGTGGTGGCTGCTACTGCCCCTGGCCAGTCAATATGGACCTCATGGCATCCAAAAATGACTCGACCTCTGCGGGAGGGAGTCCTGCCCTCGCCTTTTGGGCTGGGGCTGTGGAATTCTTTCCCTTGTTATCCTTCTGCCAGTGACCATCCTTCCCACACCCATCACAATTCGCCTTTGTGTTGGGGGGGGTTACTCCCTTCCTGGTGCCACTCTTTCCTACCCGTTCCGGGTTTTACCTCATGCACCTTTCCCTTGGGTGGGTGTGCATCGGTTGCCCTGCCGTTTTTGTAGGCTAGGGTTAGCTGCCTAATTACCGTGAGCTCTGTGGTATGGGGATCTTTGGGGTTGAACCAGGCTTCTGCCTTGGCCCGGGCCTGTGGCAAGCTGTTCGCCACCAGGCACCGGAGCCAATGCATCAGGGAATCCCCATTCAGGAACGTCCGGCCTGGCATCCCCGGGCAAGCTTTCCGGTACACTGGCCACAGCCGGTCCGCAAAAGCCTGCAGGGTTTCCCCAGAAAGCTGGATCGTCTTCTCCACACGAGAGAAGGGGCTTCTCTCATCCATCCCCATGGCCTCTAGAACTGCGTTTCTAAGCTCCTCGTACCTACTCTTCCCCCTTTTATACTCGTCAGAGAGGGATTGGAGGAGATTATTCTCCAGGGAGAATAGCAGCATTTTGGCCTTCTCAGCGTCGTCACAGTTGTTGACGCTGGCGGTCTGCTCTATTTCCCTGAAGTGGATCGAGGGGTCTCCCTTTGCGGAAAGCTTCGGGATATGGTTGACCATAACCCTGAGCTGTTGGGTGTTAAAGGGTAACACAAACTGGTTTTGGAGGGGTCCCTCATTGTCACCGTTGGTGGGTGGGCCGAACCTCCGATGCCGTGCTGGGCACATCGGTCCTGGCTCTGGCCTCTCGGGCGGGGGTTGCTCTACCTCCAACTCCACCTCGGCTCCACTTCGGGTTCCACCACCGGTTCCACCCCCCTTTGCTGCCAAACCTCACTGAAACTTGGCGCTACGGGTGGTGGCCGTGAGGTCTCCTCTCTCTCAACCGGGTCGTCCCTAGGCACTACTGGTGACGTTGGAACTGTCCTCCCCTTGTTCCCCATAAAATCTGCCTGGCCTGCCTTTGGGCTTATGAGGCATACCATGCCTTTTGCCCTCCGGAGGGCCCGGCTCAGATTTTCTATCCTCTCTTTACAGGGGCCGTGGTCTGTCTCCTAAAACCCCTGTTCATTTGCTAGCTTATAAGCGGCTTTTACCTCCTGCACTCTCTCTTCCTGTTCCCTGATCTACCTTGCCAAGTGGGCGTTTTTCTCCAACAACCATAACTCATTTCCCTTGGCCTCAGTGATTTGGCACCATAGGTATTCCAACTGGGCCTTGTGTTCTCCTACTAAATGTACTCTCTCTTGGATCAAAGCCTGCAAAGCTACTAATAACTTGTCCCCTGCGAGAGCCTTATCCTGGATCTCCAGGGCTGACTCCCTTAACTCGACTGCCTGTGCTGCAACGAGCCCGTCCAAGAGCTGGACCTGCTTTTTAAAGCACATCAGCCAAACTGCCTTTTCTAAGGACTTCTTGTGTTCCTTTCCCTCTGTCCACTTAGCAGCTGCATCTATCAGGCGCCCAGCCCTTAGCAGAGTGGTGATCCGCTTCTTAGTGATATTCACCTTGCTAAACACATAATCAGAAATCCTTTCCTCCATCACGGTTCGCTCATCCAAACCACTGTCCGCTGCATCGCAACCTTGTTGCCGGTGTCCTGCCGCGGTCACCATTTCTGTAGGGGGTGGCGGGTGCTGGTGTTGCTTGGCGCGTGCGCCCAGTCAGTTATGCCTCTGACTGTTTTGTGAGCGGTTCGAATCGCTCCCACGCCCCTGGGTTCTAGACACCGGACTTAGGTACAAGGCGGCGGTACAGAGAAGACTCGAGTAGACAGGTGGTTGGATGCAAACAAAACCAAGATTTTATTGGAGAGGAAAACTTAATACAATCTCATGGAAAAGAATTACTAGTGTACACTTCTACAGGCAAAAATTACAAGAGAATCATAATAATACTTATACTTATGCAGGGAATGGGGAACACACGGCACATCGAGGGAAAACAACTATCTTAACAATCCCCTTATCCTTAACCCACCTCCTATACCTAACTAGATTAAGCTGTGAGGGGTCAGAACTTCATGCTCACCAATCAAAAGGTTTGTTAGACTCAAAACAGCGGTTGGGTTCGGGGTTCGCTCTTGGTGCTCTCTGGAGCCTGCCATCATCACGTGGATTTCGGGCGCTGCAAGGGCGTTGTCCAGGTTCGCGTACCCCAACATTAAAGTCTGTGTTTGGGTACTTTACCTTGCAGGGATGATTCTTCGTCGACAGCCGCCAGTTTGAGTTGGTGTGCAGATATTCGAAGGTCGGCCGAGGCTGAAGGCCCGATGATTCGAAGCCTCCCCTCGTTTGCTCTTCTTCAGCCAGTCTGCCTCTCGGTGGTTTTCCCTTCTCCCCTCGTTGCGTCCCACCTCGCCTGGCCTGAATTTGTCCGTGTCAGCCCGACCCGGTGCCGGGGCAGTTCCAGATGGAGTAGGAAAAAGGGCACGGGCAAAGGCCAGGGGAAAGAGCGGCAGCCACGAGGATGAGGGGCCGAGGAGCAGCACCAGCACACCAACCAATGAACGCACCTGACGATCTTGGACACCAACTCATGAACTCTCCGTCTTAACGAACCTACTCAATGCTACCTGGGGCCTTCAATTATACCTTCGTCAAAAACCCTTATCTGGGCGCCAAATCAGGTTAGTTCTTTGTTTTAATTTTGGCGGGCTATTTTTAAAATAATGGTAGCAATCCATACTAACTGGGTTTTAGATGGCCGGTAATCACATCCACCGGCCCGATAATTGACTTGTATTGGCCTGAAAGTTCCTTGATGGGCCTTGTCCGGCCTCGATGGCTGTGTTAATCTGTTTCTGATAATATATGCAGACTGTTTGATGGCCTTAACTATAGGCCTAAACTGAATTTAGATTTTGTCTCCAATTCGGTCTAATGCATAATTCAGAGTCCTGTCTGGTTCCAAAATACAAAGTTTCTCTTCACAGAAAGCCTGCAGCCTTAGTTTCGATTTCTCCCAAGCTGTCTGCGTTGCAGAATCCATTTTAGAATCCCACAGGCTTTTTGCCACGAGGCATGGACGCCATCTTGGGCACCCCTTTTAATTTGAAATGTCCATGCAGGGTCCCGTTTATTAATGACAACCTTCGGGGAAATGCAGAAATTTTGCAAATCTTACACCGGTCCTTGAGATTTATCGACTTTTACTCCCATTAATTTTGCTAGTACTGTTTTTTTACTAATAATAATTTTTTTAAGTTCCTCATTCTCGCCACACCCTTAGTTTTCTCGTATTTCTGGGAGGTTTTTTGTGTCTTCCTCCGTGAAGACAGAAACAAAATATTTATTTAACTTCTCTGCCATTTCTTCATTCCCCATTATAAATTCTCCCGTCTCTGACTGTAAAGGACCTACATTTACCTTCGCCAGTCTTTTCTTTTTAACATACCTATAGAAGCTTTTACACTCCATTTTTATATTTTTCGCTAGTTTGTGCTCATATTCCATATTCCCTTTCTTTATCAATTTCTTGGTCCCCCTTTGCTGATTTCTAAAAAGATCCCAATCGTCAGGCTGACCGCTTTTTCTGGCAACTTTATAAGCTTCCTCCTTTGACTTAATACTAGCTTTAATTTCTTTTGTTAGCCATGTTAGGATCACTTTCCCTTTTGGGTTTTTATGCCCTAGAGGAATATATGTTTGTTGCAAATTATGCATTATTTCCTTGAATGTTAGCCATTGTATGTCCACCTTCATACCTTTTAGTGTAGTCTCCCAATCTACCGTGGCCAACTTGTCCTTCATACCCTTGTACTTTCGTCTGTTTAGATTGAAGACAGTTTCAGATTGGACTACATCACTCTCAACCTTGATATAAAATTCAATCATATTATGGCCACTTGTCCCTAAAGGCCCCTTTACCACAAGATTATTGATTAGCCCTTTCTCATTATTTTTAAATAAAGTCAATTTTTCCAATTACATCTTGTCTTTTATTGGATGTGTTTGTTATTTTGTTAAGTTTTTAAATCATTTTTTATCCTCTGCATAACAAGCTACAGAACGCTTGCTATGATCTCACACTCTGCCCCAATTCTATCCTGCTCCATGTCTGTTTTTGGACTTGGCAAAATGTGGTAATCCTGAACCCACGCAGTAACATCCACAGCAGGTCAGAGGGCATCTCCATTAGGAATTGGAACAATAAGAGTATCTACAGGACTGGAAAGGCATTGTGATCCATCAGGGTAGGCTCAGTTCCTGGCAACTATGATATTCCACAATACCTCTCATCCCCCACTATCAGTTCTTCACCAGTTACTTATTCAACTCACTCTTGAAATTGCTGATGCAATCACTCCCTTGGCAGTCCATCCCCTACACTCACTACCCTCCGTATCAAAGTAGTTAATGGGATTGGAATGTGCTGGAGAATTTAAGGAAGTAAAAAAAAATTGTATTTTTTATTTTCTGTTTCTAAAACTGGTTCTATTTTCTGATTTGTAATTTAGATCACTTTACTATTTTGTCTGTCTGCACTTGCAGCATTGTGTCCAGCTTTGCTCCTACACATGGCGATGAATCTTGAGTGCAGAGGAGGGCAATAAGGAACATATCTAAATGTAGATCACTTGGTTATGAGGCTGGGATCAAAGGGCTAGAAATTCAGTTGGTTGCGCCAGCCATTAGCGCCTTAGGAGGAGTAGATGTCGAGCGCTAGGCGCTTAGCGCCCGGGCGCAGCGCGATCTGCGCCTCGCCCCAACTTCAGTAGACATTTTGCGCCGGCGCAAAGTCTTTGCGCGCGCTCAGCTGCGCGCGCAGATCATGACGTCATTTCCTCGTGCAACGCCCTTTGTGCGCCCCCAACCGGAACTTCAGTCGCGCCAGCCCATTGTGCGCCTGGCGTCCCTAGCGACTGTTGAGTGGAACGGTGCTCAGCCGATGCGGGCCGCGGGGAGCGCAAATTAAAGGGCACTTCACCTGCACTATAAAATCTGCCATTTTGCAGCACTCATTCTTATGAAACGGATCTTTGGAGAGAGACCAAGGTAGAGAGCTTACTGCTTTGGCCCAACACTAGGACAGGTACTTCTGGCTTCAGGCCACAGCTTTGCAATTGTCTTTGCCTTCATTCATATCTCATTGTTTGCCAGCATATTATGGGGGCTGCAATGGGTGTCAACGCTGGCTTTCACAATTACATCCAAAGGGCTCACAGACGCCGTGAGAGAGTGCGAGCCCCGGCTAGACGGAGAGGGGGCAACAGGCATCGCCAAGGGAGGCCTTACCCACCCAGGGTCTACCGCCAGCAGTTCTCCTATCTCAACATGTCTGACGACCAGTGTGTTAGGAGGCTGCGATTCCGAAGGGAGGTGGTCACAGAGATCTGCCAGCTGCTTCGGAGAGATCTGCAGCCACAACTGAGGTGCAGGACGTCTCTGTCGGTGGCAGTGAAGGTGACGGTGGCTCTCAACTTCTATGCCACCGGCTCCTTCCAATCCACTGCTGGGGACATTGCTAACATCTCCCAGTTCGCCGTGCATTGCTGCATCCGCCAGGTGACCAATGCCCTTTTCAGAAGGAGACGTCAGTTCATCTCCTTCCCCATGACCCTGGACAAGCAGCAACAGCGTGCAATGGGATTTGGAAGAATAGCGGGCTTCCCCATGGTGCAGGGCGCCATTGACTGCACGCATGTGGCTTTGCGGGCCCCTCTGGAGAATGCCGAGGAATACCGCAACCGGAAGGGCTACCATTCGCTGAACGTGCAGCTGGTGTGTGACCACAGGCAGCTCATCCTAGCTGTCAATGCCCGCTTTCCAGGCAGCAGCCACGATGCCTTCATCCTGCGACAGACTACTGTGGCTGACATGTTCCAGGCACAGCCTCACCCACGAGGATGGCTTATCGGGGACAAAGGCTAGCCTTTGTGTACCTGGCTGATGACCCCGCTCCGCGCGCCCAGGACCCCTGCTGAAGAGGCATACAACGAGAGCCATCAAGCGACCAGGAACATCATCGAACAAACAATCGGCGTCCTGAAGCAACGGTTCCGCTGCCTGGATCGTTCCGGCAGAGCCCTGCAGTATGCTCCGGAGCGAGTCTCCCATTTCGTGGTCGTTTGCTGCATGCTGCACAACCTAGCTATCCGCAGGACTCAGGCATTGCCACCACAGATTGGAGCACCACCTCAGGAGGAGGAGCAGGAGGAGCAGGAGGCGGAGGACCAGCACAGGAGGGAGGCACAAGGTCCAAGGGCCGCCCGTCGGCGGCTTATTGAACGTAGGTTCTAGGCCCCCTCTCAGGGAATGGCTTGTGCCAATGAAAGAACATGAATGCAGCCACTCCGCAAGCCCTCAGCCGGTCAAGGCAACAAAAACTTCAAAGTTCAAACATGGACAATCTGATTGAAGAAAATTGTTTATTCCACAAACTCTGTGCCCTTCCCACATGACAAACAAAAACAGAAAAAAAAAACCAAAAACAGTCAGACACATAACTCGCTCCCACAACCTGGAGAGGATTAACAAAACAGTGAAACAAAAATGACCATCATCCTCGGCCTTCATAAAAACAAACACAACATCCTCGGCCTTCATAAAAACAAACTCAACATCCTCGGCCTTCATAAAAACAAACACAACATCCTCGGCCTTCATAAAAACAACACATTTGCCCACACCTTCTACTTTTTGTCCCGCGAGGGCGATGCCTTGCGCATACTTGTGCGGCCCCTGCCCGCCCTGCTGCTCCTCCTCAATTGGAGCCCAGTGGCTGCAGCAAGGCTGGGGGAAGGCTCCTGAGGGGCACATGGCGAGACGGCAGATGCCCTTGGGGGTCGGCCTGCACGAGCTCTGGCCCTCGAGGGGCCGGCTGGTGACTGCTGCAGCTGTGGCTGGGCGGCATCAGTGTGTCCAGCAGCTGGTGGCAGCTGCACTGGTGGAGTGGCAGTGTCGGCTGCAGGAATGGGGGCAAGCTGGCTGATGGCAGGCGCTCGCTGGTCGCCTGATACAGTGGCAGTCGCCTGGGCCAGCACTGCAGCATGCGCAGCAAACTGCTGAAGGACAGCCCGCTGGGCAGCTGCAGGGCGGCGGGTGCCCTGGCGATGCCTGGCTGATGCAGCCAGTGTGGCACCAGTTAGTGCCCGTGCTGCCCTGGTCTGTGACCGCATAAGACCAGCCAGTGACTGGACGGCACGACTGAGCACTTGGGTACTCGCCGACTGTGCTGCCCCGAATTCCTCCACACTCCCAGCCAGTGACTGGACGGCACGAGTGAGCACTTGGGTACTCGCCGACTGTGCTGCCCCGAATTCCTGCAGACTCCTGGCCTGTGCTGCCCCAAATCCCTCCACACTCCGAGCCAGTGACTGTATGGAGTCAGGCATCCGTGCCACTACCCCCATGAGCTCCGTGTGCCTGCGCTCCGAGTCGACGGCCATTTCCTCTAGGAGGCGCACCTCCTCTGCGCTGACCGTCGCAGGACTGGGGGCCGCACTCACCCTCTGGGGAGAAGGCCGCCGAGCTTCCCCACCCCTCCCGCATTGCTGCAGGCCGCTGGGCCCAGGAACTTCACTCTCCTGCGACCCTTCCCCCAGGCTCCCCTCCAGGGAAGACGTGTCCCCTACATCGCCATGGGCTGCCGCGGCAGAGGGTGCCACTGATGGGCCGGCTACCTCTTTCTCCTCCTCCTCCTCCTCTTCCGAGGGGCTGTCACTGGCAGCTTCTGGGCCCGCCTCCTCACCTGGCGATTCACCATCTGAAAGCAGGAAGGCACAAGAGTAGCTTTAGAGTGAGGACAGGGCGTCAGCGAGGGAGGCATGAGTGGTGCCATTCACCGCATTGGTCGGACAGTGGCAAAGGATGTTGATCTGATGCGCAAGTGGAACGAGAGAGGTCCAAAAGGTGATGTCCTTACCATTGGTGCCCAGAACAGGGTCGGCATCTCCAGTGGCAACGGGGCCAATCAGACGGACTCCCATAATGCGCTCCACGCGCTGGTCTAGGTCGGTGAGCTCCTGGTGCTGAGGTCGGCCTCCACCAGTCCCAATCTGGCTATGCCTGTTGTTAGCCAGCTTGGCCTGCAAGAGAAAGGACGGCCTCTAAGTACGGTGTGTAGCCCTGATCTTGTCTGCACTGCCTCCCATGGTCGAATAGCTTGGCCATTGTGTAGCACTGATCTTGTCTGCACTGCCTCCCATGGTCGAATAGCTTGGCCAGTGTGTAGCCCTGATCTTGTCTGCGCTGCCTCCCATGGTCGAATAGCTTGGCCAGTGTGTAGCCCTGATCTTGTCTGCACTGCCTCCCATGGTCAAATAGCTTGGACAGTTTGTAAAGTGCAGAATGTGCAATTGATGCGCATGCCAGTCCCATAGCTGCTGGATGAGGGCTGGCCATTAGGGCTTTCAGGTCCCTTTGTCCATAATGTGAGGTGCACATGCAAGGATGAGGAGGACACTGGAAAGGGAACTCACCCTGACAATCCGAGTGAGGTCGTTGAACTTTTTCCTGCATTGTACAGGATTCCTGGCAACCACACTGTTGGATGTCACCCTGTTGGAGACCTCCCTCCAGGCTTTGCGGTAGACGCTGGGCACCGGCTTCTTGCCACTGTCAGGGAACAAAACATGGCGTCTTCGCTCCACTGCGCTAACCAGCAGCCTCAGGTCACCTTCGCTAAAGCGCAGCGCTCTCTCCCAGGCCTTCTGCATCGTCCTGGGCGGTAAAGAGTTGCAGCAGCAGTGCTCAGGCCTAGGTGGAGGGCTGCAGTGTCCAGGGCGTGGCAGCCAAACAAATCGACCCTTCCCCCTTTAAGAGATGGCCGGCGCCAGCGTGTCTGCCGTCAATGAAGAAATCACCGCACCTGCGCTGCGCCCGGCCTCGGCGGTATAGCTCAGCACCGCCGGCTTAGCGCCTAAAGATAGTCGTGCATCGCCAGTTTTAGCGCTGCAGCAACCTCTTAGGGCGATGCTACTGAATATCGGCGAAGTGGCCTCGACTTTGCGCCGGGCGCAAACTTCAGCGGCCGCCCGACTTTACCGCCCCAAAAGTGGCTATACTGAATTTCTAGGCCAAAGAGCTATTCATTTCAGAGAAAAGTCGGCTCGAGAGACAGAGAGAGGGAGAGAGAGACAGACATATGATTGAGGTTTTCAAAATTATAAACAGTTAGGCCTAGAAATTCAGTATAGCCACTTTTGGGGCGGTAAAGTCGGGCGGGCGCTAAAGTTTGCGCCCGCCGGAAAGTGGAGGCCACTTCGCCGATATTCAGTAGCTTTGGCCAAGGAGTTTGGGCGAGCGCTAAAACTGGCGTTGCACGCCTATCTTTAGGCGCTAAGCCGGCAGTGCAGAGTGATACCGCCGAGGCCGGGCGCAGCGCAGGTGCGGTCATGTTTTGATTGACAGCAGACGCCCGACGCCGGCCAGCTCTTAAAGGGGGAAGGGTCGACTTGGTCTGCTGCCACGCCCTGGATACTGCAGCCCTCCAGCTAGGCCTAAACACTGCTGCTGGAGAGAAATAGCGCCAGCAACGATGCAGAGGGCCCGTGAGCGAGCGCAGCGCTTCTCTGCCCATGATTTGAAGGTGATGCTTAGGGGTTTGGAGAAGAGAAGAGATATCTTGTGCCCGGACAGTGGCAAGAAGGCTCCCAAGAGGCTGTACAGGAGAGCCTGGAGGGAAATCGCCCAGAGGGTCACAGCCAACAGCAATGTCCCCAGGACTGCTGACCAATGCCGGAAGAAGTTTAACGACCTCACTCGGTTGGTCAGGGTGAGTACCCTTTCCAGTGTCCTCCTCATCCTTGCATGTGCACCTCACATTATGGGCAAAGGGACCTCAAAGGCCTAATGGCCAGCCCTCCTCCAGCAGCTATGGCACTGGCATGCTCATCAATAGCACTTTCCACACTGGCCAAGCTATTCGACCATGGGAGGCAGTGCACACACCAACAGGGCACCACACTGGCCAAGCTATTCGACCATGGGAGGCAGTGCACACACCAACAGGGCACCACACTGGACTTAGAGGCCGTCCTTTCTCTTGCAGGCCAAGCTGGCGCAGAATCTGAAGAGCCGGACTGTCACCGGGGGAGGCCGTTCCCAGTTCCAGGAGCTCAGTGACCTGGAGGAGCGCGTGGCTCGACTCATGCGTGCCCGGGTGATTGGCCCCGTTGCTATTGGAGATGCCGACCCTGTGCTGGGCCCCAATGGTAAGGACATGACCGTTTGGACCTCTCTCGGTCCCCTTGCGCTTCAGATCTACATCCTTTGACACTGTCCCACCAATGCGCATAATGCCACCACTCATGCCTCCCTCGCTGACGCCCTGTCCTCACTCTAAAGCTACTCTTGTGCCTTCCTGCTTTCAGCTGGTGAGGAGGAGGTCCCTGAAGCTGCGAGTGTCAGTCCCTCGGAAGAGGAGGACGACGAGGAGCAAGAGGAAGGCGGCACATCGGGGGAACCCTCATCCGCGCCAGGGGATGGCAATGGAGGGGACACGTCTTGCCTGGAGGAGAGCCAGGGGGAAGTGTTGCAGGGGGGTGTAGCTCCTGTGCCCAGTGGCGTCCAGCCACGTGGGAAGGGTCGGCCAGCACGGCTGCCTTCTCCCCAGAGGGGGGAAGTGTTGCAGGGGAGGGCAGTTGCTGGGCCCAGTGGCGTCCAGCCACGCGGGAAGGGTCGGCCAGCTCGGCTGCCTTCTCCCCAGAGGGAGAGTCCGGCCTCCAGTCCGGAGACGGTCCTCGCCCAGGAGGTGCGCCTCCTTGATCAAATGTCTGCGGACTCGGAGCGTCGCCACACCGAGTTCATGGGGGTTGTGGCACAGTTGCCTCAGGCCATTGAGTCCCTGGCTCATAGTGTGGCCAATTTCGGGGACTCACAGGCCAGGGGTTTCGAACAACTCGCGGCAGCACAGGCCAGGGGTGTCGAACAATTCGGGGCATCACAGGACGCGAGTCGGGCAGAATTCAAGGCATCACAGGACGCGAGTCGAGAGTTCATGAGTGGTGCCGTGCAGACACTGGCTGGTCTGATGCGGGCACAGACCAGGGCAGTACGGGCACTCACTTCTGCCACACTCGCTGTGTCACGGACGCATCGCCAGGGCACCCGCCGCGCTGCTGTAGCACAGCGGTCTGTCCTTTACCAGATTGCTGCACTTGCTGCAGTGCCAGCCCGGCCGACTGCCAGTGTCTCTGGCGACCAGCGAGCGCCTGGCATCAGCCAGCTTGCCCCCATTGCTCCAGCCGCCACTGCCACTCCCCCAGCAAAGCTGCGACGAGCTGCTGGAAAGACTGATGCTGGCCAGCCACAGCTGCAGCAGTCAGCAGCCGGCCCCTCCAGGGCCGGAGCTCGTCTAGGCCGACCCCCAAGGGCATCTGCCGTCACGCATTGTGCCCCTCAGGAGCCTTCCCCCAGCCTTGCAACACCCACAGGGCCCAGGTTGAGGCGGAGCAGCAGGTCGGCCAGGGGCCGGAGAAGCCTGCACAAGGACTCGCCTCTCGGCACACAAAGTAGAGTGTGTTGCCAAATGTTTTTTCATATGGGGGTGTTTGTGTTCTCTATGGGGGGGGTTTATTTTGGTAAGGCCGAAGATGAAGGCCAATTGGATGGACAAGTTTTGTTATTCCTCCCCAGGTTGTGGGAGTGAGATATGTTTTTGACTGTTTTTTGGGGGTCTTGTCTGTTTTTGTGTTTCATGTGGGAAGGGCCCTGAGTTTGTTAAATAAAGCTTTTTATTTATTCAGCTTGTCCATGTGTGATGTTTCAAGTGGTTGTTGCGTTAACCGGCTGAGGGCTTGCGGAGTGGCTGCATTCAGGTGCGTTCATTGCCACAAGCCATTCCCTGACAGGGGGCCTAGAAGTGTCGTTGAATAAGCCGCCGACGGACGGCCCTTGGACCTTGTGGCTCCCTCCTGGGCTGGTACTCCTCCTCCTCCTCCTCCTCCTCCTCCTCATGGTCCTCCTGCTCGTCCTCCTGAGGTGGTGGTCCAACGTGAGGTGGCAGTGCCTGAGTCCTGCGGATAGCCAGGTTGTGCAGCATGCAGCAAACGACGACGAACTGGGAGACTCTATCCGGCGAATACTGTAGAGCGCCGCCGGAATGATCCAGGCAGCGGAACCGTTGCTTG
This sequence comes from Somniosus microcephalus, assembly GCF_052327205.1. Taxonomy (NCBI): domain Eukaryota; kingdom Metazoa; phylum Chordata; class Chondrichthyes; order Squaliformes; family Somniosidae; genus Somniosus; species Somniosus microcephalus. The sequence continues at coordinate 18,491,308 of NC_141000.1, read as the reverse complement.
AGGATGCCAATCGTTTGCTCTATGATGTTCCTTGTGGCTTGATGGCTTTCGTTGTATGCCTCCTCAGCAGGGGTCCTGGGCGCGCGGAGCGGGGTCATGAGCCATGTACACAAAGGGTAGCCCTTGTCCCCGATAAGCCATCCTCTTGGGGGAGGCTGTGCCTGGAACATGTCAGCCACAGTAGTCTGGCGCAGGATAAATGCATCGTGGCTGCTTCCTGGAAAGCAGGCATTGACAGCTAGGATGCGCTGCCTGTGGTCACACACCAGCTGTACATTGAGGGAATGGTAGCCCTTCCGGTTGCGGTAATCCTCGGCATTGTCGATAGGTGCCCGCATAGCCACATGCGTGCAGTCAATGGCGTCCTGCACCATGGGGAAGTCGGCGATCCTCGCAAATCCGACTGCACGCTGCTCCTGCCTCTCTAGGATCATGGGGAAGGAGATGAATTGGTGTCTCCTTGCGAAAAGGGCATCGGTGACCTGCCGGATGCAGCGATGCACGGCGAACTGGGAGATGTTCACTATGTCCCCAGCAGCGGCTTGGAAGGAGCCGCTTGCATAAAAGTTCAGAGCCACCGTGACCTTCACTTCCACCGACAGAGACGTCCTGCACATCAGCTGTGGACGCAGATCTCTGTGAAGCAGCTGGCAGATCTCTGCAACCACCTCCCTTCTGAAGCGCAGCCTCTTAACACAATGCGCGGCAGTCATGATGAGATAGGACACCTGCTGCCGGTATTCCCTGAGTGGGTAAGGCCTACGTTGGCGACGCCTGATGGCCCCTCTGCGTCTAGGCATGGCTGGGCCTCTCACACAGCGTCTGCGAGCCCTTCGCACACAATGCTGGAACTGAGGGTTGCAACCCCATGCAGCCCCCATAATATACTTGCAAACAGTGAAATCACAATGAGTCAAATTTCCAAGCTCTGGCCAGAAGCCAAAAATACCTCTCCTATGTTGTCCCAAATCAGTAAGGTCTGTTCCTTGGTCTCTGTCCAGAAATCCAAAGCACTAAAGTCATTGCAGCAAAATGGCTGGCCTTTATATTTCAGTGTAAGTGCCCTTTAATTAGCGCTCCCCGAGGCCCGCAGGGCCTCTGCTGCGTTCCACTTCACAGTTCTTAACAGCGCCACGCCCACATTGGGCGGGCGCCACTGAAGTTCCGGTTTGGGGCGCACAAACAGCGTTGCACGACGAAATGACGTCATAAGCTGTGCGCGCAGCTGAGCGCGCGCAAACACTTTGCGCCGGCGCTAACTGTCAACTGAAGTTGGGCGTAGGCGCAGATCGGTCTGCGCCCGGCCGCTAAGTGCCTAGCGCTCGAAATCTACCCCTCTTATGGCGCTAACGGCTGGCTAACGCAACTGAATTTCTAGGCCTTAGGGTTTAATGAATTTGCATAAAAGATTCAAAACCAATTATGATAATAGGACTAGAGGACATGCCTGTGATGAATAGGGAGCTTTATTGCATTCCAAATCATATAAAAGTCGACATTTTTTACTGTCCATTTATCAGATGCGGCTGACCACTTTAAATTTGTCCTGCCAGTGTAGCTGAATATACATAATCAGAGTCTGGCTGTCTTATATAACTTTGTTGCAAGGACAAACTTAATAAAGGTGGATATAACTCAAATTAAGTACCACTTAACATAAATGTGATCCAGTCAACTTAAATCTGCTGATGCATCAGGATATAACTGGACACATACTGAAAGCTCAAACATTAAATTCCAGTCTCATACAAATTTCAATTTGAAATTTTGAGCTGGTTTAAATTCTGTTGTAATTATTATCCTAATGTAAGCAAATGTGAAAAATATGTGTTTGATTCCCTTTGTTCTGGGAATAGATGGAACACTGGAACTCAACTAAAGAAAGAAACAATGAACTTTTACGTCCACCTGAGAGGGCAGACGGAGCCTCGGTTTAATAATCTGGCTATTCTCCAGGGGAAATCTCATAGGGCATTCTGAGGTAGCGGGTTAATTGACAGCTCCATGCCCAGACATAAATATATCTTGGACTATATCTCTCGGCTTGTTAGTTCCTCTTGTATCACTGTATTGGAATTCATATGAAGGTGATCTTCCCAAGTTCTGTCAGCCAATATGAAAACTGCCAAAGAACCACCAAATTAGCCACTGCAGGAAGGTGTCTGTGCAGCAACCACTGGGTCACTGCCTGCAGTGTGAACTTTCAACATGTGCTTTTTTGTATTTATACCATAGGTTTCAAATAAAGCAAAGATAATAATCTGTATCAGCTGGCCTGACTCATTGCCGTTTGTGGGACCTTGCTGTGCGCATATTGGCTGCTGCATCCTTGTTTTCAAATCCCTCCGTGGCCTCGCCCCTCCCTATCTCTGTAATTTCCTCCAGCCCTACAACCACCCGAGATCTCTGCGCTCCTCCAATTCTGGCCTCTTGAGCATCCCCAATTTTAATCGCTCCACCATTGGCGGCCGTGTCTTCAGCTGCCAAGGCCCTAAGCTCTGGAATTCCCTCCCTAAACCTCTCCGCCTCTCCACCTCTCTCTCCTCCTTTAAGACGCTCCTTAAAACCGACCTCTTTGACCAAGCATTTGGTCACCTGCCCTAATATCCCCTTATGTGGCTCAGTGTCAAATTTTTGTTATAACGCTCCTGTGAAGCGCCTTGAGACGTTTTATTACGTTAAAGGCGCTATATGAACACAAGTTATTGTTGTTGTTGCATTTTCCTACATTACAACAGTAACCACGCTTAAAAAGTATTTCATTGACTGTGAAGCATTTTGGGACATCCTGAGGCTGTGAAAGATGCTATATGCTGCAAGTTTTTTCTTCTTGTTTAATCTAGCATTTAGTCAAGTCCAGCTCTTAGTGCAAGCAACAACTCATTTCCCATTTATTGCTACAGCAATTGTTCAAAAGAAGCAAATAAAAAGAAGACTTTATGTAAGTCAGCTTCACCCGTAGCAGCCCTGGTTTGTATTTCCCATTTGCTTTTTTACTGTTCAGCGACCTGTAATACTGTCCATGGTAAACTTGACTGAATCTAAAAGTGACCAATTGTACCGACAGGCTTTGAGGGCAAGAGACCGACCGCTTGGCTAAAACATGATGTGCTGGTATTTTTCCTTGGAGAAATTCGGTGGAGCCACAAACGGGCCGCCCAGCTCGCCTGGGCGCCGGAATTACCGCTGCGATCGGAGCAGTTGCGACCGCCGGAAATTCATCTTGAACGCCCCAAGAGGGACGCGGGGCACTGCTCGAGGCGCTCCACGTCCCTCTTGGGGCGCTGAAACTGAATATCGCAGCGCAAAGTGCCGCAGCGCCACACGCCGCAGCACGGCAAGCTGCGGTACTGCAGGCCTTCCTCCGCTTCTTAAGTGGGAGGGGCCTGCACCAGCGCGATGAGCGATCGCGAGTGCCGGCAAAAGAGCTCGGCACCGAGGAGAAGTGCCGGGCTCTCGGGACACAGCCGGCACTGCCCGGGGGGGGATCAGGAGGCCGGGGGCGGAGGTGCTGGCAGGCGGCCACTGGAAAAAATGGCCGCCCCGCGCCTCCACCTTAATTTGCGCCACTGCCACCACAGGTAGGCCCCATGAACCAGGCGCGATTTGCGAACGGCGCTACAGAGGCGGGTGCTACCAAATATCGTGATCGGGGCAGTAGCGGGGCGCTGCGCATGCCGGTGACATCATCGGTGGTGGCGCAGCGCAACAGGTTAACGCCACCATTAGCGCCCTGCTAAATATCACGGGAGGCGTGGCCAGTGGCGCTAAAGCCACTGAGTGCCCTCTTTAGGCGCTAACTGGTGGCGCAGCCCACTGAATTTCTAGGCCAAGATCTTGAAAATTCTGTGAGAACCACAAGTCAACGACCTGCAAATGTCAAAACACCGACTCTCTCCAACCCTTGAATGTCTGGCCTTGGTTAACTAAGTGCCAAAACAGATAGAAGGAGAGAGAGAGAGAAAAAAACAATGTTAATCCCACATAACAACAGAAAACGCTGGCAAAACTCAGCAGGCCAGGGCAGCATCCGTGGAGAGAGAAACAGAGTTAACGTTTCAGGTCGATGACCTTTTCTCTCCATGGATGCTGCCCTGGCCTGCTGAGTTTTTCCAACGTTTTCTGTTGTTATTTCGGATTTCCAGTATCTGCAGTATTTTGCTATCGTATTAATGTTAATCCCTCAGTTTGGGACACGAATGCTGTGGGCGAGTTGCCAAGTTTTGGGGGTATAAGGAATATTGTAGACTGACATTCGTGGCTGCAGTCGTGGGCGACCTGGTCGGTTGCCAGTTAAAGTCCTACGTCTAGTCATCGTTGAATTGACCCCTCACCTGGTGTTAGTACATGACATGAATCAGTCATTCATGAAAGAAAGACTTATGAAATAATACTGAGCGGCCTGCGGGTGGCACTGTCCAGGGAGAGTATAAATACTTGGGCACGGGCCCAGCTTGCGCAGGACATTCTTAACAGGAACTAGTGAAGGACACAACTAGACCTCCATGTTGTAAAACAGTTGATTAAAGCTTTGTTTAACGCTTAGACCAAGTGCCTAGTAGTTTTCTTACGTCAGTACGTATGTGGTGCTTATAGTAAATGATTTTAGATGCTTGCTTGTAATAAGTACATGAATTGAGTACAGTTTGTATTCTGGTAATTACTTGTAACCTCTTGTTGAATTTTAAGTAAAAGAAGTTTCACAGATTCATTGGGTTTTGTGTTTGTTCCATGGGTCTGAACTCTATAAACTGTCAGACAATCAGAACTGAGCAGTCAAAGTGCATTGTGCAAGACATCATAAAGATTAAAAATAGTAGGAAAGAAAGTGAAGCAGGTGAGAAATGGCTTTAAAAGTGTGTAGATTATAGAGGGAAGAAGTTCCACGAATCTGAGGTACTGGAAAAGAGTGAGAGTATCTGATGGTTTGATGAGTGTAGACTTCAAAACTCTGAGTATAGAGGAAGCAGGAAGAAAATGTAGAGGGAATATTTGGATTTTAGGGGGAATAAGAAAGGACAGCTTATTGAATCTCTGACCATAGAAGTATCAAAATAATAAGAGGCAAGAAAGGTTATGATGGGGGAAGAGACAGATCCTGGAAGTGATTGCCTGTCTAAGAGCAAAAGAGGTGCGAGAAGAAGCTCCCCAGAGGACGAGTTTAGGCTCTATAGAGACTTAAGAGGTATAGAGGAAAAAGTATTTGGCACATTAGGGGATGTTTTCTGAGGGCAACTTTAGCAATGGATGAGCTATGAGAGGTCCATTTGAGAAAGTGACAAAAGGACATAATGAGGACTAAAATATCAATAGTTCCAAGGCTGGTGCCTTTAAAGATTTTAAAAAAACTTGGAGCTATTGGCTGGATTTCCTAGAGACATAAAGAAATGAGATTTTCATTGCCCCATTGAGGGTTATGGAGAAGATTAAGATGTAATAACTGAATCATTGCATTGCGGGAAGAATTAAGTCTGTGTGTATCGAGGGCATGCAGTCTGAAGGAAGTTGGCAAATGCAGTGTAATCACTGTAGATTGGAATCATCCGCTTCTTCCAATAAAGTTATACTTAAAGCTCTACAAAGGTAATGAGCAGAGAAGTTAATTCCGAAGACTTCAGACTGATTGAGATAACAGATGATGAGCAGAATTTTTTTATCTGAGACAGAAACATAATATGCAGAAATGAACCAAGATACAGCAAGTGATATCTTTACATCACAGTCGCATTCAGTGAACCTTTTTCTTATCATCAGAAAACATTTTTGAAAACCGAGGCATTGTCTAACTATTGGCTTCTACCTCCTGGAATTTCTTAATGGTGAAAATGTCAAACTTATGGCACACATTCCTGTGTTGGTATATTGACATTCTCGTGTATCAGATTCAGAAAATGGACAAACACGCGGGAAATGAAACTAACTGATGGAAGAACATGGAGAAATTCTACTAATTTAGGGTAGATTTGCCCTTTCTCATCTGAAAGCCCAAACGTACATCGAGACCGGAGCTGTGAAATCAATTCTCCTCATATGCAGCAAGTAACTAGCTGAGGACAGTGCTAACATTTTCATGCCCTTTATTTTATCCCAGATTGTCTCTCTCTCTATCTCTCTGCTGCTTGTGGCTTTTGTCAGCTGATAACCTCTTTCAGTTGACGGGGCAGGGCGGTCATCGTCATGATGTCAATGTCGAGGCCACTCTTGCAACAACTCACCCCAGGCATTTGTTTTACATAGAAACATAGAAGATAGGAGCAGGAGTAGGCCATTCGGCCCCTTGAGCCTGTTCCGCCATTTAATGAGATCATGGCTGATCATCCAAATTCAGTACCCTGTCCCTGCTTTCTCCCCATATCCCTTGATCCCTTTAACCTCAAGAAATATATCTAACTCCTTCTTGAATATATTTAATGATTTGGCCTCAACTGCCCTGTGTGGCAGAGAATTCCACAGGTTCACCACTCTCTGGGTGAAGAAATTCCTCCTCATCTCAGTCCTAAATGGCTTACCCCTTATCCTTAGACTGTGACCCCTAGTTCTGGACTCCCCCGCCATCGGGAACATCCTTCCTGCATCTAGTCTGCCTAGTCCTGTTAGAATTTTATAAGATTCAATAAGATTCCCTCTCATTCTTCTAAACTCTAGTGAATATAAGCCCAATCGACCCAATCTCTCCTCATACGTCATTCCTGCCATTCCAGGTATCAGCCTGGTGAATCTTCGCTGCACTCCCTCCTTGGCAAGAACATCCTTCCTCAGATAAGGCGACCAAAACTGCACACAATACTCAAGGTGTGATCTCACCAAGGCCCTGTACAACTGCAGCAAGACATTGTTTTTGTATTCAATAAACAATGGGGGTGAAATTGGTTTTGGGCCATAGTGGAAAATGGGTGATAGTGAATCAGCAGCCCATTTAACACGCTGCCCAATTTTCTTTTCCATTGATTCTGATTCACTATCGTCCGTGTTGCGTTACCTCCCCCACAAAACCAATTTCACCCCCAGTAAAGCATTAAATCATTCTATTTCACATTTTTGTTTAGTTTGTCAAGACTGGATATTCTTTTGTGAAAGTTGCTTATAACTTAACATTAACGACAAATACTGCACTAAATATTATTGCATTTGGAATGGAAAGCATGGGGGGAATTTTCAACCCCAAGAACGGCAGTGGGGGGCGGGGGGGGGGGTGGGTGTTGTTGGAAGTGGGTGAGGGGTTTAAATTTTTGATTTTTTGTTCGGGGCGCAACCTGGCTATAACGTGCCCACTTCCAGGTTTAACAGAGGCACGTTTAGATGCTGGCAAGAAACCTACACACTAAATTTGGGGATTTCATTATTGCAGGCGGGTGAGTACTTATTGACACAATTAATGTCCTTCGGAGACGTTAATGAGGTCTTTGCAAATTGCTTTTAACTTCACTCCATATTTAACTTGTCAAGCATGGGTTTCCCAGGACTCAGGAAGTTGACCAGGGAAATGGAGGCGAGTTTAAGTAACAGTTCAGGTGGGTATTTTAAATTGTCATTATCCCATTGGAACTAAAGCTCACTTATTGCAGCTGGTGTCTCAGTTCCCTCTGGCAGCGAGGGCTTGCGTGGATACAGCTTTTGTCAACCTTAGAAGCTTTCAAGACAGGGCAGGAGGCTGTACTGGATGTGTTTGATAGCACATCAGAAGAGGAAAACCATCACCATCCATGGTAGCGATGACGTGCTCTGGCAGGATCAGCACATGCACAGGAAAGAGGTGCACAGGAGAGAGGGGCACAGGAGAGAGGGGCACAGGAGAGAGGGGCACAGGAGGGAGGGAACAGGAGGGAGGGGCACAGGACAGAGGGGCACAGGAGAGAGGGGCACAGGAGAGAGGGGCACAGGAGAGAGGGGCACAGGAGAGAGGGGCACAGGACAGAGGGGCACAGGAGGGAGGGGCACGGGAGTGGTTTAAAATTATGAGTAGTTTTTATAGAGTAGTTTCCACTAGCAGGAGGGTTCCTAACCAGAGGAACAGATTTAAGATAATTGGCAAAAGAACCAGAGGCGAGATGGAGAGAATTTTTTTTATACAGCGAGTTGTTATGATCTGGAATGCACTCCCTGAAATGGTGGTGGAAGCAGATTCAGTAGTAACTTTCAAAAAGGAATTGCATAACTACTTGAAAAGGGAAAATTGGCAGGGCTATGGGGAAAGAGCAGGGGAGTGGGACTAGTTGGAGAGCTCTTTCAAAGAGCTGGCACAGGTACGGTAAATCGAAGGGCCTCTTTCTGTGCTGTACGAATCTATGAATAATAAGAATAAAATTAAAGTTTTTGAAAAAAGGCCAGCAGTAATGGGAGAAAAAGAGAGAACGGAGGAAGGTAAGGATGACAGGGCAATGCCGAATTCAGTGCCGATAATTTCCTCAGGGCTACTTCCACTCCGCTGCTGAAATTCAGGCGGAAGTTTGGCACCAGCCCCGTTTTGACATATAAACAAGGTTTCTGCTGAAGCGATGGTCGTGCAGTGGGAGAAGTCCCCAGGAAATTCCAGGTGTTTTCCTGTTGTTAGTTTTATAAAATTATGTTTTATATCAATTAATTACAGTAATATCGCTACTTCTGACATTTGAGTGATGCTGCTATTGCGGTATCAAGTGTTTATTTCAGTGTGTAAACTGAAAACTCACAAAGCTGGCTGGCTTAGTGGAGCAGTTATTTCTTTGGACTTGTTGGCGATCTAAGGTTTGACAGGTTGAAGCTGTATCAGAGTTCCATTAACAGTGAATGAAAAATGCATCACCTTGGCTAAAATTCTACAACAGACACAATATGGAGTATGTGTCCCTATAGGGAATTGCGGGAGAATGTGTAACAAGAAGAAACACCAAGCTGCCAGATGGGAATACTGGCATCTTCTGGGTCGGGGAGAGGAACACCATTCCAACTGTAAAGGTAAGAGTGGTAGGAAAGAACAAAATGACGCACGAGTGCCACTTCACATGACGTTATCTTGTTTATTGTAAAAAAAACAAAGCAGCAGTCACAATGTAGACAAGAAAGCATACAAAGCATTCTGCATCACTTCAGTGCAGTTTAAAATAATAAGCGCACGTCAGATGCAATGTCACTGATTCACTATTGTATGACAATAACCACCTCACCTACGACATGTATACGATTGTTCATGACAATAAATATTTTTTTGTTGTTTTTTTAAACAATAAAGGTGTTTGGTGGTAATATTTCTCCATATATATATATATATTATATTTGCAGTTTTGATTGCAGTGAAAAAATAAATGTCTTTAGCAACCAGTAACCTTTGGGAAGCAAAAAACAAGGGGAGGAATTTATGTTGGTAGCTTTTTCCATTCTATACACGGCTGTCAGGGATGCCATCTGATTCATGCCAGCTTCACAATTAGACAACCATAACAGTCTTAAGCATTGATCTCTGTGTTAAACCACAAAGAACAAGAGGTAAAGCAGACACAGCAGGAAGTCATCGCAGACGATAAATCCATTTGAGAGGCATGTGTCCACATAACCCATGAACAACACATCACATCTGGCTTATTTTCCATATTCTACTACTATCCCGTCATGTACCATTTTTATACCACACGTCCTGATGCCCTTATTATAAAATACAACACAGTTCTATGCCATCATTTTAAATCTTTTTGCATTGTCCTATGTTCAGCATTGGTATTACAGTCAATTGCTGGTCAGTGCTGTTCAGAGCTCAAGCTATGATTACAATCTCGTCTGTTCACCCTGGAGAGCTCTGTAAAATGAAACCGGAATCAATGGAGGACAGTGCAGTATGCACACAGTACAGGAAGATTAATGGAATAAAAACAGAAAATGCTGGAGATACTCAGCAGGTCAGGCAGCATCTGTGAAGAGAGAAACAAAGTTAACGTTTCAGGTCGAAGACCTTTCGTCAGAACTGGAAAAAAGCAGGAAACGGAACAGATTTTTAAGCAAATGTAGGGGCTGGGAAATGGGGGAGGGGATGAAAGAACAAAAGGGAAGGTCTGTGATAGGATAGAAGGCAGGAGAGGTTAAGAGACATTAAGAGATATTCAAGGCGAGAGGAGATGGTAATGGGACAGGTTAAGAAACAAAGGATGGCTCTAGATGAAGTGTAAATTGCGCTGGCAGAATGAAAGACAGCTGCCCTGTGGGAGAGAAGAAAACACAAAACAAAAAAAAGTGTGGAAATTTTTTTTTTTTATATGATAGGGACCGAGGTTATGATCTGAAATTGTTGAACTCTATGTTGAGTCCAGATGGCTGTAAAGTGCCTAATCGAAAGATGAGGTGCTGTTCCTCGAGCTTATGTTGAGCTTCAGTGGAACAATGCAAGAGGCCGAAGACAGTGAGGTCTGAGTGGGAGTGGAGCGGAGAATTAAAGTGACAGGCGACCGGAAGCTCGGGGTCCCCCTTATGGACTGAACGGAGGTGTTCCACAAAGCGGTCACCCAATCTGCGTTTGGTCTCCCCAATGTAGAGGAGACCGCATCGTGAGCAGCGAATACAGTATACTAAATTGCAAGAAATACAAGTAAAGATTAATGGAATGATGAGAATGAGTAAGAATTCCTGGAACTAGGAAGAAAATTAGCATCCGTCAAAGCATTAGCCACCAGGAGATGTGGGGTGAAATAATTGAGCTGTGGCCCACAGTCCTTTGAGTGTTAGCTACTATTGGGAAGACAGAAGCCATTGTTTTTGGTCCCCGCCACAAACTCCGTTCCCTAGCCACTGACTCCATCCTGCTCCCTAACCTCTGTCTGAGGCTGAACTACAATGTTTGCAACCTTGGTGTCACATTTGACCCCGAAATGAGCTTCCGAACACATATCCGCAGCATAACTAGGAACGTCTATTTCCACCTCCATATCGCCAGTCTCCGCCCTTGGCTCAGCTCATCCACTGCTGAAACCCTCATCCATGCCTTTGTTACCTCCAGACTTGACTATTCCAATGCACTCCTGGCTGGCCTCCCACATTCTACCCTACGTAAACTTGAGGTGATCCAAAACTCGGCTGCCTGTGTCCTAACTCGCACCAAGTCCCGTTCACCCATCACCCCTGTGCTCGCTGACCTACATTGGCTCCTGGTTAAGCAACATCTCGATTTCCAAATTCTCATCCTTGCTTTCAAATCCCTCCATGGCCTCGGCTCTCCCTATCTCTGTAATCTCCTTCAAACCCACAACCGCTCCCCCCCCCCCCCCCCGAGATATCTGCGCTCCTCTAATTCTGGCCTCGTGAGCATCCCTGATTATAATTGCTCAACCTTTGGTGGCCGTGCCTTTTGTTGCCTAGGCCCTAAGCTCTGGAATTCTCTGCCGAAACCTCTCTGCCTCGCTACCTCTCTTTCCTCCTTTAAGACGCTCTTAAAACCTACCTCTTTGACCAAGCTTTTGGTCACCTGCCCTAATTTCTCCTTATGTGGCTGTGTCAAATGTTTTGTCTTTTAATATTCCTGTGAGCGCCTTGGGGCGTTTTAGTATGTTAAAGGAGCTATATAAATACAAGTTGTTGTTGTTGTTGTAAACCTTGCCCGTGTGGCGTAAGAAATTTAAACCCAGCTGTAACATTCCTTGAATCTCGAACCAACAATATATTACTGCACTTCTTAAAATAACATTCATCTTCTGTCTGCTCATCAAAGCCTTGTTGCAGAATAAAACTATCTGTTTACGCATAATACAATCAAATTGCAAATGTCACATTCGGTGCCTGCTGTTAAAAGACCAGTGGAGCCAATGATGAGAAGAAATAGCTGGAGGTATTATGAATGAGGTTTTGCCTTCCTGTAACCATGAGTAATGGTTGACATTTTTTTGGACCCTTTTCGTCCTGAAGCCTGCCTTGTAGAAAATACAAAATTGGGATATAAGCCAGTGATTCATTTTATACAGCTTCCTATCTTGTACAGATAAAGATGGAGAGGATGACATTTCTCTTCTAGTGAAAAATGATTCTTTGTCTCTGCAATTGATGACCTCCTTTCTCTGAAATTGCATGTTCCAAAGCTATGCATTCCCACAAGCATGCTGGCAGGATTTTTTTTTAACAATGGAGAAAAATGGCCAGGTTCCCGTGTTTCATTAAAAGAGGAATTTCACCCGCAGTGTCCAATATTGACATCGCCATCAGGACTGTGCACAGGCATGGTTGGTTGAGCGGTGTCCCTCGTCCGATGAAATACTTGTGTATTTACAGCTTAACTTGGTGGACTGTATTGTAAACTAGCTCAGTACAGTCAGGCAGATTTGGAAGAGGGCTGTCTGTAAATGGACTTAATTGCAGTGAAAAGGCAAGATCAGTTCTGGAGAATGGAACAAATTTCAGCTTTAGGCACCCCGGGGTCAGCACTGATATACTCCCAGTTCAGGAATAGGCATTGCAAAGCTTTCTGCACTCTGCTGCAATGGTGTATCTTAGCCATAACTATGGAAGAGCACTCCCTACCGCACCAGTTGGACATTTTCACTTCCTGCATCAACCAACCTAAAGGCCTTTTTTAGTGAAGCTGTCAATTTCAGAATCAATGGGTGTTAAGCAGTAGACAGTCTTGTAACAACAACAATAACCACAACTTGCATGTATACAGTGCCTTTAATGAAGGCAAATGTCCCAAGGCACTTCACAGTTGACACAGGGCCAAAGAAAGAGATATTAGGAAGGGTGACTAGACGCTTGGCTAAGAGGTATGTTTTAAGGAGGATCTTAAAGGAAGAGCGAGGGATGGAGAGGTTTAGAGAGAGAATTTCAGAGCCTAGGGTCTGGACAGCTGTAGGCATGACCATCAATGGTGGGCGAAGGGAGGGGGGATGCAGAAACATAGAAACATAGAAAAAACATAGAAGATAGGAGCAGGCCATTCGGCCCTTCGAGCCTGCTCCGCCATTCAACGAGATCATGGCTGATCATCCAAACCCTAGCACCCGGTCCCTACACCGACAGCCATCCCACCCAAGCCCTATCCCCGTAACCCCGTAACCCCACGTATTTAATCCCCCCTAACACTAAGGGCCAATTTTTATCATGGCCAATCAACCTAACCCGCACATCTTTGGACTGTGGGAGGAAACCGGAGCACCCGGAGGAAACCCACGGAGAATGTGCAAACTCCACACAGACAGTCACCCGAGGCCGGATTTGAACCCGGGTCCCTGGCGCTGTGAGGCAACAGTGCTAACCACTATGCCACCGTGCTGCCCCAAGATTTGGAGGAACTCAGTTCTTTGAGAGTTGTAGAGCTGGAGGAGGTTAGAGTTAGAAAGTGGTAACACCATGGAGGGATTTGAACACCACTATGATAATTTTAAAACTATGAGGAGTTGGTGGACCAGGGGCCAATATAGGTCAGAGAGCACAGACGTGATGGAACTTGGTGTGGGTTAGGATATGGGCAACTGAGTTTTGGATGAGCTGAAGTTTATGGAGGTTGGAAAATGGAAGGCCAGCCTGGAGAGCAGTGGAATAGTCAGGTCTGAAGGCAACAACAGTATGAATGAGGGTTTCAGTAGCAGATTGCCTGAGGCAGGTTCAGAGACGGGTGCTGTTATGGAGGTGGAAGTCGGCAGTCTTTATGATGGAGAGGATATGGGGTCAGAAGCTCAGCTCAGGGTCATATAAGATGGCGAGGTTACAAACTGTCTGGTTCAGCCTGAGACAATGGCTGGGGAAGGGGATGTAATCGGTAGCTAGGGAACGGGGGCTGAAAATAATAGCTTTGGTCTTCCAAATGTTTAATTGGAGGAAGTTGTAGCTCATCCGTGACTCGATAGCAGACAAGCTGGCTGACAACACAGAAGCAATGGAGGGGTCGAAAGCGGTGGTAGTGGGGTAGAGCTGGGTGTTGTCAGCGTACATGTGGAACCTGACATCATGTCTTTGGATGACGTCGCCGAGGGGCACGATGTAGATGAGAAATATGACAGGGTCAAGGATAAATCCTTGGGATCTCCAGAGGTAATGGTGCAGAGAATGGGAAGAGAAGCCATTGCAGGAAATTGCCTGCTTATAACTGGATAGGTAAGAGTGGAACCAGGCAAGGCAATCCCACTCAGCTGGACAACGCAGGAGAGGCACTGGAGGAGGATGGCATGGTCAACTCTGTCAAAAGCTGCAGAAAGGTTGAGCTGGATGATGAGGGTTAGTGCACCATTAGGAGGATTAGTGCCTCGTAAGGAGGCAGTGATGAGTATGTCGATGGACCACGTCGGGAAATATCGAGAGAGGAACAGGAGGAAGCTGTGGACTTATCCAAGAGGGAGTCAAGCCTGGGATGGCAGCAGAAGATAGAGGAATAATGAAGAGTTGGGGTAGGGATTTGGGGGGACAAAGTGCCCGAGAGGGGAGAATGAAAGGAGGCATGACTGGATAACAAAATGGGGAGGAGACAGGAGAGAAGAGAGAGAAAAAAGGAGATAGAAGTAATGAGCTCGGGTCTGGAGCGGCAGTCAAAATGTGTGTGCGAATGGCCACAGAGGATTGGACAGATATGTCCTGGTTGTAAACAGAGGATAGGGAGGAGCCAATAAGAGAGAGTCCAAAGTTAAAGTCAGAGATCCCATGGTAGGATGAAGTTGACTTGTAGATAGGTTGGAGTCAGCTTGAAGCACCAACGAACTAACGTCCAAATTCAGCGACATGTGTGGAGGGCAAGTGAGTCCAGCAGCTGTTTGAGGCACAGAGTATTTGTGTACTCTGGACTTGGGTCCATTAATGGCTAAGACTGACCCAAAACCATTTCACTAAGGACCCATGCAGCTAACAGGAACATTTCATGTCATCAGTCTGGGGAAAGGGCTGTGCAATCCAGAACGTCCTACATTACTTTTGAAAGAAAAGGTTGCCTTTTACAAGCATGGTTTGTGTTTTCTATTTCACAGCACTGGAAAGACATGGATCCTCCACACTTACGAAGAACTATGGGATTCACTATTACCTTTACAATGTCATCTATCTGTAATATTTGGAAATTCAAATAGAAATTGACAGAATTATACTTTTGGTTGTTGGGTCCAGCAAAACCAACTGTGCAAACTTTGATATCACCAACTGCATGAACACAGCTTCACCTGAACTTATTTCAGTCAAATACATACAGTATATTTACAGATTATCACAATAGTCATATGCAGCAGACATATAGATTGTCATTATTTACTGGCTGGCAAACTAATGTTAAAGAAAGCATATTGTTGAGAAGCGAGCATGCTAATGCTTTTATTTGCACAAGTGAGCCTAACTGTATCATTCAAGGAAGCATGAACTATGATCAGGATCAGATTTAAAAACTGAAATACAAATGATAGCACACAGTATTCCATCGATAGCACACAGTATTCCATCGACAGCACACAGTATTCCATCGATAGCACACAGTATTCCATCGATAGCACACAGTATTCCATCGATAGCACACAGTATTCCATTGATAAGACACAGTATTCCATCAATAGCACACAGTATTCCATCGATAGCACATATTATTCCATCGATAGCACACAGTATTCCATCGATAGCACACAGTATTCCATCGATAGCACACAATATTCCATTGATAGCACACAGTATTCCATTGATAGCACACAGTATTCCATCGATAGCACACAGTATTCCATCGATAGCACACAGTATCCCATCGATAGCACACAGTATTCCATTGATAAGACACAGTGGCCTAGAAATTCAGTTAAGGCCCACCAGCAGGCTAACGCCCAAAAGTTAGCGCTGCGCGCGGAGCCAGGTGCGCCCGTCAGATATTCAGCTTTTGCACCCCAAGTCGGAACCGGGCGCTATTCCAGGGTGTGCCCGCCCCCGCTTGGGGCGCTGAAACTGAATTTCTGCGCTGTAGGCCCTGCTGTGCCACCCGCTGCGGAGCGGCAGGCTGCGGTACTGCAGGCCTCCTCCTTCTCTTAAGGGGGAGGTGCCTGCAACAGCGAGATTGCCGCTGGATTGTGCCGGCAAATGAGCCCGGCACCACGGAGAAGTGCCGGGCTCGCGGAAAGCAGCCAGCAATGCCGCGGGGGGGGGTGGAGGAGGCCGGGGAAGGAGGTGCGGGCAGGCGGCCGCCGAAAAAGCGGCCGGCCGCACCTCCACCTTAAAGCGCCCCAGTAGCGCAGCAGTACGGCCCCGTTTTTCAATCGCTGTTTGCGGCCGCTGCAGAAGAGGCGGCCGCAACTAAATATGGGGTTTGGGCCGGAAGCGGGGCGGAACCGGGGCACTGCGCACACCGATGACGTCATCGGTGTCAGCGCAGCACTACCGGCTACCGCCGCCATTACCGCAGCGCTGAATATCAGCGCACCCTCTTACACTGGTGCAGAAACCCTATTTTGGCGGTAACTGGGCGCAAAGCCCACTGAATTTCTAGCCCAGTATCCCATCGATAGCACACAGTATTCCATGGATAGCACACAGTATTCCATTGATAAGACACAGTATCCCATCGATAGCACAGTATTCCATTGATAGCACACAGTATTCCATTGATAAGACACAGTATTCCATCGATAGCAGACAGTATTCCATCGACAGCACACAGTATTCCATCGATAGCACACAGTATCCCATTGATAAGACACAGTATCCCATCGATAGCACAGTATTCCATTGATAGCACACAGTATCCCATCGATAGCACACAGTATTCCATCGATAGCAGACAGTATTCCATCGATAGCACACAGTATTCCATCGATAGCACACAGTATCCCATCGATAGCACACAGTATCCCATAGATAGCACACAGTATTCCATCGATAGCACACAGTATCCCATCGATAGCACACAGTATCCCATCGATAGCACACAGTATTCCATTGATAGCACACAGTATTCCATCGATAGCACACAGTATTCCATTGATAGCACACAGTATTCCATTGATAGCACACAGTATTCCATTGATAGCACACAGTATTCCATTGATAGCACACAGTATTCCATCGATAGCACACAGTATTCCATTGATAGCACACAGTATTCCATTGATAAGACACAGTATTCCATCGATAGCACAAAGTATCAATTTTGTTTTAAAGAAAAATTAGTTAATTTTACAAAATGTAGAATAAATTGCTTCTTTGTAATGAACAATGACGGAAAGACAATTTTTCTTTTCAGATGTGAAATTTTCCAAATGTAATAAATAGACGTGCACAAGGTGCCATGGAGGAATATGCAATTTATTTCAGAAGTGATGGAGAAGCTTCAGAACTCACAAGGCACAAAGGCACAGGAGAGTTATGAAGGCCTTCCTCACAAAGGGACTAAACAAGGCACTATAATTCTTTCTATTCTATATTCTCCTTATGCAACGTGTGGGAATTGTTACAAAGAAAACCTGTTTTGATTTTTTAAATCTTGAAGGAGCATTACAGAGGGTGCCTTGATGCTCATTATTATGTCATGTGAGCTACCCCTCATGTCTATGACTGGCAGCCATTTTGAGAATCCCCAACCGCGAATGAATTCCTGGGTGTATCTTAGCCACTCCAATGCTACTACATCACTGAATCAGGGTTTTAATATGGCTATTTAGCTCCATGACTTGAATATAAGTAAGCAGTGAAATATTAAAAATCTCCAATTCGCTTTCTCGCACTTTATAGGATCATAAGCTGTTGTTGGGCCTTTAAGTGTCTTCTTCTTCTTAGGCAGTCCCTCGAAACCGAGGGTGACTTGCTTCCACATTAAAAATGAGTTTGCAGGTGACTGATGAGTCCAATGCGGGACCTACAGTCTCTGTCACAGGTGGGGCAGACGGTGGTTGAAGCGGCGGGTGGGTGGGGTGCTTGGGTTGACGTGCGCTCCTTGCGCTGCCTGCGCTTGGCTTCTGTTTGCTCCCGGCGAAGAGACTCGAGGTGTTTGGCGCCTTCCCGGATGCTTCTCCTCCACTTTGTGCGGTCTTGGGCCAGGGATTCCCAGGTGTCGATGGGGATGTTACATTTTTTCAAGGAGGCTTTGAGGGTGTCCTTGAAGTGTTTCCTCTGCCCACCTGGGGCTCTCTTGCTGTGCCGGAGCTCCGAGTAGAGCGCTTGTTTTGGGAGTCTCGTATCGGGCATGCGGACAATGTGACCCATCCATCGGAGCTGATTGAGCGTGGTCAAAGCTTCGATGCTGGGGATGTTGGCCTGAGCAAGAACACTGACGTTGGTGTGCCTATCCTGCCATTGGATTTCCAGGATCTTGCGGAGACAGTGTTGGTGGTACCTCTCAAGCGTAATACAACATTCGAGTACTGACATGTCAGAAAACTCCCGAAAATGCTATATTCATAGCAATGGAATGAGGACTATAGGTTTGGTTGTGAAGTTATCACTCAAGCATGGCACGTTTGTGTCATGCATTTGTAACATCCAAAATATCAAAACACATAGTATAGCACTGGGAAAGGGTTATTCTGTTTAGCAGGCTTGTTTTCTAAGTCTGTAAATTATATGATGATGTAATGTTTCCAAGGAGTTACATAAACCCCAGATTTATATCTTCCTGATTTTCCACCAAAAATCCTTGGGAAAAAATGGTTAGCATTGATTGCCTTTCTTTTGAAATCCAGATCCATCAATATTTAAGATGGGTGGCTGCTAATTGGTTAACAGACCCTGGTGTGCTCTGCACAGATAGCTTTGTATTGACTAAAAAAAACAGCAAAGCTCAGTATTGATGAAAGTGCATTGAATAGCAGGAAATGGAATGACCAAGTATCTCTCCCAGCAGGAATCTACTTAAAAAAAAAATTCTGTACAACTTGATATTGCGTCCAATCAATGAATAAATTGCCAAATGAAATACAAACTTAAGGCCGCTGTGGGCTCTATTAGTTAGTTCTGGTAATATTACAGTCTATTTCTTTTAATTCAAAGTTACTTCATTTGAATTATCGGTTAAATCAAATTCAAATTAAAATGACTTAATTGGAACTGAGGGATAATACAAATATTTTTTAAGCAAATATCAGATGCCACTTTAGTTTGCTGGGACAGGACATAGTCCCTGAAAGTCTGCTGCAGGAAGTAGCAGATGAATGCTAATTCTTTGTTGTGGTATTTTTGTGGAGACATTAACCAATTTAAAGTAAACGAGGACAATCTCCAGGTTCAAACAAAGAGAGTTCATCCGCTACATCCTGCAGTATAACCTGAGGGTTATAGTGTTTTTGAAGATTGCGTAGATTGGGCTGAAATCAATATTTGGTCACAACAGGGTGTCCCGAAATCTGGCAAAGGTCCTTTGTTGGATTTTCCATTGGGTAGTGAGGAGACCACCAGATTCTTGATTTCACTTCCATGAGTTTTAGTTGGCACTGATGGCATCCACCACATCAGAACATTATTCCACTGGTGTCCAGATGGACAGAACAGGCCAGTCCTGGGTCTGGTGCTGGAGTTATCAGCCATTGGGTGATAAGCCAGAAACAGCAGTGTTCTTACGCTGAACTGAAAAAGATACTTCATTTATGGTCCCAGCTCCAAACAGGTATTTCTGGAATTCTATTCTCATGGTATTTTAAATAAAAATTATTTATGATTTAGTCGCCAGACCAGATTTCCTATCCTTGTTTTGATAGAATCCTTATATCTGCCATTAGAAAATAGCACATTACCATTGGCAGAATATTTAAATGTTCTAAAGTGTGGTTTTATGCTGGAAGTGAACAATACCTGCGGCAATAATTAGTTACATTTTCCGCTGGCTACCAACTGGAAAATCCACCTGCTTCATTTAAGAATCTTTTTTTCTTAACCTGAGTCTTAACAACCTATGTACCTCCCTACTCTGAAAGGCAGATCCCAGTAAATCCTATTCCAATGCTTGGAAGCATACATTGCCTGGTCATTACTGGATGAAGAACCACAACTAAAACCCAATTCACATAAAGATGGCCTTTGTTACCAAGGTGGTACCTTTGGAGACATGATACAGAAGCTCCTCAATAGAATGCTGCCTGATACTTTCCAACCCCTGTTAAAGCACATCTCTCTGGTATACCACAATCTTGAAATAAAAAAACGGCTTCTGAAAGACCACGATCCTTTCTATTTCCTTTCAACTTTCCTTTCAGTTTTCTTACTGCTTCTCTCTTGAAGTTGGAAAGTCTTGCTGGGCTACCATTATATGAACACTAGCCAGCTGCTACCTCAACAACTGGCCATTCTTCATACGTGAGCCGGAACACGGAGTGTCAGTGTGCTGTTTGACTGTGGGGCCATCATAGTTGCCTCCAAGCCTTTCCTCACTCAAGGCCCACACAAGATCACTTTCTCAACAGGAGCAGCTAGATGGTGATCAGGAGCTGGATATATTACAGCCACATATAGAATAAAATTGGTTCCTTTTTTGCTGAGCGTGCAAACCTCTCTTGTTGAAGTTCTTCCCCTTCACTTTTCTTTCCCGTCGTCTCAGGAAAACACCAACCACAGTTCAGTATTGTCATAGTTGTTCCTCCCTTCTCCTTCTCATTTGGGGCAACACTTGACCTCTACTCAGCTCAAATTAGAAACTCGGTGTGAGACTACTAGTGTCAATCCACATCCCATCACTCAGTGGTATTATTGGTTGGTGCTCGAACTCACAATGGCACCGTGCTCCCATAACCTTCAATTCAATATACATGTCTGATATACCACAGCAACGTGTCTTTCTAACATACTAACACATTTCTGATGTGACCACATTATAGGAAACGTTTTTTTATCCGGCACCGACGGGACCGACGTGGTGCCGGTTCATCAAAAATTCCGGATAACCGAAAGCTATAGTAAAAGATACGGAGCTGAGAGCTCCGTATAAAGCAACAAACCCTGTTGCCTAGCAACAGGTTCAGAACAATGGCCACAAGTTCCAAGCGTCTCTGTAGCTTAGCAACAGCTGCAGCCGCACCCTTGCACAGCAACAGATCAAGGAAGGCAAGTAATAAAACTTACCTGTACCTACTCCTGAATTTTGCCGGTTAACCAAGATTTCCGGTTATTTAGGTGCCGGTAAATCAAAAGTTTCCTATTTGTAGCCCACTGTCTAATAGAATAACAAAAATTCTCCGTCTGTAACACACTTCTAACTGTAACAATTTTATTTATTGCCTCCCACAAGTTGCCCTGAGAGAGAATCTGCAAACCACAACCTTTGTGGTATATCTTTGGTACACCATTAGCATCCCTGATGGGTGCTCTGCTAATAGGGAGGGCCTACTGTATGTCAAGACTGTTCCCAACATCTTAAAAGAAACTGTTTAAATCTGAGCTTCATTTTTTGGGGGGCAAAAACACAGCTTACACCCTTTCTAACCGAACTCCCACCTTCTCCCACCAACCCATGGATGCATCATTCTCTCTTACATTCTCTTCTCTGAGATTGAGACCCCTGGGCATGATTGTGATTGCTGAAAAAAGTGCAGAATGTACATTGTTTACCGGCGCCGCTCGGCACCCCTACACATAACCATCTTGATGAACAAAGTTCCCGTTGATCAGACTAAAGCTTGCCATTGAGTGGTTTGTGCTTTTGAGGGATGTCATCCGTGAAGCTGTGGTGCTCCTGCCCGTGCTGGTCGAGCGTAAGAGGAGGCGGTTCCTGCAGCAAAACAGGTTGTTGTTGAATTGCTTTCTGAAGGTCTTGCTCAGCAGGTAGAGGGCGAAGGGGTTAACGCAGGAGTTGCTGAAAGCGAGAATTCTGGCACAGATGCTGCAAACCAAATGCGCTAAGGAGGTGTCCACCTGTCTGTAATGGTAGGAGCGATATAGGTAGATAATGTGACTGGGGAGCCAACTTACAGCAAAGAAACCTACAAACACCAGTACTGTTTTTGCAAGTCTTTTCCTGGATTCCATCTGTGAATAAAATGAAATAGAAAGATTGAAACTTTCTAAAGCAACAGTGATGCTGGAAATAGATTGTGTGAAACTTAACAACAACAACTTGTATTTATATAGCACCTTTAATAGTAAAACGTCCCAAGCCGTATTATAAGATTAAAAATTTGACACCGTGCCACATAAGGAGAAATTAGGGCAGATGACGAAAAGCTTGTTCAAAGAGGTCGGTTTTAAGGAGGGTCTTAAAGGAGGAAAGAGAGGTAGCGAGGTGGAGAGGTTTAGGCAGGAAATTCCAGAGCTTAGGGCCTAGGCAACAGAAAGCACGGCCACCAAAGATTGAGCGATTATAATCAGGGATGCTCAAGAGGTCAGAATTAGAGGAGCACAGATATCTCGGGGGGTTGAGACTGAAGGAGATTACAGAGATAGGGAGGGGTGAGGCCATAGAGGGATTTGAAAACAAGGATGAGAATTTTGAAATTGAGGAGTTGCCTAACCGGAAGCCAATGTAGGTCAGCGAGCACAGGGGTAATGGGTGAACGGGACTTGGTGCGAGTTAGGACACGGGCAGCCGAGTTTTGGATCACCTCAAGTTTACGTAGGGTAGAATATGGGAGGCCAGCCAGGAGTGCGTTGGAATAGGCAAGTTTAGAGGTAACAAAGGCATGGATGAGGGTTTCAGCAGCGGATGAGCTGAGGCAAGGGCGGAGACGGGCGATATTACGGAGGTGGAAATAGGCGGTCTTAGCTATGCTGTGGATATGTGGTCAGAAGCTCATTTCAGGGTCAAATATGACACCAAGGTTGCAAACAGTGTGGTTCAGCCTCAGACAGATGTTAGGGAGAGGGATGGAGTCAGTGGCTAGGGAACGGGGACCGAAAACAATGGATTTGGTCTTCCCAATAGTTAATTGGAGAAGATTTCTGCTCATCCACAACTGGATTTTGGACAAGCAGTCTGACAATTTAGAGACCATGGAGGGGTCGAGGGAAGTGGTGGTGAGGTAGAGCTGGGTGTTGTCAGCGTACATGTGGAAACTGACCCAGTGTTTTCGGAAGATGTCGCCAAACGGCAACATGTAGATGAGAAATAGGAGGAGGACCAAGGATAGATCCTTGGGGGACACCAGAGGTAATGATGCGGGAGTGGGAAGAGAAGCCGTTGCAGGTGATTCGCTGGCTATGATTAGATAGATAAAAATGGAACCAGGCGAGTGCAGTCCCACCCAGCTGGACGACGGTGGAGAGGTGTTGGAGGAGGATGGAGTGGTCAACCGTGTCAAAGGCTGCAGACAAGTCAAGAAGAATGGGGAGGGATAGTTTACCTTTGTCACAGTCACAAAGGATGTCATTTGTGACTTTGATGAGACCCGTTTCGGTACAGCAGCGGGGTGGAAACCTGATTGGAGGGATTCAAACATGGAATTGCGGGAAAGATGGGCACGGATTTGGGAGGCGACAACACGCTCAAGGACTTTGGAGAGGGAAAGGAGGCTGGAGATGGGGCGGTAGTTTGCAAGGACGGAGGGGTCAGGGGTTGGTTTTTCGAGAGGGGTGAGGACAGCAGATTTGAGGGAGAGGGGGACAGTACCTGAGGAGAGAGAACCATTAACAATGTCAGCTAACATGGGAGCCAGAAAAGGAAGTTGGATGGTCAGCAGTTTGGTGGGAATAGGGTCGAGGGAGCAGGAGGTGGGTCTCATAGACAAGATGAGCACAGAGAGATCATGAGGGGAGATCGGAGAGAAACTGGAGAAAGATGTGAGTTCAGGGCTAGGGCAGGGGGGGACCTTAGAGGAAGTTTGGCCCGGTGGGCTAGGGGAAGGAAGGGAAGTGGCAGTGGCAGCTGAACGGATGGTCTCAATCTTAGAGACAAAGAAGTCCATGAGCTCCTCACACTTGTTGTCGGAGGTGAGGACGGAGCAGACAGGGGAGAGGAGTTTAAGAAGACGGTTAGCAGTGGAGAATAGGAGCCGGGGTTTATTTCTGCATTCCAGAATGATTCTGGAATAGTGAGAAATTTTGGCAGACGAGAGCAGAACCCAATAATGCTTTATGTGGTCCAGCCAGATCTGGCGGTGAATGGCTAAACCAGTTGTCCGCCATATCCGTTCAAGTCTACATCCCTTGGACTTAAGGGAGCGAAGATGAGGGCCGTACCAGGGGGAATGGCCAGGGTGAGAGACAGTAATTGTTTTAGTAGGGACTAGGGCATCAAAGGTGGTGGTGAGGGTGTGATTGAGCAGATCGGTAGCTGCAGAAATGTCGTGGCGAATGGAGAGCCAAAGGCTGGACAGTTAGGATTTCATAAGTGCAGTTGGGAGAGAGTTTTTTCCAGAGGCAGACACAGAAGGAAGTAGGGTTGGTGGGGGGTTGGGCGGGGGTGGGGGTGGGGGGGGGGGGGAGCGGGGGCTGGCGTGGAAGGGGGATGTGGGTGTAGAGCGATATGAGGAAGTGGTCAGAGATAGCCTTATCTGTGATTGACACGATGGGAGTCGCGAGGCCACGAGAGATGGCAAGGTCGAGGGGCTGGCTGTGAATATGGATTGGGGAGTTTACATGGAGGGAGAGATTAAGGAAGGATAGGAGGCTAGTGAACTCAAAAGAGAGAGAGCATGATGAATTGTGATGGAGGTTGAAATCACCGAGGATGAGAAGTCGTTCAGTGCAGAGGCTGAGGGAGGAAAGCAGTGAAGATATCTCGGTAATAACATTTTTATGGTACTTGGGCGGGCGGTAGAGAACAAGAATTTTAAATGAGAGGTGAGAGGGATGGAATAAGGTGAGATGCTCAAAGGAGGAGAAAGTGCCGGAGGTGTAGGGGGACAGACCAAGGTGTGATTTGGTGATGAGAGCCACACCGCCACCGTGGCAGTCTGAGCAGGGCAAGTGGTGGAAGGTATAGCCGGGTGGGGAGGCTTCATTTAAGGGTAAAGTTTCATCACCCCTCAACCAAGTTTCCGTCAGGGCCATGATGTCGATGCAATCATCCATGATAAGCTCATGGATGACAAGGGCCTATATGACTATAGTGAGCACTTAACATGGCCCCATTAATATGCATAAGAAGATTGAATAAAGCACAACAATGCATGGAAGAAAATAATGACATTCAGCTCATCAAGCCCATTCCTTCAAAAGACCAAGTACAAACTGCTCTATCATTGAAACTATTGACTCTCCTGGGGAAAGGTTCTGTAAGCTCCGTTGATAGTGGCAGGAAACTGGCAGTAGCCGATTGGCTGCCTGTTATACACCTGCCTGATTATCCTTTAAGCGGGGTGTACAACAGGCAGCTGGTCCTCTACCGTCAGTTTCCAGCCCCCCGTTAAAGTTGAAAATGGCCCCCATTTATGTCTACAGTTGATTGACGAGGCTTGGCCTCAATTTTTATATCCTTAACTGTTCCTTCATGTCTACCCAATCCAAGTTTGTACTTTCTCATTTTAATAGCCCCCTTTGTGCCAATCTCTTTTTCAAACACAACCCTGTGAGAAATGATTCAACCGTTTCAGCATAGGAAGAAATAAAGAAATCAGGTAGTTAAGTGGCAGATTCCAGTGGCAACAGGGTATGGGTTCACCTTCTTTTACTGCTGCTACAGAGGGGCAATGGTCAAAGCTGTAGCTAGCGCCGTGAGGTGATCCTGAGGACCCAATTCCAATATTCTTCTCATATTTAAATAGAGAGCAATAATAAAGTAAGAGTGAGATTAAACAGTCTGAGAATTTTCTAAAAACACTGGAAGTTAAATGGCTAGAATGGTTCCAGGGATGAGGGGTTACAGTTACGTGGACAGACTAGAGAAGCTGGGGTGGTTCTTCTTAGAGCAGAGAAGGCTAAGAGGAGATTTGATAGAGGTGTTTAAAATCATGAAGGGTTAGGTAGAGTAAATAAAGAGAAACTGTTTCCAGTGGCAGAAGGGTCGATAACCAGGGGGGGACACAGATTTCAGGTGAATGGCAAAAGAACCAGAGGCGACCTGAGGACAAACCTTTTTGCAGAACGAGTAGCTAAGTTTGTAATGCACTGCCTGATAGGGTGGTGGAAACAGATTCAATAGTAGTTTTCAAAAGGGAATTGGATAAATACTTGAAGGAGAAATAATTGCAGGGACATGGGGAAAGAGCGGGGGAGTGGGGTAAAGAATCCTCAGGCGAGACAGAGGGGGGTGTAAAAGAGGAGGGGGTGTCACAATATTAATCAAGGAGTCAATTACTGCTGTAAGGAGGGATGATATCTTAGCAGGTTCCTCTAATGAGGCCATATGGGTAGAATTTAAAAACAAAAAGGGGGCAAGCACTTTGCTGGGAGTGTACTATAGGCCCCCAAACAGTCAGGGGGAGATAGAGGAGCAGATATGTAGGCAAATCTCAGAGAAGTGTAGAAATAATAGGGTAATAATAGTAGGGGATTTCAACTTCCCCAATATTAACTGGGATAGTCAGAGTGTGAAAGGCTTAGAGGGTGCGGAATTCTTAAAGTGCATCCAGGTGAGCTTTTTGAGTCAGCATGTAGAAGTCCTACAAGAGAGGGGGCGGTACTGGACGTAATTCTAGGGAATGTAGCCGGGCAAGTGGTAGAAGTGTCAATTGGAGAGCATTTTGGTGACAGTGTCCATAATTCAGTGAGATTTAAGGTAGTCATAGAAAAGGACAAAGATGGACCGGAAATAAAGGTTCTAAATTGGGGAAGGCTGATTTTAATGTGATAAGGCAGGATCTGGCCAAAGTGGACTGGGATCAGCTACTTGTAGGAAAATTCACATCAGAGCAGTGGGAGTCTTTCAGAAAGGAAATAGAGAGAGTACAACACCAACATATTCCCGTAAAGGTCAAGGGTGGGATCAACAAGCCCAGGGAACCCTGGATGTCAAGGGATATACAAGAATGGATTAGGAAAAAAAGGGAGGCTTTTGGCAGGTACAAAGGACTAAAAACAGTGGAGGCCCTAGAGGAGTACAGAAAGTGCAGGGGGGTACTTAAAAAAGAAATTAGGAAAGCGAAGAGGGGGCATGAAAAAACACTGGTGGGCAAAATAAAGGAAAATCCCAAGGTGTTTTATATGTATATTAAGGGCAAGAGGATAACCAGGGAAAGAGTAGGGCCCATTAGGGACCAAAGTGGCAATCTGTGTGTAGAGCCGGAAGATGTAGGTGAGGTTTTAAATGAATATTTTGCATCTGTGTTCACTATGGAGAAGGACGATGTAGGCATAGAAATCAGGCAGGGGGATTGTGATATACTTGAACAAATTAGTATTGAGAGGGAGGAGGTACAAGCGATTTTAGCGGGCTTAAAAGTGGATTCATCCCCAGGCCCAGATGAGATGTATCCCAGGCTGCTGTTTGAAGCAAGGGAGGAGATTGCAGGAGCACTGACACAAATTTTC
Organism: Somniosus microcephalus; assembly: GCF_052327205.1. NCBI lineage: Eukaryota > Metazoa > Chordata > Chondrichthyes > Squaliformes > Somniosidae > Somniosus > Somniosus microcephalus. The sequence continues at coordinate 18,464,086 of NC_141000.1, read as the reverse complement.
AGAACCTCTCTGGCCACAGGGGAGGTGCCAGAGGACTGGAGAACAGCTAACATAGTACCATTATTCAAGAAGGATAGTAGGGATAACAGGGAATTACAGGCCAGTGAGCCTAACATCAGTGGTAGGGAAATTATTGGAAAAATTCTGAGGGACAGAATTAGTCTCCACTTGGAGAGGCAAGGATTAATGAAGGATAGTCAGCATGGGTTTGTCAGGGGGAGATCATGTCTAACCAATTTAATTGAATTTTTCGAGGGGGGTGACTAGGTGTGTAGATGAGGGAAGTGCAGTTGATATAGTCTACATGGACTTCAGTAAGGCTTTTGACAAAGTCCCACATGGGAGACTGGTCAAGAAGGTAAGAGCCCATGAGATCCAGGTCAATTTGGCACATTGGATCCAAAATTGGCTTAGTGGCAGGAGGCAGAGGGTGATGGTCGAAGGTTGTTTTTGTGACTGGAAGCCTGTGTCCAGTGGTGTGCCGCAGGGATCAGTGCTGGGTCCTTTGCTGTTTGTAGATATGAATGTAGGAGGTATGATCAGTAAGTTCGCAGATGATACAAAAATTGGTGGAGCGGTAAATAGCGAGGAGGGAAGCCTCAGGCTACAGGACGATATAGACGGGTTGGTTAGATGGGCAGAACAGTGGCAAATGGAATTTAACCCTGAAAAGTGCGAGGTGATTAATTTTGGGAGGACTAACAAGGCAAGGGAATGCACAATGAATGGTAGGACACTCGGAAGGACAGAGGATCAGAGGGACCTTGGTGTGCATGTACTTCGATCCCTGAAGGTAGCAGGACAGGTAGATAAGGTGGTTAAAAAGGCATATGGGATACTTGCCTTCATTAGCCAAAGCATAGAATATAAGAGCAGGGAGGTTATGATGGAGCCGTACAAAACGCTAGTTAGACCACAGCTGGAAAACTGTGTGCAGTTCTGGTCGCCACACTATAGGAAGGATGTGATTGCATTGGAGAGGGTGCAGAGGAGATTCACCAGGATGTTACCTGGGCTGGAGCGCTCCCGCTATAAAGAGAGACTGGACAGGCTGGGGTTGTTTTCCTTAGAGCAGAGAAGGCTGAGGGGGGACCTGATTGAGGTGTACAAAATTTTGAGGGGCATAGAGAGGGTAGATAGAAAGGAACTTTTCCCCTTAGTAGAGGGGTCAATAACCAGGGGGCATTGTTTCAAGGTAAGGGGGTGGGAGGTTTAGAGGGGATTTGAGGAAAATCTTTTTCACCCAGAGGGTGGTTGGAATCTGGAACTCACTGCCTGAAAGGGTGGTAGAGGCAGGAACCCTCACAACATTCAAGAAGCATTTATTTGAGTACTTCAAAAGCCATAGCATACAAAGCTATGGACCAAGTGCTGGAAAATGGGATTAGAATAGACAGGGCTTGATGGTCGGCACGGGCACGATGGGCTGAAGGGCCTCTTTCTGTGCTGCATAACTCTATGGCCTAGAAATTCAGTATAGCCACGTTTGGGGCGCTACAGCCGGGCGGCCGCTAAAGTTTGCGCCCGGCGCAACTTCGCGCCACCTTCGCCGATATTCAGTGGCATCGCCCCAAGAGGTTGCTGCTGCACTAAAACAGGCGATGCATGACTATCATTAGGCGCTAAGCCGGCGGCCCGGGGCGATACCCCTGAGGGCGGGCGCAGCGCAGGTTCGGCGAGTTGCTGATTGACGGCAGACACTCTGGCGCCGGTGAGCTCTTAAAGGGGGAGAGTGGATTTGTTTGCCTGCCACGCCCTGCACACTGCAGCCCTGAAGCAAGGCCTGACCACTGCTGCTTGATCTGTACAACGCCCAGGACTATGGAGAAGGCCAACATTTGCAGCCATTGCAGCCCCCATTATATGTTTCCAATCAATGCTATGGCTCTGAAGTTAAAGACAAGTGCAAAGCTGTGGGCTGAAGCCACGAGTACCTGTGCGAGTGTTGAGCCAAACCAGAAAGCTCTCTACCTTTGTCTCTCTGCAAAGATCCGTCTCTCACAAAGAAGGAGTGTTGCAAAATGGCTGCCACTTCTACTGCAGGAGGAGTGCCCTTTAATTTGCGCCCCCCTCGCCCCGCAGCAACTGGGAACCGTTCCCCTCTACCAGTCGCTAGGGGCGCCAGGCGCACAATAGGCTGGCGCCACTGAATTTCCGGTTTGGGGCGCACAAAGGGCGTTGCACGATGAAATGACGTCAGGATCTGCAGCGCGCGCAAAGGCTTTGCGCCGCCGCTAAATCTTTACTGAAGTTGGGGAGAGGCGCAGATCACGTTGCGCCCGGCCGCTAGCCGCCTAGCGCCCCACATCTCCTCCTCCTAAGGCGCTAGCGGCTGGCGCAAACAACTGAATTTCTAGGCCTATGACTCTACTGACTCTATGGGCTGGATTTTCATTGAGGAGGCGGGTAGGAGGCGGGACTATAACTTTCGAGGTTGTAGTCCCGCCTCCATCGAGTTCTCGCCAACCCATGCAATTTTGACTTGATTGACCTTGTTGTGCCCGCCCAGCAGGCTCAGCAGGCCAATTAAGGGCCACCCGGCAACAGGTGACGTCACAGATTGACATTTCATCTGTCAAGACCTTTTGACAGATGAAATATCAGCGTTTTACAGCTGCTTAAAGCTGTCAAACACTGACAATCTGTACTTCAAGTTAATTCCTTCCTCTCAGGATGATTTAGAGATCTCCCCAGAACAGAAAGCTGAATGCTGGAATTTTTGACAGCTCGCGGCCATTCTGCTTTCTGTGACGGTGAGATGAAGGTCTCCCGAGACCTGAAGGAAGGAAGGCTGTAAAGGGAAGTAAAACTTCTTTAAACACTTTACACACACCAAACACACTTACCTCTGCACTCATGCACCCATCACTCACCTGAACACCGGACATCTTGAACCCTCCAAGCCCTTCAGCCCGACGGCCCGCCTCGCTAACTTGGCGTGGTTTGGAGCCGTCGGGAATCCCACACTTCACCAATGAAAATAGGGATTAGGCTAAAAACTGCCTGTTAACTACCTGTTAATGGGCAGTTAATTGGCACTAATCCCTTCCCGCCTCGGGGAGGCGGGTCCCAGCGCGGGTCGGGTACCCGCCTCCTTTGAAACTGGCATGGAGGCGGGTTGGGGGCGGGATAGGTTCATGCCCCCCCAATTTCAGGATTTTAACCCCCCACACGCCTCCAATCCCGCCTCCACGGCCCAATGAAAATCCTGTCCTATGAGTGGGACTAACTGGGTTGTTCTTTGAAAGAGCCGGCGCAGACTCGTTGGGCCAAATGGCCTCCTTCTGTTCTGTATTATTCTATGATTCTATAAAATGCAAAACAAAACACTGTCCTGTTTCCTGATAAAGACATTTTAATTGCTTCAGGTCCTCCTATATAATCAGGGCTAACAGTTGAAACCACAGTAATGCATTCAAGGGTCCAATTGGTACTTGACAATCCAATTATACACAATGGAACTGGCCAAAGTGCCCAGCTTTAATTCATACTAAATATGTTAATGACATCTAGAGGAAGAGCTTAAATGCTGCATTCATTTTTATTTTTTACATTAAGAAAGACTTGGATTTATATAGCACCTTTCGCAAAGTCAGAACAGCCCAAAGCACGTTTCAACCAATTAAGTGCTGTACTGTAGGAAACACAGCAACCAATTTGCCCACCGCAAACTCCTACAAACAGCAATGAGGCAAATGACCAGAACATGTTTTTAGGGATAAATATTGACCAGGACACCAGGGAGAACACCCCTGCTCTTCGTTGAATAGTCCCATAGGATCTTTCATGTTCACCTGGGAGGGCAGAGGGGGCCTTGGTTTAACGTCTATTCTGAAAGACATCATCTCGCACAGTGCAGCACTCCGTCAGCACTGTACTGAGGTCCCAGCCAAGATTTTTGCTCAAATCTATATGAGTGGGTTTTGAACCTGCAGCTTCACAAGGGTAGCCACTTGAGTGTTTTGTTAAATGATTCGGTAAAGTTTCCGTTACTGCAATGTCACACATAAAAATCATTATTTTCACCACTTTCCGGTCATGGAGAAATTTGTGTGCACCTTCGGAAGTGGCTTAGTGAGTTGGAGGGAATGGTGAGACATAGACCGTGATTTCGCCTACCGAGGCGGGTCCAGGGCAGCCGGGTGCGACCCCACTGCTATCTCCATCCCACTCTGAAAAGAATTTTACGCTGATTGGGATTGTTAAGCCCACCCAGCGCGTTTGCCGGCCAATTGAAGGAAGTGGGTCTGATGATGTCATTTGACGACACGTCATCAGCCGGTTTCCTTAAAGGGACCATGCACAAATTGTCTTTGACAGTTGTGCTGTCAGTGTTCTGCAGCATTGTGGTGCTGCAAACACTGACAAGCAATGCACAGAGGTGCACAGCTGCACCCAGGCTCTCCCATGACTCCCAGCCTGGTTGCACATTACACAGGAGGGCACAAGCAGGGATGTCGTCAGGAGGACCAGGCTGCAGTGGCGTAAACCTTTCAATGATCTCAGTAGATCACGAAACGTTACTGCAAAGAGACACCTAACCTCATCCTCCTGTGCCACTCATCACATCCCCATCACTCTGCCTTCCCTACCCTACTCCTGCACATCCTTACTCACACCAACTTACCTTGCACCTCCACCCATGTCTCTCTATCTACATTATCACTTCCCCATCTCACTAGCCACCCCTCACACTCACCCTCACCCTAGTCCAATCATACCAACTAACAACACACAAGGGGCTAGAAATTGGCCTCCTTTGCACCTCACTTTATCACCTCCAGGGGGCGATAACAGGGCACTAACGGCTTACCGACCGGGTGCAGCGAAAGAAACGACTCTCGCTAAATTCAATGGGGAGGTAGCGCTGGTGGTAAAACTTACCGCCTCGACCTCCTGTGCCCCGGAGATCGTGACATCATCTGGGGTGCATCGCCCCGTTACCACCTCGGATGCTAAATTTGCTTCCGCCCTCCTGCAGCTTCGCCGGGCGTCAGCAACGGGAGCTGCAGGAGGCATCGTGACCTCGGCTGGCTGCTTGGGGGAGCGCTAATTAAAGGGATTGGCGGTCAGATAGGCCAAAAAAAATTCTCACCCCTTTGTGCTGTTTTAAAAAAAACTTTCATTGCTGAAATTGATCAGCCCTGCACTCTCTTGGAGTGCTTTGGGCTGCTCCTCGCGGATCACGGGTGCCTTCGCTGACCCATCCCCAGCTTTACCTTCAACTGCTGTGAGCACTGGCCCTTCCCTTTAAGGGAGGGGAGGAGCCTACGAATCAGGCAGCGCTGCACGGAACATTGCTCAGCGCTCTGCTGCTCCCGCCCCGCTCATTCCCTGTAGCGCTCTAAGGGAGGTGGTAGCGCTTGATTTAGGGCTCCACTTCCCTCTCGGAGCGCTAAACTGAATTTCGCGTGAGCTTCTCATCATTAGCGCCTGGCGATAATTTTTCCGCTTCCGAAGTTTTAGCGCCCCAAACGGGGCTATAATGAATTTCTTCCCCAAGGTGTTTTAGCCAATGTTCATGTGAAGTTTCTGTTAATGTGCTGTCAAACATTGAAATCTTTATTTTCAACACTTTGCGTTCTTGGCTATATTTGTTTGCACCTTTGGAAGTGGCTTAGTGAGTTGCAGTGAATGGTGAGACATAACGTTACCCCCCCTGCAAAGGTGATGAGTGTGGAAAGAATGGTTTGGGCATTGTAGGGATGTTTTATGGTGTTGGTGTGGGGTGGTGCCAACCTGGCACATCATGTGGCAGCCAGGGTGTACAGCGTCATAGACCATTTGCAGCTGTCAAATAAAGAAATCATCCCAAGCTGACACAACACCCGGCCTCCTAACCTGACGTGATCCCCGAGCAGCGGGGAAGCCACTGGCGAACTCTAAAAATCTAAAGGTGAGCTTAAAATAATATTTTATTGCCTTTTAACAATCTCTCTAATGACATAAATTGCCTCCACCGCCGCTTGGTGTCGATCTGCTCAGCGATGACAGATCCGACATCGCTGGGTGACTTGCATGGCGGCGGGTTGACAGCGGGTTCCCTACCCGCTGTTAAAAGAAATTATTCCCAGCCGACCCACCAGCAAACACGCCCGCTAACCCCCTGAAAAATTTGCCCCATAATGTTACCTCCAGCAATGGTGGTCAGTGAATGGAATGGGTGTTCATTGTGGGGATGCTTTATGCTGTTGCTGTGGGATGGTGCCAACCTGGTGCACCATCTGGCAGCCATATGGGTGTAATACGTAAAGTTAAGTGAATCTGGCCATGATGAGCCCATCCCTGGCCTCCCAGGCAGCAATGTGCTCAGGTGCTGATGGAATCTGGACCGCAGCTTTCTCTTGATCCTCCTCCTTCTCGTCTTCCAGCTGATGGTCCTCCTGCTCCTTCTCCTCCTCCACTGAAGAGGCTGTGAGCTCAGAGCCTTGCTCCTCATGCAGCGCTAATCCTCGCTGCTGTGCTATGTTGTGCAGCAGACCACAACGATTCTGGAGACCCTGGCTGGTGCTAACTGAAGGGCTCCTCCAGATCTGTCAAGGCATCTGATGCGCATTTTCAGCATGTCTATTGTCTGCTCTATGACACATCTGGTGGAAATGTGGCTTTCATTATATCTCTCCTCAGCCTCAGTACTTGGCCTCCTCAAGTGTGTCATGAGCCACGTCTTCAGTGGATAGCCCTTGTCTCCAAGCAACCAGCTGGAAAGTCTGTTTGGAGGAGCGAAGAGCTGAGGGAGGGTGGACTGGCGCAGGACGAAAGAGTCTTGGCAGCTGCCAGGGAATTTGGTGCACACATGCATGATGATCTTCCAATGGTTGCAGACGAGCTGCACATTGAGGGAGTGGAAGCTCTTGCGGTTGAAAAAAACTCCTGGGATATGATGGGGTGCCCTGATGGTCACATGTGTGCGGTCGATGATGCCCTGCACCTGTGGGAAGCCAGCCACAGTGGCAAATCCGAGCGCCTGCTCAGTAACACTGGCTTCATCAGTGGCAAAGTTGATATAATTGGCTGGCTTGTCAAACAGAGCATCGATGTATCTGTGGGCGGCCGACTGCAAGATGCCGCAAATGTCTGCTGCAGATCCCTGGGAGGAGTCTGAGGCGAAGAGGTTGAGGACGCTGGAGATTTTGACAGCCATTGGCAAGGTGTGTCCACCCGCTGCTCTGGGCTACAGGTCTTGCTCCAGCAAGCTGCAAATGTCTGGTGCTGTAGCCTGAGCCTCCTTTGGCACTGTTGCTCCGTCATGTTGAGGAAGCTCATCCTCTGCCTGTATACCCTGTGTTGGGGGTATCGCCTCTGGCGTGGTGCAGGCCTGCGCTGATGCCCTCTGTCCTGTGCAGCATCAGGTGGTTGAGGAGAAGGTTGGTGGTGTTATAAGAACATAAGAACATAAGAAATAAGAGCAGGAGTAGGCCATACGGCCCCTCGAGCCTGCTTTGCCATTCAATATCATGGCTGATCATCGACCTCAACTCCACTTTCCCGCCCGATCTCCATATCCCTTGATTCCCCTAGAGTCCAAAAATCTATCGATCTCAGCCTTGAATATACTCAAAGTGGGTGATTTTGCCAATGGGGGTGCATTGGAGGCGGGACTGCTGTTTGGTGAATCGATGTCCCGCCTTCATCGATTTGTGGCCAACCCTGTCAAACCCCTTCAGAATCTTGTATGTTTCAATGAGATCACCTCTCATTCTTCTAAACTCCAGAGAGTATCGGCCCATTCTACACAATCTCTCATCATAGGACAGCCCTCTCATCCCAGGAATCAATCTAGTGAACCTTCATTGCACCGCCTCCAAGGCAAGTATATCCTTCCTTAGATAAGGAGACCAAAACTGTGCACAGTACTCCAGGTGTGGCCTCACCAAGGCCCTGTACAATTGTAGCAAGACTTCCTTACTCTTATACTCCAACCCCCTTGCAATAAAGGCCAACATGCCATTTGCCTTCCTTATTGCTTGCTGTACCTGCATGCTAGCTTTCTGTGTTTCTTGCATGAGGACACCCAAATCTCTCTGAGCACCAACATTTGAAAGTTTCTCACCATTTAAAAATATTCTGTTTTTCTATTCTTCCTACCAAAGTGAATAACCTCACATTTCCCTACATTATACTCCATCTGCCACCTTACTGTCCACTCACAACACTGATCCTTGCGGCACCCCACTAGTTACAGCCTGCCAACCTGAAAAAGATCCGTTTAACCCTACTCTCTGTTTTCTGTCCGTTAACCAATCCTCTATCCATGCTACTATATTACCCCTAACCTCATGAGTCCTAATCTTGTGTAATAACCTTTTATGTGGCACCTTATTGAATGGCTTTTGGAAATCCAAATATACTACATCCACTCGTTCCCCCTTATCTACCCTGCTAGTTACATCCTCAAAAAACTCTAATAAATTTGTCAAACAAGATTTCCCTTTCGTAAAACCATTTTCTAAATGACTTAATACTGTTATATCTCAAGAGTTTATTAACCTTGCTTGTATAACAATTAAAAGAGTACGCAGGAGACAGAGTTCAGTTAACAGCCATCTTGCAAGAGATTCTTCTCCACTCAATGCACTCTATTTCCCATAGTGCATTGCACATCCCAACTACAGTAAGCTATGTGGGACAATTCAAATACAACATTCAAAATACATAACATCTCCTCCCCTCTTACATTAGATGTCCCAATAGAACCACAAAATTTTTAAAACACAATAAAACACAATTAAAACACAATTTTTAAAACACAATAAAACACAATAACCTGGGAGTGAAGGTAGACTTCCTCCAACCATGGCTATACCCATGGGGATTATTCTGTCCCAGATAAAGGGTAAGCCTCTGAACTATAAGTTCAAACGTATAGGGGCCCTTGCGCTCTCTGGTGGGATACCGGCGGTCAACCTGGCTCTCCAGTTCATTGTCTCTCACAGGTGACGTCAACACAGGTGTAGGCGGCTGAGGTGCCTGTATACAGGTCTCCTTTGCTGATGAGACAGGGGCTGAAGCGGCTGCTTCCTCAGAAGGTGAGCCTCTCGGTGTAGAAGGCGGATGACCCACAGCATCACCCAAAGGCAGATAAACTGCTGTTGGTGGTTCAGTGGGTGTTGCTGCACTTCGTAGAAGCTGATCAGTGTGTCTCTTCCAGACAATGTCCTCGGGTATTTGTACAGTGTAGGATGCTGGACCAGTCTGTGCAATAACAGTAGCAGGAACCCACTTAGGTCCACCACTGTAGTTACGTGCCAACACATGTTCACTTGGACTGAAGACTCTGTCTTTGGAGCGTGTTCACGTCGCTTGATCTGCTTGTCCTGCTGATACTGTACCACGTCTTTCACCTTTGGCGGTTTCAGCAGGTCGAAGTTGGTTCGTAGCTCTCTTTTGAGCAGTAGAGTGGAGGTGATGCTTTTGTGGTCGCATGTGGTGTGTTCCTGTAACTCAACAGGAAACTATTCAGGTGCTGATGAAGCATTCCCTGGCCTTGCGATGCCTTTAGAGAGTGTTTCATGGTCTGAACAAACCTCTCAGCTAGACCATTGGTTGCAGGGTGGTATGGTGCAGCCCTGATATGTTGTACGCCATTCACCTGCAGGAATGTAGCCATTTCTTGTGACACCCACTGTGGACCATTGTCTGAGACAAGTTGCATCAGAGATCCAGATCGGCTGAACACCTCACCTAACTTCTCGATGGTCTTCTCAGCGATGGTGGACCTCATTATAACAACCTCTGGCCACTTACTGTGCGCGTCAACAGCCACCAGTAACATTCTCTCCTCGAATGGACCTGCAAAGTCTACATGAATGCGGTGCCATGCTTCCTCCGGAAAGTCCCAGGGGTGAACAGATGCAAGCTGTGGCACATTACGAACTCTCTGACATGAGGAACAGGTTTTAGCTTTGTCCTCAATCTGTCCATCCATACCCGGCCACCAGAAGTAGCTCCTCGCTATTTCTTTCATACGAACCATTCCGCAGTGTCCGGAATGTAGTTGCTGTAACACTGGTTTCTGTAGTGATGGTGGAATAACCACTCTCCTCCCCCACAGCAAACATCCAGACTGCACCGACAGTTCATTTCTCCTTAAAAGCTATGGTTTCAGGTTTGGGTCATTGCTGTCAAGCTTGCCCCTGACGATAATGCCCAGCACTGCAGACAACACTGGGTCATTTCTGGTGTTTCGTCGGACCTGTGTCAAAGTAACAGGCGCGTTCTCCACCTGCCTAATATAGCAGATGTCCATGCTACGCGTCATAGGCTTGGTGACAGGCAGCGGCAACCTGGAAAGACCGTCAGCGTTGCCGTGCAGGTCAGACTTGCGATATCTAATGTCAAATGTGTGTGCAGACAACAGCAGCGCCCACCTTTGCATTCTGCTCGCAGCAAGTGACGGAATCCCTGTATGTGGCCCGAAGATGGTCGTGAGAGGGCGGTGATCTGTTAGTAGGGTGAACTGTCTCCTGTACAAATATTGGTGAAACTTGTGAACACCAAAAACGATGCTCAGTGCTTCTCGTTCTATTTGGGTGTAGTTAGTTTCAGCTCTGTTCAAAGTCCTAGATGCAAATGCTATCGGCTTCTCTTATCCGTTTGGCATGATATGAGAAATGACCGCTCCCACACCATATGACGATGCATCGCAAACTAACTGTATTGGTAATGAAGGGTTAAAATGCGTCAAAGCCTCTGACTTCAGGAGCGTGTCCTTTGCTGTCATGAATGCCTCCTGGCACTTGTTAGTCCATTCCCACTTCTTGTCTTTACATAGCAACCAATGCAGCGGCCTCAGCATCGAGGCTAGGTTCGGTATGAACTGTCCATAGTAGTTCAGTAACCCTAGAAAAGAACGCAGCTGGCTGATATTTTCAGGTGCTGGGGCATCCACGATTGCCTTGGTCTTGGATGGTGCCTTGTGAAGGCCTGTGGCATCGATCACATGACCGAAGTACTCAACTGATGCCTGAAAAAAATCGGATTTATCCCTGCGAACTCTGAGTCCGTAATCCCTCAGTCTCTGTAGCGTTGCGTCCAAGTTACACAGATGGTCTTGGTCATCACACCCAGTAGCACTGGACTCCAGGCAATCCACTAAGGATCTGGTCCATAGCACGTTGGAAAAGCGCTGGAGCTGATGTAATTCCGAAAGGGAGTCAATGATATCTAAATAGGCCCTTGTGCGTCACAATAGTCAGCATTTCTCGTGACTGTTCATCCACATGCATTTGCAGGTAGGCTTGACAGAGGTCGATTGTGCTAAACTTCTGGCCCCCAGCAAGTCCCGCAAACAAATCATCAATATGGGGAAGCGGATATTGCTCCACTGACAATACAGAGTTAACAGTTACTTTAAAATCTCCACATATCCTAACTCCACCCCCTTTCTTGAGCACTGGTACGATGGGCGTTGCCCATTCACTCACGCTGACTGGTTCTAGTACTCCGCTTTCAACTAGGGCTTCTAAGTCAGCCTCGACTTTTGGTCTGATGGCATAAGGTACGGGTTGTGTCTTCATGAACTTGGGTTTGCTATCCTGCTAAATACGAAGCTTCACAGTAATATCTTTCATGCTACCCAGTTCTCCATTAAAGACTTCTGCATGTTTCTTTAAGATGGCGGTTAAGCCTGGATCATTGTGTGACATCATATAGACTGATGACCAGTCTAATTTTATTCTCTCCATCCACAAACGTCCCAGCAGGGAGGGGTAGTCTCCTTTAACTACATAGAGTGGTAACTTCCTAGTTTGTCCATTCAACTGAACTGTGACCTCATTGATACCTCTCACAGTTACTCCTTCACCGGTATATGTCTTTAACACTATATTAGCTGGTTGAAATGGAAGGTGCTTTAATGTCTTTTTGTAGACTGTCTCTGACATAAGAGATACTGCTGCCCCGGTATTGATCTGCATTCGCACAGGCTGCCCCTGTAGCAAGGGTGAGACCCAGTAGCCATGCGAATCCCCAGCTACAGTCAGCACGTTCAGTAATAGTTCCTCCTCTGAAGTGTCACTTGCCTCTGTTTTGTCCTGTTCTACAGAGCGGACATGCTTCTTTGTCTTTTGTCTGAATGTTTTTTTCCTTCCTTCCGTCTTTGACGTTTTCTCTATGTCCTTTTTATTTCTGTACGCATGCTGAATATGTCCCTTTTTACCACAGCTGTGGCAATCCATGTCCACACACCAGCATGCAGACGCAAGATGGCCCATTTTGCCACAACGGAAGCATGGCCCTTGGCTCTCTGTGTAGTGTCCGAGCATAAATAATACTCAGACTGCAGGAGAACAATAAAACAGGTATTTACTGAACAGAGAGTAATTCAAGACTGACGTACAGAAGCCTGCTATGGCTTTATATACAGTGGTGGTCACTGCCGGTACTGCAGTATAGAATCAGTTCTTCGCTTAAAGGTACATATACAACAATTCCTCCCCTTTTAGATAAACAGTACATAACATTCATTTAACAACTAAATAATAACTAATTACAATTACAATTTTCTCTGTACTATATACATCAACTGAAATAATCATTTATAAGTTCAGTCTTTGAGGAGGCTTCCTGATCCTGACTGGATAGCGCCTTTCTCGAGTATCCTGTTCTTGCGGCGGAGTTGATTCTGGTTCATTGTCATTGGTTGGTTCGTCAGCTTCCAATACCACTGCTTCTGAGGTAGATGCAATCTGTACTTCCAGTTGATTACCAGGTGCCCCTGCTCGTGGTATGGGTTTGGCTTGTTCCTGTGACTCTAGAATCTGGTCAGCATGGCATCTCACGATGCTCTCTCCAACGTCCACTGTGTACATTAGTGGTCCCTGCTGTGTGCATATCGTTCCTGGCTGCCATTTTTCTGTTCGGTAGTCGTGGGCCAAGACTGGTTGCCCTATCTTGAAGCTCCTGGTTGGCTTCTCATTTATGTGCTGGAATTGCTTATCCTCAACATCTCGTCTTATGTTTGGTTTGAGCAAATCCAGGTGACATCTTAGCCTTCGGTTGAAGAACATTATGGCTGGAGCTTGGTTGGTGACTGCATTTTCACATTCCAGTAAGCAAACAAGAAATTATCCAACTTGTGTTGTAGTGGTATGTCATCATTATGCATTGCCTTTATTGCCTTTTTAAAGGTCTGAACAAACCTCTCAGCCAATCCATTTGTGGCTGGATGATATGGGGCAGATGTGTAATGCTTCACCCCATTATTCCTCAGAAACCTCCGGAAATCCTCTGACACAAACTGTGGCCCATTGTCGGAGCAAATCTGTTCTGGCAAGCCATTCCTGGCGAAGATGGTCCGTAGGACTGCAATAGTTTTCTCCGTGGTGGTGGAGGACATTTTGATGACCTCTGGCCATTTCGAATGGGCGTCCACAACGATTAGGAACATTGAGTCCATAAATGGACCAGCAAAATCAATGTGTACCCGTTGCCATGGAGATGAGGGCCACTCCCATGGATGTAGCGGGGCCTGTGGTGGAGCGTTTTGGACCTTCTGGCATCCTGTGCATCTCTTGGTCATATCCTCGATTTCTTTATCGATTCCCGGCCACCACACAAACGCCCTGGCTAGGCTCTTCATTTTTACCCCTCCCAGATGACCCTCATGAAGCTCATTGAGCACTGTATCTCTCAACTTGGGTGGAATTACCACTTGGGATCCACACATCAAGGTCCCCCGGCACACTGACAGCTGTTCTCTCCTTGGCGAGAATGCTGGCAACAGTGAGTCGCCATGTGCTGGCCATCCCTTCACCGTTAAATCATAGACCCGAGAGAGTGTCGGGTCATTTCGGGTTTCCTTCTCTATACTTGAGTTTGTAACAGGTAGACATTCGACTATGGTCACATGGAATATCTCAACAGGGTCCACTGCAGGTGCTTCCTTTACTGTAGGCAACGGTAGGCGCGACAGCCCATCAGCGTTTCCATGCTGTTTCGTACCCTTGTACTCTATGTCGTACTGATGTGCCCCTAGAAAAAGTGACCATCTTTGTGCTGGTTTCTTTTATGGAACTTGAATCTTTCTGCTATCAGCAGCGGTGTAGGGTTTAGGTGTTCCTGTAAGATATTAACAATCTCTTCAAAACTTTTCTCCATTGGTTTTGCTGGGGTAATTAAATTCGCAATAGGCCGTACGTTCTCGCACCCATCAAATTTAATAATACCGACGCCTTCTTTCCATTGGCCACCTCATTGGCATTGCAGTACACTTCAATTCTTTCCACATACGTGGTCCAGTCTTCTACCTCGTTGTCGAAAGCAGTGATACTGCCACTCTTCGGCATCTTGGGTGATTTAAAATGGTGCCTCCCGCACTTTTTCTTCTTCCCCAATGTAATAAAATGGCGCCTCCCGCGCTTTTCCTTCTTCCCCAATGGAATAAAATGGCGCCTCCCGCGCTTTTCCTTCTTCCCCATGCTGCCACGCTGCTCCTAGTGTTCTACAGGGTAATGGCGGTGACCCGCGGCTTCGGGGCGTCTCACTTTTCCTTCCCCGTGTTCTATCCTCTCCACACTGCCCTGTTCTTGAGCACCGACCGCACCCTGTGTGCTCCACCCTCTCTCTCTCTCTTTTCCTCCCGCCAACGCTGCACGGCCCCTTTGCAGAGCCGCTCGATCGAGCCCGGGCCCGCCGCAGTCCAGAAGGGTCAGCACACTACCTGCTACCAGCACGGCTTGCTGGAACACCTCGACTGGGGAGCCAGGCCCAGCTCTCCACAGCCTCCCCTGCAACTCTCCGATGGATCACTGGGCGGTTGCCCGCGGTCGACGCCTGCCGTTCTGACTTCGACCTCCAAAAAGCTTCTCTTCAGGGAAAAGATCCCCGTGAGGTGATGCAGTACTGCAGGTGAGTTCAAACCTGCCCGTCGCCAGTGTAGTGTCCGAGGATCAATAATACCCAGACTGCAGGAGAACAATAAAACAGGTATTTACTGAACAGAGAGTAATTCAAGACTGACGTACAGAAGCCTGCTATGGCTTTATATACAGGGGTGGTCACTGCCAGTACTGCAGTATAGACTCAGTTCTTCTCTTAAAGGTACATACACAACACTCTGTTCTTACTTTGTGCACTTTTTCTGTTGCACCCAACTGTTGAGCTTCCTTAGCTGCCAATTCCATGGAAATACTGATTTCAATGGCCTTTTGTAGAGTCAGATTACTCGCCATTAATAGTCTCTTCTGTATGGCTTCAGTTCTCATACCACACACTAGCCTTTCTCTTATAGTATCATTTAGCACGTCATTAAACTCACAGTGCTCTGATAGTCTTTTTAGTACAGCTACAAACATGGTCACTGTTTCTCCTTCTTCCTGGTTACGCCTGTGGAACCTAAACCTCTCAGCTATGACTAGGGGTTTGGGTGAAAAATGCCCTTTTAGTATCTCCACAATTTCGCTATATTGTTTAGTCCCTGGTTTATCTGGATGCACTAAAGTACGCAAAAGATTGAAAGTCTTTGGTCCCATCACACTTAACAATGTAGGTACTACTTTGATCCCTCCAATGTCATTTGCTTGTGTGAAGTATTCAAATCGTTCTGTGTATGAGCTCCATTGTTCGACATTCTCATCAAACGGTCCAATGTTACCGATAATTCCAGCCATTTTCCTTCTCTCAGGCTCCTAATTATCATTCACTAAGGATCCTTCCAATGTTGAACTCAACTAAAATCACTATCAGTTATTTAGTGCTTCAATTCACAGATCGTTTCACAGTTGAATAAATGTCCTTCCCGATTTACTCACTGCTTTTCCTCCCCTTCCACAAGTTGTTAGTACCTTATACGCCATCTAGTCTTCCCGCCATTGCAAGCTCCTTTATCCTTGAGCCAGCCTCACTTTAATAAACTGTCCATGGCAAAAATAACAGTTTTAACACGTAAAACCCAACTATCTTCCGCACAGCAGAGCCACGTAAGTTCAAACGTCCTCGTCGCCACTTTTGTTAAATCTCAAGAGTTTATTAACCTTGCTTGTATAACAATTAAAAGAGTACACGGAGACAGAGTTCAGTTCACAGCCATCTTGCAAGAGATTCTTCTCCACTCAATGCACTCTATTTCCCATAGTGCATTGCACATCCCAACTACAGTAAGCTATGTGGGACAATTCAAATACAACATTCAAAATACACAACAAATACCACTTCCTTATCAATGGATTCCAGCATTTTCCCGATGACTGATGTCAGGCTAACTGGCCTGTAGTTCCCTGTTTTTTCTCTCTCCTTTCTTGGTGGCATAGTGGTTAGCACTGTTGCCTCACAGCGCCAGAGACCCGGGTTCGAATCCAGCCTCGGGCGACTGTCTGTGTGGAGTTTGCACATTCTCCCCGTGTTTGCGTGGGTTTTCTCCGGGTGCTCCGGTTTCCTCCCACAGTCCAAAGATGTGCGGGTTAGGTTGATTGGCTATGATAAATTGACCCTTAGTGTTAGGGGGATTAAATACGTGGGGTTATAGGGATAGGGTGGGATATGTGTTGGTGTAGGGGTTACGGGGATCGGGTGGAATATGTGTCGGTGCAGGCTCGATGGGCCGAAATGGCCTCTATCTGCACTGTGGCGTTTCTGTGATTCTGTTTCTGTGATTCTGTGAATAGCGGTGTTACATTTGTGACCATTCCAGAATCTAGGGAATTTTGGAAGATCAGAACCAATGCATTCACTATCTCTTCAGCCACCTCTTTTAGAACTCTAGGATGTAGGCTGTCAGGTCCAGGGGATTTATTGGCTTTTAGTCCCATTAGTTTCTCTAGTACTTTTTCTCTACTTATATTAATTACGTTACGTTCCTCACCCTCATTGGACCCTTGATTCTCCACCATTTTTGGTATGCTTTTTGTGTCTTCTACTGTGAAGACAAATACAAAATATTTGTTTAAAGTTTCTGCCATTTCCTTTTTCCCCATTATAATTTCTCCTGTCTCAGCCTCTAAGGGACCAACATGTTGTTGTTGGTGCTGCTGGTGTGCCTGGTTCTGCTGGTGTTGGGGCTCATTGTGGTCTGATTCTGAGGACCAAGGTGAGACAGTATAGATGGCACCTATGCTGATAGAATAGATGGCAGGTCAATTCAGATGACAGAAGCAGTCGGTCAATGGTGTGATAGGTGGTACCAATGAGGTGACAGTGGATCCCAACTTTGCTGCAAACACTTGCAGCCTCTAGAAGCCTAAATCAGTGCTGGCAATGCAGTCAGCAATAGCTTCTGCCTGAGGAAAGTGATCAGCTGTGAGGTGGAAGTTTTTATTGTACTTTCCGTGCTGTGCAGTAATGAGCTGGATCAATGGCCACTCAACTTCCGCCTGCGGTTGACAGACATGGTTCCTGAGCTGCGTGATTCCCGTGGTCAGCCAGGGAAATTTGAAAGGTCGGGTTAAAAAGACTCTTAAGGGTCTGACAAGTACCTAATAATTATTTAAATTAGCTCACCCGCCTCTGTCGTTTGCGTCACTGCCTCGCCGGCAAACGTGTCCAAGGGAAAGGCGCGTGGGGGCGGGATGACGGTGGATTTCTGACCCGCTGCAAGATATTTCAAATTTCTCATCCACCTGCCTCCAATCGTGCCCGCACAGACCCCAGAAAATTCCGGCCATTCTCTTTGAACCCTTGGGATCCTTGTGGCGATGGTGCCTTTTGGACGGTGGAGAGGTTTGTACGGGTCAGCAAGTGAGCCACTCAATGCAGAGTAAAATTCTAATGCACTTACTAATATTAAGGGAACATCTATAAACTCTCACATGCAGGCTGATATAGTATTATAAGACCTGGAGGATAAAAGTGTCCCTAATTTGACATTAATCAGCACTAACTGGAAAGTGCAAGGATGTGTGGTGTAGGAAATGTGACCATGTTATACCGATGCAGGAGGCGTACTTTCTGAGGCGTGGGTGGAACACAGTTTTGTGCAGGACAGAGAAAGCTCTGCTCTCAGCTGCTGCCTGCCAGTGCTTGATGTTGTGACTGTGGCCGGAACTTTAATCTGGAGACAGGGTGCGGGGGTGGGAGCGGGGGTGCTAGAAAGCGGTCGGAAAACCCGGGAGAATGCAGAGAGGAGGAAGGGAGGGATCGGTGGAAGGTCGGGGGCCAGAGGACGATCGGGGCTGGACGGTTGGGGCTGGAGGAACATTGGGAGGGGGGCGGGGGGAGGTGGAGGATGATCGGGGCCAAAAGGGGGTGGCCTGAGGAGCATCGAGGGTGGCGGGGGGGGGGGTTGGGAGCCAGAGGAGCATTGTGGGGGTGGGGGGGGAGCGTGGCCGGGGATCGGTGGATAATCGGGGGGTGGTGTGGTCGGGGCCGGAGGAGCATCGGGGCTGGGGGTGTGGAGGTCAGATGCCGGAAGGGGGGATCAGAGACCTCAGGGAGGGGAGGTCGGGGTGGGGTGAGCGGAGGCCTCATGGAGGGAGGAATCAGAGGCCTCGGGGGGGGGGGGGGCAGTGTTGAGGCAGGAACGCTGGATCCAGCAGGTAAGTGGAAAGGCACTTACTGTTAAATCTGTATATCTTTAGGTAGTGTGTCCTTCAAATAATTGACAGAGGCTGCAGAGAACAATCAACAGGTGTTTACTGGATGAGGGTTGCTCTAAAGCTAAGCAGTACAGATCCCTACTCAGGGTTATATACAGGTGTGGTCACTGCCGGTACTACAGTATACAGGAGCTGTAAAAAGTAGTTCTCCCCTTAAAGGTACATACACTACACTTACCTCCTGGATACAGCCTTACTTTAGCTGACGGGTTCCCCAAGGCCTGGAAAACCTGACCAGTCAGAGTTGAATTTATAATATTGGATCACCATGAGGCCCGGAGCCTCATTATATTTTTTAAATGGGCGACCTGCCTCCTGGCAGCATGTTGGCTGCCCGCCTCTAGCCCGCCTTCGTTCAAACCAGAAGTGGGCAGGTTGGAGGCAGGTTGGGGTCAGGGTTCAGTTTTATAACTCTTTAACCTCCCACCCGACCCCAACACACCCGTTTTTCAGGTTAAGATTACCCCGTGTGTGCCCAAAAAGTGCTCCGTTTCCCAGCAATCTTCTTGTTCTTTAATGCTATGGAAACTTTAGTTGCATTTCTATCAGTCTTACTTTTCTCTTTGGAGTAGAGGGACCAGGCGGTTGAGGGGTGGAAGGGAAGAGGGGTAAAATGTCTCCCTCTGCGAAGTGCCTACTGCTGATAACATTGTTGAGATGTGGTGTCATAGGTGTGGACTCATATCCTACCATTCCATGGCTGGTCCATCGACATCTACATCATCATCTGGCTCCAATGTTTTAACAAGCTAAAATCAGTACCAGTGTTTAAAGTAACTTAAATGCCAGGCATTGTTCCTCTTGTCTATTCCTTAAACGGCACTAATGCCATACAAGGATCTAGTATCTCAGTTGACCAGGACGATTTTCAACTCAAGAGCAAAATCTCAAAGTGAGTGATGAATTACTGCTTCATCAAATGAGATTTGGCTTGTACCATCAACCTCTCTTGAGGATTCATGAGGATAGTAGGCAAATGGCATTAAACCAGGACAGTTGTCAAATGTTTAATCCTATTGCTCGTAACTTGTTGATTAATAATGTTATTAAATTCCACTCCAGTTTAATGACTAAATCTGAGGACGTTGAAACCTAGCTCTGAGAGTGATTAATTTTAAATAGTCAACACAGTGCGTGATGTTCTAGCAGACAATCAGCCGCTTGCTGATGCAAGCTTGCCTGTTGTATTCTGATACATATGTCACTTTTGATGGGAGAGGGGGAACTGTAACATTGTTCATGTCTGTTATGATACAGACCGATGTTTGTAGGTAACAATGACTTCAACATGGAAAGCAAAGTGGAGCGGCTGACTTTGTGCAGTGATATCAGCCCCTTTGCAGATTAATCCGCAAGCAACCCTCACAGCTCATGTTTCCAGGCCGAGGCCTGGCTTCCCAGTTTCTGCTCAGTTCCAGTAAGCCCAGACCTCAGAGCTCATATGTCCAGTCCCAGATTAAGCCTCACAGTTTCTGTTTTAATCCCAAGTCAAAACTCTCAGGTGCTGTTTCCAGTGCCAGAAAGCGCTCCACGGTCCCTGTTCCTCTATTCTGTCCGGCTGTCACAATTCCTATTCCCATATCGTGCCCGGGTCTCACAGTTCCCATTAACATATCTCGGCCGGGTGTCACAATTCCTGTTCCCATATCCCGGTAAGGTGTCACAATTCCTGTTCCTATATCCCACCCGGGTGTCACAGTTCCTGTTCCCATATCCTGCCCGGGTGTCAGTTCCTGTTTCCATATCCTGCCTGGGTGTCACAGTTCCTGTTCCCATATCCTGGTCAGGTGCCACACTTCCCATTCCCATATCCTGCCCGGGTGTCACAATTTCTTTTTATTTGTTCCTGGGATGTGGGCATTGCTGGCAAGGCCAGCATTTATTGCCCATCCCTAATTGCCCTTGAGAGCAGGTGGTGGTGAGTCACCTATTAAACCATTGCAGTCTATGTGGTGAAGGTATTCTCATAGTGCTTTTAGGGAGAGAGTTCCAGGTTTTTGACCCAGCAACGATGAAGGAACAGCGATATATTTCCAAGTCAGGATGGTGTGTGACTTGGAGGGGAACTAGGAGGTGATGGTGTTCCCATTCGCCTGCTGCCGTTGTCCTTCTAGGTGGTAGAGGTTGCAGGTTTGGGAGGTGTTGTCCAAGAAGCCTTGGCGAGTTGCTGCAGTGCACCTTGTAGATGGTACACACTGCAGCCATGGTACGCCGGTGGTGGAGGGAGTGAATGTTTAAGGTGGTGGATGGTGAAAGCAGGCTGCTTTGTCCTGGATAGTGTTGAGCTTCTTGAGTGTTGTTGGAGCTGCACTCATCCAGGGAAGTGGAGAGTATCCCATCACACTCCTGACTTGTACCTTGTAGATGGTGGAAAGGTTTTGGGGAGTCAGGAGGTGAGACACTCGCCACAGAATACCCAGCCTCTGACCCGCTCGTGTTGCCACAGTATTTATGTGGCTGGTCCAGTTAAGTTTCTGGTCAATGGTGACCCCCAGGATATTGGTGGGGGATTCAGCGATGGTAATGCAGTTGAATGTCATCGGGCGGTGGTTAGACTCTCTCATGTTGGAGATAGTCAATGCCTGGCACTTGTGTGACGCGAATGTTACCTGCCACTTATCAGCCCAAACCTGAATGTCGTCCAGGTCTTACTGCATCCGGGTTTCATTATCTGAGGAGTTGCAAATGGAACTGAACACTGTGCAGTCATCAGTGAACATCCCCACATATGACCTTATGATGGAGGGAAGGTCATTGATGAAGCAGCTAAAGATGGTTGGGCCTAGGACATTGCCCTGAGGAACTCCTACAGCGATGTCCTGGGGCTGAGATGATTTGGCCTCCAACAACCACAACCATCTTCCTTTGTGCTAGGTATGACTCCAGCCAGTGGAGAGTTTTCCCCGATTCCCATTGACTTTAATTTTACTAGGGCTCCTTGATGCTGCACTCGGTCAAATGTTACCTTGATGTAGAGCGGTCACTCTCACCTCACCTCACCTCTGGAATTCAGCTCTTTTGTCCATGTTTGGACCAAGGCTGTAATGAGTTCGGGAGCTGAGTGGTCCTGGCGGAACCCAAACTGAATGTCAGTGAGCAGGTTATCGGTGAGTAAGTGTCACTTGATAGCACTGTCGACGACACCTTCCATCACTTTGCTGATGATTGCGAGTAGACTGATGGGGAGTAATTGGCCGGATTGGATTTGTCCTGCTTTTTGTGGACAGGATATAACGGGGCAGTTTTCCACATTGTCGGGTAGATGCCAGAGTTGTACTAGAACAGCAGCTGTTCCTATTCCTGCTCCCATAGCCTGGCTGTGTGTCACAGTTCCTGTTCCCATATCCCACAGTAGAGGATAATATACTATAGGATTTATTTGTCACGTAGTTAATTTATGAGCAGTAAGCGGCTGTGATTAAATAATTAGTAAAATAAGTTTAAATTTTGAATCAATGAAGCAATTAATTTATTAGTCAACTGAAAAGTATTGATTAATTTATTATACCTTTTGACTGGTCTTTTGTTTTAGCTTGTTCCCACATGACAGGAGACTATTGAAAGTTGATTTAAAAAGTCGAGGATTGTGTTTTTTCCTAATACAACACCACAAAGGGTAAGTTTTAGCATACCTAGCTCCTGAGGCCTTTCATTCTTTCCTTGAACGTAGAAGAAAGATGTTAGATACCAAAATAAAAAAAGTCCCTAACTGTGCTTGAAAAGAAGATGTTTCAATACAACTTTACAGTATTTTAATCCATAGTTGAGATGATCAGTAGTTATAGATAAGTCTGTATTCACAGTATTCTCATTTGTGAATGAAACACAGTGCTAGTTAAGAACATGTTATGAATTTTAAATAATATCCAATTACTGAGATGTAAGCAGTATTGATAAAGGTACATGCACACGCTACAGCGTGGGCATGCATGAAAAGAAGGGAATACCTGAGGCTGAAGCTACAAATTTAATTGAGTGCTTTTTTTAAAAAAAACAAAATGCTGTGTAAAGTAATTGCACTCAGTCATTATAGGGCAGAACTCACCAGTGTGGCTTACTATGACTGTTTGAAAAGGAGGGCCTATTTAAATGGCGACAGTAGCCCTTTAACCAGCTGCAGCAGTACTTTAAAGTGCCTGCTCGGTGGGTGTTGGTTGCCACAGGCAACCTGCTGTGAATGGAAACTTGCTTTCACGAGAAAGTTTACGTAATACCTGAATTTCAGTTTTCTGCTGGTTGCTCATTTCCTCATTATTACTTTTTGCTATTTTTTGAGTTGTTCACATTTAGTCGATTGGATATTACATTTGAGATAAGTAGATATTTGAGATAACCGGTAACTCTTGTCCTGTGGATGCATGACGAGTTGGATCATGACATCCTGAGATGCAATGCCTCGAAGGCCAAAAGGGACGATTTTAACTCTTGAGGTGGGGGGAGCGGACCACAGTCGCGCACAGGAGTATTTGTCGGACGCCCGTGCGGATTTTAACTGCCGAGCCTCCTTAGCTGCCTGCCCAATTTTGGGCAGAAAGTGGCAGCAGGCTGGCAGGGGTGGGGGTGGCACAGATTGGGCGACCCACAGGCCGGCTGTTGGCAACAAGTGAAGGTTGCTGGCAGCAAGGTAAGTCTGGGAGAGAGGGGCGTTGAGAGGAACTCGAGGCTGGGGGGCTGGGGGAAGGGGGGGGGCAGGCCCGAGGCAGCAGAGACACGGAATTCTCCTGGACCCACTAAGGAACGTTTTTTGACTTATCTTAGAGAGCCACATTGGCTTTTCGTCAGCTCTACCTGGTTGGGTTACCGAGGCGGGCACTCCTGCTCCGGAGCAGGTTAAAATGTCATTGAGGTCCCCTGTACGTCATGGGATCCCGCTTTCCATTTATTAATGAGGCTCCCGCCGAACTCCAGCAGGTGCCTCATCCAGTGCCAAAAGCAGCGGCATTCAAAAGGGGTATCAGCGGGAATGGACTGAGAAACGCAGCCTCTCCATTTTAACAACTCCCCCTGCTCCTTTCTCGCCAATTGGAGAGAGTTAAAATTTCCCCCTGCATTTTCAGGTGTGACCCCGTTGAAAGGTGTCATGCGACTGATGCACACTAGGGCGTCGGATGTTTAATTATATAGATGATGAGTGAGACATGATAGAAGTTATCAGATGAAAGTAACTGCCCTTTATGAGATCTAAACAATGAAGAAAATTCTCCTGATCAAAAACAACCAGTACTGAAACAAAGCCTAGGACCTCATAAAAAACTGAAATATCTACTTAAATGTACGACATAATTTTTGTCCAAAAATAAAATAAGACCCGTTTGACATTATGTTACTTCCATATTATGAATTACTTCACAAAATGTTTGAAATAACCATCATCCAGTTCCATTCATTTACTAAGACATCATAATGCAATTTTATATTTTCTGTTGACAATTTGGTTGTTGGGCAAATATTCAAATGGTCCTCATTAATACTGAATGACATGACATTCAGAAACTCAGCATAACTTTCTAGCAGCAGTATTAAGGATAAAAGAATAGAAGCAAGACCAGGCTTCCCGTTCTGATCAAGGCGGTCTCATGCAACTTTAAAGTGATTAAATGAGCGTGCTCAAAGTTACAGAGACACAGAGATGTGGAAGAGTCACCAAAGAGACTCAAATAATGCGGAAATCACAAAACACGTCTAAACATTCTTTCGACTGGTTGGGTAAGAATGTTTGAAAGTTCCTTGCTGACTGTGGCAAATAAGTTTGTCAAAAGTCTGAGATAACCAAAGTGGGAAGGGCAGATTTCTATTTATTTTGCTCAAGAATCTCCCTTTTTTCTTTTCTACTTCCCAGAAAGTGTTCAATTCACACTTGGCCACAGGCAGTGACTTTCGGCCGCCTATTCCAATTCCAATTCCAATTCCAATTCAAATGCTTTATTGGCATGAAAGTTTACAGAGAACCATATTGCCAAAGCTTACATAGCAAAAAGGTACAGTTTTCCAACATTCTGTAGGTGTCAATCGATTTGACATTTGTTGGGTACATACAATATTACTTTTAAACAATATTAATTTTAAACAGTCTTTCTACTTCATTTGGTACGTTCAATATTAATTTTAAACAGTCTTAATTTTAAACAGTCCTCAGGTTGTGACATGTTGTTACATATTTGGCCCCAAGGTATGGTCTGTCTCCTTCTCCCAGGACTAATCTCAATTTTGACAGGTCATCCAATTCCTTGAAATCTGGGGTTGTTTGGCTTAGCTTGTTGAAGAATATATTTCTTGATGTGTTGAATTTTTCGCATTTTAGGAGGAAATGCATTTCTGTTTCAACCTCGCCGGCCAGACATTGATCGCATATTCTATTCTCTCTAGGCTGCCAGGATTTCTTGTATCTGCCTTTTTCAATTTCCAGTTGGTGGTCGCTTAGTCTGTACCTGGTGAGGGTCTGTCTCTGTTTTGTGTCTCTGATGGTCGTGATGGTCTCACCCTGTTTTTCCTCACACACACATGCCTTTGACAACACAGGCCAGAAACCTTGGATGATTTATTACTCTCCCTCGCCTGAGAGCATCGAGGTCAAATCCCACTTCCACTGCTATCGTGGCTGAAATCGCGTAACTCAGCACAGACCAGGGAATGAGCCTAGGACTTTGCTGGTCTATAAGTCTCAGTTGTCCATCGTGCATTTATCCAGTGAGTCAGCAGGGGAACTGTGAAGCTGAACATTAATTGTGAAAGTTGCGTTTTGTTGCACTTGAGAAAATCGTATCCAGAACTGAAAGGTTATAATTCTTCATATCTGACATAAAATAAATGACGTTTTTTAGCTCAGTAAGTATTGGGGTAAATTTTACGATTTAGAGTTCACACAGTAGTGGAGAAAAAGATTTGGGAGTTCAAGTTCGCAAATCATGAAAAGCCACTAGACTGGTATAAAAAAAACAATCAAAATGGCTAATGGAATGTTGGCCTTTATTTCAAGGGGGTTGGAATACAAAGGGGAGGAGGTGATGGTTCAGTTGTACAGAGCCTTGGTCAGATCCCATCTATAGAACTCCATTCAGTTTTGGGCACTGCGCCTCAGGGAGTTCAGTGCAAATTCACCGAAATGACACCGCGGCTTAGATGGTTAAATTAGGAGGACAGGTTGTATAAACTTGGCTTGTTTTCCCTGAAGTTGAGGAGATTGAGGGGGTGATCTGATCGAGGGGTTTAAAATGGTAAAAGGATTCGATAGGATAGATGATGGAGGAGCTGTTTCCTCTGGTGGGGCAAGCAAGAACAAGGGGACATAATCCTAAAATTAGAGTCAGGCCATTCAAGAGCGAAATCAGGAAGCACTTTTTCCACACAAAGGGTAGTAGAAATTTGTAACTCTCTGGCCCAAAAAACTGTGGGTGCTGCGACAATTTGGATCTTCCAAGACGGAGATCGATGTTTGCTAGTTAAGGGTATCAAGGGACTTGGAGCAAAGGTGAGCAAATAGAGTGGCGGTGCAGATCACTCTGATCTAGCTGAATGGCGGAAGAAGCTCGAGAGGCGGAATGGCTTACTCTCATTCCTGTGTTCCTAGCTTAGCACATTCGATTACTTTTATTCTCTTTAAAATGAATGGTTAAAAAATAAGAGTAGGCTCTGAATCAGATACACTGATCTCTGCAGCCAAATTCCCTATAGATGTTGCTGTCATACAAAGCTCTGTGCCAGGAATGCTAAATCGTAAAATGTATCCCAGTGTGCCAAATCAACTGAGCCAATGTTTATTGATAACTCTTACTAGTGCCGCTGTGTACTTTTCTCTTGTATGAGTAATTTTATATAGACCTGACCTAAAATTACAACTGTGCCATAAAATAATAAACTCCAGGCAGCTATGTTAAATCCATTTTTTTCCCAAGTTGGCAGTGAGCATATGTCCCAGAATAGTAAGAATATAAGATTTACAAGTGACAGACCATCACGCCTACTGCCTCCACAGAGTGTACCATATGCTCCATTTTGACTGTACTTTGCCCATTTAATCTTCTGACGAAAAGCTCTGATGAAATGTTTCCTGATCCCCAGATCAAGGAGAACGGCTTGTGACCCAGCTGCAGCCAGGTGTTATGACAGCTCAAATGTAAAGAGAAATGAACTGTACTCTATAACTGTAACCAAATAGAACTGGTTGGGTATAGTGTAAAGCAGTCAGTAAGAACGCTGTCCTTTCACGTCTGAGACCCGGATTGAAATGCAGCCTAGGCCAATAGGTTGCAAACCTCTTTCTGCTAGCTGCAAGGGCTCTGCATGAAGTAAGTTTATGCAATCAGAATTGGGAGTAGGCATGACCCCCACAACATAAGCTGCTTACAATTTCACACGAATTGCTCCAATTTGGCTAATTCACCCAAAAAGGCAAGAGAACTGCTGTGGGAAATGAAAATACCACAGTACAGCACTGGGGGATGTTCTGAAGTCAGGATCAAGGCGAATTGTTAGAACAGAGCAGAGGGAGCTGTACTCTGAACTTAACTCATGTGATGACTGACCAGGGAATGCTTGATGCTATTGCCAATGGGAAGCGTTCTATTCCTCGGACAATTTCTCATGAGCACAGGAAATCACCCTTTCAACAACAACAATAACTTGCATTTATATATAAAGATTTGACAAAAAAAATTCCCCAAAAAATTAACAGCAAGGCACAAAAATAAGAGAATTCTGGGAACATTATTTCACTGTCGAATCTCTGTAGCGATTAAGTTTAAATCTGCATCTGGAAACCTGAATTTTTAATTCCTAACACTCGACGAATCTTCAATGCACAATTTGCCTCTGCAGGTTATTATGCAACAGTTTATACGATGGTGTCACTGACGCTTGCAGTAACAGAAGGCTTGAGTGACAGAGCATCAAGCAGATGAGCTGTCAACGGCATGGCCAAGAGACACTGCAGATTGATTTAACACAATCTGAATGGTATAAAGACTGGAGATTACTGTTGGCGATGCTATCGTACGAACACTTTAAGGGCTGTTCCCCCATGGGGTGCTCCCACAAAAAGTGGCACTCCCAGGGAACACAGGTCAGGAAATCATGGGACCACAGTCCCTGATTTTCCATCCATTTAAATTACTAGAAGATCAGGAGCTGTGGATCTGCAATTTTGTGACTTACGTTTTGTAGAGCTATTCTGTTCCTTTAGTGCCATGCAAAGTGACAGCGATATTTGCACCAATGTTTACGCTGACCCATGTTTTTCTGTGCTTAATTTGTGCCATTGCTATTTTCAATCCCTACAACATTTTGATATTTCCAAAGTTAACTTGCAAGAGCTGATCGGTAATATCGGCTCCACTTACATTGGATGCTGATAGAGTTGATAATTGTTCAGGAACATAGGAACAAGAGTGAGCCATTCAGCCCATCGAGCTGTTATTCGGTTAGATAATAGCTGATCTGTATCTCAACTCCATTTACCTGCCTTTGCTCCACATCCCTTGATACCCTAGCCTAACAAAAGTCTGTCGCTCTCCGCCATGAAGATTTCAATTGGCCCAACATCCACATTAGAGTACATTATTTATTCCAGGCGGTTAAGAAGGCAAATGGTATGTTGGCCTTCATAGCGAGAGGATTCGAGTACAGGAGCAAGGATGTCTTGCTGCAGTTGTACAGGGCCTTGATGAGACCACATCTTGAGTATTGTGTGCAGTTTTGGTCACCTTATCTGAGGAAGGATGTTCTTGCCATGGAGAGAGTGCAGCAAAGATTCACCAGACTGATACCTGGGATGGCAGGAATGACGTATGAAGAGAGATTGGGTCGATTAGGCTTATATTCGCTAGAGTTTAGAAGAATGAGAGGTGATCTCACTGAAACTTATAAAATTCTAACAGGACTAGACAGACTAGATGCAGAAAGGATGTTCCCGATGGCGGGGGAGTCCAGAACCAGGGGTCACAGTCTAAGGATAAGGGGTAAGCCATTTAGGACTGAGATGAGGAGGAATTTCTTCACCCAGAGAGTGGTGAACCTATGGAATTCTCTACCACAGAAGGTAGTTGAGGCCAATTCATTAAATATATTCAAGGAGTTGGATATATTTCGAGGCTAAAGGGATCAAGGGATATGGGGAGAAAGCAGGGACAGCGTACTGAATTTGGATGATCAGCCGTGATCTAATTGAATGGCGGAGCAGGCTTGAGGGGCCGAACGGCCTACTCCTGCTCCTATCTTCTATGTTTCTATGTAAGCTCTTGCTTTTACTATGGGCTGCCATAGGGATCACTTGATCGGCTGCAGGAACTTAAAGGGCTGAAATCTTGTCTGCAAGCTAAGGGAAGGAACATAGGAATAGAAGTAGACCATTCAGCCCCTCCAGCATGTTCCGTCATTCCATTAGATCATGGATTGATCTGTACCTCAACTCCATTTACCCGGCTATGTTCCAAATCCCTTGATACCCTTACCTAACAAAAATCTATCGATTTCAGTCTTGAAAATTACAATTGACCCAACATCCAGCGCCTTTTAGGGGAGAGAGTTCCAGATTTCCACTACCCATTTGTGTAGAAAAAATGCTTCCCCATTTCATGCCTAAGTGGCCTAGCTTTAACTTTAAGATTATGCCCCCCCTTGTTCTGCATTTCCCACCAGAGAAAATAGTTTCTCTGTTTCTACTCTATTGAAGCCCTTTATCATTTTAAGCTTCTTGATGAGATCACCCCTCATCCTTTAAACAACCTGTCCTCATTATATAACCTTTTAAATCCTGTTATTATTCTAGTGAATTTGCACTATATCCCCTCCAAGGCCAATCTATCTTTCCTGAGGTTTAGTGCCTGAAACTGAATGCAGTTGTACAGATGCGGTCTGACTAAGGCTCTGTACAACTTTGAATTCCAACCCCTTTGAGATAAAGGTCAACTTTCCAGTAGCCTTTTAGCTTTTAGTGATTTGTGTACATAGACACCCAAATCCCTATGCTCCTCCACAGCTCCTAGTCTTTCACCATTAAGTAAATATTCTAATTTGTCTTTCTCGGATCCAAACTGGATGACTTCACACCTTCTTACATTGAACTCCATCTGCCCACTCAATTAATCTGTCTGTGTCCCTTTGTAACTTCCTCCTCCCATCTACACAACTTACCATACCTGCTAACTTATTTTCATTTGCAAATTTGGATATACAACTCATTAATATATATAGTGAAAAACTCAGTACAGATGCCAGAGGAATGCCAATCAGAGAATGTTCCCTTTATTCCTTCTCCGTCTCCTGTCTCCCAACCAATTCCTACCATGTCACAAGGTTACCTCCAATTCTGTGGGCTCTCGTTTTTGCTAATAATCTCTGTGCCTAACCTTACCAAATGACTTCAGGAAGTCGATAAAGTCAACTTCCATAGACACTCCCCTATTCACCATGTTAGTGACCTCCCTTAAAAAATCAACTAGATCAGTCAGACATGACCTACCCTTCACAAATCCATGCTGACTCTTTTTGACCAGCTGCTCAGTCATTCTGTCTCTAATGATAGATTCCAGTAACATCCCCACAATTGATGTTGAACCGACAGGTCTATAATTATCTGGTTTCTCCCTCCCTCCCTTCTAAAATAATGGAGTAATATTTGCAATTTTCCAATCCAAAAAAATTCCTGAATCAAGAGAGCTTTGGAAAATTATTGCCAAGGCATCTGCAATTTCCTCACCTATTTCTTCAAATACCCTGGGGCAGCTCCTGGAGATTTGTCTTTCTTAAGTCCCATTACTTTCTCTATTACCATATTTTTACTTATATTAACTCCACTAAGTTCCTCCCCTTGACTTACATTGTATTGCTGGGGTAGATTTTGACTTTGTGCAATATTGTAAAATGGGTGACAGCAAATTGGCAGTCCATTTTACATCTCTGCTGATCTTTATTTCCATTGACTTCACTCCTCTTCTTCCACTATGAAAACAGTTGTAAAGTACTCCTTCAACAAGCCTGCTGTCTTCTTATTACCCAACATAGTCCCACCTACACCAGCAACCAATGAGCCCACAGTCTCCTTTACCACTCATTTTCTCTTAATATATTTATAAAAACTTTTGCTGTTAGCTTATATATCTCTTGCATTTCTTATATATTCCTTTTCCCACCAGTTATTGTTTTCTTTGTCTCCCTTTGTTGCTTTTTATGGCTCTGCCAGTCTACTGGATTTCCATTTTTCCCTGCATTTGTGTAAGTTTCTTTCTTTTACCTTGATATTGTCTCTTACCTCATTTGTTGACCATGGTTGCTTAACTACACAAGTGGAGACTTTGGCCTAGAAATTCGGTAGCGACCATTTTTGGGCGCTTTACTCGCAGAGTCCTAACAGCCCGTGCTCAAATGGAAAGGTCGAAGGAGCCCGGGATTTTTGGCCTTGGACCTAATTATCATGTAGATGGTGCTGCAGTAGGATCCCCCGCAGGTTGAAGCTCCAGTGATCGGGTTGCATAGCGTGAGTCTGGAGGAAGAACGAGCGGGCCTCGGAGTCTGTGATCGGAGGGTTGTCGGGAGTCGGGTAAGAAGATCGGGAGGCCTGCAGTATTGTTGGGGGGGGTCGGCATTGCTGTCGGGGGTGGGGGTGGGGTGGAATTGAAGGGCTGGAGGTCAGAGTCAGGAGCGAGGTCGGAGAACTTGGGACCGAGAGCGGCGGTGATAATGGTAAGTAGTTACCTTTTAATTCAGTGATGTTTGCCGTTGGGTTTTCCCTGGGGTAAACATTGCTGACGCTGGCTGCCTCAGGTGCAAACCAAATTTGCAAGAGGGAGCAGAAGTAGGCGTTAGGCCCCTTATTTGAATATGTTAATGGCCTAATGCCTGCTTCAGACATGGGTAAATGACACCAGTTGCTTGGCCCTTACCAAAATGGCATCTGCTGCAGCCTGCGCCGGAAGTGGGCAGAAGCAAGGCCACCGTCATTTTTTTGCCAAAACCGGCCTTAACTGCCGGCGCTAAGCTGGGGAATTTCTCTCCCGGAGTCTTTAAGGTGTTTTACTGATTTTGTATCAGTCCACTGTTTGTCTGCAGGTTTACCCATTAACAGTTCAGCCCAATTTACTGTGGGCAAATCATTTCTCATCCCTTAGAAGTTTGCCTCACTTGAATTTAAAACTTTGTCATGTGGCTCTCCCTTCTAGAATCATCAATCATTACAGCACAGGAGGAGCCCATTCGGCCCATCGAGCCTGTGCCAGCTCTCTGCAAGAGCACTTCAGCTAGTTACAATCCCCCGCCATTTCTCTGTAGCCCTGCAATTTTTTTTTCTTTCAGGTATTTGTCTAATTCCCTTTTGAAAGCCATGATTGAATCTGCCTCCATCACCCATTCAGGCAATGCATTCCAGATCCTAACCACTCGCTGCGTAAAAAGGTTTTTCCTCGTGTCACCTTTGAACCTTCTGCCAATCACCTTAAATCTGTGTCCTCTGGTTCTCAACCCTTCTGCCAATGGAAACAGTTTCTCTCTATCTACTCTGTCTAGACCCCTCATGATTTTGAACACCTCTATCAAATCTCCTCTCAATCTTCTCTGCTTTAAGGAGAACAACCCAAGTTTCTCCAGTCTATCCATGTAACTGAAGTCTCTCATCCCTGGAATCATTCTTGTAAATCTTTTCTGCACCCTCTCTAAGGCCTTTACATTCTTCCTAAAGTGCGATGCCCAGAATTGGACACAATACTCCAGTTATGGCCGAACCAGTGTTTCATAAAGGTTCATCTTAACTTCCTTTGTTTTATACTCTATGCCTCTATTCATGAAGCCCAGGATCCCATATGCTTTTATAACCGCTTTCTCAACCTGCCCTGCCACCTTCAACGATTTGTGCACATATACCCCCAGGTCTCTCTGTTTCTGCATCCCTTTAGAATTGTATCCTTTAGTTTATATTGCCTCTCCTCATTCTTCCTACCAAAATGTATCACTTTGCACTTTTCTGCGTTAAATTTCGTATGCCACGTGTCCGCCCATTCCACCAGCCTGTCTATGTCCTCTTGAAGTCTATCCCTATTCTCCTCACTGTTCACTATACTTCCAAGTTCACTGTCATCTGCAAATTTTAAAATAGTGCCCTGTACACCTAAGTCCAAATCATTAATACAGATCAAGAAAGGCAGTGGTCCAAGTACTGATCCCTGGGGAACACAGGTTGGTTAAATACGATTTGCCTTTAACAAATCTGTGCTGGCTTCTCTTAATTAGGCCACACTTATCCAAGTGACTGTTAATTTTGTCCCAGTTTATCATTTGTAAAAGCTTCCCCACCACCGGAGGTTAAGCTGACTGGCCTGTAGTTGCTCTGTTGAACAAGGGTGTAACATTTGCAATTCTCCAGTCCTCTGGCACCAGCCCAGTTTCTAAGGAGGATTGGAAGATTATGGCCAGTACCTCTGCAATTTCCACCTTTACTTCCCTCAACATCCTAGGATGCATCCCATCCGGTTCTGGAGACTTATCTACTTTAAGTAGTCAGTCTTTCTAGTACCTCCTCTTTATCAATTTTTATGCCATCTAATATCTCAAATACCTCCTCTTTCACTGTGACTTTGGCAGCATCTTCTTCCTTGGTAAGAACAGATGCAAAGTACTCATTTAGTACCTCAGCCATACCCTCTGCCTCCATGCGTAGGTCTCCTTTTTGGTCCCTAAATCGGCCCCACCCCTCCTCTTACTACCAGTTTACTATTTATATGCCTATAGAAGAGTTTGGGATTTCTTTTTATGTTAGCTGCCAGTCTATTCTCATACTCCCTCTTATTTCTTTTTTCACTTCTTCTCTGAACTTTCTGAATTCAGCCTGGTTCTCACTTGTCTTCTCAACCTGACATCTGTCGTACACCCCTTTTTTCTACCTTATCTTACTCTCTCTCTCTTTCGTCATCCAGAGAGCTCTGGCTTTGGTTGGCCTACCTTTCCCCCTCATGGGAATGTACCTCAACTGTACTTGAACCATCTCCTCATTTAAGGCAGCCCATTGTTCCATTACAGATTTGCCTGCCAATCTTTGATTCCAATTTACCCGGGCCAGCTCCGTTCTCAAACCACTGAAACTGGCCCTCCTCCAGTTATCCTCCTCTAGAGTATTTTGACTCTAGATTTCTCCCTGTCCTTTTCCATAGCTAACCTAAACCTTATGATCACTGTTCCCCCTACTGAAACTTGATCCACCTGATGCACCTCATTCCCCAGAACCAGATCCAGCAATGCCTCCTTCCTCGTTGGGCCAGAAACGTACTGATCAGGAAAGTTCTCCTGAACACACTTCAGAAATTCTTCCCCCCCTCTGCCCTTTACACTATTACTATCCCAGTCTATATTAGGATAATTGACGTCCCCCATTATCACTACTCTATAGTTCTTGCATTTCTCTGTCATTTCCTTGCAAATTTGCTCCTCTATATCCTTCCCACTAGTTGGTGGCCTGTAGAATACACATAGTAGTGTAATGGCACCTCTACTGTCTCTCTCAAACCTAATTCAGTCATATTATGGGTCATTATTTGGAAGATATTCCTTTACTGTCAGACTGCAAATTTACAAAGGATAAAACAATGAATCCCAAACTAACCCGTACATTCAACAGTAGTGCTTAGAATGGACAGCAGTGCTGCTTTCGTTAGACAACTAGCGTCCCTTGTAGCTACATGATTCGGCCTGGGATTTGAGATTCCTACAAGATCCTTCTACTCAGAAGATGAAATCGGCTTTAGCACACTGGGAGTTTGTTATGAGAGCTGTATCTGATTCTCTTAGCACAGACTTAAGCTTGATAGGCAGGGTCAGCGGTAATAATACGCTGGCATAAATCAAAACTTGTCGGCACAGGGATAACAAAGTAAATTTAAGCGCTGGGATGAGATGTAACTTACCAGCACAGTCTGGCTGTGCAGCACCCTGCAGCTGCTGCTGATAGTCTATCTGGCCCTGATGCCCAAGCTTAAATATTCACAGTAGGGTAATTTCTCTGAATTCACGGCTCTGTGCCAGAAACACTGATTCAGGAAATGTACATTAGTGTGTCACTTCGAGGGCTAAATCAGAAAGCTGTACGTAACAGGAAATGGCATCAACAGATAAGATACTCACCCGTCCATTATATGCAGCTGTATCTTTTGTTATACAGGTAGACTATCCTTTATCCGCACTTCCGAAAACCTCTAAAAACCGAAAGTTTTTTCGTGGAGCATAAGTCGTGCGCACGACATGACCCGAGTGGCACCAAACATGACAGGAGTGGTCCGGGAGCTCTGCCTTTCCCTGTGAGCAGGGCAGAGGGTCACAGAGTTCCCTCCTGGGTAGGAGATTGCAGGCCGAGCCGGGCAGTGTGAAGGAGGTACCGGGAGAGTGAACCCAACAATACAGCGGCCCGTCCGATAGTCTTTTCTTCCCCCCCCCCACCCGACCTGATTTGCGGGCCAGCTTAGTGTAGGAGTCAGCCGATATCCGGCTTTCCCACAACTGGCGGCGGCAGTCGAGCCCCAGACCCCCACTAAGTCAAGGAATTCAGATACGGAGCAGGGGGAGCCGGAAACCTCGATCTAACGGCAGAAATCAGCAGCCGTTTTGTTAGGTTTTTTTTCTTCCCCTAGCATTTTTTTTCTTCCCCTAGCATTTTTTTAAACAGTCAGGCTGTGGAAAGAGTTTCTGTAGCTTAGCAACAGCTTCAGAGACGCTTCCAAGGCAGGGCCCGAGTGTTTACAAGCTGTTGCTAAGCAACAGTATTTGTTGTCAGATACGGAGGCGAAAACCTTCTGAAATCTGAAAAATTCCGAAAACCGAAACACAGCTGGTCCCAAGGTTTTCGGATAAAGGATAGTATACCTGTATAAAGAAAGGAAAGAACATGCATTTATATAAGCACCTTCCATGGCCTCGGGAATTCCCTAGTCACTTTACAGTCAATGAAGTACCTTTTGCAGTGTAGCCACTGGGTAATGTAAGGAAACGCAGCAGCCAATTTGCATACAGCAAGGTCCCTCCCACAGCAATGAGATAATGACCAGATAATCTGTTTTTTTAATGATGTTGCTTAGGTTTTCTATTTTAATTCCTCTCTCAATCCTTTTCAGGTGTCCACGGGCCCCTGCTCTGAGGCCTCAGCTATTTTCACTTTTGGGTCAGCCACTCAGGGTTGTGCAGGAGTGGCTTGATGATGATCCCACTTCTCCAATCTCTCCACATAACTGAAGTCCCTCATCCCTGGTATAATTCTGGGAAACCTCCTCTGTACCCTCTCCAAGGCCTTAACATCCTTCCTAAAGTGTGGTGCTCAGAACTGGCCTAGCCAGTGATTTGTAATGGTTTAGTGTGACTTCCTTGTTTTTGTGTTCAATGCCCCTATTTACAAAGCCAGGTGCCCCATACGCTTTCTTAAGCACCTTATCAACTTGCCCTGTCACTTTCAAATATTTTTGAAGTTGCACCCTCAGGTCACTCAGCTCTTGCACCCCCCTCAAAATAGTACTACAGGTATTTAGATATTAGTGCCTCTTCATGTTGTTCCACCCGAGGTGCATCACTTCACACTTATCTGCATTAAATTGCATCTGCCATGTGTCTGCCCATGCTACAAACAATAATTCCCTCCTAGGACATGCAACCAAACACAGTTGAGATTTTTCCAACAAAAACAAAACTTGCTCCTTTTTTATATATTAACATTTTACAGCTATAATTGATTGCGCCTTTGAACAAAGTTGAATTTTGTTCCTTGCCTGTAGGTGACAGCACCCACTTCGACAGTCAGAAATGTCAACGTATATTTTTCAGCTTTAATTGCATTACCGTCAACCTGTAAACAATGACTATTGAAATCTCTCGTTACCTCCTGGGAAGTTCTGACTGAATCCACATGTCCTTTTCAAGAGATGATGCCATTCAATGAAATGTCCAGGTGATGTCTGCAATATCAAAGAGTGTTTGCCACTCTCTCTAGCTCTTGACATAACTTATTTCTATTGCTTCAGTCATCCCTGCGCAGATTATTGGATAGTGGAGCTTTGGCTTTTGACTGGCAGTTTAGTAAATAATAATATGCTGTCTTGCTTCCTTGTTTTTCCTTGTGCTGAGGTATAATGGCCCGGAATTTGCAGTCAGCGATGGAGCGCACTGCTGACCTCACAGATCTAGTGATCTCTGTGGTGTGAATTTCAGCTTTCCTGACCTTAGTTTGAATCTGGCACCAAATCAAGCGAATCTCTAGCGTCCAGCAACAGTGATGTCATCAAGCAGGCTAAGCAGCCAATCACATTGAAGAATTCTGACAGACAGCAAACCAGGAAGTAAAATGCACTGATTATGATTTACTTTCTATAAATTTTACATAGAGTGAAATTTACACAGATTGGGACATACACATAAGATTAAGGTAGAAGCTGAAATGTCATAAACAAACTTTAAAAAAATTATATTAAAAGCCATGTAATTCTTACATTATTAATAGAAAAAAAATTGACATTCCACAAATATAAAATTAGGTTTTCAGGGCCAGAACGGTTATTCAGCAGTCAATGCACCATTAAAAATCAGTACAACTCTTTCAACAAAGATTAATGTTTTCGGGAGGGGGGGGGAAGGAGGGATTAACAGCGATATTCTAGCGTAATATGGGAAACCTTCATCGGGAACTGTGATTTGAATTGGTTGCCAGCTCTGGGGAGTTCCACAGCGCAACCTGTGGAGGAGCAGGGAATGACTGACAGCAAATTCTGGATTTTTGTGTTTATCTGCGCATGCGCTGGCTCCAGAAGTTGCTGTCACTTTCAGATGAGTAATGACGGCGAACGCTGTCAGTTTCGCTGTCATTACCACTGCGCAATCTGGGCCAATGCCTCGCCTTTTTTCCCCCCAGGTGGCAAAGAATATGGGCTGAAGCCCCGAGCCAGGCTTCCTGTATCAAATCCTCATATCTTCCGTTCAAAGACAGTAAGTGCACTTTTGGCCTTTCAAAGATTTCTTTTCTTTTCAATGAGCAGATATGCATCAATGTGGAGTAGAAGGTGAAAGCTGGCTCCAGTAATTCTCCAAACAGTGAGTCATGAACTCAAATGAACCATGTAGTACAAAAGATGAACAGAGATGAGAGGGATAAATCAAAGAGGAAGCCACACATACTCATGCTCCTCCGAGTGGCCACATTAAATTCAGAACTGCTTTCTCATATTTTTATCTTTCCCTTTCCATTTTTAACACCTTGTTTCCCACAGGCATCAACTCCTATCAAGGCTACGGTCCAACAGGTAGTGCCAACCCTCTTGTGAAGGAATAGCCATATTCAGAAAAATACACCATCCTATGAAAGAAAAAGTCTTATTAAAACATGACGGCCTAGAAATTCACTATGGCCCTGCCAGCTGGCTAGCGCCCAAAAGTTAGTGCTGGGCGGGGAGCCATTAGCGATCGTCAGATATTCAGTTTTTGCGCCCCAATTCGGAACCGGGCGCTATTCCAGGGTGTGCCCGCCTCCGCTTGGGGCGCTGACACTGAATTTCAGTGCTCTTGGCGCCGCTGCGCCAGCCGCTGCGGAGCGGCAGGCTGCGGTACTGCAGGCCTCCTCCTTCTCTTAAGGGGGAGCTGCCTGCAATGGGGAGATCGCCGCTGGATAGTGCCGGCAAATGAGCCCGGCACCATGGAGAAGTGCCGGGTTCGCGGAAAGCAGCCGGCAATGCCGCGGAGGGGGGGGGTG
Source organism: Somniosus microcephalus (assembly GCF_052327205.1). Lineage (NCBI taxonomy): Eukaryota > Metazoa > Chordata > Chondrichthyes > Squaliformes > Somniosidae > Somniosus > Somniosus microcephalus. The sequence goes on along the minus strand of NC_141000.1, from coordinate 18,425,860 downwards.
GAGGAGGCCGGGGAAGGAGGTGCGGGCAGGCGGCCGCCGAAAAAGCGGCCGGCCGCACCTCCACCTTAAAGCGCCCCACTAAGGCTACAGTACGGCCCCGTTTTCTGGTCGCTGTTTGCGGCCGCTGCGGAGGAGGCGGCCGCAACTAAATATGGGGATCGGGCCAGTTTCGGGGCGGAACCGGGGCACTGCACACACCGATGACGTCATCGGTGCCGGCGCAGCGCTAACGGCTACCGCCGCCAATACCGCTGCGCTGAATATCAGCGCAAACTCCTTTTTGGCGCAGAAGCCCTCTTTAGGCGGTAACTGGCCGCAAAGCTGGCAGCACCTTAATGAATTTCTAGGCCGACATACTGGGTTTGGAAGTCGGGAAGCCTTAACAATCAAAAGCTGTAAACAGCATACCAGCTGTTGAGATATGATAAGTTGTTGACACTGAGACAATAGCCCTATTGAAGTAGAAGGTTGGAGGTTCCTAAAAGTCTGAAGCCTTGGAAAGAACACAATGGTATATACCCAGTTAAGTGTTATAAACCAACACTTCGGAAAGAAACACAAAACATTAAAGAAACATGTGCCTTTGTAAAAATGACATCAAGTAAAAGAAATACCTGCCGTCAAATTGTTTTTATGTTAAACTTAGAACACAGGAGACACGAGTCTGTGGTACAACCAGCTGTGGTGATTAAGAATTGCATAGATCATCCTAAGTGAGGTGTTCTAAATGCAAACGATATAAACAGAAGATTTTTGTAAGAATGACATCAAATAGATACAGCCATCACATTGTTTTTATGATAAGTTTTAAACACCTAAAGGTAGAGACACAAGTCTGCTTGCTACAAGCTGATCTAACAGTAAGAATAGAAGGGGTCAGCAGAAGAATGACTAGAGATAATTAGCTTACATCAGCAGAAAACTTCAAAGGATCTACCACTGAGAGAGAGTATAAAAATTGGACTTTCAAGTGGGAAGATAGATTTGCTTAAAAGGGCCAAAGCGATTCTCAGGCTTCAGAGGCAAGCTCTGCAAGTCTTCAACTCTTTGTATCTCGGGGATCAAAAAGGTACTTGTATTTGATTTTGGTGGATATCCTGGAATAGACTAAGAAATGTAAAAATGTAACGAAGTTAAGATTTGAGAATAAAGATCTCTGATAATAAGAATTGTAAGTTTTCTGTATTTGTAACTGTTAATGTTGTGATTAAATCACCAGCTTTAAGTTACATGTCGGTTCTTTAATAAATCTATAATTTTTTAGAATTGTCTCACATAGTACTTCTGTATCAAACTCGCAAACTCAATCTCTGTACAATCTTTGGTGAGGAGTTGCAGAATTCTGGAGGAGTTTTCCGGATCCTCATAATATCCGGAAGGTTACAGTCTAGCTAAACTTATTAAAAGTGCTATCTGGAGGATGGTAACATCTTCAGATTGTTCCTTTCCTTTAGGGAGAGATAGTCTGGACCTTCAGACCCAATTAACTGTCTTTAGGATTCGGCTACCTCTAACTTTAGTTGAAGGTGAACGTCTAGGAAATACGCCTGATCCGGGGTAGCCTTAAAGGGGCTAGGGCTAGTAATAATCCTTTTACTCTGATACCTCACCTGTGGGGCAATTCTTGATACATGAGCTTAGACGGGAAGTACCCACAGGCTATTATGCTATGGGGATCTTCACTGCCAGGCTGTTCTCAACCAACGTCCATTCACATGTGTACTTTGTAGCAAAGGGCCGTTAGACAGCAATCAGAATTGGGGACCCAGGCTGATGTGTCCATTCCTGAGCGCAGGGCTTTTGCAAAGGAGAACTGTCAGTGGTCATCAAATGTAATGAATGTTGTCAAAGCATTTGTGACTTGTCATAATGGGGCTGTTTCCCCACTTAGAAACTCTTGGTGAAGAACAGAGGTGCAGGGCACATATGTTGGGTAATTGTGCACTGGCAGCCCCTGGTTTCCATCCACTAATTTCAATGGACAGTAGCTGTGGGCCCACAATTTCCCAAGCAATGGGCCCTGCAGGCGCTGTTCCTTACCGGGAGCATCCAATCGGTGTATCAGCTCCAATATATCAATTGGCGGGCTGGGCTACCGTTAAAATCTATAAATACATAGGGACAGATTTTCTACACGTCGCACGAGCATAAAACTTGCATTGCGGATCGGACGCCCATTCTAAAAATCAGCCAATTTTCAATTCCATTGTTTTATGGTCGGGAAGCAAGTTGAAAATCTACTCCATAATTTGGGATCTCTCTTTGCCCCCTGAGTGGAGCGAGTGATTTTCCCTCTGTTCCCTTCCATCATGTTGTAAACCATTTCCATGCAAATGGTTTACTCCCGAATTGGTAATTTACCCAACACCACCTTTTAACTAAGTGGTAGGCTTAGCTGAATCAGCTGTTCCTCCCTCAGCTGACTTCTATTTACCTTTAAGTAAGGCTAATTGATCATTTGTCTTAGAAACATAGAAACATAGAGATAGGAACAGGAGTAGGCCATTCGGCCCTTCGAGCCTGCTCCGCCATTCAATGAGATCATGGCTGATCTTCGTCTGAGATCATAGCTGATCTTACCAGTTCAGTACCCCGTCCCCGCCTTTTCTCCGTAACCCTTAATCCCCTTAGCCTTCAGAAATATATCCAATTCTCTCTTGAAAATATTTATTGAATTAGCCTTCACAGCCCTCTGTGGCAGGGAATTCCACAGGCTCACCACTCTTTGAGTGAAGAAATTCTTCCTCATCTCTGTTTTAAATGATTTGCCCGCTATTTTTAGACTGTGGCCCCTGGTTCTGTGCTCCCCGGCCATTGGAAACATTCTCTCTGAATTCAGCCTGTCCAGGCCTGCCATAATTTTATATGTTTCGATGAGATCCCCTCTCAATCTTCTAAACTCCAGTGAGTACAAGCCCAAACTATTTAATCTCTCTTCGTAGGTCATTCCCACCATTCCAGGTATCAGCCTGGTGAATCGCCGTTGCACTCTTTCCATGGCAAGAACATCCTTCCGCAGATGGGGCGACCAAAACTGTACACAATATTCCAGATGCGGTCTCACCAGCACCTTGTACAGCTGTAGTAAGGTATCCCTATTCCTATACTCGAACCCCCTTGACATGAAGGCCAACATACCATTTGCCTTCTTAATCGCCTGTTGCACCTGCATGCTCTCCTTCAGTGACTGGTGCACAAGAACACCCAGGTCCCTCTGCACTTCCCCATCTCCCAATCTATTGCCATTTAGATAATAATCTACCCTCCTGTTTTTACCCCCAAAGTGGATAACCTCGCATTTATCCACATTATAGTGCATCTGCCACATATCCGCCCATTCCCCCAACCTGTCCAAATCGCACTGTAGCCTCCTGACATCCTCATCAGAGCCCACCCCTCCTCCTAGTTTAGTGTCGTCAGCGAATTTGGAAATATTGCATCCAATTCCCTGATCCAGATCATTTATATATATTGTGAACAGCTGGGGTCCCAGGACAGATCCTTGCGGCACCCCGCTGGTCACTGCCTGCCACTCCGAAAACGAGCCATTTATTCCAACTCTGTTTTCTATCCGCCAGCCAGTTCTCTATCCACGTTAATACTTTGCCCCCAATCCCATGAGCCTTAATTTTGCATGATAATCTTTTGTGTGGAACCTTATCGAAGGCTTTCTGGAAGTCAAGGTACACCACATCCACTGGCTCTCCCCCATCTATTTTACCAGTTACTTCCTCAAAAAATTCCAGCAGATTAGTCAAACACGATTTACCCTTTGTAAATCCATGTTGACTCTGTCCGATCCTTTCCCCATTTGTCAAGTGCTCCGCTATTTTATCCTTAATAATGGACTCTAGCATTCTGCCCACAACCGATGTAAGGCTTACTGGTCTATAATTCCCTGCTTTCTCTCTACCCCCCTTTTTAAATATTGGGGTAACATTAGCTACCCTCCAATCCACGGGTACTGTTCCCGAGTCAATGGAGTTCCGGAAGATGATCCTTAGAGCATCTGCTATCTCCAGGGCCACCTCCTTAAGTACCCTAGGATGTAGTTTATCAGGCCCCGGGGATTTGTCGGCCTTCAGTCCCCTCAACTTACCCAGCACCATATCCCTAGATATACTAATTTCTGTCAGCTCCTCCCTCTCATTAGTCCCTATGTTTGCCGATATTCCTGGGAGGTTATTCGTGTCCTCCTTTGTGAATACAGAACCAAAGTATGAGTTTAATTGGTCTGCCATTTCCTTATTCTCCATTATATGTTCTCCCGAATCAGACTGCAAGGGACCGACTTGGGATTTTACCAGTCTTTTCCTCCTGATATACCGATAAAAGCTTTTGCAGTCTGTCTTTATGTTTGCTGCAAGTTTACTTTCGTATTCTATTTTCCCCTTCCTGATTAATCCCTTTGTCCTCTTTTGCTGTATCTTGTACTGCCCCCAATCTTCCGGTCTGGTGCTTTTTTTTGCCAGTTGATAGGCCCTTTTTTTTGATTTTATGCTGTCCCTAATTTCCCTCGTTATCCACGGTTGAGTCACCTTTTTAGGTTTATTTTTGTGCCAAACCGGTATAAACATGTTCTGGAATTCTTCCATTCTATCTTTGAATGCTTGCCATTGTCTATCCACTGTCAACCCCCCCAGAAACACCACCCAATCAATCTTACCCAATTCCCGTCTCATACCCTCGTAATTCCCTTTATTTAAGTTCTGGACCTTAGTCTCTGATTCAATTTCCTCACTCTCCATCTCGACTGAGAGCTCGATCATATTATGATCGCTCTGACCCAAGGGGCCTCGTACAAGAAGATTGCTGATAAGTCCCTTCTCATTGCACAATACCCAGTCTAAAATGGCCTGATCTCGAGTCGGCTCCTCGACATATTGGTCCAGATAACCGTCCCGAAAACATTCCAGGAATTCCTCCTCCTCAGAATTTTTACTAGTTTGGGTAGTCCAATCAATATGTAAATTAAAGTCACCCATGATGACAGCTGTGCTCTTATCGCACGCTTCTCTAATTTCCCTTTTTATGCCTTCCCTCACCTCCATATTACTATTTGGAGGCCTATATATCACACCCACTAACGTTTTCCTCCCCTTGCTATTTCTCATTTCTACCCATACAGATTCCGTTTCATCCGAGTTAATATCCTTCCTTTCCATTGCATTAATCCCCTCCTTTACCAGCAATGCTACCCCACCTCCCCTACCTTTTTGCCGATCCTTCCTAAATATTGTATATCCCTGGATGTTAAGTTCCCAGCCTTGCCCACCCTGCAGCCACGTTTCTGTAATCCCAATCAAATCATACTTGTTTACCTCTATTTCCACAACTAATTCATCCACCTTGTTCCTAATGCTTCTAGCATTAAGATACAAAGCCTTCAGGCTTGCTTTTTTCACACTCTCATTATGAATTAGTTTGGCCCTTTGTGTTTCTCTCCTTTGCTTATTGCTTCTCACCTTTCTACCATCTATTTCTGACTTCATATGACTTCCCTCTTTTCCACTACCTAGGTTCCCATCCCCCTGCCAAATTAGTTTAAATCCTCCCGAACCGCCCTAGAAAATATTACCCCGAGGACATCGGCCTCTGACAGTTAGGACAAGCCCATTTGATGTGGGAGATGACCATTATTTTAATCTGCATTCACACTATTTTTTAAATAATTGTATGAAGTAGCTGGCAAGGCCGGCATTTATTGCCCATCCCTGGTTGTCTTTGAGATGGTGGCAGTGGTTCTTCTTCCTGAACCGCTGTAGTCCATGTCATGAAGGGACTCCCACAATGCTGTTAGATAGGGAGCTCCAGGATGTTAACCCAGCCACGATGAAGGAACAGTTTAATGGGCCAGAAATTCGCGGCCAAAGGCGTGAGTGCGCTCGGGGTACTCACGCATCTGGCCGTTGGAAATGCCGGCGTTCAGCATGAACAGCGCATGCGGGGAACGCCGGCATTTCCAGACCTCGAGCGCATGCGACTGCACAGGCAGCGCTTGCGCAGTGAACTTCGTAGATTTCATTCATGAAATCCGTGAGGGTAAGTCCTCAGAAGTTACACGTAAAAAAAGCAAGTGTAAAGTGGTTCATTGGCTGCGGAGGAAGAAAGATTTTATTGTGGAGCTTCTGAAATGCAATATTTTTGTTTGGGAAAGGGAGGGAAGTTATTTTAAGAAATTTTAAGTAAGTTTTAAAGTTAAAATTTTTTTTTTTTTTTTTTTTTTTTAAAAAAGGGTTTTCAGAACGGTAGGTAGAAGGAGCAATTGTGGCTGTGTGAATGGAATGTGAGAATGAGTTATGTATGTATGTCCACATATATTCCTTTACGTATATGTATGTATGTTTTATATTCCTTTACTAATGTGTATGAATGTATGTTTTTAATTATGATTTTCAAATAAGTTACTTTCTCTGAAAGTCATAATTAAATAATACATTCATACACATAAGTAAAGGAATATATACATAACACGCAAAGGAATATATACAGACATACATACTTTCAGAAGCTCCACGATAAGAAATATCTTCCTCCGCAGCCTCTGGAGCAACTGTACCCATGCTTTTTTCATGTGTAAGTTGTAAGGACTTGACCTCACTGAAAGCAGTAATGAAAGCGGTGAATTATACTGCGCACGCGCTGCCTGTGCAGTCGCACGCGTTCTGCCTCTGAACCCCTTCGTTCAGAGGACAGGAAATGCCGGTTTTCCCCAAAAGCACTGTGCATGCTGAAAACCGGCATTTCATCCGGCCAGATGCGTAAGTACCCCGACCGTACTCGCGCAGTTGGAAGGGAATTACTGGGCCAACATTTGGCATGTCAATAAAATGAAAAATTTAACAATTGCACGACTTGCCCCCTCGCATCTGCGACTGAGGGTCCAAGGAGGTGCATTGCGCAAGAGGTCATCATCGTACGTATCCTCACACTGTTCCCTTTGGGGAACTGTATGAAGTGGTGGAAGGATTTATGGCCGTGATTAACGCTCATTCCGTGACCGTAACCATCTTTGAACCAGCCATTAGGGTGGTTAGTCCTATGGCGGGAGGGTTTTACGGGCTCCCACAACCCATCTGAGACGGGGGGGGGGGCCACCAACACCCACGGACGCAAGTATCCCGCTGGATGTCCACCCAGAATTTAAAGTTGGAACTCCGACTCCACTTGCCGGGACTGTCTGGAGTGGGGTTCAAAACCCTACTCCTTCTGGCCCAGCGGCGGGGATGCTTACTGCTACGCAAAAGGCCCACTCCGCACAAAAGGTGACACCCATACGTTTCCTGCGCCTTTTCCCTCCCCGTGACTGGAGCCCTATGCTGCCATTTCACGTTGCTAATCGGATTGGGCCTTTGTCATAGCGGTAGGATCCCCGCCGCTGGGCCAGATCAGGGTAGGGTTTCGAACCCCGCTCCAGACAGTCCCAGCAAGTGGAGTCGGAGCTCCGGCTCTAAATTCTGGGTTGACATCCAGTGGGATATTTGCGTCCGTGGGTGTGGGTGGCCCCCCCTCCTTGTATAGCTTGTGGGAGCCCGTAAAACCCTCCCGCCATAGGACTAACCGCCCTAATGGCTGGTTCAAAGACGGTTACGGTCACGGAATGAGCGTTAATCACGGCCATAAATCCTTCCACCACTTCATACAGTTCCCCAAAGGGAACAGTGTGAAGACACGTATAACGACGACATTGCTAAATAAATAAATGGAATTTAAAAAATTCTTTTATCACAGAAATCACAGAAACCCCACATTGCAGATAGAGGCCATTTCGGCCCATCGAGCCTGCACCGACACATATCCCACCCGATCCCCGTAACCCCCACATATCCCACCCTATAAAAGTCTTTAAATTGCTTTAATTCTCTTTAAAACTACTTCAGATTACTCAAAATAATGTAAACATTTTAAAAAGTTTATAAAAGTTACCAAAATCTTCAGAAAACTTCCAAAAACCTATTTAAACTGCTGCTTTGCATGTAAAAATCCTTAGCAGCTTGACAGAAACATTGGGGGCGTGTCCAGTGAAACTGAGACCTCAAGGGGCGTGTCTCACTTACACTGCATGCTCCTGGCTTCGCGCTGGCTGCACTCCTGGGCGGCGTGACGTCATACGCTGCCCGGGATTCTTCTTTTTCATTCACCAAGTCCAGGCGTCCCTGGAGCTGATCGTCAGTAGCGCGGGGTAAGTGTAAATACGGGGCTTGCACGCGCTGCAAGCCCCGTTCTGGAATTTCTGGGCCAATATGTTCAAGTCAGGGTGTGTGTGTGACTTGGAGAGGAACTATAAGGAAAACGCCAGTGCAAAGCAGTTTTGGCTTTGTTTGAATGCTAAATGTGTGGAGTGTAAAATGGGCATCTAGGCTCGAAAGGACTCCAAAGTGAAACAGAGCGAGACTGCCTCCAACAGGGTATCTCACTCCTCTTCACTCCGGTACCAGGTCAGGCCCTGACTCCAGGTTCGGGCGGCATTTACACTATAAGTAATCGGCACAAAGCAACGCTGTTTCATCGCGATGCTACACTTGAAGAGTGAATATACCCTCAGAAGCTGTTCCTGCCTATTTCTGAAAGGCACAGCTGACGTGGAAAGGAGGTGGTTGTGCAGACATACTTTTTTTTTTGATTTTACATCTCATTTTCTGCCCAAGTCTTTCTTTCCTCAGCCCTTACTGGTGTCCACTGCCGATACTTTCATTTCCAAATCACACTGGCCCAGAAATTTGGGTCGGGGGCTTCCCGCGGGTGCAAGCCCCCGACCTGCACTTCCCTTGCGCGCCAGCCGTTGAGCTGTGGGCCCACGTGGAATTCCGATTCTGGGCCTCCTCCAACTGCCGGCGCACAGTGCTTGCGTATCCCAGGGGCGCAGTTAGTTCGAAGCGTCCCTGGGGTCACGTGGGCCATGGGCAGCCAATCGGAGCAGGGAATGCTCCATTCATAAGTCTTGACAGGAAGTGCTGTCAAGACTTATAAATACTATGGCCCCAAAATAGCACTAAACCTTCAAATAAATTTTTAAAAAACATCACATTTTTTAAATAAACTATAAATTACATGAAATAACTATTTTAAACAATAATTTAAATTTTTGAAAAAAATAATTTTATTTTCTAACGGGGCGAAAAATAAACTTACCTTGCTTTAAAGTATTTAAAAATAATAAACCTGTGGAAAAAATGTTTTAATTTTAATTAATTCACCACTTACCTTGTAAAAAGCAGGCCTTACGCCTGCTTTTTACATTTCTAAATTCTGCAGACTTACCCTCACGGAAAAACCTGTAAGAAAAACCTAAGTTCGATGCGCACGCGCTGCCTCCCCCGCGCATGCGTTCGACCTCTGAACCCCTGCTTTCAGAGGAACGGAAGTGCCGGTTTCCCGCGCATGCACAGTGCATGCGGGAAACCGGCACTTCCATTGGGCCTACGGGTGAGTACCCCGTGCGTCCTCACCCGTGGAGACCCGAATTTCTGGGCCAATATAGAATCATAATTTGCAACTTTGTTCATTTGTAATTCAATAAAGTTTGCAGACCTGGTGTGAATAATCCACACTCTACAGTTGATCATAAACCTGGCCACATTATAGCATAAAATAATAAAAATTGGTAGTGCGTCAGACAGAACTGAAAAGGGATAGTTATATCACTGCGACTGTACGTACAACATCAAGTCCTATGTATAATAGTGAGCAAGTGTAGTATTCCATTATATAAATCCAAGGCATGTAAATCCATCTTTTGGATGAGACGTTATACCGAGGCCCCATCTACCCTCCCAGGTGGATGCAAAAGATCCCACAGCACTATGTTGAAGAAGAGCAGGAGAGTTCTCCCCAGTGTCCTGGTCAATATTTATCCCTCAATCAACATCACTAAAAAAAACAGGTTATCTGGTCATTATCACATTGCTGTTTGTGGAATCCTGCTGTGTGTAAATTGACGGCCGCATTGCCGACATTACAACAGTGACTACGATTTTTGAAAAAATGCTTAATTGGCTGTAAAACACTTTGGAATGTCCTGAGATCATGAAAGGCACTGTATAAATGCAAGTCATTGTTTCTAAAATAACTAAAGAAAAATATTCAGGAAAGGCAGACAAACACTAATGAAACTCTAATTTTTCAGTGGATAAATCACCATCCACTGTGATATAAGCTATATACAAAGCAAGTGTGTCAGTGGGGTCTTGCAAATGGCCTCAGAATCTCTGGGCAAGGGGGTGGGGGTGGGGGGAATTCAGCCATGTTTTCAGCTTCTTAGTGCTATCCAGCTCTATAGATACATTGGGATATTTTTTCAAATGTTGTTCGGGCGTAAAACTTGTGTTGCGGATTGGACACCAGGTCTAGAAATCGGACGATGTTATGAGAGAGTCCTGGGATTGATTTTGGTTGGTGAAAGGGTGAAAAGGGTGCTGCGCCTGTCTGAAAGTCTGGTTTTAGCACGCAATTTTGATCCTAATTGCTGATTACCATAATTTGAACTTGCCTGGAGGCGCTAAATCAGACACCTGCAGGTTTAGTACTCAAGCGCTGATTAGACGCAATTTTCGTGGAGCGGTGTCTGTGGGCTCCACACACCCACTTCCACTGAAGGTGTGGAGTGTGCTGGCTGACACACAGCGGCAGGTTTCAGAATGGTGCAGGGACCGGACACAAGTTCTCGGACGTGGCACTGGAGGTCCTGGTGGAGGAGGTCCAGAGGAGCAGGGATGTCCTGTTACCCGCAGGGGGTAAGGAGTCCACCTCGCCCTGCTGTCCCTCTCCCCTGCAGCAGCTGGTGCTGCTCTGCCTGGTTTCATGTCCTCCTCTCATTCCTCCTGCAGACCAAGGCGGCCCCTAGCAAGGTGCCGGTGACCAAGCACTCCCTTTCTCCTGGTGACTCCTATGAGGTGTCCAATAAGGTAGAATAACACAGCTCTCACTTTTATTAGGTGAAGTCTTCAGAGAATTTCTGGAATAAATGTTGACAGAGTGTTGGTGAAGCCTTGACAAAGTGTCCAGAAAGTCTCCCAATGTGTTTCAAAAGCCCTCTTCAAACCTCCAGCAGCAAGTGAACAGTAAAAGGTGATTAACCTTTAAGTAGCTTTGAAATACTCAGCAGCGACTTGTTTACTCCCAATCAGCTGGTCGTGGTGGTTAGGAGAGGTCATTAGGTCAAGTGCTAGCCACCAAAATGCTGTGCAGCCCCTTTAATGAGCATTACATACCATAAAGTATGCGACTGAATCTGTCTATATTTATCCCTGTAATCACCAATCCTATTTCGACAATAAAAGTCTTGCCATGCTTTCACAATGATAAATAAGCTCTAAGGTTCAGGTTATGACTTTTTAATGTAAATATTACATCAAACACGTCAGCATTTGTGCCCCATCAACACCTGGTCTAATTGTTCTTTCAACTGCATTGTGCGTGCAAATCACCTAATACTTTGTGTACATTTTCCTCCACTATAAGCTTCCACGCTGCTGTCTCCAGTTACCCATTTCCTCCTTCAGCCAAATGGATGGAAGAGTCAGAGTCGCGACGTCTCAACAGCTGCCGCCAGTGCTGCCCTGTGATTCGCTAACAGGAAGTGTGCTCCTTTGGGTCGACCCAGACTGATGCTGGCAGCTTCTGCTCAGATTGAATCAAAGTACTTTGCTGCTGTGAAATGATCCATTAAATGACCCTGTCGGAAACTGTTCAAACTCATGCAGAATGCAGGCATGAGCTTGCATACTAGTCAGGGCAATGAATCAAGATCACAGTCTGCTGCGTCAGATCATAAGTCCAGTGTTCCACTGCACGAGCTTTCACACACCCTGCCAAAAATATTTCTGTTGATTTGAGCTCGCTTATATTAAACAAATATGTCGCTTGGCTCCCTTAAAGAGACAGCGTCCCTGATTTTAACTCTGGGAGGGTGGGCAGTGGGGTGACTTCAATAACCCACCCGCTACCTCAGAAAACAGGCCCTATTTTAACTCCTGGGCCTCATTAGAATTTCACAGGCCGGTTTCGCTCACACACTGTTAAACCCATCCACTATCGGTGCGCAATTTCTGGCTAGTCATCCAGTGGCCTAGTTGAAGTGAAAGTTCAGCGAGGTTGCATTTCCTTCTGCAAGATTTCGCTTTAGGCTGTTGGGAGGGAAAAACAGCATCGACATGACTCTCAGGCAAATGGCCAGGTTCTCTGAAGCTTCCCTGGAAGTCCTGCTGGAACAGGCCAGGGAAGTTCTCGTTCCAGCCACTGGAGGAGGATCTCTGAACACTAAGATCACCAGGCTTGGAGAGAGATTGCACAGATTGTCAACTCCAGGAGTAATCACCCGCAGGACATGGATGCAGTGCAGGAAGTACTTCAATGACCTCGCAAGAGTAACAAGGGTAAATACAACTCTTCATTTCTCCATCTCTTACAACACAAGGAAACAGTCCTTCCCCCCCTCCCCCGGCACTCTCAACAATTGCCTTTCCTTCATCACCCAGCACAAGGACACACTATAACATCTCTCATTCTCATTACAAACATACACTCACATCTTTTTTGCACCCTTCACAGCAGCCACTAACACCATTCTCTTCTCACTGGTTAGCCTTTGCACAATCAATGTGCATGGCTCCTTCCTCATTATACACTCCACATGCATGCTTTCCATTCAACACCTTCACATCCTGATTCCATTTGCTTCTTCTCTCTCTCAGCATCTGATAAACAGAAGCCCCACACTTCTGCACTCTCCTTTGCAGGTGACACGCACTGATTCTAGCCCTGTCTGTAGGACAAGACAGCAAACAACATGAGAGAGAGGAGTAAGACCGGGTAGCACTGTCCAACATAATGAACCTCTCTGAGCTTGAGCAGCAAGCACTGAAAATGAGTGGCCCTCCAGAGCTATCAGAATAGGAGGTTTTGAGGCTGGGGGCTTCTATGAATAGGGTCTCTATTACTTGCACCCCTTCATAAATCTCTGACAAATGCACATTCACACAGCCTGACTACATCAAGCTGCATTGCGATGCCTGTCATCTTCAACCCTCCAGGCTCTCAGTGCCAGGCTAACTCTTGTACCTTCTCTCGTTCCTCTAAATCCCTCAACAGCCACAGCCACAGAAGTAGACACCTCAGAGGTGGATAATACATCTGAGGAAGCACCGTCATGAGCTGTACCTCAAACAGCTGCCATGTAGACTCTCCAAGTTCAATCATGTGCTCTGCTTTGAGAGGTTGGTGTCTGTAATGTATTATCACATGGTTTGTCACATGGTTTAGAATGAGCATGCTCAGTTCGCTCAGGCCTAGTAAACAAGCACCTTGACCAGCAACTCATCGTGTTTCTGTCCTTCATTTGTTCAACCCGCATATATTATATTTTTGACGACGAGGATGGGATCCCAAAGCCATTTTTAGGGATCATAGAAGAACACAGTGTTCAACCTTCGAGTGGAAAAGTTTAAGGGGAATTTGTGACACCTAAATTGAATTTTTGAGATGTTTTACCGTTAATGCTGATGCAGAATTGTCTGTACTTCGTCTTCATGTGTCTGTATACACAGCACCAGCGGCGTTGATTCTTACAGGTACACAGGTAGTGTGCTGAGTCACTGGTCAATGGGATCGGGACAATTCATCAGAAGCCTCGGCATGTATGACTGAGCTCACAAACCATTCAGTTCTTACATTGAGCGGATGGAGATGGTTTTTTTAAGGTCAATAACATTATTGAGATCGATGGTGCAGATGAGAATGTTCAAGCTCAAACTAAGGTAATTAGTGAATGGAAAAAAGCAATTTTTCTAACGGAGATTGGGCCAGATGTCTACGGAATGTTGACAAACCTACTGGCGCCAGGGAAAGTGAAGGATGCATTGTTTGAAGACATTGTCGAGAAACTCGAGGACCATTTCAACCCAAAGCCATTAGAAATAGCAGACAGCTATAAGTTTGGTACCAAAAACAAAGTGAAACCATCAGTGTAGCTCTTAAAAACCTGTCTTTGCATTGTAACTTTGGCACATTTTTGGATCGTGCATTGCGTGTGTGGACTGGTGGATGAGCGCACACAGTCCAACTTACAGAACATTCTGAACCTAACGTTTGACATAGCACGCAAAATTGCCCTATCTATGGAAGTGGCATCTAAGAATGCTAGGGAGCTCCGTCCAACGCAAGTGACTTGTGAAGCTGAGGGCTACAGTCACAAAGCCACCGCCAAACCTAATGATGTGAGACCGAGTCAAAAGCATGTCAGCTAGGGCAGTTTAGTGAATTGTTAACGCTGCAATGGAAATCACTCACCACAGTCCTGCCAATACAGGAATACAAAGTGTTTTCACTGCCAGAAGGCCATATTTCAACAGTTTGAAGAGCTAGATCAAAAGCAGGAAGTAAGAAACATTCTAGTAACAAGGCAAACCAGCGACAATGAAGGGAGGAATTCACAATATTGAAGTGAACACACCAGATGTTGAAGACCGAGACATCTACAGTATCTATGCCACTAGCGGCAATGATAGCAGTCGTGAGAAAGACTTCCGTACAAAACTTTTGATCAACGAGCAATATATTGATATTGAAGATTGGAGGATAGCAAATGTAACCCCGCAATTTAAGAAAGGAGGGAGAGAGAAAAAGGGGAACTATAGACCTGTTAGCCTCACATCAGTAGCTGGGAAAATGCTGGAATCTATTATAAAGGATGCAATAACTGGGCACTTAGAAACTAATAGTAAGATTGGGCAGAGTCAACATGGATTTATGAAAGGGAAATCCTGTTTAACAAACTTATTGGAGTTCTTTGAGGATGTAACTATTGGAGTAGACAAAGGGGAACCGGTGTGATGTGATGTATTTGGATTTTCAGTAGGCCTTCAATAAGGTCCCACATAAGAGGTTGGTAGACAAAATTAGGGCACATGGAATTGGGGGTAATATACTAGCATGGATTGAGAATTGGTTAACAGACAGAAAACAAAGGGTAGGGATAAACAGGTCTTTTTCAGGTTGTGACTAGTGGGGTACTGCAAGGATCGGTGCTTGGGCCCCAGCTATTCACAATCTATATCAATGATTTGGATGAGGGGACTAAATGTAACATTTCCAAATTTGCTGATGATACAAAGCTAGGTGGCAGTGTCAGTTGTGAAGAGGATGTGAAGAGGCTTCAAGGGGACCTCGGCAGGCTCAGTGAGTGGGCTAGAACATGGCAGATGGATTATAATGTGGATAAATGTGAAGTTATCCACTTTGGTAGAAAAAACAGAAAGGCAGAGTATTTCCTAAATGTTGAAAGATTGGAGAATGCAGATGTTCAAAGGAACCTGGGTGTCCTTGTACATGAGTCACTGAAAGTGCAGGTGCAGCAAGCCATTAGGAAGGCAAATGGTATGTTGGCCTTCATTACAAGAGGATTTGAGTACAGGAGTAAAGAAGTCTTACTCCAATTATATAGGGCCTTGGTGAGACCACACCTGGAGTACTGTGTACAATTTTGGTCTCCTTACCTAAGGAAGGATGTACTTGCCATAGAGGGAGTGCAACAAAGGTTCATGAGATTGATTCCTGGGATGACGGGACTGTCGTATAAGAGATTGAGTAAACTAGGCCTATATTCTCTTGAATTCAGAAGAATGAGAGGGGATCTCATTGAAGCATACAAAATTATTACAGGGCTTGATAGGGTGGATGCTGGGAGAATGTTTCCCTTGGCTGGGGAGTCTAGAACCAGGGGCCACAGCCTCAGGATAAAGGGTAGGACCTGAGATGAGAAGAAATTTCTTCACACAGAGGGTGGTGAATCTTTGGAATTCTCTACCCCAGAGGGCTGTGGAGCCTCAGTCATTGGGTATATTCAAAACAGAAGTTGATAGATTTCTGACTAGTAAGGGCATCAAGGGATATGGCAATGGAGTTGAGGCAGATGATCAGCCATGATCTTACTGAATGGCGGAGCAAGCTCGAAGGGCCGAATGGCCTACTCCTGCTCCTTTTTCTTATGTTCTTACGTTCTTATTTATACCGGCATGGCGGCAGAATGCTCGATCATGTGTAAGGACACATGAGAGTAAGTTTAATCAAGTACCACTTACAAAGAGTACCATAGAGTTAAAAACCTACTCTGGAGAAATCCTAGAGACATGTGGACAAATGGAATGTACAATTCAACACAACGGCCAGTCAGTAAAGCTGCCTATTATTGTAGCGGGCTACAACAACAGGCTAACCCTCATTGGCAAAGACTGGTTGAGAAAGTTAAAACTAGACTGGAAAAACCTCTTCAGTGTAGATGCTTCAAAGAAGCGACTCAACAAAATGCTGAACCAGTATAAAAGCATGTTCTCAGACAGTTATGAGGGCATCACTAGGTATGACGTGCATATCCTCATTAAGTCCAACGCGAAGCCTGTCTATTGCAAGGCAAGGCTGGTCCCCTATGCGTTGAAAAGTCAGGTGGAGGGAGAGCTAGAGAAACTGAGAGAGAACGGAGTGCTAGTAAAAACTGTCAAAAGTGAATGGGCTACCCCGATTGTGGTAGCGCCCAAAGCAGACAAAACTGTATGCTTGTGCGGTGACTACAAAGTTACCATCAACCAAGCTGTTGACGATAAGCAGTGCCCATTACCTACATTGCAAGATTTGTATGCAGCACTCTCTGGGTCAAAGGTTTTCTCTAAGCTTGACCTGTCGCACGCTTAGGCTCAGCTGAATGTTGACAAAGAGAGTCAACAGTATCTCACTATCAACACACACTATACTCATACACCAAGCTGCCATATGGTGTAAAATCCTCCCCCAAAATCTTACGGGCTATGATGGATAACATTTTGCAGGGAGTTCCAAATTGCTTGTGCAATCAAGACAAAGTGCTGATCGCAATAAGCAGCAAGGAAGAAAATCTAGAAGTGTTAGATTTAGTGCTTCAAAGATTGAATTCCCACAACGTCAAATTGAAAAGGAGCAACTGTGCTTTTGTGCAGCCTAAGGTTGTGTACCTTGGTCTGAAAGTTGATGCAAATGGCTTGCATCTAGTGAAGGAAAAGGTTGATGCTGTCATCAATGCTCCAAGGCCACAGACGTGTCTGAGTTAAGATCTTTCCTTGGAATGGTCCAATACTACACACATTTCTTACCTGAGTTAGCGACCATGTTAGCTCCATTGCATGAGCTCCTCAAGAAGGATGTCCAGTGGAAGTGGACAAAAGTGTAACATGAAGCTTACGATGCTTGTAAGAGAAGTCTCTCTAGCGAAGCTCTACTTGTGCACTACGACACAGAGCCTGAACTTAAGTTAGCGTGTGATGCTTCTAGCTACGGTGTGGGAGCGGCCATAAGCCATGTAATGGATAACGGCCAAGAGAAACCAATCATGTTTGCATCGCGAACTCTCACAAAGAGTGAAAGAAACTACGTGCAAATTAAAAAGGAAGCACTCACCATAGTGTTTGGAAAGAAGAAATTCCAACAGTTCCTGATTGGCAGCAAGTTTGCCCTGATAACCTGCTGATGACTGCACAGTGTCAGCGCCATTCACAACTCCTCAGATAATGAAGCAGTCCATGCCCTCATGCAACAAGACCTGGATGATTTTCAGGCTTGGGCTGATAAGTGGCAGGTAACATTCGCCCTACAGAAGTGCCAGGCAATGACCATCTCCAACAAGCGAGAGTCGAACCACCTCCCCATGACATTCAACGGTATTACCATCATAGAATCCCCCGCCATCAACATCCTAGGGGTCACCATTGACCAGAAACTTAACTGGATCAGCCACATAAATACTGTGGCAACAAGAGCAGGTCAGGGGCTAGGTATTCTGCTGCGAGTGTCTCACCTTCTGACTTCCCAAAGCCTTTCCACCATCTACAAGGCACAAGTAAGGAGTGTGATGGAATACTCTCCACTTGTCTGGATGAGTGCAGCTCCAACAACACTCAAGAAGCTTGACACCATCCAGGACAAAGCAGCCCGCTTGATTGGCACACCATCCCCCACCTTAAACATTCACTCCCTCCACCACCGGCGTACCGTGGCTGCAGTGTGTACCATCTACAAGATGCACTGCAGCAACTCGCCAAGGCTTCTTCGACAGCACCTCCCAAACCCGTGACCTCTTCCACCTAGAAGGACAAGGGCAGCAGGCGCATGGGAACACCACCACCTCCAAGTTCCCCTCCAAGTCACACACCATCCTGACTTAGAAGTATATCGCTGGGTCAAAATCCTGGAACTCCCTCCCTAACAGCACTGCGGGAGTACCTTCACCACATGGACTGCAGCGGTGCAAGAAGGCAGCTCACCACCACCTTCTCAAGGGCAATTAGGGATGGGCAATAAATGCTGGCCTTGCCAGCAATGCCCACATCCCATAAACGGATTTTAAAAAACGATCACAAATCACTCCTAGCAATATTGGGGCCCAAATCTGCCATCCCTGCAATGGCCGCATCAAGAATGCAACGTTGGGCAGTGTTGTTGTCATAATATGACTGCACGATTGAATATCACACTTCAAAGCAAAATGTAATCGCAGATGCCTTATCCAGGTTGCCACATGAGTACTCATGTGTTGGTAGTGAAGGAGAGATTTTCATGCTAGGTGCAGTTGACAAAGACTTTCCCGTGAATACAACTGAGATTGCAAATGAGATTCAAAAGGACTCAGCACTGAAAAGAGTGTATGAAAACACCTTGAATGGATGGACTGATCAGTGTCTGGACACAGAGTTGAAACCAGTCCATTTGTACTGAATTGTCTTGTGAATAAGATTGTATCAAGTGGGGAAACAGAGTGGTGGTACCTACTTCTTTGAGAGATAGAATTCTGGCCGAACTTCATACTGAACATCCAGGGATCGTCAGTATGAAATCAATTGCAAGAAGCTTTGTTTACTGGCCTGGATTGGACAATGATCTTGAATCACTTCTCAGCAAATGCAGCGTTTCCCAAAATTGCAGAAACAAACCACCCAAAACTCCACTACAACCCTGGTCATGGCCAAGTAAACCTTTTCAGAGAGTACATGTAGACTTCTGTGAGAAAGCAAATGATTATTTCCTGGTACTTGTAGTCATGCAAAGTGGATTGAAGTGAAACACATGGGTTCAAATACTACAACTGAACGTACCATAGATGAGTAGAGGTCTATCTTCACATGTCATGGCTTACCTGAAGAGCTTGTTTCTGACAATGGCCCTCAGTTCCATTCTACTCTATTCCAAGAGTTCATGAAATGGAACGGTATCAAACACACTCTCGTTCCACCGTATCATCCAGCTTCAAACGGTACAGCCGAAAGTTCAGTCAGAATAGTGAAAGAAGCTCTCAAAAATCAAACGTTGCAGGGTTGTTCGGGACTCAACATGAAGCAACGTTTGGCAAATTTCTTGCTGAAGTACAGAACTACTCCGCACACTACAACTGGATATACCCCAGCAGAACTCTTGATGAAGAGGATATTGAGAACACGATTGAGTCTTGTTCAACCAAATTTGGCCTCGAGTTGAACAGAAACAGTTGAGTCAGAAACATTATTATTACAGCAATCAGGAAGTATGCAGTTTCAGACAAAACGAGTGTGTTTGTGTTCTCAGTCCCCCTGGCAAGCCAGGTTCACACAAGTGGGATACAGGAACCATAGTAGAGGTTGATGGAACCAAGAGATATTTGGTTGAAATTGGTGACAACATCCGAAGTGTTCATGTAGATCAAATTATCTCTACTAGAGATGAACCAAGACGTGATCTTGAACCACTTGATCATGAATATATACATGAGTTTGACTCTGTTTAGACTTCAGAAACTGAAGTATCAGGTTCAAACAAATCTGAGATAGAAACAAGATCATCTTTGAGTTTGGAACCAGAACAAAACAGCCCGAAAATTGGTTCAACACCAAAATCTTTTGTAAGGAGATCAGGAAAACTCCGCAAACCTGTTATTAAACTGGATTTGTAGTTCATTTGTAGCATTTGTAATTGATTTAAAAGGAAAAAAAACAGGAGTTTTTGTTATGTGGTACATGTAATGCTGGGACAGGTGGGACCATAGTTTTGTTGTATTTGAGAGGGGAATATGTACATTTTTTTAAGGGGAAAGCAGTGTAATGTATTACCACATGGTTTGTCACGTGGTTTAGTATGAGCATGCTCAGTTCGCTCTGGCCTTGTAAACAAGCACCCTGATTAGCAACTCCGTGTCTCTGTCTTTCATTTGTTCTACCCATATATATTACAGTGTCCTTCAAGAAGACACTCACCTTCTGCCATCTGCCCACACACAGATGAGTGGAAGTGCTGGGTGCCAGCCCTATGGGAGTGGCAGTGTCACAGCAGAAGGAGTACAAATTGCACCTTGGGATGTTTCTGAGAGACATGATAAGGTGCTATATAAATGCAAGCCTTTCTTTATTTCACGTATTCTTAACAAATTTCAGCCCTTGTACAAGTCACCATATTTCAAACTATAAGAATGGTTATTTTTCAGATTTACAGGCTTTTTCTTGAGACTCTTCATAGACGCCTCGGGGACCTGAATAAATGGTGATTGACATATAAAGCACTAAAAACCATTTGTTCACTGCATATCCTAGATTTTACAGCATTCTCCAATGTAATTTTAAGGTAGTAAGTATTCCTCACTATAATCCTGAAATTTCTGCTGCTGAAAATGCTTCTGCAAGCGGGGCTTGTGTTGGGTTGGGGGGCGCGGTGGGACAGAAAATGACGAGGTCCTAAACTCACTGACATCCCGCCCGCTGAACGCAGTACTGGACATTGCTGCAAGGCTTCTCAGTGGGCTGTGTGATACAAATATGCTCATTAGAGGTATTTTATGAGGCAGCACGCAATGTATTCCTGATGGAATTCACTCTTCCTGTGACACGATAATCTTGGACATTTGTAATAGCCTTTAGAATTCTCCATGGTTCTGGCATGTCAAGAATGAGGGTAATTGCTGCATTGTGATGTTTTAGAGATACACGTCTCAAGTATTCTTGGCTCAGAGAAGAGGTGTAAGAATATTCGGTTTCTGTTTTATTGCCCTCCGTGAACAAGTTTCACTTTTATGTCTGTGTGTCAGCACCAGTTGTTTCAATTACAGTCTTATTACTCCAGCTTATACCATACATTCGTATATAAACTGTTGACAATTCTGATTAACTGGACCCAAAGGCTGCACCATCTCAATGAGAAACCATTAAAGTTTAATGGCAAACACTTTTGAAGGTTCCCACTTTCAGCGCTATGTCTCAGTGACAGAACATCACTTAGTACTGGGAATGCTCAGATTGCTTTCTGATTTTTTTCATGGGATTTATACACTGAGTCGAGAAAAAGAATGACTAATTGTAACTTGGCCACGTTATCTAATGTCATATCTCAAATGTGAATTTTGGAAGAAATGTAGGGGTTGACAGTGCACTGGATGATATTACGAACACAATGAGTTGTGCGAAATTTCTTTGTCAGCTATTTTAACAAGGGCACTCATTATACATGGGTGAAAGCTTTACCTGGAATAACAAGCAGAAGACTTTCATATAAACATGTGTCCACATTTCACAGCATGATTTCAACATCAATAATCGATGGGATCTTGTTTTAACTTCACTATTATACTTTTAGTTATGGCAACAAACGAATCTATTTTTTTTTTTAAATGTTGGTGAATTTTGTGCTCAGAATGGAACAGTCTCCATTTTGGATACCCAGTGTAAGAATCAAGCACTGCCAGGTCAAGTAAAGCAGGGTAAAATACAAAGTAAAATTCCTTCTACAATGTCCAAAGAGTTTATTATAGACCCAACCTCATCCTCTGCTTCACTAACATGACACTTTTCCATTTTACATATAAGCCATCCTGTGGCCTCTAAGTAACATTGCCAATTTAGTATTACAGTGCCAAATTAAGGGCAGTTTAATAACTGTGGGCTCACGACCACCAGTATCTGGGTTGAAACTACCCAAACTCTCGGCCAGCGGAGAATATTTTCACTGAAATAGACAGGGTTGGATTTGAATTCAGACCCAAAAGGCCCAAAAAGTGAAAGGTGAGCGTTTAACCTGCAGCTGAGAGTTTACCAACAAGCTTAGAATCCACATGTTCCAATCCACACTCCCGCCTTCTTTCTCTCCAAAGCCCATTATTTCTTTATTCTCTTCTAACTCATGGCTTTCTTGCTAGTACCACTCTGAAGCATATTTAAAAATAAAAATCTGAAAGTGTTTTGAATGTTACAGGAAATGTTAACCCAGTGCTGAAGTCATTATTAATACCATAGCAAAATACTGCGGATGCTGGAAATCCGAAATAACAACAGAAAACGCTGGAAAAACTCAGCAGGCCAGGCAACATCCGTGGAGAGAGAAACAGAGTCAATGTTTCAGGTCGAAACCCTTCGTCAGAACTGAGAAAAAAAGCAGGAAATGGAACAGATTAAAAGGCCAGTTTGGGGGCTGGGAAATGGGGGAGGGGATGAAAGAACAAAAGGAAAGGTCTGAGAGGTGATGATTAGATCACTGCAGTGCTAATACTCTATATTGGGCTTCTTTCTTCACTGTACAGGACTTAAAAAAAATCCTCCAATTTTCCTGTTGTGACTCTTGATAATCTCCAGTCACCACATTTAGTTTTTTTTGCCAATTTTAGATTTTTTTTTGCCAATTTCTTATTGTTGTATCATTAATTTGATTGTGGTTTTAATTTGTACACCTTTGTAATACACAGTGTTATTTCCAATTTTTTTAAAAGGATACTGGGGGTCATTTTGACGCTGGGCGATAGTGTAAAAGGGGAATTATCGAATCAGCCGCCCATTAGACACATGTCCCGATTTTAATTTCCAGTGACTTCCAATGGAAATTAAAATCGGGAGAGACGTATAACGAGCGGCTGATCCGACATCGCCCGTTTTACACTATTGCACAAAGACCTCCCACTGTCTTCATGATGTGAATTGCATCAAGTGACATCATTATGTCAATAACAAAGTAATGTTTGACTCTTCACTTCCCACCCCATCCAAAACATGCCAAACATGCTTTCATTTTGTTTTGGTTGGTTGCGCATCTATGACACATGGAATCCCGTCACCGTACTTAGAGGGCAGAATTTTCATTGGGCCGTTGAGGCGGGATTGGAGGCGTGTGGGGGGCACGAACCCATCCCGCCCCCAACACGCCTCCATGCCAGTTTCAAAAGAGGCGGGTACCAAACCTGCACTGGGACCCGCCTCCCTGAGGCGGGAAGGGGATTAGTGCCAATTAACTGCCTGTTAACAGGTAGTTAACAGGCAGTTTTTAGCCTAATCCCTATTTTCATTGTTGAAGTGTGGGATTCCCGACGGCTCCAAAACCACGCCAAGTTAGCGAGGCGGGCCGTCGGGATGAAGGGCTTGGAGGGGTCGAGATGTCCGGTGTTCAGGTGAGTGATGGGTGCATGAGTGCAAAGGTAAGTGTGTTTGGTGTGTCTAAAGTGATTAAAGAAGTTTTACTTACATTTACTTACCTTTACAGCCTTCCTTCCCTCAGGTCTCGGGAGTCCCTCATCTCACCAGCACAGAAAGCAGAATGGCCGCGATCTGTCAAAAGTTGCAGCATTCTGCTTTCTGTTCCAGGGAGATCTTTAAATCATCCTGAGAGGAAGGAATTAACTTGGAGTACAGATTGTCAGTGTTTGACAGCTTCAAACAGCTATCAAACGCTGATATTTCATCTGTCAAAAGGTCTTGACAGATGAAATATCAATCTGTGACGTCACCTGTTGCCGGGTGGCCCTTAATTGGCCTGCTGAGCCCGCTGGGCGGGCTCAACAAGGTCAATCAAGGGAAACTCGCGTGGGTTGGCTAGATCTTGATGGAGGCGGGACTACAACCCCAAAAGTTGTAGTCCCGCCTCCTACCCGACTCCTCAATGAAAATCCAGCCCAGAGTCTCCAAACCAAGTTACTGAGAAAGCTGTGTCTGTTGAGTTTCTGTTTGCCTGACAGAGTGCAAATTCTCTCCCCATAGGGACAGAGCCCACATATCCAAATCAAGAGAACTTTAGCACAGGTTGTCAGACCCAAAGCTCAGGGATCCCCAAATGTGCACAGTGGTACTGTCTGAATTTAACCCACTAAAGCCACATCGTTTATCAGTACAAAGCACTGAAAAGCTTCCTCCTGCTTGTCCAACTATGACCACCCTACCCATTAGGGCACTGGCATCAGGGTTATCGAGAGCCAAGTGTAAAGAATCCCAACCCTCACTGACGGGTCTATCCTTCCAGGTTCCACTATTAAGCTAGACTAGCGAAGCAATCATCACCATTACTGCGGACCTGCCTGGTTCAGGTATCTGATGAGCAAGTCCATTGCCAGCATGGAGCCACTTCAACCCCAAAGTGACCTGGGGGTGGTACGTAAGGTGATAGTCACTGGTTAGATATTAGACAAGTGAGGTTGAGTCCTCACCAGGTGGACAGCGGGTGCCAGGAGCTCATGAGTGGCATGCTGAGCACGATATAACATGTGTGGGCATTGCCACCATCCTTCTGACCACAGTATGGACACACCCCATACTTCATGGGCACACCACACTCCACCAGTTGCAGGCAGTGGGTCTTTTCTATCAGACTTCTTCCCCTTTAACCTTAGTTAAATAACTTGATGTTGACCGCAATATTCGGCTGTACTGAATATTTGAGAACATTGGAAACATTGCTAGGAGAATGAGAGTTCTTAAAGGTCACATGAAGAGTCGTGGCCCACAAGTACAGTCTAAAATGTAAATTGTAAGCAGGATTTGTCCTTACTGTGATCATTACATTTTGCAGTGCAGTGAATGGAAATTGATTTGTCCAGACGAAATGATTGATTTCAAGCCGGTTTTCCTGCCCTCAGTGTTGATTCGAAATGGCCTTCATTACATTATAATACAGTACCATCACCTCTGACGCTCATCAGCCTGAAATCTGTAGGCTTACCTGTCTCAAAATGTGCTGATTGCCCTCTGCTGGAATGTTGTAAGCACTCCTCATCAAATTCTTGGCAATGTGGAAATAGTACACGGATATGATGAAGAGTGGGATGACGTAGAAAATCAGGAAGGACGCTGTGGAGTGGATTTTAGGGTGCAGCTCATCACCATGCGGGTACGGGGCACATGCCTTAAATGTTTTATTGATATGGGGGTCATAGAAGGAGTGCAGATCGGAATATACAGCATCAGGAACAGCCAACAGCATTGAAAACACCCAGATGAGGGCGGCTTTCACGCAAATTTTCATCAGGGCATTGGTGGTCTGGATGTCCATCGGTCTGACTATAGCTTTATACCTGCAAAAATGAATAAATGAACACTATGTAGTAATGCTCGCGATACTGCTATTTAGATCATAATAATTACACAGAAATAGATTACAATATGCATGCTATTCACTGGAGTCCAATGGAAATAATCTGTGGTGATCACTTTTGCTTATCGCCAATCTAAATACTCCCAAACTATTTTAGTGCTTTCCGATATTCTACCATACCTTCAACTGCCCCCTTCAAATTCTGGATATCCCAACACTGGACAGCGCCGCTGAGAACGTGGGCAGCAGGTGTGATAATCTGAAACCCACAATATAAGCGGATTTGCCAGCTCTGCAGAAAGGTGCACTCCCACCCTAAGCACTGACCTGAATTCCAGCCTTTTAATGCATAGCAAGTTGAGCGGTAAGCCTATCATCTCTGATGTATACTCCTACGGCTCACGGGCACACGGGGAGGGCAAATCAACCATCTCCTGCAGCATGTTTTCTACAACTCACAAAGAGAGTGCTTATGAAGGGGGTCTGCTGTACTTTGAGATCGATGCATTGCTGATACCACCGTGATAAGAGCTTCTTTACAGAGTTAATGATGCACTGATGTTACTATTGAAACAGTTAAATAGCATCATCAAAGGGGGCTGACGTTTGCATGTGGAATTTGTGTTAAAGCAGTATGCTTTCATCGCACATTCGCAAGAATGTAAGCTTTTGATCCCTGCAAGATTGATGTTGCCAGAATACTGATTAACCTATTAAAACACTTCAGCAATAAACGCATTGACCTACTCATGAAGCAGCGATCAAGTCATTTAACTGGAAGTAACCTGTGCAGTGGATAAATCTAGCTGTGGTGGAGGGTGCAATCACGTGCAAAGGAAATCCCCTTTTACTGAAGAGACCCTGCAAATTCTTGTGGGTGGTTGGACAGCTTCTTCAGGCTGCAAGTCCACAACACCGGTGGTCTATGGGTATGGCAGGCATGGAAGGCAATAAAGAGGCTCAAAATAGTGTTGCACACTCACTGAAATTGCACAAAAAGCGGTCTGATCTTCAGAAAAGTACATAAGTAAACAATGAAAAGTGTGAAGTATCAGAACAACAACAACAGCAACTTACATTTATATAGGATTCCTCACTTAGAGGAAGACATTTATTGAGCACTGATCAGAATTATCAGGCAGGCCAAATATGGACATAATATTAAGTAAGCAATGAAGGTTAATGTGAATGATATGTATGGGTCCACTAGCAAGTTGCTGTTGACAAATACATACGGCTAAAGAACTTTACAAAGAAAACTGTCACTGAGAATTATCAAGCCACGTGTTCCAAATGAAGCATCATGCTAAGCACTAAATGGCACTGTGAAGTATCAGAGTAGATCATATATGGACAAGGTGTCAGCCTTGGCTCAGTGGTAGTATTATAGCCTGCGGGTCAGGGTTCAAGCCCCACTCAGAGACTTGAGCACATAATCTAGGCTGGCACTGTAGCACATAATCTAGGCTGGCACTACAGTGCAGTACTGACGGATTGCTGCACTGTCGGAGGTGCCATCTTTCAGATGAGACGTTAAACCGAAGCCCTACCTGCCCTCTCAGGTGGATGTAAAAGATCCCACGGCAGCAGGGGAGTTCTCCCCAGTCAACACTCTCCTGGCCAACATTTATCACTCAACCAACACCTAAAACAGGTTATCTGGTCATTGCTGTTTGTGGGATCTTGCTGTGTGCAAATTGGCTGCCGCATTTCCTACATTACAACAGTGAGTACTGATTAAAAAGTACTTCATTGGCTGTAAAGTTTTTTTCTGACATCCTAAGTTATGAAGGAGTTAGATAAATGCAAGTTATTTATTTTCCTTCTATTGACATGATAAAAAGCTCCAAGTGACGAATGGCTGAGGCCTTAAAAAGAGTCTCATCGAGGCTCTCCCACTCCCTGTAAATGTCTGGCAGCCTCCGTTGGTGATGCACCAGCTATCCCGCTGCATCACCGGAAGAATTTTGCTCTTCAGCAGCAATGGGCTCCCTCTTGGTCGTGCGGATCCCGCTGGGAGTCCACCCTACATGCCAGATGAGCCCCAAGCCATAAAAGTGAGTCAAGGTTACGGGGAAGGGGCGGTTGGGGCAGAGGGAAAGTTCGCCCCACAGAAACTCTGCCAAGGAGACCAGAATCCAACCTGAAGTGTCTCAGCCACAGTTAAAAAAGGTAAAAGAATTGTCCAAGGAGACGACCTTCTTTCTCCTTAGAAACATTGAGTCCTGCATAATTACACAAGGACAAAAGTGTGATGAGCACAGTCCCCCCAAACCATCACTCACGTGCATGATGGCAGTTTCATGTCATTGGAATAATCATCAAGTAACTTCCACTGCAGGTATGTGACAGTATTGTGTACAGGTGCACGAGTAGTTATATCCAGACAGGATCTGATGGTCTGCATCATGCAGGTGGCAGAATTGTGGAAAAAATGTCACTACCTGTGCTGCTGTAGTAGTGCAATGCTAAAATCTGTATCGGTCTTTGTGTGGTGACAGAGGACACCTGTCATCATTTTAATTCACTGGTATACCCCCATGCCCCACCATTGGCGGACCTGCCTTCAGCCGCCATGGCCCTGTGCTCTGGAATTCCCTCCCTAAACCCCTCTGCCCCTCTGCCTCCCTCTTATCCTTAAAATCCACCTCTTTGATCAGGTTTTTGATCACCTCGCTAATACAGGAAACTTTCGATTAACCGGCCCCTAAATAACCGGAAATGTCAGATAACCGGCAAAATTCAGGAGTAGGTTCAGGTAACTTTTATTACTTTTTTTACTCCAGTTGTTGCTGTGCAAGGGTGCAGGTGCAGCTGTTGCTAAGCTACAGAGACGCTTGCAACTTGTGCCGATTGTTCTGAAGCTTTGTTGCTTTATACGGAGCTCTCAGCTCCGTATCTTTTACTATAGCGTTCGGTTATCCGGAATTTTTGATGAACCAGCACCACGTTGGCCCCGTCCATGCCGGATACCAGAAAGTTTCCTGTATCTCCTTTGGCTCGGCACACGTTTGTCTGATTATGCCTCTGTGAAACGCCTTGGGATGTTTTCTGTGTTAAAGGTCCAAGTGTAAGTTGTTGTTGGTAAATAGCTGACCCCAGGGATGTCTCCTCTTTGTGACTATAAGAATGGCCTTCTGGTATATAGGTTCAAAGCCATGATGATTTTCGCCACCCAAACAGGTAGTGGACTTATAAGTGGGCCACAGCCACCCTACTCACCAATCCTATGTGATACTCAGCTCACTGCTTTGTGGTACGAATAAGTCCCACGATCTGTGTTCTAATAAAAAAGAAGCATATTATCTAAATGGTGAGAGATTGCAGAGCTCTGAGATGCAGAGGGATCTGGGTGTCCTAGTGCATGAATCACAAAAGGTTAGTATGCAGGGACAGCAAGTAATTAGGAAAGCTAATAGAATGTTATCGTTTATTGCGAGGGGAATTGAATACAAAAGTAGGGAGGTTATGCTTCAGTTATACAGGGCATTGTTGAGACCACATCTGGAGTACTGCGTACAGTATTGGTCTCCTTATTTAAGGAAGGATGTAAATGCGTTGGAAGCAGTTCAGAGAAGGTTTACTAGACTAATACCTGGAATGGGCGGGTTGTCTTATGAGGAAAGGTTGGACAGGCTAGGCTTGTATCCGCTGGAGTTTAGTAGAGTAAGAGGTGACTTGATTGAAACATCCTGAGGGGTCTTGACGGGGTGGATGTGGAGAGGGTGTTTCCTCTTGTGGGAGAATCT
This sequence comes from Somniosus microcephalus, assembly GCF_052327205.1. Classification (NCBI taxonomy): domain Eukaryota; kingdom Metazoa; phylum Chordata; class Chondrichthyes; order Squaliformes; family Somniosidae; genus Somniosus; species Somniosus microcephalus. The sequence goes on along the minus strand of NC_141000.1, from coordinate 18,396,788 downwards.
AGAACTAGGGGTCACTGTTTAAAAATAAGGGGTCGCCCATTTAAGACTGAGATGAGGAGAAATTTTTTCTCACAGAGGGTTGTGAGTCTTTGAAACTTTCTTCCTCAGAGGGCGGTGGAAGCAGAGTCTTTGAATATTTTTAAGGCAGAGGTAGATAGATTCTTGATAAGCAAGGGGGTGAAAGGTTATCAGGGGTAGGCGGGAATGTGGAGTAATCGGATCAGCCATGATCTTATTGAATGGCGGAGCAGGCTCGAGGGGCCTAGTGGCCAACTCCTGCTCCTAATTCGTATGTTCGTATGTTTGTATGCCACATGCCCCCATTCCTTACCCTCCTTCTCCTCCAAGACACCTGTCAGTTTGGCTCTGGATGCCATCGCACGCACAAAAATGATGCAATGTCAGTGGCTCTGTGGTTGCTTTGTTCCCGGGTACAACCCTCCAATGGTCCAGCACCAGCTTTTATTTTTCACTATACCTGCACTATACGTGGGAAGTCGTATGTGGAGAGACTAGAGAGGCTGAAATTGTTCTCCTTGGAGCAGAGAAGATTACGGGGAGATTTAATAGAGGTGTTCAAAATTAAATGGGGACTAAATAGGGAGAAACTGTTTCCACTGGCAGAAGGGTCGGTAACCAGGGACGCAGATTTAAGGTAACTGGCACAAGAACCAGAGGGGAGATTAGATTTTTTTTTTGCGTAGTGAGTTGTTATGATCTGGAATGCACTGCCTGAATGGATGGTGGAAGCAGATTCAACAGCAACTTTCAAAAGGGATGGGGAAACATTGCAGGGCTATGGGGGAAGAACAAGGGAGTGGAACTTCAAGGAGCCAGGTACAGGCACGATTGGCTGAATAGCCTCCTTCTGTGCTGTAAGATTCTATGACTTTAAATCTGAAAAATTTTATGAGGTACTTTTAGTTCTTATCCTGAGACCTTTAGTTCTTATCCTGACAGCTTTAAGTTCCTTGGAGTCCACATCACGGAAGACCTCTCCTGGTCCCTCAATACCTCCTCTCTGGTGAAGAAGGCCCAGCAGCGCCTATATTTCCTAAGGAGGCTGAAGGGATGTAACCTGTCACCCCTGATCCTCTCTAACTTTTACCGCTGCACAATAGAGAGCATCCTGACGAACTGTATCACTGTATGGTATGGCAGCTGTAGCTACTATGACCGGAAAGCCCTGCAGCAGGTAGTCAAAACTGCCCAACGCATTACCGGCACCCGGCTACCAACCATAGAGCACATATACCAGAAACGCTGTTTACGGAGGTCATGGTCCATCATCAAAGACCCTACCCACCCCAGCCACAGTCTGTTCACCCTCCTGCCATCTGGGAGACGCTACAGATGCATTCGCACCCGTACGACCAGATTTAGGAACAGCTTCTTTCCCAGGGCTGTCATCCTACTGAACTCCACAAATAAACTCTAAAGCCTGCACATCTGCCAATGCACTTTATTATGGTTATGTTTATGTTAATGTATTACAAGCCAAATGTATGTGGAATGTTTAAATGTCTTAATCTAAATGTACACTCTCGGGAGCCGCAAGCCTACATTTCGTTGTACTGCACTTGTGCACTAACAATGACAATAAAGTTGATTATGATTATGATTATGATTATTATGATTATTATGTTGGCCAGAGAGGAAGTTTAGGAGAAACAGTGGAACAAATGCTTGCAAACTTCACAAATTCTTCCGTATTTACACTCAATTTATACATGGGATAAATGTAACGATTGAAGTGATTTCTCTATTTTATTGCTGTTGAAAAACAATCAGTAGTGATAGCCTTTGCTATATTGACAATAAAGCTTCAATTAATCAACTCTTAGCAAGGAAAAATATTCACATTGATTTGTCTTAAAATGGAAAGGTACAATAACGATTAATTCAGCTAATCTGTTAGAATGGATGTTGCTGATGACTAATGATTGCATCTAAAGATTAGTGCGGGCATTGTACTTAGTTACCCGCCCTCTGTACTGGATCAGTCAGCAGCACAAAACGACAGGAAATCGAAATGGAAAATCGCTTACATCTCACACCTTAAAATGATTAACTAAACGATGCAGAAACTTGTTATTCTTCAATTCAGTATCCATTAAGCAACAAAATTGGCCATTTCTCTAATATACTGACATTTTAAAGCAAATGTTAAAAATTGTTGAGGTGTAATGGTGGATCTATATAAAACTATAATGGGACCATCGTTGGGAGTACTGTGCATTTTTTGACTCCACACTATAAGAAAGATATTGTGGCAATAAAGCAGTGAAATTTCATTCACATAAAATATTATTCTGTGATGCTTAACTTCTCATTACTGTTATGATACGACGCAGTCCTATCAATTTATCACTGCTTAATGACTTAAATGTATTTGAGGGGAGCAAGACTGAAGGCAATAAGCAACAAAATTATACAGCTCATCAAAAATGACCTTATTGTTATACACTATACATTAATTGATTTCCATTGAAATGTTGGGTATTTTGTGGAGTTACATTGGTAAGCTTGATGTACAGTGACTTGAGGTAGACTGTATTGAACTACCTAAAATTACATAAATATTACAACACCGAAACAGGCTGTTGGGCCCGACCAGTTCATGTTGGTGATTATCCTCCATATGTGCCCACCTTGTTCCCATATCCCTTTATTCCCCCTTCGTATCACCCCCTAACTTATTCTTAAACGTTGACACACTCTCTACTTCAATCACTAATTCTGGTACAGGTAGTGTATTCCACAGCCTCACAAACCTCTGTGTAAAAAAAAAATGATCCTGCTCTCTGTCCTAAATCTCTTACATTTAACCTTACATCTATGCCCCCTTGTTCTAGACCCCTCAACCACCAGAAACAGTCTGTTACCATCTACTCTATCTCATCCCTTCATAATTTTCGATACCTTTATCAAAACACCCCTTAATCTCCTCTGTTCTAATGAAAACAGCCCCAGTTTTTCAATTTGTATTTCCTCATGTCAGGCAGCATCCTAGTGAATCTGTACTTGCTCTGTTGCCACAATATCTTTCCTATAATATGGAGCCGAAAAATGCACAATGCTCCAACTATGATCTTATTATAGATTTATGTAGATCTGCCAGTACATCTCGACTTTAATATTCTAAACGTTTTGCCTTAAAACTGTGATTTCCATTCGCTCTTTTAAACCTTATCCACTTAAGATGCTGCTTTTAATGTCTTGTGAATATGAAACCCCAAATCCCTCTGTTCTTCCACATCACCCAGCTTTCCCCATTCAAAGTATAATTACTTTTCTTATCAAAATGTACCACCTCACATTTACTGACATTGAATTCATTCTGCTACCTTTTTGTCCATTCTACCATCTTATCAACAGCCCCTTGCAGCTTCCTCTGATCCTTAGAATTACAGTATTTATTGCGCCTACTAGTTTATAGCAAAATCATTGGGTTACAGTGAACTGAGGATGTCCCAGATCAGAACTCTGTAGGACACTGCTACTCACTTCTAACTATTCTGAGAAACCCCCTAACTCCCACTCTCCATTTCCTCACTTCCAGACAGTTTTAAATCGAATTTGCTACCCTTCCCTAATTCCATAACCCTTCATCTTCTCCAATAGTGTCCTGTGTGGTACCTTGTCAAAGGCTTTCTAAAAGTCCATATACACCACTGAATTTCCCCCATCCACCGCATCGATCATCTCCTCAATGAACTTTATCAGGTTTGTCAAGCAAAATCTCCCTACCTGTATTCACCTTGGAACATCAAATAGCTTTGAGAGTAAAAGAAACAACTTGGCCTAGAAATTCAGTTGGCGCCGCGCCAGGGCTTTAGCGCCGGAAATTTAGCGCCGGCGCTAAGTCCCCCTGCGCGCGCCAAAAATTCAGTAGCGCCGCGCCCAAACGGCTGCCGGCGCTACAGGAGGGTGTCAGCGCCTCGAAATGGGCGCTGACTGCCGCATTGCGGCGCAATTCCGGCGCTGCGGCACCCGATGCGGTGCGGCAGGCTGGGGAAGTGCAGGCCTCCTCCTTCAGTTAAGGAGGAGCTGCCTGCACCCGCCCGCTGGCCGTTGAAATCTTGAAAAAAATGAGCCCGGCACCTCGGAGAAGTGCCGGGCTCGCAGGCCAGACGCATCTGTTCCGCGGGGGGGGGGTGGAGGAGTCCGGGGAGGGAGGTGCGGGCAGGCGGCCGGCGGGAAAGCGGCCGGCTGCCGCGCGACCTTAATGCGCCGGCGCTAACTCGCGTAGGACTCTGCTGAAACATCGTTAGTTGCGGCTGCCACGGGCGAGGCGGCCGCAACTCAATTTCGGCGTTGGGGCCCGTCACCACGGCAACCGGGACGCTGCGCACACCGATGACGTCATCGGTGCCGGCGCAGCGCAACCGGTCTAACGCCGATGGCAGGGCCCCACTGAATTTACAAACCGGCCATAACTCCGGCGCTAGGCCCTCTAGCGCCTCAAATGGGGCGCTAACCCTACTGAATTTTCAGCTCCTTGTATTTAATTAGCGCATTTCACGACTTTGGGATGTCCCAAAGCGCTTTACAGCCAATGAAGTACTTTTGATGTGCAGTCAATCTGCGCACAGCAAGAACAATTTGCGTAGCTTGATTCATGAGAAGAATATAAAATAACTATCCATTCTCCTGAAGAACTAAGCGAGGTAAACGTTTGAGATTGCCTACTTTCTCTCATGGTGATGGGTGTTTCTTTGTGATTATACTCATCAGAAAACATTTGGGTCTTGGGATCATACTGTGCGATATTAGCAAACATTGGTGCGAAATTGCTTCATCCATTAACTTATATTGGATAATTTAAACACTTCTACGAACAAAGCAGACAACAGGAAATGCATTAATCGTTCAGATGATATTTCTCACAGTCCATGGTTGTTTTGATATAATAGATTTTAAATCTAATATTTGGATTTTCCTACCACAGTATGCTGTACAGTGATATAATTGTATTAGAAACACGTTAGGTAATGAAAACAAATGGATGTTGTACATAGTACTGAGGAAATTCAGTCAGCTGATGGCTACAATCACCATTGTACGAACTTCAAAGTGAGTGTAATGTTGTGCGCCCCAGGTCTTTGAATTATCTCTTGGTAATTTTATATATTAACAGTAGCAAGGCAAGCAATCTGTGCATGGTCTTATCAACAGCTGGGAGGGAGTTACGGCGTTATATTTCAGTCAAGGAGCTCACATTACATTATAATAAAGCATAATAGAAAAATTCAAACAATTTACTAATGTTATCTGAAACAAATGGATAAGTGACTACCTTCAACTCACTCCCTTTTTCAGGTAATATATGCAGTTTTCCTGAAATTATGCCAGAGGCAAGCTATGCCAGGATTATAACACTGAGGCAGTGAGATCTGACTCTGAAGTATGTACAGCTGGTTTTGACAAAGAACTTGAAGGAGACAATTTATCTGATTTGTAGTCCACACTTACTCTTTGATTAAGGATTAGTCAAGATAAAAGCTCACTTTGATGGGGAGTGTATTTAACATGCTAATGGAAAGATGCAATCATAGAATCATAGAAACATAGAATGGTTACAGCACAGAGGAGGCTATTCAGCCTGTCGAGCCTGTGCCGGCTCTCATAGAAACATAGAAAAATAAGAGGAGTAGGCCATTCGGCCCTTCGAGCCTGGTCCACCATTCAATATGATCATGGCTGATCCTCTATCTCAATACCATATTCCTGCTCTCTCCCCATACCCCTTGACGTCTTTTACATCTAGAAATCTATCTACCTCCTTCTTAAATATATTCAGTGACTTGGCCTCCACAGCCTTCTGTGGTAGAGAATTCCACAGGTTCACCACCCTCTGACTGAAGAAATTTCTCCTCATCTCAGTCCTAAATGTCCTACCCCGTATCCTGAGACTGTGACCCCTCATTCTAGACCCCCCAGCCAGGGGAAACATCCTCCCTGCATCCAGTCTGTCTAGCCCTGTCAGAATTTTATATGTTTCAATGAGATCCCCTCTCATTCTTCTAAACTCTAGTGAATACAGACCTAGTCGACCCAATCTCTCCTCATATGACAGTCCTGCCATCCAAAGGAATCAGTCTGGTGAACCTTCGCTGCACTCCCTCTATGGCAAGTATATCCTTTCTTAGGTAAGGAGACTAAAACTGCACACAGTACTCCAGGTGTGGTCTCACCAAGGCCCTGTATAACTGTAGTAAGACATCCTTGCTCCTTTACTCAAATCTTCTTGCAATGAAGGCCAACATACCATTTGCCTTCCTAACTGCTTGCTGCACCTGCATGTTTGCTTTCAGTGACTGGTGTACAAGGACACCCAGGTCCCTTTGTACATCAGCATTTCCCAATCTATCACCATTTAAATAATACTCTGCCTTTCTGTTTTTCCTACCGAAGTGGCTAACTTCACATTTATCCACGTTATACTGCATCTGCCATGTATTTACCCACTCACTCAGCTTGTCTAAATTGCCTTGAAGCCTCTTTGCGTCCTCCTCACAACTCACAATCCCACCTAGTTTTGTGTTGTCAGCAAACGTGGAAATATTATATTTGGTTCCCTCATCCAAATCATTGATATATATTGTGAATAGTTGCGGCCCAAGTATTGATCCCTGCGGTACCCCACTAGTCACCGCCTGCCACCCCGAAAAAGACCCATTTATTCCCACTCTCTGTTTCCTGTCTGTTAACCAATTTTCAATCCATGAATCTCTGCAAGAGCAATTCATATAGTCCCACTCCCCCGTGCTTTTCCTGTAGCCCTGCAAATATTTTTCCTTCAGGTACTTATCCAATTCCCTTTTGAAAGCCACGATTGAGTCTGCCTCCACCAGCCTTTCAGGCAGTGCATTCCAGATCCTAACCACTCACTGCATAAAAAAGTTTTTCCTCATGTCACCTTTGTTCTTCTGCCAATCACCTTAAATCTGTGTCTACTGGTTCTTGACCCTCCTGCCAATCGGAACAGTTTCTCTCTACTCTGTCTAGACCCCTCATGATTTTGAACACCTCTATCAAATCTCCTCTCAACATTCTCTGCTCTCAGGAGAACAACCCCAGCTTCCCTAGTCTATTCATGTAACTGAAGTCCTTCATCCCTGGAATCATTCTTGTAAATCTTTTTCTGCACCCTCTCTAAGGCCTTCACATCCTTCCTAAAGTGCGGTGCCCAGAATTGGACACAATACTCCAGTTGAGGCCGAACCAGTGTTTTATAAAGGTTCATCATAACTTCCTTGCTTTTGTACTCTATGCCTCTATTTATGATGCCCAGGATCCTGTATGCTTTTTTAACCGCTTTCTCAACCTGCCCTGCCACCTTCAATGATTTTTGCACATATACCCCCAGGTCTCTCTGTTCATGCACCCCCTTCAGAATTGTACCCTTTAGTTTATATTTCCTCTCCTCATTCTTCCTACCAAAATGTATCACTTCATACTTTTCTGCGTTAAATTTCATCTGCCACGTGTCTGCCCATTTCACCAGCCTGTCTATGTCTTCTTGAAGTCTATCACTATCCTCCTCACTGTTCACTATACTTCCAAGTTTTGTGTCATCTGCAAATTTTGAAATTGTGCCCTGTACACCCAAGTCAAAGTCATATACCTGGGGAACACCACTGTATACCTTCCTCCAGTCCGAAAAACAACCGTTCACTTAGCCAATTTCATATCCATGCTGCCACTGTCCCTTTTATTCCATGGGCTTCAACTTTGCTGGCAAGCCTATTATGTGGCACTTTATCAAATGCCTTTTGGAAGTCCATGTACACCACATCAACCGCATTGCCCTCATCAACCCTCTCTGTTACCTCATCAAAAAACTTGATCAAGTTAGTTAAGCACGATTTGCCTTTAACAAATTCGTTCTGGCTTTCCTTAATTAATCCACACTTCTCCAAGTGACTGTTAACTTTGTCCCTGATTTCTAAAGGTTTCCCCACTACCGAGGTTAAACTGACTGGCCTGTAGTTGCTGGATTTATCCTTACACCCTTTTTTGAACATAGGTGTAACATTTGCAATTCTCCAGTCCTCTGGCACCGCTCCCGTTTCTAAGGAGGATTGGAAGATTATGGCCAGTACCTCCACGATTTCCTCCTTAACTTCCCTCAGCATCCTAGGATACATCCCATCGGTCCTGGTGACTTATCTACTTTAAGTACCAACAGCCTTTCTAATACCTCCTCTTTATCAGTGTTTATCCCATCCAGTATCTCCACTTTCACTATGATTATGGCAGCATCTTCTTCCTTGGTGAAGGCAGATGCAAAGTACTCATTTAGTACCTCAACTATGCCCTCTGCTTCCATGCGTAGGTCTCCTATTTGGTCCCTAATCAGCCCCACCCCTCCTTTTACTACCCGTTTACTATTTATATGCCTATAGAAGACTTTTGGATTACCTTTTGTGTTAGCTGCCAATCTATTCTCATACCCTCTCTTTGCCCTTCTTATTTTCTTTTTCACTTCCTCTCTGAACTTTCTATATTCAGCTTGATTCTCACTTGCATTCTCAACTTGACATCTGTGATATGCCCCCTTTTTTTGCTTCATCTTACTCTCTATCTCTTTCGTCATCCAGGGATCTCTGGCTTTAGTTGCCCTACCTTTCCCCCTAGTGGGAATGTACCTCGACTGTACCTGAACCATCTCCTCTTTAAAGGCAGCCCATTGTTCGTTTACAGTTTTGCCTGCCAATATTTGATTCCAATTTACCTGGGCCATATCCGGTCTCAACCCACTGAAATTTCCCTTCCTCCAATTAAGTATTTTTACTCTAGATTGCTCCCTGTTCTTTTCCATAGCTAATCTAAACCTTAGGATACTGTGATCACTGTTCCCTAAATGTGCCCCTACTGACACTTGCTCCACTTGACCCACCTCATTCCCCAGAACCAGATCCAGCAATGCCTCCTTCCTCATTGGGCCGGAAACATATTGCTCAAGAAAGTTCTTCTGAACACACTTCAGAAATTCTTCCCCCTCTCTGCCCTTTACACTATTACTATCCCAGTCTGTATTAGGATAATTGAAATCCTCCATTATCACTACTCTATAGTGATTTCCCTGCAAATTTGCTCCTCTATATCTTTCCCACTAGTTGGTGGCCTATAGAATACACCTAGTAGTGTAATGGCAGCTCTATTATTTCTTAACTCTAATCAAATAAATTCTGTCCTTGACCCCTCCAGGACATCCTCTATCTCCAGCACTGTAACATTCTCCTTAACCAATACTGCCACCCCACCTCCTTGCTTTCCTTCCCGATCTTTCCTGAACACCTTATATTCAGGAATATTGAAAACCCAATCCTGCCCTTTTTTGAGCCAGGTCTCCATTATCGCTATGACACCATATTCCCATGTGGCTACTTGCGCCTGCCGCTCACCAACCTTATTTATCATGCTTTGTGTGTTTACACACATGCACTGTAAACCTATCTTAGACCTTCTTGTATTCTCTCTTAGTCTGACCCCACTTAATACCTTACTATTTCATACTCTAGTGCTATCTGTCTCTTCCAATCCTTTGAGCACTTTTTGTTTCTCCTTTCTAATTCTACATTCCGGTGCCCATCCCCCTGCCAAATTAGTTTAAACCCGCTCCAACAGCAAACCCCGACCACGAGGACATTGGTTCTGGCTCTATTGAGGTGCAACCCATCTGGCCTGTACAGGTCCCACCTTCCCCATAACGGTCCCAATGTCCCAGGAATCTGAAGCCCTCCCTCCTGCACCATCTCTCCAGCCATGCATTCATCTGTGCTATCCTTCTATTTCTATACTCACTAGCTTGTGGCACCGGGAGTAATCCAGACATTACTACGCTTGAGGACTTGCTTTTTAATCTCTTTCCTAGCTCCCTAAAATCTGCCTGCAGGACCTCATCCCTCTTTCTGCCTGCAGGACCTCATCCCTCTTTCTGCCTATGTCGTTGATATCGATATGGACCATGACCTCTGGCTGTTGAATGTTCTGCATTCAATGTTCTGCAGCCACTCAGTGACATCCTTGACCCTGGCACCAGGGAGGCGATATACCATCCTGGAATCATGTCTGCGGTCGCAGAAACACCTATCTGTTCCCCTAACTATCGAATCCCCTATTACTACTGCTTTCCTGATCTTCTGCCTCCACCCCACACCCCCACCACCACTCCCTTACAGCTGAGCCATCTGTGGTGCCATGGACTTGGCTCTGGCAGTACTCCCCAGAGGAGCCATCGCCTCATCAGTATTCACTGAATACTGGTTGGAGAGCAAGATGCACTCAGGGGACTCCTGCACTACCTGCCTGGTCCTCCTTGTCTGTCTGGCGGTCACCCATTCCCTCTCTGCCTGCACACTCTTATGCTGCAGGGTGACCACCTCCTGAAACGTGCTATCCACGTAGCTCTCAGCCTCACGGATGCACTGCAGTGACGCCAGCTGCTGCTCAAGCTCCAAAACCTGGAGCTTGTGCTCCTCCAGCTGATGACACTTCCTGCTCACATGGTTGTCCAGAAGTGTCCTGGAGTTCCCACATGGCACAAGGTGAACATTCCATGGGACTGAGGTGCCCTGCCACACCTCTACTTAATAGATTATTAACTAACGTAACAGAAATAAACTCAAGACTTAAAAAAACAATCACCAGCTACTCACCAATTGTTTTTTTTCCTCTTCAGCTCCTTCCTTTGTGCTGGTGTCACTTACCTTGCTCCCTGACGCTCGCACTCTCTCCGGGCTCTTGGGCCTACCTTTATCTCCGGCCGCTCCTCTCGCTCTCTCCTCCTTCCCCTCTGCTCCGAATCCCCACTCTCTCCAAATTCCCAATTTAACACTCTGTCTAGAAGCACTCCATTTAGGATCACACTGTGCCGCCAACTCAAGATGTCATGCAAGATGTCAGCTAAGCCCATTGCCGTTTTTTATTCATTCTTGTGATATGGGGGTCGCTGGCAAGGCCAGCATTAATTGCCTATCCCTCGTTGACCTTGAGAAGGTGGAGGTGGGCTTCTTCTTGAACTGTGTTGAAGGTATTCGGACAATGCTGTTAGGGAGGGAGTTCTAAGATTTTGATCCAGTGGCAATTAAGGAACGGCGATATATATTCAAGTCAGGATGCTGTGTGACTTGAACAGGAACTTGGAGGTGATGGTGTTCCCCTGCACCTGCTTCCCTTGTCTTTTTTGGTGGTGGAGGGCACAGTTTTGGCAGGTGCTGCCGAAGAAGCCTTGGCGACTTTCTGCAATGCAGCCTGTAGATGGTACGCACAGCAGCCACGGTGCGCTGCTGATGGAGGGAGAGAATGCTTAAGGTGGTGGATGCGGTGCCAATAAAGTGGACTGCTTTGTCCTGGATGGTGTCGAGCTTCTTCAGTGTTGTTGCAGCTGCACTCATCCAGGCAAGTGGAGAGTATTGCATCACACTCCTGGCTGTGCCTTGTAGGTGGTGGAAAGGCTTTGGGAAGTCAGGAGGTAAGCCAATCGCCACAGAATTTTACAACGTCTGTTGTGCTCTAGTGGCCATGGCAGTTATATGGCTGGTCCAGTTGAGTTTTTAGTCAATGATAACCCCCCCCAGGGTGTTGATGGTGGGGAACTCGACAATGGTAATGCCATTAAATATTAAGGGATGATGGTTAGGCTCTCTCTTGTTCAGGGTGGTGTAAAGTCTGTAGGTTGTGCAGTAAATAACTTCAGAGACTTTAGAAGTACAAACAAAACAGGTCTTTACTATTCAGAGGTCTGGGCGATTTCTGCCCTAGTTAACGTATCACAACCCTTATATACTGGTGTGGTCACTATCGGTATTACAGTATACATGAGCCAATAGATAGTGCCACCCTAAAGTAGTGCTCTTAAAGGCGAACGGTTACATTCTATAGTTCCCTTAAAGGTAAACGGTTACATACACAACACTCCTCCCTTCCTAGCTTATTACTTACAGAATCCCGTTAAACATACAATCTTCAACTTTATATAAACAGTTTGCAGATATACTCTCGATGGAGTCAACGTCATATAACAATTTACAGATATACTCTCAATGGAGTCAACATCATATAACAGTTTACAAACATACTCTCAGTGGAATCAGTTTACAGGTTCAGTCTCTGTGGGAACAGTTCATAAATTCAGTCTCTGGTATTAATTCGTTCCAGACAGCATCCTCCATAGCCTTTTCTTTTAACAGCTTGTACTTTCGTCCTGTTGAACCAGCAGTGCGGACTTATACAACCCACTGGCTGTCTTGATAATGTCCCTGGATTTTTTTTTACAAATTTAGCACCTTTCGTAGTGTTCGGACTGAGGTAGTAGAAGTAATAATATTTTAAACAGTTATTATTTTCTGCTTCTTCTTTTTCTTTTCTGCCTTTTTGAAACTCTCCGAGCTCTTTTCCCGGCTGCCATCTGTAGCGCCACCAACTCTCTATGTTCCTTAGACCTTAAGTGCTCCCTCAGGATTTCAGCACTTTGGGAGTTCCCATCACAATTTGGGCAGACCACATCCTCATAACATTCGGTGTCACTCAACAGGTCAAAACCCTTCTTCAAGCAATCATATTCATCCTGCTCTTCCTCGGATGTCTGCCCTTCCTTCCCTCCTGGCCTCATTTGTGCATTCAATCCTTTCCCTTCCTTCAGGGATTTCGTTATCAGGCTATTTAATCCTTCTACTGAAGTAGCTGTTTCCCCATTCTCCTGTTCCCCTGGACGTAATTCAGCGTACTCCTCCATTTCATCCATCATTTTCTCCAATGCTTTCATCTTCTCTTCCTCTTGTACTTTGGCTTCCAGTGCTTGGAGAAGTTGCGCCTCGATGCTCTCTAGCTCATGTTCAGGGCCCATTCCCAGTTGAAACTGTTCTTCAAGTCGGTCAACCTCGGTAATTGCCGCCTCATATTTGTCTTGGGCTTCCTTCCATATTTTTATGAGTTCTGCCATGTCTTTCACCTCTACATCCTCATCTATGTATGGAACTTCTACCGATGAGTCTGTCTTGGCCCTGAGCTCCTCAAGAATTTCCTGCAGCCTTTGGACTTCTTGCTCATGTTCAACCTTTAGTTGCTCATATACTTCCAACGAAACTAGCTTTTCGGAGGTTGCTGAGTTAACCCCCTCCAGAATTGTAGTCTGGGCCTGTTCATACTGTTTTTTCAACTTCTCGCACTCTGCTTGTAAGGAGTCGTAGAGAAGAACTGGAATAAAATCCTGGCTTCCTGAAGATTCCTCTTCATTTGTTTCTTTCGCAATTTCCTGTTGGAGTTCAGCCAAGGCTGCTATGCTATCTGCCTCTCGAAGTCTCACTGCCATCAACTCTTCTTTATTCTTGCAGTCCATCTCAGCCATTTCCCGTTTACTTTCATTTAACTGAGTGAGTAGTCCCTTATTTTGGGCTGAGAGATATTGCACCTTCTCATGTAGACCCTTGCACTCCTTCTCTGCTTGACATAGCTGATTACCGCTGATTTGGTTCTGCGTTTCAAGTTCCAACATCCTTTGCTTAGCTTCTTTCAGTTTCGCCCCTATAAGCTCCTCTTGCAACATGGCCACATTATTCTCATCAGGTAAAGAAGCGTTTCTCTTTTCCATGTCCAAGATTTGTTTCTGCATCTCCTTAAGAGCACCCTGTGATTCAACTTCTCTTAACTTTGCCTGCACTAGCTCCGTCTCTAATTGCAGAACAAAATCCTGAGTGCAGCGTGATTTGCCCTTCTGCTGTATCTCTAGATCATGCAAATATTCTAACCCCTGAACATCATCAGGGAGATGTGATCGGTAATTGGTCACGATGGCTCTATGGTCGCTCTCTGCTTGAGCCAGTAGGTTCTGTTGTCTTTCCAGACTCTCCCATTCGGTGTCATAGAACTTTTTCATTGTTTTCATCTCTTGTACGAGGCGGTAACTTAATTGTTCTAATTGTTGTTGTACTTTGAAATAGCGTTGAGTTCGAGCCCGGTGTTCCTCCGTAATGCATATGTCTGTAGCTTGAACAGACTCAGAATTCTCTGTCTTTATGCACGCCATCGATTTTCCAACCTTAGTCTGTGAGTTAATGTTAACCTTGTTTTTCATACATAAGCTGGACTTATCGTCTTCCGGCTCAGAGTCTGAGCTGCTTGTCTGCACCGAGTCCTCACTCGTCATTGCTTGTCGGTAGTGCCATTCCATGTCTATTTTCTTGATCCACTCCCATCCTAGAAGTGGTGGTCCTCCCTCAGGTAGTACGTACAAATTCATTCTTGGGTGTACTTTACCGCTATCTCTCACCTTGACTCTTATTTTCCCCATGGGGTATACGCGATGCCCCGTGTATGTCTGTAATACGAACTTGGTATTTCTTAAGGGTATGTGAGAGAATAGTCGGTGGTAGTCCTTTTGGTTGATGACTGATACAGCTGATCCCGTGTCCAGCTCCATTCGTACTTGGACTCCAGCTATTTTTAGTGTGACCCAGATCGTCTGTAGATCAGTTACTTTACCCACATTGTGGATTCTCAGACTATCCAACTCCTGGCTGTTTGGGTCTGAGTCTGAATTTTGTTCGTCTGAACTCTTTTCAGCCACCTGATGCACCTTGTTGTACTTTTCTTGTGGTGGTGGCTTCCTTTGTTTGTTGGTCTTCTTTCTGGACCTGCATACCTTCGCGATGTGACCCAGTTTGCCACATTTCCTGCACTCTTGATTCTTAAACCAGCACTGATTCTGGTCGTGCGTTGTCTTTCCACAACGGTAGCATTTGGAAGTGCTTGCAGTAATTTGATCCTTCAGCACTGCTACGATCTCTTCGAAGGTCTGGTCCACTGGTTTAACTGGTGCTATTAGATGTTTCAAGAGCCCGTATGTTTTTGCTCCCATCGAATTTAACAAAGTTATTGCCTTGTCGTATATGGCTACGCAATATATTCCTATGCGTTCCCCATACGTGGCCCTGTCTTCTATTTCAGCATTAAAATCATTAATATTTCCTCGCTTAGGCATCTTCTTCTCTTTCCGAGAACAGCACAAGTATTTCTTTACTTATTATTAATTTTCTTCTCTTCTTGAGAACACCACAAGTATTGCTTTACTTATTTCTTGTTTCTGAAAATTCTAATTAATTTTCTAAGATGGCGGTTTCCCGCTTCTGCCTTCTTCCCCAGCGGTTTTCCCGCGAAAAATGGCGGCTTTCCCGCGCTTCTCGCTCTCCCCGCCCACTTCAATGGCGGTTTTCCCGCGCTTGGCGGTCTTCACCCGGTCCCCCGACGCCGTCTGTCAGCCCGAGTGCGGCCCTTATCTATAATGCGATCGCTGGATCGCGAAGCGGCTGCCGGCCCTTATCTGTAGATCCGATCGCTCTCGCGGCTCTCGGCCCTTATCTGGAGATGCGATCGCTGGCTTGCAACGCCTCCCGCTCGGCTCTGGCTCCCCCGCTCGCGCGGCTCTCGGCTCTGACACTCCCGCGCCTACTCGCAGGCTCAGCGCTTCGTGGCAGCGGTTGCTGCACGGCTTCTCACATTGCCCGCGGTCCGGCTGTCACCCGACGCCGTTGGACCCGAATGCTTTGCCCTTCTCCTCCAAATACTTCTACCCCGTTTTTTAAAAAAATTTATTTGTTTTAACTACTCACAGTCTCTTCGGCCGCCTTGTTTTAGGCTGATTGGCTCGCTCAAGATGTGGTAGCAGGGTAATCTGTGCCTGTTGCTGCCGCAGCTTTGCTGTTAATCTTCCAGCTTCCAGTAAGTACTATACTTTTAGTAGACGGAGCCTCGTGTTTTCTTTTTGAAGCTCTCTGCTACTGGTTAGTCTTGCCGCAGGGTACGATCGGACTCGTCGCCACTGTAAAGTCTGTAGGTTGTGCAGTAAATAACTTCAGAGACTTTAGAAGTACAAACAAAACAGGTCTTTACTATTCAGAGGTCTGGGCGATTTCTGCCCTAGTTAACGTATCACAACCCTTATATACTGGTGTGGTCACTATCGGTATTACAGTATACATGAGCCAATAGATAGTGCCACCCTAAAGTAGTGCTCTTAAAGGCGAACGGTTACATTCTATAGTTCCCTTAAAGGTAAACGGTTACATACACAACAGGTGGCATTGTGTATATAAAACTTGTGTGGCACAACTGTTACTTTCCACTTATCAGCTCAAGCCTGGATGTAGTCCAGATCTTGCTGCATGTGGATATGGACTGCTTCATTATGTGAGGAATTGCAAAAGGAGCTGAACACTGTGCAATCATCAGTGAACAGCCCATTTCTGATCTTATGATGGAGGGAAGGTCAATAATGAAGCAACTGAAGATGGTTGGGCCTAGGACACTGCCCTGAGGAACTCCTGCAGCGATGTCTTGGGGCTGAGATGATTGGCCTCCCAACAACCACAACCATTTTCCTTTGTGCTAGGTATGACACCAGCCAGGGGAGAATTTTCCCTGTAATTCCCACTGACTTCAGTTTCATTAGGGTTCCTTGGTACTACACTCAGTCAAATGCTGCCTTGATGTCAAAGGCTGTCACACCTCTGTAATTCAGCTCTTGTATCCATATTTAGACCAAGGCTGTTTCTCATATCCTGACACACACCAAGTCATACTCGGCCATCACTCTTGTACTTGTTGATTTACATTGGCTCCCCGGTTTCCAACGTCCCCAATTTAAAATTCTCATCCGCACATTCAAATCGCTTCATGGCCTTGCCCCTCCCTATCTTTGCAACCTCCTCCAGAACTACAAGCTTCCAAGAGGTCTGCCTTTGTCCAACTCTGGCTCTTGTCCATCCCCCACTTCCTTCGCCCCACCACTGATGGCCGTGCCTTCAGCCAACTAGGTCCTAAGCTCTGGAATTCCCTCCTTAAACCTCGCCACCTCTCTCTCCTCCTTTAAACTCATTAGAACCTATTGTTTTGACCAAACATTTAGTCACCCCTCCTAATAGCTCTTTTATTGGTTCAGTCTCAATTTTTGTCTAATTACGCTCCTGTGAAGCTTCTTTGGACGTTTTTTTCTACATTAAACGTGTTATATAAATGCAAGCTGTCGTTTGTTGTTGTACCTGTAACTGCACAGTCAGCAGTATTACTCTGTTTGCTGGCTACACACCCAACTTCACAGATAGCAGTCTGAGTCTGCTAGCTGCAGTGCTATGGATAGATCACAAGACATAGGGCTACTGGCACTGTAAACTGCAGGGGTGCATCGCCACTGGTCTTTTAAGATAGGATGGCTCACACATATTTTCCTTGCAAATTATGCCATCTGCCTGGTGTAACTTGAGCGATCTGGTATGGGAAATTCTTCAGGAGCTACTGTGCTGGATCCTGGCTAAATCTGCGGGAAGTAACATGGGACATCCAATACGCCTGCCCTTATATGGGTGAGTGCAATGTAGCCGGCATGCAGGTGACTGAAATATGTTATTCGTAGCAGAGCAACTCTGCGTGAAAGGGGTGCAATGTATGCCCCTAGCATCCAGAGTTGCTACGCATGTTGGAGATGGAGAATTTAAAAGTTAAATGGCCAGAACCTCCATAGAATCGAAATCTACTATGTAGTTCTTCAGCCAGCGCAAAGGCAACTTGCCATGTTGCACTTATATAGCACCTTTCACAACCTCAGGACATCCCAAAGCACTTTACAGCCAATGAAATACTTTTGAAGTGTAGTCACAGTTGTAATGTAGGAAATTTGGCAGCCAATTTGCCACAGCAAGGTCCCACAAACAGCGATGTGATAAATGATCAAATAATCTGTTTTAGGTGTTGGTTGAGGGATAAATACTGGCCAGGACATAAGAACATAAGAAATAGGAGCAGGAATAGGCCACGTGGCCCCTCGAGCCTGCTCCGCCATTCAATAAGATCATGGCTGATCTTGGGCTCAAAGCCATTTCCCTGCCCGCTCCCCATAACCCTTCACTCCCTTATCTTGCAAAAATCTGTCTATCTCCAGCTAAATGTATTTAATGACCCAGCCTGGGGTGAAAACTCTCCTGCTCTTCTTCGAAATATTGCCATGGGATCTTTTATGTCCACCTGAGAGGGTAGACGGAGCCTCGGTTTAGCGGGTCATCCAAAAGACATTACACTGCAGCTGGGCTTCAAGAGCTGCCACTATCAGTCGCCATCTCTACAATCTAGGTGGTCTTCCCAGCCCCGATGACCTAGAACTCGGAATATCAGCTGGGGCCAGGGGTGCATCCTTATAGCGGACAGAACTCCCATCCTGCTGAAGATACGCCAGGATTCAGGAAAAAGTGAAAGTCTCAACACCATACGCTTATCGGGGATTTCGTGATATGTAAATCAATGAAAGATGTCTGCATATATAAAACTTACTCTTAAGCACTTCACACATTAAGAAATGTTTGGTCTGTATATGTTTTTAAGAATCCTCCATGCTCCATGCTTATTTGGCATTGCTTTACTCGGATTATTATGCATGATTGGGCTGTGCAGATTTGTCAATGTGCCAGCTAGTTTATGAGTCTCTACAATGAACTATGAAGCTCCTGCCCTGAATCACATCAATATATTCACCATAAACATATATAAGATAGATTGACATAATGGAAGACATTCCAGAGAAGAAATAAACTTGAATTGAGCAATATAAGACTATTTATAAATATTTGAAAGGAATGTTGCTTGATGTGAAGTGCATATGAATGCAAACATTTGCATTTTTCTTCAGGAGCAGGATTCTGATAAGACAAGACACCCAGTGTTGAATCTTCCAAACAGTTAGAAATATGCTAGTCTGAGACTGATATCTGTGAAGTGTGATGCTCAGTCAACATCCCAAGTTATACTGCTGACTGTGCTTCCTACTGAGTTCCCTGGGGAACTAATTTTTAATCTTAGTAAAAAGTGGGTAAAAATATTGAAAAATCAGCTGGCTAAGTGTCCACTGGACTGGAGTTATAGTGCAGCCAGTGCATACTCCAAGCAGTGCGAGACTACTTAACAGGTAGTTTCACATCTGTTGCTTACGTATGCTCAGCAGTGGGGCTACCTTCCTAACTCCAAAATCATGCTGTCTTGTGTGTAATGCTGGTGTGTGTGTGTGTGTGCTTTTTTTAAATCCTGCATCCCTGATCAATAAACATGTTCAAAATAATCATCCTATTGTTGCACGATCATGCCTTTTAACACAATTTACATGTTACCATCAGTGAAGTGAAATCACAAACTCAGACTAAAAGAAAAGCAAAATACGGCGAATGCTGAAAATCTGAAATAAAAACAGAAAATGCTGGAAACACTCAGCTGGTCAGGCTTTCTGCCTCCACAGATGCTGCCTGACCTGCTGAGTGCTTCCAGCATGTTCTGTTTTTATTTCATATAAACTTACACTGCAGGTATTGTCTCAGATTACGATATTCAGGTACCAGACTCAAATTGTGCAGCTCACTGCGTCTTAGGCTGAACTTAGTGACAAGGAGCTTGTTGCAGGCAAGCTTAGAAACATGTGCAAAGCTCCTTTCACTGTTAATATGAGAAGAGCAGAGATGGCAGTGACCCTCTTCTAACACTTAAGAGCATTGAAAAGTAAATTTATAATGTTCCTGTCAGTTAAACTGTGCCCAGTTAAACTGTGTCCACTAGAAGGGCAAGGGCAGCAGTCGCATGAGAACACCACCACCTCCAAGTTCACCTCCAAGTCACACACCATCCTGACTTGGAAACATATCGCCGTTCCTTCATCGTCGCTGGGTCAAAATCCTGGAACTCCCTCCCGAACAGCACTGTGGGAGTACCCTCACCACACGGACGGCAGTGGTTCAAGAAAGCGGCTCACCACCACCTTCTCAAGAGCAAGTGGCATGGGCAATAAATGCTGGCCTTGTCAGCGATGCCCACATCCCATGAATTCATTTTTTAAAAAGTATGAACCTAAACTGAGATGGGACCATCTGCTGGAGATGATCTCATGACTCTTACATTTAATGCGCTGGGGAGCCAGATCAGCAACCTGAGTTACATAACCACTTTCGTGTAGATATACTGATACACCTGAATACCTTTCACATTGGTGTATAACTATAGCCATTCTCTGGTTAAGTGTGTATTTATACCATGGAGGAAGAATTTCTTTATGTAATGATATTTGTTATGTGTAATAACATTATAAGTGCATGTTTAACGCTTTAACCATTGTGGGCAAACGGAGCGTAACAATCATTACAGGGAATCAGATGAAGCCCAGCAGTGATGTTTTGATATTACAGTCTAATGTTTCCCTTGAAAAAAAGTGAATTCTCCAGTAGCTTGAATTAAGCAAAGATTATGTTTCTGCACAATTTCATTTCAAATGACAGATTTAGCAACTACTGATTCAAGAGTAGACCATACAAGAGAAACAGAAACTATTCTGTTAAAATCTGCCCATGTTGCTAAATTGCAGCTGCCTGGGTAAAGCACAGAAAGTCTGTTTGGATACCTTGCTTGTTCTTTACATGGTATTGCCACCAAACGTGGATGGCATGAAAATGTCAGTGAATGCAGATGAAATGAACAAGCAGGGCTTCTGGAAATCATATCGTGTTATAGCATAGAAACAGGACCTTCAGTTTGTGCTCATTTTTTCCTCATGAGACACCATGGGGTAGATCCTGACTTTGTGCGATAGTGTAAAGCAGGCGATAGCAAGTCGGTAGCCTGTTTTATTACATCTTTCCTGATTTTTAGTTCTATTGACGTCAATGGGAGAGGTGTAAAACAGGCTGCTGACTCGCTCTCACCCGTTTTACGCTAGCGCACAAAGTCAAGATCTACCCACTAGCCTTTATTTGTTCATTTGTTCTCAGGATGTGGGCGATGATGGCAAGGCTCCATTTATTGCCCATCCCTAGCTACCTCGCTACGGTGCTGATGGTCCTTTTCCTTGAACTGGTACAATCTTGTGCTGATGGGACTCCCCTGATTGTGTTAGCTTGGGAATGCCAGGATTTGGAACACTAATCCCACGTTCCATGCTCACTTCTCATACTCTTCATTATTTCTTTTTTACAAGCAACTATTTAATTCCCTTTTTCTAAGGCTCTGCATCAACAATAGTTTGTGACAGAGAATTCTTCTTGAAAATACCCTCCCTGTAAAGGTTTTTTTTTTACCTAGCCTTCTTTTAATTCTTGTTGTGGTGTTCTAAATTTGTGTCATCTTTTACCATCTCACTGGCCAATGTATCATTATCAATTTTAACATAACCATTCATAATCTTGACCACCTTAATCAGGTTTCCCCTCATCGATTTCAGTAGGAAAAAGACTCTTAACTTCTGAAGTCTCTCTTCATATCTGTAACACAGCATGATCCTAATGAATGTATACTGCACCATTTCCATTGCTTTTATATTCTTGTATGCTCAAAGTGTGCACAACACTCCAGCTGCAAAGGTAACATTGAACTCGTACAAGATTTCAGTTAGGTTACAACTGAAATATTTTGTCATCAGCAAATTCTGACTTTGGTGTCTTGATTCTTCAGTGCAGATTGTGTATGTATATCGCAAATGAGAACAGACACAAGACTGACCCTCGCAGAACACCACTGACCTCACCTTGCCATACTGACTAACTACCCTTTCCCCACTACCATTTGCAGATGGCGAACAGATGGCACTCCCTGGCAATTCATCCACTGCATAGCTCAGTGACAGAATCAAAACAAAATGAGATCACAAGTTTGAGCTGCAGGAGCCTGTTCGGTGTGGCAATTATACAGGTATTTTCATAAATCTTACTCCCCAAAGCATGGACTGTCCAATCCATATTCCAGATTTACAAAATGTATAGCATTTCAAATGGTTAAGTCCAGATTGAGGCAATTTGGACTGTGGACTCCTGCGATGTGGACTGAGGTTGTTGTGTTGGTGCAGACCATCAGATAGTGACTGTGTTTTGTTAGTTAGCCGATGGGTTTGGATTCTGGGGGAAAGCGGCAGTCACAGCGGGTCCTGAGAACAAGCAAGTGTTAAATAAAGAGAGGGAGCCGGAACTGATGGTTTGTCCACATCAATCCAACATAAGGGGTGATCTGCACAACACAACACGTGTGCTTCATCTGTCGCACTTCACACGGTGCATTATGGGCGGCAACGGGTCTTTAATAAGACATTTATAATGGAAAGTGGGCAAAACCCGCTTTAGAATGACCAGATTGTTGAACACAGGTGAAGGATTGAAGCAGCACCGACTGACGGGAAAGCTTTTATGCCAAAGATTAGATTTGGGAATTTTAGTTAAATTCTCAGCGGCGTTTTAGATCCAACTTACAAAAATCCGTTTTGAAATCTCAGCTCAATAGACTGCGAGACTGGCCCATTTTGAAAGAGTTGAAAGTAATAAATGGGAGCTGAATGGAAGATTTGAGTGTTTTTCCCCCACCCCGCGGGTGCCCAGCCTGTCTCCCCCTGTCACTGAGCGCTGGCATCCGGCCACACTCCAGGGTTTGAATCAGTGAGCACAACCCAATCCCCAAACACAACACTCTGCTTTCATTTATGGGGATTTCTCAGCATCTCCCCGAGCAAGTTTCCCAGCACTCCCTTTACACTCCCTCTTATTTCAGTTCTAGAATAGTTCAGTAAAATGTAAAAACAAACACTGCCGCTGTTGAAAAGTCTGAAACAGAAAAAAAACTGTAGTAGTTAATATTTATGGAACACTAATCTGACCCGGACACCCTTGCCCGCTACTTTGGTAGATTTGAACTGACCAGCACAGCAAGTATATCTGCAGATAAAGCTGATCTAGGTTTGCCCAGTTTCTGGATGAATCGGCCGATCAGTTTAGACTGTGGTTTTTGAATCTGGCAAAGTACACTTTAATATTCCAAACTTGGGGAATATGGAAGTTAGAGGAATCCACAGGACAGAGAGAGAGCGAGAGAGAGGATACTGGAGGGCGACCTGCCCGCCGAGACCTACCTGTCTGCACTGAGCGCTGTCAGGGTGAACACTGACACCCCCACCGAGGTTAGCTGGATGAAGGGGATCAGCTTGCAGCCCACCCGGCCGAAGAGCCACTCGGTGGCGATGTACTTGCTGGCATCCACCGGGGCGCAGGTCAGCAGCAGCAGCAAGTCCCCCAGAGCCAGGCTGCTGATGAAGATGTTGGGCACGTTCCTCATGGACTTCACGGTGCAGAAGATCTTGATGAGGGTCACGTTGCCGACCAGCCCGACCAGAATGATGAGCCCGTAGATGGCGGGGATGGCGTAGAGGAAGGCGAAGCCCTCAGCCTCGGGGTCGGGAGCCTGGCTGTTGTCGGTGCGGGACTGGTTCAACTCCAGCAACTCCCAGTCCAAGTGGGAGAAGTTGTCGACAGTCATTGTGCCATTGTGGTCATCAGCTGGCGGATGGGCAGAACTTTTTTTTTTGGGGGGGGGACAAGTCCCTGGGTGTCAGCCGCTGGCTGAGGACTCTTGGTGCGGCTGGAAGCCGCTCGCCTCTTCGCCCATTGCCTCCTCTCCCTCTGCTTGTGTGACCAGGAGACGATGGTCGCGGCAATATTTAAAGTGGGAGCTCTCGGCGAGCAGACGTACGCAGGTTTACCGCACTGGCGTCACTTCTCGCCGTACAATCGGTGCACAAATGGACTTGTCAATGAGAGCAGTGGAACGTATCCTCGGACACGGAGCAACCAGCCACCTACTGGAGAAATAAATAATCGGCTTGAGAAGGAGTCAGCAGTCCCCTTCTCCCCCCTCTCTCACATATCAAACTGCTGTGGTGGAGCCAGTATCTTTAAGAAGTTTTGTTCCACAGCATCAATGTACTCGATGGCAGTTTTTGGAGTCGTTCTTCCTTCAAAGCAGATTTACCCCAATCTCCAGTTTAATCCCAAAATGGAAGTTTGGTGTTTCTGCACTGGGAACTGTCCGAGAGATTATAGATGTATCCGAGTAATTTGTTATATGTGGATGGGGAGAGGGGGAAAGAATCTGTATGTTCGAGGATGCACCATGTGCTTCTGACAGCTCAAATCCCTCCAAGGCCTCGCCCCGCCCTGTCTCTGTAACCTCCTCCAGCCCTACAACCCTCTGAGATCTCTGCGATCCTCTAATTCTGGCCTCTTGCGCCTCCCCGATTTCCTTTGCTCCACCACTGGCGGCTGCCGAGGTGCTGAGCTCAGGAATTCCCTCTCTGAACCTCTCCATCTCTCCGTTTTAAGACACACCTTAAAACTTACCTCCTTGACCAAGCTTTTGGCCACCTGTCCGAATGACGACTTTATGCGGCTTGAATTCAAATTTTATTTGATACCGTTTCTGTGAAGCCCCTTGGGATGTTTCACTACACTAAAGGTGCTATATAAATGCAAGTTGTTGTTGTTGGCAGATGTAGAAGGAGTGTGTGTTCCAGAGAGAGGCCTGAATTTCTAAGACAGCAAGTTCTTTTACGTGTCAGCCTGGCTCAGTTGGTGGCACTCTCGCCTCTGAGTTACAAGGTTGTGGGTTCAAGTCCCACTCCAGGGTACTTGAACACACAAAGTTAGGCTGACACTCCAGAGCAGTGCTGAGGGAGTGCTGCGCTGTCAGAGGTGCTGTCTTTCGGATGAGACGTTAAACCGAGGCCCCGTCTGCCCTCTCTTGTGGATGTAAAAGATCCCATGGCACTATTTCGAAGAAGAGCAAGGGAGTTATCCCTGGTGTCCTGGTCAATACTTATCCCTCAATCAACATAACAAAAACAGATTATCCTGGTCATTATCACATTTCTGTTTGTGGGAGCTTGCTGTGTGCAAATTGGCTGCCGCGTTTCCTACATTACAACAGTGACTCCACTTCATTGGCTGTAAAGTGCTTTGAGATGTCCAGTGGTTGTGAAAGGCGCTATATAAATGCAAGTCCTCTTTTTATAATAAAATGTTTATGGAGGGAGTCAGAGTATGCAGGGAGGTCCTCTTTCCTTCCGATGGGCGGAAGAGACCTCCCCAGGAGACCAAGACAGCCTGGTTGCAGATTGGAGAGGAGGTCACAAACAGGGATATATTCAGGAGGACCTGGGTGCAGTGTCGCAAATGTTTTAATGATCTCATTAGATCAGGAAATGTTAGTACAAAGCCACACTCAACTTTATCCTGCTGTACCTCTCATCACATCCCCATCACTCTGCCTTCACTACCCTACTCCTGCACATCCTTACTCACACCAACTTACCTTGCGCCTCCACCCATCCCTCTCTATCTACATTATCACATCCCCATCTCACTAGCCACCCCTCACACTCACCCTCATCCTAGTGCAATCATACCAACTAACAACACACAAGGGTAGGCACTTGGGTGTTTTATCCAATGTTTAGGTAAAGTTTCTGTTAATGTAGTGTCAAACATAAAAACCTTTATTTTCAACACTTTCCTGTCTTGGACAGATTTGTGTGCGCCTTTGGAAGTGACTTAGTGAATGGTGAGACATAATGGTACCCCCCGCAATGGTGATGAGTGTGAAAGGAATGGCTTGGACATTGTAGGGATGTTTTATGGTGTTGGTGTGGGGTGATGCCAACCTGGCGCATCATGTGGCAGCCAGGGTGTACAGCATCAAGTGAAGTAAATCTGACCATGGTGAGGCCATTCCTGGCCTCCTGGGCAGCAATATGCTCGGGCGCTGATGTCCTCTGTCCTGTGCAGCATCAGGTGATTGAGGAGAAAGTTGGTGGTGTTGTTGGTTCTGCTGGTGTGCCTGGTGCTGCTGGTGTTGTGGTTCATCATGGTCTGATTCTGAGGACCAAGGTGGGCCAGTATAAAAGGCACCCATGTTGATGGAAGGTGACAGAAGCATTCTGTCAATGGTGAGAGAGGTTCTTCCAATGAGGTGACACTGGATGGAGACTTTGCTGGAAACACTTGCAGCCTGCAGAATCTGTGCTGGAAATGGACTGAGCAACAGCTTCTGCCTGAGGAAAGTGATCATATGTCAGTTGGGAGCTTTTACTGTACATTTGATGCCATCAAGTAATCAGCTGGAGCAATGGCGACGGAACTCCTGCCTCCGGTTGACAGACGTGGTTCCCGAGCTGCGTGAATCCCATGGCCATGCAGGGAAATTTAAAATGTAGGGGGGAAAAGACTCTCAAGTGCCTGTAAACTACCTGATAATGATTTCAATCGGGTCGCCCGCCGCTGCCGGTTGGGTCGGCTCCGTGATGACAGACGCGCCTGGGGGAAAGACGCGTGGTGGCGGAATGAAAGCGGGTTACATAAGAACATAAGAAATAGGAGCAGGAGTAGGCCATTTGGCCCTTCGAGCCTGCTCAGCCATTCAATGAGATCATGGCTGATCATCTGCCTCAACTCCATTCACCGGCCCTATCGCCATATCCCTTGATGCCCTTACTAGTCAGAAATTTATCGACTTCTGTTTTGAATATACCTAATGACTGATCCTCCACAGCCCTCTGGGGTAGAGAATTCCAAAGATTCACCACCCTCTGTGTGAAGAAATTTCTCCTCATCTCAGTCTTGAATGGCCTACCCTTTATCCTGAGGCTGTGGCCCCTGGTTCTAGACTCCCCAGCCAAGGGAAACATTCTCCCAGCATCCACCCTATCAAGCCCTGTAATAATTTTGTATGCTTCAATGAGATCCCCTCTCATTCTTCTGAATTCAAGAGAATACAGACCTAGTTTACTCAATCTCTTCTCGTACGACAGTCCCGCCATCCAAGGAATCAATCTCGTGAACCTTCGTTGCACTCCCTCTATGGCAAGTATATCCTTCCTTAGGTAAGGAGGCCAAAATTGTACACAGTACTCCAGGTGTGGTCTCACCAGGGCCCTATATAATTGGAGTAAGACTTTACTCCTGTACTCAAATCCTCTTGTAATGAAGGCCAGCATACCATTTGCCTTCCTAATGGCTTGCTGCACCTGCACATTCAGTGACTCATGTACAAGGACACCCAGGTCCCTTTGAGCATCTGCATTCCCCAGTCTTTCAACATTTGGAAATACTCTGCCTTTCTGTTTTTTCTACCAAAGTGGATAACTGCACATTTATCCACATTATAATCCATCTGCCATGTTCTCGTCCACTCACTGAGCCTGTCGAGATCCCCTTGAAGCCTCTTCACATCCTCTTCACAACTGACACTGCCACCTAGCTTTGTGTCATCAGCAAATTTGGAAATGTTACATTTAGTCCCCTCATCCAAATCATTGATATAGATTGTAAATAGCTGGGGCCCAAGCACCGATCCTTGTGGTACCCCACTAGTCACAGCCTGCCATCCTGAAAATGATCCGTTTATCCCTACTCTTTGTTTTCTGTCTGTTAACCAATTCTCAATCCATGCTAGTATATTACCCCCAATTCCATGTGCCCTAATTTTGTTCACCAACCTCTGGTGTGGGACCTTATCGAAGGCCTTCTGAAAATCCAAATACACCACATCTACTGGCTCCCCTTTGTCTACTCCACTAGTTACATTCTCAAAGAACTCCAATAGGTTTGTCAAACAGGACTTCCCTTTCATAAATCC
This sequence comes from Somniosus microcephalus, assembly GCF_052327205.1. Classification (NCBI taxonomy): domain Eukaryota; kingdom Metazoa; phylum Chordata; class Chondrichthyes; order Squaliformes; family Somniosidae; genus Somniosus; species Somniosus microcephalus. The sequence goes on along the minus strand of NC_141000.1, from coordinate 18,369,314 downwards.
ATGTTGACTCTGCCCAATCTTATTATTAGTTTCTAAGTGCCCAGTTATTATATCCTTTATAATAGATTCCAGCATTTTCCCAACTACTGATGTGAGGCTAACAGGTCTGTAGTTCCCCGTTTTCTCTCTCCCTCCTTTCTTAAATAACGGGGTTACATTTGCTATCCTCCAATCTGCAGGAACCGTTCCAGCATCTATAGAATTTTGGAAGATGACAACCAATGCGTCCACTATCCCAACGGCCACCTCTTTCAAAGCCCTAGGATGTAGTTCATCCGGTCCTTGAGATTTATTGACTTTTGGTCCCATTAATTTTGCTAGTACTGTTTTTTTACTAATAATAATTTTTTAAGTTCCTCATTCTCGCCACACCCTTGGTTTTCTCCTATTTCTGGGAGTTTTTTGCATCTTCCTCCGTGAAGACAGAAACAAAGTATTTATTTAATTTCTCTGACATTTCCTCATTCCCCATTATAAATTCTCCCATCTCTGACTGTAAAGGACCTACATTTACCTTCGCCAGTCTTTTCCTTTTCACATACCTATAGAAGCTTTTACAATCCGTTTTTTATATTTTTCGCTAGTTTGTGCTCATATTCCATTTTCCCTTTCTTTATCAATTTCGTGGTCCCCCATTGCTGATTTCTAAAAAGATCCCAATCATCAGGCTGACCGCTTTTTCTGGCAACTTTATAAGCTTCCTCCTTTGACTTAATACTAGCTTTAATTTCTTTTGTTAGCCATGGTTGGATCACTTTTCCTTTTGGGTTTTTATGCCCTAAAGGAATATATGTTTGTTGCAAATTATGCATAATTTCCTTGAATGTTAGCCATTGTATGTCCACCTTCATACCTTTTAGTGTAGTCTCCCAATCTACCATGGCCAACTTGTCCCTCATACCCTTGTAGTTTCCTCTGTTTAGATTGAAGACCTTAGTTTCAGATTGGACTACATCACTCTCAAACTTAATGTAAAATTCAATCATATTATGGTCACTTGTCCCTAAAGACCCCTTTAGCACAAGATTATTGATTAGCCCTTTCTCATTACACAGTACCAGATCCAGAATAGCCTGTTCCCTGGTTGGTTCCTCCACATACTGATCCAGGAAACCATCTCGCATGCATTCCAAGAATTCGTCCTCCACACCATTAGTGGTAATTTGATTTGCCCAGTCAATATGTAGATTAAAATCCCCCATGATTACCATATTGTCCTTATTATGTGCTCTTCTAATCTCTTGATTGATACTGTGCCCTACATTACCATTACTGTTTGGTGGCCTATACACAACTCCCACCAATGTTTTCCACCCTTTGCTGTTTCTTAGCTCCACCCAAACTGATTCCAGTTCTACTTCACGATCTGCCAAGCCAAGATCTTTTATCTCTACCATACCGATCTCATCCCTTATTAACAGCGCAACACCACCTCCTTTTCCTTTTTGTCTGTCCTTCCTAAATGTTGAGTATCTTGGAACATTCAGTTCCCAGCTTTGGTTACCCTGCAACCCTGTCTCTGTAATGGCAATTATATCATACCCATTTACTTCTATTAGTGCCATTAATTCATCCACCTTGTTGCGAATGCTATGTGCATTTAGATAAATTCAACTTTGCCTGTTTAATATTTTTCTGCACTTTGACCCTCTTTACTGTTGGCCTTTGTTTCTGCTCCCTACTAGTTTTGCTGACTACTTTTCTAACTTGCTCTTCCAGCTTTGTTCCTCTCTGTTCTGTGCCCACACTTAGGTTCCCAGCCCCCTGACAAACTAATTTAAATCCTTCCCAACCCAAACCCCCTGTGAGGATATCGGTCCCAGTTCTGCCGAGGTGTAACCCGTCCAGCTTATACAGGTTCCACCTTCCCCAGAATCCGTCCCAATGCCTCAGGAATTTAAATCCCTCCCTCCTACACCATCTCTCCAGCCACGAATTCATCTGGTCTATTCTCCTATTTCTGCTCTCGCTAGCACGTGGCACTGGGAGTAATCCTGAGATTACTACCTTTGAGGTCCTGCTTTTTAATTTATTTCCTAGCTCCCTATATTCTGCTTGCAGGACCTCGTCCCTCTTTCTGCCTATGTCGTTGGTACCGATATGGGCCATGATCTCTGGCTGTTCACCCTCCCTCTTCAGAATGTCCTGCAGCCGCTCAGTGACATCCTTGATCCTGGCACCAGGGAGGCAACATACCATCCTGGAGTCACGTCTGCGGCCACAAAAATGTCTATCTGTTCCCCTTACGATAGAATCCCCTATCCCTATTGCTCTTCCACTCTTTTTCCTCCACTCCTGTGCAGCTGAGCCGCTCGTAGTGCCACGGACTTGGCTCTTGCTGCATTCCTTGAGAAACCATCTCCCCCAGCAGTATCCAAAATGGAAAATCTGTTGGAGAGGGAGATGGAGAGGGTTCCAGACCCGCTGTCAAAAATAACAACTTTCCCACCTGACCCGCCACCAATCGCGCCCGCTACCACCCCCGAAACTTCCAACCAACGTTTCAGGTCAATGACCTTTCGTCAGAACTGGATAAAGTTAGAGATATAACAAGTTTTAATCAAGTGCAGAGGCAGGGAAAGGGGGAGGGGAGGAAATAACAAAAGGGAAGGTCTGTGATAGGGTGGAGGGCAGGAGAGATTATAAATGATAAAAGGTATGATTGTACGAAGCAAAAGGAGATGGTAATGGGCCAAGTAAAGAAACAAAAGATGAGCCTAGAAGAGGTGTAGATGGGAATAGCAGAATCATCAACAGCTACTGTCTGGAAAAAGTAGGGGTAGAGGTTATAGTCTGAAATTGTTAAACTCAATGTTGAGTCCAAAAGGCTGTAAAGTGCCTAATCGAAAGATGGGGTGCTGTTCCTTGAGCTTACGTTGAGCTTCATTGGAACAGTGTAAGAGGCCGAGGACAGAGAGGTCAGAGTGGGAGTGGAGCGGAGAATTAAAGTGACAGGCGACCAGAAGCTCGGGGTCATGCTTGCGGACTGAATGGAGGTGTTCCGCAAAGCAGTCACCCAATCTGCATTTGGTCTCCCCAATGTAGAGGAGACCGCATCGTGAGCAGTGAATACAGTATACTAGATTGCAAGAAGTACAAGTAAATCGCTGTTTCACCTGGAAGGACTGTTTGGGGCCCTGGACAGTGGGAAGGGAGAAAGTAAAAGGGCAGGTGTTGCATCTCCTTCGGTTGCACGGTAAGGTGCCGTGGGAAGGGGAGGGGGTGTTGGGGGATGATAGAGGAGTGGACCAGGGTGTGGCGGAGGGAACGGTCCCTTTGGAATTCTGAAAGGGGAGGGGAAAATGTGTTTGGTGGTGTGATCACACTGGAGGTGGCGGAAATGGCGAAGGATGATCCGTTGAATGTGGACGCTGATGGGGTGAAAGGTGAGGACAAGGGGAACCCTATTGTGGTTCTGGGAGGATGGGGAAGGAGTGAGAGCAGAAGTGCGGGAAATGGACCAAACACGGTTGTGGGCCCTGTCAACCACAGTAGAGGGGAATCCTTGGTTGAGGAAAAAGGAAGGTATATTGGAAGCACTAGTATGGAAGGTGGCATCGTCAGAACCGTTCTCCCCTTAATCTGACAGTCTTTTCTTTCTATCCTATTGGAGGTGATGGCAGAGTGGGTTTGGATGAAGAAGGCTTAGCCTTCCAGGGTCCCAAACCTTCCATCCACCCACTACAGCTTTGGCTTCTACTCACGTATTGGGGTAGAAACTCCCTGCGCCTGAATGGGAAGGCCTGAGGTGCCCCCGATATTGAGCCTCATTTCAACGGAGCGAACAGCTAGTGTTGCTAGTATCACAGCGACCCTCAGGCAAGTGAAGCCAGGGATCGGGAGTTAGGAGGCCTGGGGGAGGATCGGAGGTCGGTTTCAGGAGTTAGGAAGCTGGTGGTCGGGGGTTAGGAGGCCGGGATCAGAAGCTAGGAGGCCGGGGGTGAATATCGGAGGCCGGATCGAGGGGAGAGGCGGCCCACATTCTTCAAGTGTGAGGTCCAGAGAATCACTCGTGCTCCTGCCAGTTCCACATTCAGGTAAGTAAACTTGAAAAACATATCTTTGTAGGTAACAGTTGGTCCCAAGGTCTGGTTATACTGAGTGCCGTCTGCTTCAGGGCAAACCAATCTTGTAGTGAAGGCCTCAAACTGGCGTTAGGCCCCTTATTTGCATATGCAAAGAGTCAACACCTGTTTCAGGCGTGGGCCCTAGACGCCTATTTTTGTTCCTTCACCATCATGGCGGGTGTTGTTCTGGCACGGACATGTCCATAAGGCCGATATTTAATTTAGACATTCATTATTCCTTTGTGGGAGCTTCTAGAGGATCGTATCATCTTTCATCAAACTCGATAAATTGGTAGGTTAATAGAAAAAGGAGGGTAGTTATCAATTGTAGTGATGATAATTAGATTTTCCTTGAGATTTGGCTTTGAATTTGCTATTCAAGTTCCAACTTTTGGGTCTTTCATAAATCAAACCTGAAGAACCAGTTCTAATAGTAATTGCAACATGCATGACTCACGAGATTGTTCGGGAGCATTGGCACATCCTAGCGCTGTGTTGCGAGAAAGAACGAATCCTACAATAATCTCTATACTGCCAGGTATGACCGCATCACCCACTATGTATTTGGACACAGAACAAATGCATTTATTTTCCTTTCGCTTATAGAGAGAAAGAGAAAGAATGAGAGAGGGATATGACTGCGCTGCAGGAATAGAAAATAAAGTTGAACAAAATAATGAGGCTGATTATAGTGTTCAGAACCCATAGTGTTTGTGCATCAGACTCCAGCTCATCACATTAACCCTTACGTTGTGTATGCAGATGTGTTCAGCGTTTCTTCCCCCAGTGCAACCTCTTAGTGAAAGCGTGTGGTTAGTGTGTGTCTTTTGTTTTCTAACAGGGCGCTCTCTCTAAGTGATCCTCCAGTGGTTGGAGGAAGTGAGTTGTGTAATGATCAATAACATGTCATTCTATAGTGGACACTAGGTGGAGCCATAGAGCTGTGTAGAGCTGTATATAAGACTACACTACCCAGCTGTATATATATTAAGACTACATTACCCATGAGGCACTAGGCTACCCACAAGGCAGCAGTCAAGATGGAAGCCTCTACAGATACAGTACCCAGTCCACATGTGCTCAATAAAGTAACCAGCAAAAGCTAGCTGTGTTCATAATAAGAATGTCTATTTATTAATGAACATAAGAAGTTGGATGTTGGCTCGCTATCAGTGTCTGCCTCCAGGGATGGTACTGAGCCAGAATCTCCTTGTGCAGGGTCTGGGTCTGTATGCTCAGGGATACATCTGTAATCATCTGAGTGTGAGGAGCTGATGCAGTGTCGGCCTGAGAGGCATCTCTCTCACCCGTGCCCGCTCCACCCATTCTCTTGCTACTGGGCATTCCCTCTGCAATGGCCAGATTTTCTGTGTGAGAATAGATTGCTGGGCAGCAATATTTGCTGAAACCCTGTGTTATTTGGTTTTCCAACAATGTTGGCTCCAGACCCATTGCTGGACTCATTACTGCAGATTAGAGCCCAAGGTCTCCAGATTCCCAGTCAGGGAATTCATGATTGAAGCCAGGCATGAACTTAGAAACATGGCTAATTAGGGCTCTGCCACAGAGGGCCCTGGAGAGGCCGTATTCTCCAGGACGGTCTGCAGCTTGGTCAAGCAGTCATGTAGCACTGCACAGGCACATGTTATGGGCTCCTCCGTAGATACCCCCCAAACCATATAGGCTGCTTGCCACAATCTTAAATGTTTCCATAAAGTGTTCATTTTCAGCTACCAAAGTGGATTTGTAGGCCGATCCTGTGAGATCTCAATCCCTGGGCTCAATAGTTGAAGGATCCCTCAACTGGCTCTCCAGTTAAGCGATGTGGAACCACCGCAAGGTAAATGGAGTTGAGATATGGATCAGCCATGATCTAATTGAACGGTGAAACAGGGGCTGAATGGCCTACGTTCCTATGTTCCAGTCAACAGGTTGTGTCTCCTGAAATTCCACTGCACTTGTTCCTCCTCACTCACTGTGTGCTCCAACTCTCACCTGCAACAAAGTGACTGTCCCTCCCATAGTGGGCACATTGGTGATGGTGCTTTGCCACTGTAAGAGTGGATGGCACAGAGTCCTGTGTGGTGCTTTATCAGGGCTGTGCACTGGGCTTTGCTGTCCTTACTTATTGTGTACCTAGGGGAGTTGACGAAAAACATATTTTACAATGCTTGCTGTAAGATATTCTTTGAAACATAGCTTCGTACAGCAATACATCACAGTTTGTTACTCTAAATTGTTGAGTGGTAGAAATAATAACATTTTGATTACTAGACTTTTAAGCATCTGGTGATTCTTCACAGAAGCCTGCCTTCATGTCAAAAAAGGCCAAAACTGTGCTGTTCACACTCTACCTATCTGAAGGCTTCATTTGATTAAGGGCACAATTGCATACCTAGAGGGAAAGAACTTCTGTGCATTGTAATCTGTTTTGGAAACCCAGAATTAAGTATAATTGGTTTGAGGTCTCCCTGTGCTTTTAGTTCCCTCTACACCTGACAGTTTCCACATTGCAGAGATGGGAAAGGTTCCATGGAACTAAAGCACCCACATTATATTCATCAGTGACTCAGTTATTTAATTATGAACATCTAAAAAGGATGGGAAAGGACCACCACATCCACCAAGCCTTTCTTATCCAAACAATCTTCAGCCATATATACCATTTACCCACCTCCTAATCAGCAATCCTTTGGAATAGTTGACAAAAAAGTTAATTTAGGAAAAACTCTGTGAAATTCCTCTGCAACTTAGTCCATCTCTTTTCCATTCCACCTAGCTGTTATTTCTATAAGTATGTTGGGGAAAGTAAAAAAAAAGTTGCAAAAGCACAATAGATTCTCATCATCTGTGGCCAAATTTTGTATATTAAAACCAAAGTCGCTAATTAAAATCAAACCTGGACTCAAACAAATGTGTATTAAATAGTACATCACACTGTACTCCTTCATATTGTGGAGATGATCATAAATAGCGCAGCATACATGGCACCATACTCTTGTATAAGAACCACATTTTTTAAGCAGCACAAAAAGCCGACAGATAGATCCAACTGCACCCACCCACATTCTTACCCATGAAAGACATTTAAATCCCTCTTGAATCCATTTATACTGTTTGCTTGAATGGCTCCTAGTAACTTATTTGGTAACTCTGATATCCTTCGATGAAAATGCTCTTCCCTGACTTTTGATTGTACCTTTTCTAATATTTACCATGTGGCTTCTGATATTTGAGCCCTTCATTACAGTTAACTTTTTTAGTTCCATTCATAATCGAGTAACTTCAGTGAGACCACTTCAACATTTCCTCTTATCCAAAGAAAACAAACCTAACTTCTTCCATATTTCCTCGTAACTTAACTTCCTGACACGGAGAATCATTTCTGTTGTGCGGTCCAGATCTGCAGGCAGTGCTCTGGATCAGGTCTGACCAGCTACAATATAACTCCTTTTGATTGGTACACTTTTACTAATGCAGCTCACTCATTAATTACCTTCTTCTTACACAATGGTGATGCTTTCACAGATTTATCCACAATAATTCTTGACATCGTTCCTAACCACCATATAGGACTGCTCCGTTTAAGACCTGCTTCCTGCTTTAGTTCCTTGCTTCCATACTAATTACTTTACACTTAATCTCATTGGATTGCATTTGCCATTTAACGGCCATAAAAGATTGAAGTCATTCTAAGTTTTTTCTCATTACTTTCATTGGCTGAATAATCTGTACTTGGAGATTTTGCTTATGATAAACTCATCCAACTCATTAATATTTATTAAATATGAAGGGTACCAAGACTGACTCCTGGAATACCCTACTTGTAAGCTATTTTAAAGAGCTGCAAACTCCCAATCTAGTGCTGCCCTATATTTGCTTCTTGTAAGCCAATTTGCTATCCAGTACCATAATTTGCATCCCATTTGATGACTCCTACAGTTACATTTTTACACTAGATATTCTCCTTGGGTTCGACATCACTGGCCACTCCTGTAAGTGAACCTCACATTCTCTAAGCAAAAGAATGTATCTTCATCTGCCCCATATCTAGATAAACACATTGGCCCGGAACACGCGGTAGGTAATAACAGCAAATGAACAGCGTTCACTGTTATTACCCCTTTGAAACTGACCGCAACTTCAGAATTTAGCATCCTAACATGTAAATCCTGAGGTTGGGGTCAGTCATTCACTGCTCCGACACTGGCTGTGCTGTACCCTTTGCCCCGCCTGTAGCTGGCAATCAGTGTAAACTGACAAAAACTTTCGGCTTTTCCCTGGTAATATCCCTGTTAACTACCCCATTAAAAGTTGCGGTCAGTGTAAGGGGGTGGTGTTTGGGGTCAGCTTCGCCTCTGACTTATGAGCGGTTCGAATCGCTCCCACTCCCTTGGTTCTAGACCTGGGACTTATTTGGGGGTTGTGATGAAAAGTGCAGCAGACAACTGAATCTTGGTGACCGAAATAAGTGCTTTATTTGAGAAAGAAAATATACAACACAATAGTTTTAACACTCTAAATTGGGGGAACACTTCGGAATATACGAGGGAAAATAACAATAGAGAGAATACTTCACCCCTCCCAATCCAACTTCACTAGCTAAGTTGGGCTCCAGAGGACCAGGGATAATGCCCACCAAAATGACTTCTTTTGACAGTTGTAGAGGTTCGCGATTTCGGGGTTCTCTAGATGTGTTGGTTGGGGCCTGCTGTACCCCGGATGCGATAGAGGACTTCACCTGCATGGCTGGTCAGTCTTTGCGAGTCCGCTGATGCGGTAGGGTGCGTATTGGATCTTTCAGGTGAGTACCCAATTTCATTTGGTTAGAAGTAGGGTTTAGAGTCTTTTTGATAAAGGGGTAAGTCAGGATAGATTGTAGAGTGGAAACACTTGCGGATCTTCAGTTTTCTTCCGAGTTGGGTTTTGTTGGTCGCGGTGGCCCAATATTACCCGGTTGCTGGTAATATTTGGTTGTTTGTTTCGTGGGGCCCTGGTCTGCCGCGAGGTCTCCGACGGTGTGTTACTTCTTCGAGAGGGAGCTTCTTCTTGGACTGAACTTGGCGATTTGATTCGACATGAATGATGAAGCGAACTCCCTCCAGCACTGCTTTCTTGAACTCTTTTCTTCCGCTGTTTGCCCTCTTCTCACCGTTTTGAACTCCTTCAAACTCTCCTCTCACTCGAATCACCATTGACTCCTTGCACTGCTGTTGTAAAAACATGCCCTCAATTATACTGTTTGAGGCCTGCTAATCTGCGCACCAAATCAGTTCTGTCTCCTTGTTAGTATTGGTGGGCTCGTTAACATTGATGGGTTAAAAATTGTTTAATAGGTTTCGGGATGGTCCCATTGATCTTAATTGGTTTAAGATTGTGTGAAGTGGTTTCGGGGTGGTCCCATCGATTCTGAATTGGTTTTAAGCGATTGTTTAACCTCTTGTTTAATTGCAGTAACATTTGTCTTTTCCTGTGGGGGCCAAAGTTCTTTTGTTGGTTGGGGTATGTTCTGCATTATGTATACTTTGGCTGGTTCTGTAATTTTGGGCCGGAACTGCTCTTCCGCTGGTCTATTTCATTATGTGAAATGACTGAGACAGTCCAGATAGTCCCCAGACAGCTTGGCTAATGCCAATACCCAAAACTGTCCATTTACAGAGGCCAATCCCAATTCCTTTTGTTGCAGCTCCCTTTTCTTCCACAGGCTCGAACATGCTTTTAAAATAAAAACCAAAATCCTGGGGTCCTTGATTTTTAAATCTCCCTTTTGCCCAATATTCTTATACCATTCTGACATGGTTTATTAACAGTCCAAAAATCCCCTTCTTTAGGGTAATCATCTTGGTTTTGGGGAATCTGCTGAATTTTGAGGCTCTTACACTGTCATTCAGTGCTCCGACACTGGCTGTGCGGTGGATACCGCCCCCCATCCACCACCACCATAGCCGGCAATCAGTGTAATCAGTGGAACTGATGAAAACTTGGGCTTTCCCGCAATAATATCGTCGTTATTAATAGTTACACCCTTTTGGATTAGGTGTAACTGGGGTTTTAACAGCATATTGACTGCTAAAGAAATGTTATGGCCCTGAAAAAGTAACTTTAGTTTTGTAGAGTGTCAAATTTATCCATTTTGATAGAAATTACAATTTTTAAGAAACTTTAAAAAATATTTTTTTTTTAAAGGTTTGTTCATCTTTATTTCAGGTTTACCTTTTCCCCATGTGAGAGCCTCAATTTTTGTTTTGCTCTAAAATGTTAGAATGAACGGAGCTTATTCACTTCCTGGTTCCCAGTCTGTGAGAATTCTGCTTTGTGATTAGTTGCTTAGACAGCTTGTTAAAAGAAAAACTTGCATTTATGTTGCTATTTGAAGTGGAGTCACTGTTGTAATGTGGGAAATGCAGCAGCCAATTTGCGCACAGCAAGCTCCCACAAACAGCAACGTGATAATGACCAGATAATCTGTTTTTGTTATGTTGGTTGAGGGATAAATATTGGCCAGGACACCGGGGAAGAACTCCCCTGCTCTTCTTCGAAATAGTGCTATGGGATCTTTTACATCCACCTGAGAGAGCAGACGGGCCCTCGGTTTAACGTCTCATCTGAAAGATGGCACCTCCGACAGTGTAGCGCTCCCTCAGCACCACATTGGAATGTCAGCCTAGCTTTGTATGGCTCAAGTCCCTGGCGTGGGACTTGAACCCACAACCTCCTGACTCAGAGGCAAGTGTGCTACCCATTAAGCCACAGCTGACACTGTTGACGTCACAGCAGCTCGCACTAGGGGACCCCATTAACTTACACTGACCTCAACTGAACGTCAGAAAAGCCAAACTTCTCGCCACAGAGCTCGCAAAACCTTTGTGGAAGCTTACTTCGGGGCCAGCAGTGAATGCCTTTGCTTCGCCGCTGATCGCAAATTCCAGGATAATGATGTCATAAATCTCATCATCGAGAAACTACCTATGAAATAACACTGGACGGCCAGCTGGTGGCGCCGTCCAAGGAGAATAAATACTCGGGCGTTGGCCCCAGCTTGCCAGGGACATTTTGTAAAGACAAGGAGCTAGTGAAGTACAACTAGACCTCCATGTTCTGAAACAAGTTGATTAAAGCCTTGCTTTATGCTCAAACCAAGTGTGTAGTGAGTTTTATTACGTCAAATGAGACCCGGGGTCAAACAGAGAACCCTTCCACTGTACTCTGGCTTACTGGAATATATCATGTTCTGCTATGTGATCTCCTCAAATACAGAAGATGGACACATATACATTGGATTTCATTGTGACACAGCCTATTAAACCAACATACAAACTTATTGGGCATTAAACAAGTAAATAAATATGGTTCAGTGTATACAGTATATTTACAGCAGTTACAAACTTTGCTATTCATCTCAATACATCAAAACAACACTTATTCTGCACTAACCCCCAACCTGCAATTGATCCTTGATATACAGTCACTCATTTCTTATCTAGTGAATTGCTACCATGGAGCTTTTGATAACTCTGTACCTCTGGTGGCATCAGACATACTGTTGAAATTCAGCCAGAGATGTATCATTCAAAATTTTAAACATATATAGAAACAAAGTCCATTAGAAACTGTACTTCTCCCAATTACGTTAGATACACAGGTTGTTAATTGAATTTGGTGTTTGAATTGAATAAAGTGGCTTGATTCATTGATCTGTGGCAAATACTTTGAATGGGAGTCCATTCAAATACAATAACAGCAATCAAATCTTCCTGAACTATACATGTCACAGCCTTGTCCTGAGATGCAAAAACTAGTCAGACTTTAATCTGTATTCTATGCAACTTTCAGAAACAGCTAACAATAATTTATCTTAACCCTGCGCATCTAATGACCAGCAAGAAGGAATCTGATAGATAATCTAACAGACAAAAGTGATTCATTTTTTGTTACACTTATCTTATCCATTAATCACTGAGCCTGGTCAAAGGCTTTTTGAAATGCAAATATATATCAGCTACATTTCTCCTTGTGAGTAAAGTCTCCAATAGGGAGAAACACAAATATCAGATAAGCTTCACAAATTTCAGTGCCCACCTCTTTTCGTATCAAGAATGCAAGTTGCCTGAATCAGGCGCTTTATCTATATTTAATTAAAGCAACTAACTTTTTAAAACTGTAACTGTTGAAGACTGTCCTACTCTTTCTCTGCCTTTCCCAGACACCCAAGTTACACAACATTTCCTCCTCTATCTGAATAAAAATGTATGGGAGTAATTATTTAACAACTCTGCTGTTTCAGTCTCTGGATTTCAGTCTCACACTATGTCATTTTTGAAATGCGGCAATATTATTTCACCCTTTGTTTTCTGCACAGTATTTGAAAAGCTCATTATTGCAACTTGAGATATTTTCAGTAATCCTACGTTCACCACTACCTCTAAATCTTCTCATTTATTTTCTTTACTTGGCTCTCCTTGGCCTGATAATTTACCCGGTCCTCTTGGCTATCAGTTATATTATTTAAAAGCCTTCTGTTTATATCCAGCTTTTCATCCCTATTTAAGCACATTAGCTTTTCTTTCTCTTTAATTAATTTTAATTGTCGCCTTAGCCACAATTCCTAATTTTCTCCCAGTTTTCTGCTGCCTATCTCCTAAATGTTCTTGTGCTCCAATTAACCTTTAACAGGTATACCAATTTGGATACTGTTGAGGGGGGTGACTCACCAGAGGAAGGCAGCAGCAGCCAACTTCCTGGCACCAGGGGTGCTTCTACTGCTCAGGAAGGGAGGAAAAAGAGTGGGAGAGCAATAGTGGTAGGGGATTCTATCGTAAGGGGAACAGATAGACGGTTCTGTGGCCGTAGACGTGACTCCAGAATGGTTTGTTGCCTCCCTGGTGCCAGGGTCAAGGATGTCACTGAACGGCTGCAGGGCATTCTGAAGGGGGAGGGTGAACAGGCAGAGGTCGTGGTTCACATTGGGACCAACGACATAGGTAGGAAGAGGAATGAGGTCCTGCAACAAGAATTTAGGGAGCTAGGTAGCAGATTAAAGAGCAGGACCTCAAAGGTTGTAATCTCTGGATTACTCCCGGTGCCACGTGCTAGTGAATATAGGAATAGGAGGATAGAGCAGATGAATGCGTGGCTAAAGAGTTGGTGCAGGAGGGAGGGCTTTAGTTTCCTGGATCACTGGGCCTGCTTCTGGGAAAGGTGGGACTTGTACAAGTCGGACGGGTTGCACCTGAACCAGAGCAGGACAAATATCCTTGCGGGGAGGTTTGCTAGCACTGTTCGGGGGGGTTTAAACTAAAATGGCAGGGGGTTGGGAACCTGAGCAGGGAGACAGAGGAAAGGAAAACAGGGATAAAAGCAAAAGATAGGAAGGAGAAAAACAAAAGTGGCAGTCAGAGAAATCAACGGTTTAAATCAAACGTGGCCACAGTAAATAATCATTCTAATAGGTCTAAGAGCATTAAAAAAACAAGCCTGAAGGCTTTGTGTCTTAATGCGAGGAGCATTTGTAATAAGGTGGATGAATTGGCTGCGCAAATAGAGGTAAACGAATACAATTTGGTTGGGATTACAGAAACATGGCTCAAGGATGGACAAGACTGGGAATTCAACATCCAGAGGTATTCGATATTCAGGAAAGATAGGCAAAAAGGAAAGGGAGGTGGCATAGCATTACTGGTTAAAGAAGGGATTAATACAATTGTAATGAAGGATATTAGCTCTGATGATGTGGAATCTGTATGGGTAGAATTGAGAAATACTAAGGGGAAAAAAACATTAGTGGGAGTGGTATATAGACCTCCAAACAGTAAGGTGGAGATTGGGGATGGCATTAAAAGGGAAATTAAATAAGCGTGCAATAAGGGCACAGCAGTCATCATGGGTGATTTAATCTACATATAGATTGGGCCAACCAAATTAGCAACAATACTGTGGAGGAGGAATTCCTGGAGTGTTTACGGGATGGTTTCCTGGACCAATATGTCGAGGAACCAACCAGAGATCAGGCCATCTTAGACTGGGTATTATGTAATGAGAAAGGATTAATTAGCAATCTTGTTGTACGAGGCCCCTTGGGTCGGAGCGATCATAATATGATCGAATTCTTCATTAAGATGGAGAATGAAGTAGTTGACTCAGAGACAAGGGTCCTCAATTTAAATAAAGGAAACTACGATGGTCTGAGGAGCGAGTTGGGTAGGATTGAGTGGGGAATGGCACTCAAAGGGTTGACGGTGGATAGGCAATGGCAAACATTCAAAGACCGAATGGATGAGCTACAGAATTTGTTCATCCCAGTTTGGCATAAAAATAAAACAAAAAAGGTGACTCAACCGTGGCTAACAAGGGAAATTAGGGATAGCATAAGATCCAAGGAGAGGACATATAAATTGGCTAGAAAAAGCAATAATCCTGAGGATTGGGAGCAGTTTAGGAGTCAACAAAGGAGGACAAAGGGATTAATTAAGAAAGGGAAAATAGAATATGAGAGTAAGCTATCAGGGAACATAAAAACTGACTGTAAAAGCTTTTATAGATATGTGAAGAGAAAAAGATTAGTGAAGTCAAGCGTAGGTCCCTTACAGTCAGAATCCAGAGAATTTATAATGGGAAACAAGGAAATGGCAGACCAACTAAATACATACTTTGGTTCTGACTTCACAAAGGAGGACACAAATAACTTCCCAGAGATGCCGGGGAACATAGGGTCTGATGAAAGAGAGGAACTGAAAGAAATCAGTATTTGTAGGAAAATGGTGTTAGGAAAATTGATGGGACTGAAGGCCGATAAATCCCCAGGACCTGATGGTCTACATCCCAGGGTACTTAAGGAAGTGGCCCTAGAGATAGTAGATGCATTACTGGTCACCTTCCAGAACTCGATAGACTCTGGAACGGTACCCATGGATTGGAGGGTAGCTAATGTTACCCCAATATTCAAAAAAGGTGGTAGAGAAAAAGCGGGGAATTATAGACCGGTAAGCCTGACATCGGTAGTGGGGAAAATGCTAGAGTCTATTATAAAAGATGTAATAGCAGAGCACTTGGAAAACAGTGACAGGATCGGACAAAGTCAACATAGATTTACAAAAAGTAAATCATGCTTGACTAATCTACTGGAATTTTTTGAGGATGTAACTGGTAAAATAGATAAGGCAGAACCAGTGGATGTGGTGTATTTGGACTTTCAGAAGGCTTTCGATAAGGTCCCACACAAGAGATTAGCGTGCAAAATTAAGGCACATGGGATTGGGGGCAAGGTATTGACTTGGATAGAGAACTGGTTGGCGGACAGAAAGCAAAGAGTTGGAATAAATGGGTCGTTTTCGGAGTGGCAGGCAGTGACTAGTGGGGTACCGCAAGGATCGGTCCTAGGACCCCAGCTGTTCACAATATATATTAATGATCTGGATGAGGGAATTGGATGTAATATCTCCAAATTTGCAGACGACACAAAGCTGGGCGGGAGGGTAAGCTGCGAGGAGGATGTCGGGAAACTCCAGTACGATTTGGACAGGTTGGGTGATTGGGCAGAAACATGGCAAATGCACTATAATGTGGATAAATGTGAGGTTATCCACTTTGGTGGCAAAAACAGGAAGGCAGATTATTATTTGAATGGCAATAGATTGGGAGAAGGGGAAGTGCAAAGAGACCTGGGTGTCCTTGTGCACCAGTCGCTGAAGGTAAGCATGCAGGCGCAGCAGGCGGTTAAGAAGGCAAATGGTATGTTGGCCTTCGTAGCAAGAGGGTTCGAGTACAGGAACAAGGATGTCTTGCTACAGTTGTACAGAGCCTTGGTGAGACCGCACCTTGAGTATTGTGTGCAGTTTTGGTCACCTTACCTGAGGAAGGACGTTCTTGCCATGGAGGGAGTGCAGCGAAGATTCACCAGGCTGATACCTGGGATGGCAGGAATGACGTATGAGGAGAGATTGTGTCGATTGGGCTTATACTCACTGGAGTTTAGAAGATTGAGAGGGGATCTCATCAAAACCTATAAAATTCTGTCAGGCCTGGACAGACTAGATGCAGGAAGGATGTTTCTGATGGCCGGGGAGTCCAGAACCAGGGGTCATAGTCTAAGGATAAGGGGTAAGCCATTTAGGACTGAAATGAGGAGGAATTTCTTCACCCAGAGAGTGGTGAACCTGTGGAATTCTCTGCCACAGAGGGAGGTGGAGGCTAGTTCATTAAATATATTCAAGAAAGAGTTGGATATATTTCTTGAGGCTAAAGGGATCAAGGGATATGGGGAAAAGGCAGGGACAGGGTACTGAATTTGAATGATCAGCCATGATCACATTGAATGGTGGAGCAGGCTCGAAGGGCCGAATGGCTTACTCCTGCTCCTATCTTCTATGTTTCTATGTTAATAAATAACAATGGCTCTCAATCTCTCCTGCTTTATATCCTATCACTGACCTTCCCTTTTGTTCTTTCATCCCCTCCCCCTTTTCCCAGCCCCTAAACTTGCTTTCCATTTCCTGCTTTTTTCCAGTTTTGACGAAGGGTCATCGACTTGAAACATTGACTCTGTTTCTCTCTCCACGGATGTTGCCTGGCCTGCTGAGTTTTTCCAGCATTTTCTGTTGTTATTTCGGATTTCCAGCATCCGCAGTATTTTGCTATCGTAACCTTTTATAAAACTGGTTTCACATTCCTTGAAAGTCTGATGTTTGAAAGTCCAGTATATCTGTGCAGTTCTTTCTGTATTTGATGGTAAGCATTTCAGTACTAATGATTTGTGTTAAGTCTGTGTGTTCTAGTTATTGTTAATAAGAATCACTGCACACAGACCACAAGAATAAATTCAACAGTTCTTTACTAGTCGAAGGTCAGGCTGAACTGCCCAATAAATCATTACACAGCACTTATATACCGGTGTGGTCACCACCGGTATTACAGTATACAGCAGCCAAGATAAAGTAGTGCATCTCTTAAAATAGTTCTCTTAAAGGTGGAACGGTTACATACACCACAATCCTCCCTTTTTAGCTTAACAGTATATATTCCCCATTTAACATAACATAATAACATATATACACAACTTCATGTAAAAACAGTTCACAGATTCAGTCTCTGAGGAGGCCTCCTGATCCGAGACGGATAACGCCTTTCAGGGGTCTCTGGTTCTCGTTGCTGGGGTGACTCATCTAGTTGATCCCCTATGGATAGGACATCATCATCAGGTATATTCACTTCTGAGGTAGATGCTTCAGGTTCACTAACTTCCTCCACGGTTGTCTCTGTCGTAACCATGGGCTCGACCCTTGTTCTCGATCCCACCAGTTGGTCAGCATGACGTCGCATTACGTTTTCACCAACATCTACCGTGTACATCAGGGGTCCTTGTCTGGCCCGAATTGTTCCAGATTGCCATTTCTCGTTTTTATAGTCCCTGGCTAACACCGGTTGTCCTATTTCAAAACTCCGAGTGGGCTTGTTATTGATATGCTGGAACTGTTTGTTTTCGACTTCCCTCCGCACATTTGGTTTTAACAAGTCCAACCTGGACCGCAACCTCCTGTTATAGAACATCATGGCAGGACTTTGGTTTGTTGTTGCATGGGTGGCGTTTCGATATGCCAGTAGGAAATTGTCCACCTTGTGTTGCAGTGGAATCTGACCTTCGCTCATGGCCTTTATTGCCTTTTTGAACGTCTGTACAAACCTCTCGGCCAGCCCATTCATAGCTGGATGATATGGGGCAGAGGTATAATGTTTCACCCCATTCTTCTTCAGGAATTTCTGGAATTCCTCTGACACGAACTGTGGTCCGTTGTCTGAACATATTTGCTCTGGCAATCCATTTCTTGCAAATATCGTTCTTAGCACCGCGATCGTCTTCTCCGAGGTAGTGGTAGTCATTTTAATCACTTCTGGCCATTTGGAATGTGCGCCCACCGCAATTAAAAACATGGAGTCCATGAATGGACCAGCAAAGTCAATATGTACACGTTGCCATGGGGTTGAAGGCCATTCCCATGGATGCAGTGGTGCAATTGGAGGTGCATTTTGGACTTTTTGGCACCCTGAGCAGCTTTTCGTCAGATCCTCTATCTGTTGGTCGATACCCGGCCACCACACATAAGCCCTAGCAAGGCTTTTCATCTTGACTCCCCCCAGATGACCTTCATGTAGTTCTTTTAGAACTCTCTCTCTTAACTTAGGAGGGATAATCACCCTTGTTCCATACATCAATGTTCCCTGACAGATGGACAGCTGTTCTCGTCTTGCTGAGAATGCCGGTAACAGTGGATCACCATGGGCTGGCCATCCCTTTACAGTCAATTCGTAGACCCGGGACAGTGTCGGGTCATTCCTAGTCTCCCTTTCAATATTTGCATTGGTGACAGGTAAACATGCGATGATGGTCGAGTGAAATAACTCCACCGGGTCAACCGTCGGTGCCTCCTCCTCAGTAGGTAGTGGCAGGCGCGACAGCCCATCAGCATTACCATGCTGCTTTGTACCTTTGAATTCTATCTGATATTGATGTGCCCCTAGGAAAAGGGACCATCTCTGGAGCCTCTGTGCTGTCATCACCGAAACACCCTTCTTAGGATTAAAAATGGATACCAACGGCTGGTGGTCTGTCAGCAGTGTAAACTTCTGGCCCTGCAGGTAATGATTAAACTTCTTTACTCCCCACACAAGGCTGAGAGCCTCCCTATCTATCTGAGCATAGTTGCGCTCAGTGGAGGTCAATGATCTGGATGCAAATGCGACTGGCCTTTCCAAGCCATTTGGCAACTTGTGTGAGAGTACTGCTCCAATACCATAAGGAGAAGCATCACAAGCTAAACGAATAGGTAGCGTTGGGTTGAAGTGAGCCAACACTTCCTCTGAGGTGATCAATGCCTTGCTTTTGCGAAAGGCCTTCTTACAGTCCTCGCTCCACTTCCATGGTACTTCTTTCTGCAAAAGAGCGTTCAGCGGGTGCAGCACCGTGGATAGATTTGGCAGAAACTTATGGTAATAGTTAATCAACCCTAGGAACGACCTCAACTGGGATACATTTTCCGGAGCGGGAGCCTTCACAACAGCTTCGATCTTGTCAGGTGACTTGTGCAGCCCCTCCTGGTCAATGACATGACCACAGTACGAGATCCGTTTCTGAAAGAACTCACATTTCTGGCGATTAACTCGAAGTCCATATTCCTTCAATCTGGTGAGCACCAGTTTCAAATTTGCAAGGTGTTCCTCATCGTCATCTCCTGTAATCAGGATATCGTCCAAGTAACATTGAGTGCTTGGAATTCCCTGTAATACCTGCTCCATGGCCCTCTGCCAAATTGCTGGAGCCGAAGCCACTCCAAAAACCAGTCTATTATATCGATACAAGCCTCTGTGCGTGTTGATTGTGAGATACTGGCGCGACTCTTCCTCAACTTCCATCTGTAAGTACGCTTGCGCCAGGTCTATCTTGGTGAAGTGTTTCCCACCAGACAATGAAGCAAAGATATCCTCAATCCGCGGAAGCGGATATTGCACCGTGTGAAGCACCGGATTAACCGTGATCTTGAAGTCTCCACAGATGCGGACCTTCCCTGGTTCCCCTGGCTTGTTACTCGATGAACGCTTCATGACGGGAACAATGGGCGTGGCCCACTCACTCCAGTCCACCTTAGACAGTACTCCTGAACGTTCTAGCCCTTCCAGCTCAGCTTCCACAGCAGGTCGTATCGCATAAGGTACCGGTCTGGCTTTGAAAAATTTTGGGTTTGCATGTTCTGCAATCTTGATTTTTGCCGTAATTCCTCTCAGTGTTCCCAGTCCCTGTTGGAACACCTCTTTAGCCTCATCCAATATTCTGGACAATCGTTCAGGTTTGACATCTTTTTTTCCGGAATCTACCGTTATTGCTTTTAGGGAGTGCCAGTCCATATTTATTTTCCTGATCCACTCCCGTCCCAGAAGTGGTGGACCTCCCTCAGGTAGTACATATAAGTCCATTCCTTGGTGTTCTTTGCCCTTGTGTACCACCTTGACTTTTATCTTTCCGATGGGGTATACTCTTTGCCCCGTGTATGTCTGCAATACTATCTCCGTATCCCGTAGGGGAATATGTGTGAATAACCTTTTGTAATCTTGCTTATTCATGACCGTCAACGCCGATCCGGTGTCCAATTCCATCTTCACTTGGACTCCTGCTATCTGAAGTGTGACCCAGATAGTTTGTAGGTCAGCTTCCTTACTCACATTGTGAATTCTCAGACTACCCAGTTCCTTGCTGTTGGTGTCTGAATCCGAATTCTGTTCATCCGAACTCTTCTCAGCCACCTTATGTACCTTTCTGCACTTTTCCTGCGGTGACTTTTTGTTGCTGGTCTTCTTTCCTGACCGGCATACTTTAGCTATGTGACCAAGCTTGCCACATTTTCTACATTCCTTATTTTTAAACCAGCATTGGTTCTGATCGTGTGTTGTCTTTCCACAACGATAACATTTCGCTGTACCCAAAGCCATTTGATCTACGCTGAGTACCGCTGCCTTCAGCTGCATTTCCGCAGTGCCTCTCGCTGCGGCTTCGTGCGATGCTGCAATAGTGACAGCCTTATCAAGTGTAAGATCATTCTCTTCAAGCGGCCGCTTTTGTGTTTCTTCTTTCGACAATCCACACACGAATTTGTCTCTCAGTGCCTCTGTCAGTCTTTCCCCAAACTGACAGTATTTCGCTAGCTTACGCAGTTCAATTAAATACTCCGCGTTGCTTTCCTCTTTCAGTTGCGTTCTCGCATAAAATTTAAATCGTTCCGCTAACATCAGCGGTGTGGGGTTCAAATGATTTCTCAGGACAGCAACAATATTAGCGAAAGCCTGATCCGTCGGTTTAGCTGGTGATAGAAGATGCTTCAATAGCCCGTATGTCTTCGCACCCATTGAGTTTAGTAAGGTTAGTGCTTTATCTTCATCTGATATTTTATTTGCCTTACAATAAATCTCTATGCGTTCTACATACGTGGCCCAATCTTCAACATCGGCATCGAAATCGTTGATGTTACCACGCTTAGGCATCCTCGCAATATTCTTGAGAAACAAAAATACATTTTTCTTTTATTTATTTTTTTTTCAAATGGCGGTTTCCCGCGCTTGTCTTCTTCCCCCGCCTACGAAAATGGCGGCTTCCCGCGTTTGCCTTTCTCCCCCACTGGCTGTAATGGCGATTGCCGTATTGCTGCGTTCGCCCTCCCCAGCGGTTCTCAAATCGTACCTCCCAGCCCCTCTTGCAGTCCGGTCCTTTCCCCCGGCTGCGGCTGAGTTCTCCGCGGTTTTTAAAAAAAAAATATTTTCTCCCGCGCCTCGCGGCCTCGGTAGCTGCCCGGCCTTTTTCCCCGGTCGCGGTCAAGCTCTCTCTCGACGCTGTTGCATCTCCCAGCCCGCTTGCAGCCCGGTCTTTTACACCGGCTGCAGTTGCATTCACCGCGGCTCCCGTGCCTTACGCTGCCCCAGTCTCAGCGTCTCTGGCCCCGACTTCTGTCCGGCTCTTTTCCCCGGCCGTGGTCGAGTTCTCCGCCCTTATAGCCTCCGTTTTTCCCTCCCCTACTTCACAGCCAACGTGGCCGACTTGCTGCTCGCCGCTGATCGGCTTACCCACCACTGTGGTAGAAGGGATGACCACTGCCTATTGCTGATGGAAGGCTTCGTGTCAGGATTCTTCCTTGCTCTTCAGACCCGAGTCTTTTCTCAGCAGGATGATGAGGGCGGATGCCTCTTCTCGACGCCCGTTAAACTGCCTTGGATATATCTCTGCCGCAGGGTAAGATCGTCATCGTCGCCACTGTTAAGTCTGTGTGTTCTAGTTATTGTTAATAAGAATCACTGCACACAGACCACAAGAATAAATTCAACAGTTCTTTACTAGTCGAAGGTCAGGCTGAACTGCCCAATAAATCATTACACAGCACTTATATACCGGTGTGGTCACCACCGGTATTACAGTATACAGCAGCCAAGATAAAGTAGTGCATCTCTTAAAATAGTTCTCTTAAAGGTGGAACGGTTACATACACCACAATTTGGATCTCAGATGCTTGCTATTTCTATTATAAACCTAGGTATTTGCTGAATACTAGATGTGGACTAGCCTTTGAATGTGTTGGTTATTTGAGAAATTATAAGGAAGAAATCCTGGGCCTTAGCGTTTCTCTATTGTATACATTACAACAGTGACTACACTTCAAAAGTACTTCACTGACTGTAAAGCACTTTGGGACATCCTGAGATCACGAAAGGCACTATATAAATGCAAGTCTATCTTTTTATTGCTTTCACAATCAATAGGTTTATGGTTACATTGTATATAGGCCACTGTACCATTTTTATACTGCACACCAAACTCCTTTATACAAACATACCTACATACGAACATACGAATTAGGAGCAGGAGTAGCCCAATCGAGCCTGCTCTGCCATGGCTGATCTGATTACTCCACATTCCCGCCTAGCCCCGATAACCTTTCATCCCCTTGCTTATCAAGAATCTATCTACCTCACCCTTAAAAATATTCAAAGACTCTGCTTCCACCGCTCTCTGAGGAAGAGAGTTCCAAAGACTCACCACCGTCTGTGAGAAAACATTGCTCCTCATCTCTGTCTTAAATGGGCGACCCCTTATTGTTAAACAGTGACCCCTAGTTCTAGATTCGCCTACAAGAGGAAACATCCTCTCCACATCCACCCTGTCCAGACCCCTCAGGATCTTATATGTTTCAATCAAGTCACCTCTTACTCTACTAAACTCCAGCAGATACAAGCCTAGCCTGTCCAACCTTTCCTCATAAGACAACCCGCCCATTCCAGGTATTAGTCTAGTAAGCCTTCTCTGAACTGCTTCCAACGCATTTACATCCTTCCTTAAATAAGGAGACCAATACTGTACGCAGTACTCCAGATGTGGTCTCAACAATGCCCTGTATAACTGAAGCATAACCTCGCTACTTTTGTATTCAATTCCCCTCGCAATAAACGATAACATTCTATTAGCTTTCCTAATTACTTGCTGTCCCTGCATACTAACCTTTTGTGATTCATGCACTAGGACACCCAGATCGCTCCACATCTCAGAGCTCTGCAATATCTCGCCATTTAGATAATATGCTTCTTTTTTATTCTTCCTACCAAAATGGACAATTTCACATTTTACCACATTATACTCCATTTGCCAGATCTTTGCCCACTCACTTAACCTATCTATATCCCTTTCTAGCCTTCTTATGTCCTCTTCAAAATTTACTTTCCTACCTATCTTTGTGTCATCAGCAAATTTAGCAACTATATCTTTGGTCCCTTCATCCAAATCATTTATATAAATTGTAAGAAGTTGAGGCCCTAGCACTGATCCCTGTGGCACACCACTCGTTACATCTTGCCAAACAGAAAATGACCCATTTATGCCTACTCTCTGTTTCCTGATGGCTAGCCAATCTTCTATTCATAGAAACATAGAAACATAGAAGATAGGAGCAGGAGTAGACCATTTGGCACCTCGAGCCTGCTCTGCCATTTAATGCAATCATGGCTGATCATCCAAATTCAGTACCCTGTCTCTGCTTTCTCCCCATATCCCTTGATCCCTTTAGCCTTAAGAAATATATCTAACTCCTTCTTGAATATATTTAATGAATTGGCCTCAACTGCCTTCTATGGTAGAGAATTCCACAGGTCCACCACTCTCTGGGTGAAGAAATTCCTCCTCATCTCAGTCCTAAATGGCTTACCTCTTATCCTTAGACTGTATCCCCTGGTTCTGGACTCCCCCGCCATCGGGAACATCCTTCCTGCATCTAGTCTGTCTAGTCCTGTTAGAATTTTATAAGTTTCAATGAAATCCCCTCTCATTCTTCTAAACTCTAGCGAATATAAGCCTAATCGACCCAATCTCTTTTCATACGTCATTCCTGCCATCTCAGGTATCAGTCTGGTGAATCTTCGCTGCACTCCCTCCATGGCAAGAACACCCATCCTCAGATAAAGCGATCACAACTGCACACAATACTCAAGGTGTGGTCTCACCAAGGCCCTGTACAACTGCAGCAAGACACCCTTGCTCCTGTACTCGAATCCTCTCACTATGAAGGCCAACATACCATTTGCCTACTTAACCGCCTGCTGCACCTGCATGCTTACCTTCAGTGACTGGTGCACAAGGACACCCAGGTCTCGTTGCACTTCCCCTTTTCCCAATCTATTGCCATTCAGATAAGAATCTGCCTTCCTGTTTTTGCCACCAAAGTGGATAACCTCGCATTTATCCACATTATACTGCATCTGCCATGCATCTGCCCAATCATCCAACCTGCCCAAATCATACTGGAGTTTCTCTGCATCCTCCTCACAGCACGCACACCCACCCAGCTTTGTGTCATCTGCAAATTTGGAGATATTACATCTAGTTCCCTCGTCTAGATCATTAATATATATATTGTGAATAGCTGGGGTCCTAGCACCGATCCCTGCGGTACCCCACTAGTCACTGCCTGCCACTCGGAAAAAGACCCGTTTATTCCAACTCTTTGCTTCCTGTCTGCCAACCATTTCTCTATCCAAATCAGTACCTTACCCCGAATCCCATGTGCTTTAACTTTGCACGCTAATCTCTTATGCGGGGCCTTATCGAAATCCTTCTGAAAGTCCAAATATACCACATTCACTGGTTCTCCCTTATCTATTCTACCAGTTACATGCTCAAAAAATTCCAGTAGATTAGTCAAGCATGATTTACCTTTTGTAAATCCATGTTGACTTTGTCCGATCCTGTCACTGTTTTCCAAGTGCTCTGCTATTACATCTTTTATAATGGACTCTAGTATTTTCCCCATTACCGATGTTAGGCTTACCGGTCTATAAATCCCCAATTTCTCTCTACCACCTTTTTTAAATAGTGGGTTTACTTTAGGTACCTTCCGATCCATGGGAACTGTTCCAGAGTCAATAGAATTTTGGAAGATGACCAGCAATGCATCTATTATTTCTAGGGCCACTTCCTGAAGTACCCTAGGATGTAGATTATCAGGCCCTGGGGATTTATTGGCCTTCAATCCCATCAATTTCCCTAACACCATTTCCCTACAAATACTGATTGCATTCAGTTCCTTCGTCTCATTAGACCCTATGTTCCCCAACATATCTGGGAGGTTATTTGTGTCTTCCTTTGTGAAGACAGAACCAAACTATGTATTTAATTGGTCTGCCATTTCTTTGTTCCCCATTATAAATTCCCCTGATTCTGACTGCAAGGGACCTACACTTGACTTCACCAATCTTTTTCTCTTCACATATCTATAGAAGTTTTACAGCCATTTTTTATGTTCCCTGAAAGCTTACTCTCATACTCTCTTTTCCCCCTCTTAATTAATCCTTTTGTCCTCCTTTGCTGAATCCTAAACTGCTCACAATCCTCAGGTTTGCTGCTTTTTCTGGCCAATTTATATGTCCTCTCTTTGGATCTTATGCTATCCCTAATTTCCCTTGTTAGCCACATTTGAGCCACCTTTTTTGTTTTATTTTTATGCCAGACAGGGATGAACAAATTCTGTAGTTCATCCATGCGATCTTTAAATGTTTGCCATTGCCTAAACACCGTCAACCCTTTAAGTAATGTTCCCCAATCCATCCTAGCCAACTCACGCCTCATACCATCGTAGTTTCCTTTATTTAAATTCAGGACCCTAGTCTCTGAGTCAACTACTTCACTCTCCATCTTAATGAAGAATTTTATCATATTATGATCGCTCCTCCTCAAGTGGCCTCACACAACACGATTGCTAATTAATCCTTTCTCATTACATAATACCCAGTCTAAGATGGCCTGATCTCTAGTTGGTTCCTCGACATATTGGTCCAGGAAACCATCCCGTATACACTCTAGGAATTCCTCCTCCACAGTAGTGTTACTAATTTGGTTAGCCCAATCCATATGTAGATTGAAGTCACCCATGATAACTGCTGTGCCCTTATTGCACGCATCTCTAATTTCCCATTTAATGCCATCCCCAACCTCAGCATTACTGTTTGGCGGTCTGTATACAACTCCCACTATCGTTTTCTGTCCCTTGGTATTTCTCAGCTCTACCCATACAGATTCCACATCATCAGAGCTAATATCCTTCCTTCCTTACTATTGTGTTAATCTCCTCTTTAACCAGCAATGCTACCCCACCTCCTTTTCCTTTTTGCCTGTCTTTCCTGAATATTGAATACCCCTGGATGTTGAATTCCCAGCCTTGGTCACCCTGGAGCCATGTCTCCATAATCCCAATTATATCATATCCATTTACATCCATTTGCGCAGCTAATTCAACCACCTTATTACGAGTCCATCCAGGAGAGCTTTTTGAGCCAGCGTGTAGAAAGTCCTACAAGAGAGGGGGCGGTACTGGACCTAATTCTAGGGAATGTAGCCGGGCAAGTGGTGGAAGTGTCAGTAGGAGAGCATTTTGGCGACAGTGACCATAATTTGGTGAGATTTAAGGTGGTCATGGAAAAAGACAAAGACGGCCCGGAAATAAGGGTTCTAAATTGGGGGAAGGCCGATTTTAATATGATAAGGCAGGATCTGGCCAAAGTGGACTGGGAGCAACTACTTACAGGAAAATCCACATCAAAGCAGTGGGAGACTTTCAGAAGGGAAATAGAGAGAGTACAACGCCAACATGTTCCCGTAAAGGTCAAGGGTGGTACCAACAAGCAAAGGGAACCTTGGATGACAAGGGATATACAAAAATGCATTAGGGAAAAAAGGGGGGCTTTTGGCAGTTACAAAAGACTAAAGACGGAGGAAGCCCTAGAGGAGTATAAAAAATGCAGGGGCATACTTAAAAAAGAAATTAGGAGAGCGAGGAGGGGCCATGAAATAACACTGGCGAGCAAAATAAAGGAAAATCCTAAGATGTTTTATAAGTATATTAAGGGCAAGAGGATAACCAGGGAAAGGGTAGGGCCCATTAGGGACCAAAGTGGCAATCTGTGTGTAGAGCCAGATGATGTAGGCGGGGTTTTAAATGAATTTTTTGCATCTGTGTTCACTATGGAGGAAGACGATGTAGACATAGAAATTGGGCAAGGGGACTGTGATATACTTGAACATATTAGCATCGAGAGGGAGGAGGTACTAGCGGTTTTAGCAGGCCAAAAAGTGTGTAAATCCCCAGGCCCGGACGAGATGTATCCCAGGCTGCTGTGTGAGGCAAAGGAGGAGATTGCAGGGGCTCTGACACAAATTTTCAGAACCTCTCTGGCCACAGGGGATGTACCAGAGGACTGGAGAACAGCTAACATAGTACCATTATTCAAGAAGGGTAGCAGGGATAAACCAGGGAATTACAGGCCAGTGAGCCTAACATCTGTGGTAGGGAAATTATTGGAAAAAATTCTGAGGGACAAAATTAGTCTCCACTTGGAGAGGCAAGGATTAATTGGGGATAGTCAGCATGGCTTTGTCAAGGGTAAATCATGTCTGACCAATCTGATTGAATTTTTCGAGGGGGTGACAAGGTGTGTGGATGAGGGAAATGCTGTGGATGTGGTATACATGGACTTCAGTAAGGCTTTTGACAAAGTCCCGCATAGGAGACTGGTCAAGAAGGGCCCATGGGATCCAGGGTGCCTTGGCACGTTGGATCCTAAACTGGCTGAGTGGCAGGAGGCAGAGGGTGATGGTCAAAGGTTGCTTTTGTAACTGGAAGCCTGCGTCCAGTGGGGTACCTCAGGGATCGGTGCTCGGTCCCTTGCTGTTTGCGATCTACATAAATGATTTGGATGAGAATGTAAAAGGTATGATCAGTAAGTTCGCAGATGACACGAAAATTGGTGGGGTGGTAAATTGCGAGGAGGAAAGCCTCAGGCTACAGGACGATATAAACGGGTTGGTCAGATGGGCGGAAAAGTGGCAAATGGAATTTAACCCTGAAAAGTGCGAGGTGATGCATTTTGGATGGACAAATAAGGCAAGGGAATACACAATGAGTGGTAGGGCCCTAGGAAGCACAGAGGGTCAGAGGGACCTTGGTGTACATGTACATAGATCCCTGAAGGCAGCGGATCAGGTAGACAAGGTGGTTAAAAAGGCATATGGGATACTTGCCTTCATTAGCCGAGGCATAGAATATAAGAGCAGGGAGGTTATGATGGAGCTGTACAAAACGCTGGTAAGGCCACAGCTGGAGTACTGTGTGCAGTTCTGGTCGCCTCACCATAGGAAGGATGTGATTGCTTTGGAGAGGGTGCAGAGAAGATTCACCAGGATGTTACCTGGGATGGAGCGCCTCAGCTATGAAGAAAGACTAAACAGGCTGGGGTTGTTTTCCTTGGAGCAAAGAAGGCTGAGGGGGGACCTGATTGAGGTGTACAAAATGATGAGGGGCATAGATAGGGTAGATAAAGAGGAACTTTTCCCCTTAGTAGGGGGGTCAATAACAAGGGGGCATAGATTCAAGGTAAGGGGCAGGCGGTTTAGAGGGGATTTGAGGAGGAACTTTTTCACCCAGAGGGTGGTTGGAGTCTGGAACTCACTGCCTGAAAGGATGGTAGAGGCAGGAACCCTCACAACATTCAAGAAGCAGTTGGATGAGCACTTGAAATGCCATTGCATACAAGGCTATGGACCAAATGCTGGAAAATGGGATTAGATTGGACAGGGCTTGATGGACGGCGCAGACACGATGGGCCAAAGGGCCTCTTTCTGTGCTGTATAACTCTATGACTCTATGGCCTAGAAATTCATTGACGCCACTTTTGGGGCGCTAAAGTAGGGCGTCCGCTAAAGTTTGCGGCCGCCGCCAAATCTATGCCACTTCTCCGATATTCATTAGCTTCGCCCTACTAGTTCGGGCGAGCACTAAAACTGCTGCTGGACGCCTCTCTTTGGGCGCTAAGCCGGAGGTGGTGATCGATAGCGCCGAGGCCGGGCGCAGCGCAGGTGCAGCCATCTCGTGATTGACAGCAGACACCCTGGCGCCGGCCAGCTCTTAAGGGGGAAGGGTCGACTGTGTCTGCTGCCACGCCCTGGATAGTGGAGCCCTCCAGCTAGGCCTGAACACTGCTGCTGGACCCAAATAGCGCCTGAAGACATGGAGAAGGCCTGTGAACGTGCGCAGCGCTTCTCAGAGCGTGATCTGAGTGTGCTGCTTGGTGCTGTGGAGAAGAGGCGCCATGTTTTGTACCCGGACAATGGCAAGAAGGCGACGGTCCGCGTCTACAGGAGAGCCTGGAGGCATGTCGCCAGCAAGCTGTCAGCCAACAGCGACGTCCCCAGGACCGGTGCCCAATGCCGCAAAAAGTTAAATGACCTCACACGCATTGTCAGGGTGAGTACCCTTTCCAATGACCTCCTCATCCTTGCATGTGCACCTCACATTATGGGCAAAGGGACCTGAAAGCTCTAATGGCCAGCCTTCATCCAGCAGCTATGGGACAGGCATGAGCATCAATTGCACATTCTGCACTTAACACACTGGCCAAGCTATTCCACCATGGGAGGCAGTGCACACCAGATCATGGCGACACACTGGCCAGGCTATTCCACCATGGGAGGCAGTGCACACCAGATCATGGCGACACACTGGCCAGGCTATTCCACCATGGGAGGCAGTGCACACCAGATCATGGCGACACACTGGCCAGGCTATTCCACCATGGGAGGCAGTGCACACCAGATCACGGCGACACACTGTACTTAGAGGCCGTCCTTTCTCTTGCAGGCCAAGCTGGCAAATAATCGCAAGAGCCGGACTGCGACCGGGGGAGGCCGACCCCATATCCAGCCACTCACCGACCTGCAACATCGCGTGGAGCGCCTCATGGGTGGCCGGGTGATTGGGCCCGTTGCATGTGGAGATGCCGACCCTGTTCTGGGCAGCAATGGTAAGGACATTACCTTTTGCACCTCTCTCGTCCCACTTGCGCATCAGATCTACATCCTTTGCCACTGTCCGACCAATGCGCTGAATGCCACCACTCATGCATCCCGCACTGACGCCCTCTCCTCACTCTAAAGCTACTCTTGTGCCTTCCTGCTTTCAGATGGTCAAGAGGAGGTCCCTCAACTTGCCAGTGACAGACCCTCCGAGGAGGAGCAGGAGGAGGAGCAAGAGGAAGGCGGCCCATCAGGGGAACCCTCAGCCACGGCCACCCAGGCCAATGTAGGGGACACGTCTTCCCTGGAGGGCAGCTCCTGGGACCTGCGTGCTGCAGAAAGGTGGGAGGGGGGTGGAAGCTCGGCGGCCTTCTCCCCAGAGGAGGGATGCATCGGAGGGGAGTCCAATTGCTGGGCCCAGCGGCCTCCAGCAACGCAGGAAGGGTCGGCCAGCTCGGCGGCCTTCTCCCCAGAGGGAGAGTCCGGCCTCCAGTCAGGAGATGCTGTTCGCCGAGGAGATGGAACGCCTCGAAGACTTGTCCGCGGACTCGGAGCGCCGGCACACGGAGCTCATGGCGGCAGTGGCACGGTTGCCTGAGTCCATCGATTCCCTCTCTCGGAGTGTGGCCGAGTTCGGGCCCTCAGAGGCCACCAGTCGGGCGGAATACCGGGCAGATCTGTCAGCGACTGGCCAGGTGATCAGTGGTGCCGTCCAGTCACTGGCTGCTCTGCTGCGGTCAGTGAACAGGTCAACACGGGCACTCACTGCTGCCACACTCGCTGTGTCAGCCAGGCATCGCCAGGGCACCCGGCGCACTGCAGCAGCACAGCGGTCTGTCCCTCGGCAGATTGGTGCGCATGCTGCAATGCTGGCCTGTGCGAGTGCCAGTGTCTCAGGCGACCAGCGAGCGCCTGCCATCCGCCAGCTTGCCGCCATTCCTCCAGCCGCCACTGCCACTCCCCCAGTGGAGCTGCCAGGAGCTGCTGCAGCGACTGATGCTGGCCAGCCACAGCTGCAGCAATCAACAGCCGCCCGCTCGACGGCCAGACCTCGACTAGGCCGACCCCCAAGGGCTTCTGCCGTCACGACATGTGCCCCTCAGGAGCCTGCCCCCAGCCTTGCAGCAGCCAATGGCCTTACTTTGAGGCGGAGCAGCAGGGCGGGCAGGGGCCACCCAAAGATGGCCAAGGCATCGCCTTGGCGGGCCAAATAGTCGAATGTGTGGCCATTTGTGTTTGTTTCTTGAGGCCGAGAATTGGATGTTTGTTTTTTGAAGGCCGATGATGTGATGTTTGTTTTTGACGAAGGCCGAGAATGACGGCCATTTTAGTTGCCCTATTTTGTTAATCCTCTCCAGGTTGTGGGAGCGAGTAATGTGTTTGAGTGTTTTTTGGGGGTTTCGTCTGTTTTTGGTTTTCATGTGGGAAGGGCCCAGAGTTTGTACAATAAAGCATTTTATTTATTCACATTGTCCATGTTTGATCTTTGAAGTGTTTGTTGCCTTAACCGGCTGAGGGCTTGCGGAGCGGCTGCAATCATGTTCTATCATTGGCACAAGCCATTCCCTGACAGGGGGCCTAGAAGTGACGTTCAATAAGCCGCCGACGAGCGGCCCTTGGACCTTGTGCGTCCCTCCTGGGCTGGTACTCCTCGTCCTCGTCGTCCTCATGCTCCTCCTGCTCCTCCTCCTGAGGTGGTGGTCCAACGTGAGGTGGCAGTGCCTGAGTCCTGCGGATAGCCAGGTTGTGCAGCATGCAGCAAACGACGACGAATTGGGAGACTCGATCCTGCGAATACTGGAGGGCTCCCCCGGAGCGATCGAGACAGCGGAACCATTGCTTGAGCACGCCGATTGTTTGTTCTTTGAGGTTCCTCGTCGCTTGATGGCTCTCGTTGTATGCCTCTTCAGCAGGGGTCGTGGGCGCGCGGAGCGGGGTCATGAGCCAGGTACACAAAGGCTAGCCTTTGTCCCCGATAAGCCATCCTCTTGGGGGAGGCTGTGCCTGGAACATGTCAGCCACAGTTGTCTGTCGCAGGATAAAGGCATCGTGGCTGCTGCCTGGAAAGCGGGCATTGACAGCTAGGATGCGCTGCCTGTGGTCACACACCAGCTGTACATTGAG
This sequence comes from Somniosus microcephalus, assembly GCF_052327205.1. NCBI lineage: Eukaryota > Metazoa > Chordata > Chondrichthyes > Squaliformes > Somniosidae > Somniosus > Somniosus microcephalus. The sequence continues at coordinate 18,337,265 of NC_141000.1, read as the reverse complement.
GGAATGGTAGCCCTTCCGGTTGCGGTACTCCTCGGCATGCTCAAGAGGTGCCCGCAAAGCCACATGCGTGCAGTCAATGGCGCCCTGCACCATGGGGAAGCCCGCTATTCTTGCAAACCCCACTGCACGCTGCTGCTGCTTGTCCAGGGTCATGGGGAAGGAGATGAATTGATGTCTCCTTCTGAAAAGGGCTTCGGTCACCTGGCGGATGCAGCAATGCACGGCGAACTGGGAGATGTTAGCGATGTCCCCAGTAGCGGATTGGAAGGAGCCGGAGGCATAGAAGTTGAGAGCCACCGTCACCTTCACTGCCACCGACAGAGACGTCCTGCGCAACAGCTGTGGCTGCAGATCTCTCTGAAGCAGCCGGCAGATGTCTGCAACCACCTCCCTTCAGAATCGCAGCCTCCTAACACACATTGCGGCAGACATGGTCAGATAGGAGGTCTGCTGGCGGTATACCCTGCGTGGGTAAGGCCTCAGTTGGCGACGCCTGTTGCCCCCTTTGCGTCTAGCCAGGGCTGCCACTCTCTCACGGCGTCTGTAAGCCCTTCTGGCATAAGGCTGAAATTCAGCGTTGCCACCCAATGCAGCCCCCATTATATGCTGGCAAACACTGAGCTCTGAATGAAGGCAAAGATAATTGGTAAGCTCTGGCCTGAGCCAAAAATACCTGTCCAAGTGTTGGTCCAAACCAGTAAACTCTCCTCCTTGGTCTCTGTCCAAAAAACCGTTGCACAAGAGTGAATGCTGCAAAATGGCTGGCCTTTATACTGCTGGGTAAGTGCCCTTTAATTTGCGCTCCCCGCGGCCCGGCTGGCCTGTGTACCATTCCACTTCACAGTCGCTCGGGCCGCCCGGCGCACAATGGGCTGGCGCGAGTGAAGTTCCGGTTTGGGGCGCACAAAGGGCGTTGCACTATTAAATGATGTCATGATCTGCGCGCGCAGCAGGGCGCGCACTAAGACTTTGCGCTGGCGCTAAATGTGTCCTGAAGTTGGGGAGAGGCGCAGATCGCGCTGCGCCCGGGCGATAAGCGCCTAACGCTCGAGATCTACTCCTCCTAAGGCGCTAACGGCTGGCGCGCCCAACTGAATTTCTAGGCCTGTGACTCTATGAATGCTCCTTGCATCAAGACACAGAGCCTTCAGGCTTGTTTTTTTAACACTCTTAGGGGAGAAAATTCAGTTGGTAGCACCACCCGTTAGCGCCTTAAGTGGGCGCTAAGTGGGGCGCAAAGCAAATAGCGCCCGGGCGTGGCAATATAAGAACATAAGAACATAAGAAATAGGAGCAGGAGTAGGCCAATCGGCCCCTCGAGCCTGCTCCGCCATTCAATAAGATCATGGCTGATCTGATCCTAACCGCCAATCCACTAACACAGAACCATCTCCTGAATCTAACAGAATTAGACACACGAAATAGGAGCAGGATCAGGCTACACGGCCCCTGGGCCCGCTCCGCTACCCACAGGGCCATGACCGATCCGAACCGAGACTCATGTCCAAATTCCTGCCCGCTCCCCGTAACCCTTAATTCCCTTTCCTTCTAGGAAACTGTCTATTTCTGTTTTAAATTTATGTAATGATGTAGCTTCTACAGCTTTTTGGGGCAGCATATTCCATGGACCTACCACCCTCTGAGTGAAGTAGTTCCTCCTCATCTCAGTTTTGAAAGAGCAGCCCCTTATTCTAAGACTCTTGCAAAATTGACCGGACATTTTGTGGCGGCACTAAACAATACCGCCACGATCTCCTGCGCCGGCAGATCGTGATGTCAGTCGAGTGCGCAACGCCCCGTTAGCGCCCCGGACCGGAAATTGAGTGGCGCCCCCTGCCTTACCGCCTGCCGCTAGCAACGACAGGTTGAGGGGAGCGTTCTGCTGTTAGAAAGGGACTGGGGGAGCTCTAATTAAAGGCGACCACTTCCTGCCTTTTTTTGTCAGTGACATTTTTGCACCATACATTCTGAGTGAGAGAGAGAGAGACACTTCTAGAGAGATTCAACGCTGTGTGATGGAGTTTTGGGTACTGAGCAGCACTTTGCAGGCTGGTTTTGATTTGCCCTTCCTTGTATCGATTTAGAAGAGACTATGGGAGCTGCACTCTGAGCTGTTCCCCTGGTTCTCTCCATTGTTCTTTCCAGCAGATTTGATGTACAGGTCTCTCCAGGCCGAGATCCAGGCCGAGATTCAAGGCTGCAATGAGCAGGATGTGGATGCAGAGCAAGATCATCCCTCCCCTTTAAGATAAAAACAGAAAATGCAGGAGAAACTCAGCAGGTCAAGCAGCATCTGTGAAGAGAGAAACAGATTTAATGTTTCAGGTCGATGACCATTGGTCAGAACTCCCCTTTAAGAACTGGATGGTGCCAGTGTGTCCGTGTTACATTGCTGACTGAAATCACATGAGCTTTGCCAGTGCTGTGAGGTAGCTCCTCGCTCCTCTGCCTTAGCGCCTTAAGAGAGGTATGTAGCGCCTGATTTAGTGCTCCAATCACCTCCAGGGGTGATAAAAGCCAAGTTTGCTGTCGGAGGCGATAATTAGCGCCAGGCGTTAAACTTTGCGCACCGCCAATAATAGCGCCCCAAACGGGGCGATACTGAATTTCTCCCCCTTAGTCCTTTTAGAATTATTATTTACTGTGGCCCTGTTTGATTTACACCCTTGCTTTCTCTGCCTTCCACTTTTGCTTTCCTCCTTCCTGTCATTTGCTTCTATCCTTACTTCCCTTTCCTCTGTCTCCCTGCACAGGTTCCCAACCCCCTGCCATTTTAGTTTAAACCCTCCCCAACAGCACTAGCAAACAGACATCAGTCCCGGTCCTGCCCAGGTGCAAACCATTCAGTTTGTACTGGTCCCACCTCCCCAGAACCGGTTCCAATGTCCCAGGAATTTGAATCCCTCCCCCTTGCACCATTCCTCTAGCCATGTATTCATCTGAAATATCCTTCTATTTCTACTCTGACTAGCATGTGGCACTGGTAGCAATCCTGTGATTACTACCTTTGAGGTCCTATTTTTTAAATTTACCTCCTAACTCCCTATATTCAGCTTTTAGGGCCTCATTCTGTTTTTTCCTATATCGTTGGTACCTATAAGCACCATGACAACTGGCTGTTCACCCTCCCCCTCCAGAATGCCCTGCAGCCACTCTGAGACATCCTTGACCCTTGCACCAGGGAGGCAACATACCATCCTGGAGTCTCGTTTGCGGCCGCAGAAATATCTGTCTATTCCCCTTACAATAGAATCCCCTATCACTATAGCTCTCCCGTTCTTTTTCCTCCCGTCCTCTGCAGCAGAACCACCCATGGTGCTAGGAAGTTGGCTGCTGCTACCTTCCCCCAATAAGCCATCTCCCCCAACAATATCCAAAGCGGTATATCTGTTTGAGAGGAGGATGGCCACAGGAGACACATGCACTACCTGCCTGTGCCTACTACTCTGCCTGGCGGTCACCCATTCTCTTCCTGCATTTGCAGCCTTTACCTGCGGTGTGACAAACTCCCTAAACGTGCTATCCACAATGTCCTCAGCATTGCGAATGCTGCAGTATGTATCCATTTGCAGCTCCAGCACTGCAATGCGGTCTGCCAGTAGCTGCAGCTGGATACACTTCCCGCACACATGGTCGTCAGGGACACAGGAAGTGTCCCTGATTTCCCACATAGTGCAGGAGGAGCATGCTGCGGGGCCGAACTGTGCTGCCATGATTTACCCTTTAATTAATTTGAATTAAATTAAATCAAATCAATACCACTAATTACACTACAATTAAATGATATACTCAAGGGCCCTTGTTTACTACCACTCCCCGCTACACAACAGAGACCTTAGAAACTATAAACAACAAAATTAAGACCTTCTAAACCTTATAAACTATTAACCTTAACTGTCAAACTAAAGAGTAATATAAATACTCACCTGGCCATACTCATCCAATCAGCTGCTTCCCCAGCACCGGCGTCACTTTGTTTACTGTGACGTCACTCTTGAATTCTGCCGCCGCTCCTGCTGCTGCTGCTGCTCGACTGGGCCTGAAAATCACCGACCTTTATTTTCACCCACAGCCACTGCTCACTCGCAGGTCCGCCGCTCCCGCTGCTGCTGCTGCTCAACTGGGCCTGAAAATCACTGACCTTTATTTTCACCCACAGCCGCTGCTCCCTCGCAGGTCCACCGCTCCCGCTGCTGCCGCTGCTGATGCAGTCTCCTCTACATTGGGGAGACCAAATGCAGATTGGGTAATCGTTTTGTGGAACACCTCCGTTCAGTTCGTAAGTGTGACTCTGAGCTTCAAGTTGCCTGTCACTTTAATTCTCCGTCCTGCTCTCACTCTGACCTCTCTGTCCTCAGCCTCTTACACTGTTTGAATGAAGCTCAATGGAAGCTCGAGGAACAGCACTTCATCTTTCTAGTAGGCACTTTACAGCCCTCCAGACTCAACATTGAGTTCAACAATTTCAGACCATAACCATGCCAATGTGTTACCCCCTACACCATGAGCTTTTATTTTCCGCAATAACCTTTATTGTGGCACCTTATCAAATGCCTTCTGGAAATCTAAGTACAGTACATCCACTAGTTCCCCTTCATCCACAGCACATGTTACTTCCTCAAAGAACTCCAATAAATTGGTTAAACATGATTTCCCTTTCACAAAACCATGTTGACTCTGCCTGATTACCTTGAACTTTTCTAAGTGCCCTGCTATAACGTCTTTAATAATAGCTTCTAACATATTCCCTAATACAGATGTTAAGCTAACTGGCCTGTAGTTTCCTGCTTTCTGTCTCCCTCCCTTTTTGAATAAAGGAGTTACATTTGCTATTTTCCAATCTAATGGAATCTTTTCCGAATCTAGGGAATTTTGGAAAATTAAAACCAACGCATCAACTATCTCACTAGCCGCTTCTTTTAAGACCCTAGGATGAAGTTCATCAGGACCAGGGGACTTGTCAGCCCGCAGCTCCAACAATTTGCTCAGTACCACTTCCCTGGTGATTATAATTTTCTTAAGTTCCTCTCTCCCTTCCATTTCCTGATTTACAGCTATTTCTGGGATGTTACTTGTATCCTCTATAATGAAGACCGATGCAAAATACCTGTTTAATTCAACTGCCATCCCCTTATTTTCCATTATTAATTCCCCAGACTCACTTTCTGTAGGACCAACGCTCACTTTGTTAACTCTTTTCTTTTTTAAATATCTATAGCGACTCTTGCTATCTGTTTTTATATTTCTAGCTAGCTTTTTCTCATACTCTAATTTTTCTCTCCTTATTAATCTTTTAGTAATTCTTTGCTGTTTTTTATATTCTGTCCAATCTTCTGTCCTGCCAACCATCTTTATAATACACTTCAGCCCACTCTAAGTACCTCTGAGCCAGCAGTAAGTGGGGAAATTATTCTAGTCTGATATGATGAGGATCTGCTCTTTTACTTGTTTAAATTGTATTTTTATTTTCTATTACATTATGAAAGGAATTAATTTTATAATGGGTTTATGAATAATACTCTCCTCACAGCTGTAGTCATATTTTTGGCAGAAGTTTGGGCAGAAAATCAGGAACCAGCACTGTTCTCTGGGGGTCTTTGGTTGCCATTTTTCACAATCTTTCTCAACTGCCAGACCTGCCTCCAGTTTTCTGTTCTCTCACAAGGCTGCTTCTGATTCTCCCTCCCAATCTCCTTCTTTGATTAGAGATGATTTCTTCCCCCTTTCTGACAATTAAGAGGAAGGCAAACCCTTTTAAAGAGATGGAACTTACTCAACCTCCTATGCAAAAGCAGAACAACTAATGTAACAACAGAAAAACCAATAAAAAGTATATATTAATAATACATAGCTATCAAATTTAATTATTTTTCTAGATTTCTTCAACTATGATAAAAAGAAAAGACCATTCACAACATTACTAGATAAGTATGGATGGGGAAGAAACAGACAAGTATTTGAGGAAGACTACTTCGTCTATACTAGCTCATCCATCTAAAGAAACATACAGTTCCCCATTACAGCATTCAACTCTCTTGAATGGTTCCAAGGCTTTAGCCTCCATGACCTTATACACCATTCTTACTGAATCTTAAGTAGTGAGCCATTCATTTATATGACAGTTATTCTTCCTACAGAAAAGAAAGACCTGCGTTTATATAGTGCCTTTCATGACATGCCAAAGCACTTTACAGCCAATGAAATACCTTTTCTTAAAGTGTAATGTAGAAAACACAGCAACCAATTTGCACACAGCAAGGTCCCTCAAACAGCAATGTGATAATGACCAGATAATCTGATTTGAAGTGTTAGTTTGGGGCATGAAAACCAGGAAGAACTCCCCTGCTCTTCTTCGAAATAATGCTGTAAAATCCTTTACATCTACCTGAGAGAGCAGACATGGCCTCGGTTTAACATCTCATCTGGAAGACAGCAGCTACTGAGAGTGCAACATTCCCTCAGTGCTGCACTGGAGAGTGTCAGCCTAGATTTTTTGCTGATGTCCCTGGGGTGGGTGTTTGGACCCACGACCTATCTGACTCAGTGGCGAGAGTGCTACGCACTGAGCCACAGCTGACACTACTGAAGTTCATCTTAACATCATACTTGTATTCTGGGTAGCAACCTTTTGAAAATCTATCTACAATTGCTTTCCCTCTCTGCAGAATACTATTAATTTAAGTAAGTAAAATATAGGAAACTCTTTGGTATCCGGCACCGACGGGACCAGGATGGTGCCGGTTGATTAAAAACTCCGGCTGACAGAGAGGGCTATCTACCGAGGCTATTTTTAACAAACAAAAATTAAAAAATCAAGAAATGTGCAGTATACAGTAATTGGGTACTCACCTACAGAATGTTGTGTTAAATGGATGGTGAAAGATGCTTGATTAAGTACAGTACTGCCAGTTGAGGGTAATCCATAACTCTTTAATTACTTAACAGTAAAACAAAACTTATACAGTAAACAGAAAAATGGCGGATCAGAAGAGACTACCAGTAGCGCGGGAGAGTCAGACTCCTGTTATTGAGGTGTTCGGACTTCCGACAGCGCCAAGAAGTTTCCTGTATTGCCATGTTTTTCAGTCTAATGGATGTAGGTTAATGGAAAAACATGTTACTGAGCTTTAAGCTCAAATTCTCAAGGGTTTATGTCCATCCATATTTTATCAAAGCCCCAAGTACATATTGGGCCTGAATTTGCTGGAACGGTGTGTTTGGCAGTGTGCGCACCATTATTTAAACTTTTCAGCTCCCCGTTCATATCAATCTATATTTATCCCATAATTTGCTGGAATGTCGATCCATCTTCAGTGTGGTGAGGTCAATGGTGAATCAGGGACCTCATGGATGACATAGCCAATGGCTGACCTGCCAGACCAACCTCACGGTACTATAAATAGCTGGGAACAGACGCCACGAGTCAGACTGAGGTATGGCGCTGGGAGGTAAGTGAGCTGCAACTTCTGAAATCAACCTACACCAAATTTCAAAAGTTAATTCCAGTTTAAAAAATAAAATTAAAGCCTCTAAAAAGTAATCTCTTGGGTCTGCACATGCCTGCGTGGCGAGCACTTCTCTGATGCTCTGAATTTACATGCAGAAGCCTCAGTTGGGCATCGCAGACAATTGGCACAGTTAATGAGCGATAACCCTTCCTGCTGTTAAAAGTACAGTCTTCAGCATCGCATGGGTCCCATTGATGCCCCTTGCACCCTGGGGAAGCCAGCAATCCTGTGGAAGTTGATGGAACTGTCTCTTTGCTGTGCAGGGGACATGTCGTATTTACTTAAGTCAGATGCCCTGTGGAATAGGGCATCCATCATTTGTTGAATGCAGGTCTTCACAGCTCCTTGTCCAATGTTGCCGAGGTCTCCACTGCCTGACTGGAGGGAATCGATGCTGTGGAAATTGAGGGCCATTGTCACCTTCATTGCCACTGACAAGGACCTGTGGGAGGTGGACCTTGGCTTTATGTCTCCATGGAGAATTTTAGATAGGTGGCTAATTGCTGCCTTGCTGAAGTGCAATCTGCAGATGCAAAGCTGCTCCGACAGTGCCTCGAATGACATCCGTTCCCTGTACACTCTCTGTGAGGGGGGCGGAGGGGGGGAGCTCAGTAGCAGGATCGGTTCCGTGTCCGGCCACGGAACCTCAGGTGATGTTCCATAAAATCAGGATCAGGGGAATATCCAGTGGCTAGGCCAATACAAAGGCCCATAATTTGCGGTCAGTGGTGAGAAGTTTGCCTTTCCCGACGTGCAATTGATTGTAGTGCTCTGTAATGGGAATTCCCAGTGAAGAGCTGCAGTGACATCAGCAAGCTGTCTAAGCAGCCAATCACAATGAAGAATTCTCACAGACAGAAAAGCAGGAAATGAAAAGCAGCTTTTATCCACACTTTTTAAAAATGTTGCAGAGAGTGAAATAAAGATTGGGACTTTCACATGGGGATAAGGTAGAAGCTGAAATATCAAGAACAAACTTTAACTTTAAAAAAATTCAATTTTTACCAAAATTGTAATTTTTATCATAATGGAGAAATTTGACACTCCACAAATATAAAAATCAGCTTTTCAGGGACAGAACAGTTGCTTAGCAGTCAATCTGCTGCTAAAACTTCAGTTACACCTATTCCAACAAGGCTTAACTTTTAATGGGGTATTTAACTGTGATATAACCGCAGAAAAGCTCAAGTTTTCATCAGTTCCACTGATTTCACTGATTACACTGATTGCTGGCTATGGCGGCGAGTGGGGTGGGGTGGTGGGGGGGAGTGGGGGCAGGGTCCACAGCGCAGCCAGTGTCAGAGCAGTGAATGACTGACCACAACTTCAGGATTTCGGCATGTAGATGCGCATGCACTAAATCCTCAACTTGCGGTCAGTTTTGGAGGGGTAATGATGGCAAACACCATCATTACCCACTGTAAAAATCCGGGCCAATGCTTTCATCTTCCTTAAAGTAGAATTAGGTGGGGGCCCTGAAATTAATTGCCTTCAGACACTAACAACACTCTGGACGCCAAAGCTGGCAAGAATAAACTGCCAAAAATGAGAGATTTAGGAAAAAATATTCTTCCAATAATTCGCTGGAGTTTAGAAGAATGAGAGGGGATCTCATTGAAACTTATAAAATTCTAACAGGGCTAGACAGACTAGATGCAGGAAGGATGTTCCCGATGGTGTGGAGTCCAGAACCAGGGGTCACAGTCTAAGGATAAGGGGTAAGCCATTTAGGACTGCGATGAGGAGGAATTTCTTCACCCAGAGAGTGGTGAACCTGTGGAATTCTCTACCATACAAGGCAGTTGAGGCCAATTCATTAAATATATTCAAGAAGGAGTTAGATATATTTCTTAAGGCTAAAGGGATCAAGGGATATGGGGAGAAAGCAGGGACAGGGTACTGAATTTGGATGATCAGCCATGATCTCATTAAATGGCGGAGCAAGCTCAAGGGGCCGAATGGCCTACTCATGCTCCTATCTTCTATGTTTCTATGTTTCCAGACTGTTGGAGTGAGGCTTCACTGCTTTAATGGTCCTTTTGTTGGCCTCCCAAGCTGAGAGTCACGTGTTGGCCATAAATCACATCATTACATTCCAGTCTAACTGGCTGTGGTGCGAATAATGGCGTAAATCCAGCAAATTGGCAATCTTCATTGACAAGAATGAAGGGCTGAGCAGCAAGAACGGACTTTTATTGGCTTTGGAGAGGCTAACGGTAGAGCAGAGCGAATATGCCAGAAATCTATGGCGCAACGCAACTCACTTACTCCATTATTTCCTGGACCTTATACGTATTAACAATGGCGCACGCCATTAATACAGCATAACTATGGCATAAGTTCACAGCAATTTCAGGCTCGTTTACCAATATTAACCAGTGTTTAGGTTTCTGGCAGTCCATGTATATTCATGTGCTGTGTCGGTAACTTTACAAAAAAAAATTGAAGAGTAAAGTCCTCATTTGCCTTTTTAATCTTTAGCTATCCATCAAAGCTTTGACATTCTGCAAATTGAAAACATTCAAAGTAGGTTTGAATTTACTTTCATTCACTTATTGAAAGGGATTTGGGGGAATTGTTGGACAGCTTTATTTCTTAGGAGCAGCTAACCACAGCCTGGCCCAAAACTGACACCTCAGATCCACCATAATAGCCATCTTCAAGAGTTCGCACAGAAGATCCTTCAGTTTTCTGGTGATGTGAAGTAGCAGAAGAAAGCAGAGTCGTACTAATGGGCCCATTAGAAGGGCCGCTCCACAGGGAACTTGGAAACAGGATCCACAGCCAGTCTAGTGGAACATCTTCTCCCAGCCTAATTATAACCTAGCAACTGAATAGTGGGAATCCACACTTCTGGACCTGCATGGAGAAAAAGAGAAACTTAAGGGCCGTCCATACTAAGACAAGACATGACAAGAAAGAGCAGCCTGCCTTTCACACTGCACTCTGGTTAAGGACAGTTCTAACTTGACATCTTGCATTATGGTTACGCATCTCATCTAGGGAATTCGACTCAACTCCACTTGGATGCAATGATACTTTACTTAAGACTTGTAAAACTTTACACATTACAGTACATGAGCGGTAGAACCAAGCAGAAAGTATATCACCCGCTCCGTCCTGGATAGAAGTCTGCCTCTTGATGTTACGCGATAGGTCTGTTCCCTTCCTCTTGGATGCTTCTTCTCTCACCTCGAAAACCCTTCTACATATAACAGCCTTGAGCACTTGTGCTTTACACGCAGCCTAAACCCATCAGCAAGTGCCACACTTACTTCCCTTGTTTTCCTTAATAATCCTTGCACCAATCAGATTTCTGATCATGTCCTGTTTTCCTAGCATTGTAACTGAGGTTTGTTCCGGCTTCAATAGCAGGACACAGTTTGCTGACTTTGCTGTTCTCTACACAATAGCTGCTAACTAAGGTAGTTAGTTACTTATAAATGTTATCACCAAGCTTTCTAGCAAATTAACCCATTCTTACACTCCCCTCACAGCAATTACTTACAAGCACAACTCAAAAACCTGCGTAGGAAAGGTGATAACAAATGTGGGTGCACAAGGCTGTTAAAATGGAGGAAGAGGTTTTAGTATTGTGTACGTAGGTAACTGCTGTGTGGATGGCTGGGGAGCCAAAGTGCAAGATGCCCAGTTAGAGCTGTCCTTAGCCACAGTGCAGTGTTAAGGATTAGTTGTGGGAGTGTTGCTTTAAGCGGGTGATGAACAGGCTGGTGCCCAGGATGGGCAAGGAAGAAATGGTCAGAGTGCCCATTGTGTTATCTTGCCTGCCCTGGTGAGATCGTTGAACTTCTTGCAGCACTTTTTTGCAGTCCTGGGGTGAAGGAGTTTTCACTCAGTGCCGGAGCTACCATCCTCCAGCCAGCTCTGAGTGGCTTGGTGGCACCCACACCTCGGAGTCTGTTCCTCCAATCTTCAGTATCCTCAAAGAGAGCTTGGAGGTCAGAGTTCTTCTTCTCTGGCACTGTGCCATGTCCTGCTGCCCATTGGTTTCTGCACAACTTTAACTCTGTACAAAATCTAATAATAATATTGCTAGGACCTGCAGTGAAACTGCGAGAGAGTGAAGCGACAGAGCCGAGCACTGTTGCTTTCTTATCTGTTTGTCCCGCAATTTGCTGCTTAAGTGTGCGGCTGCACAGAAGTTGTCAGCTAAGTCAGCTGGTTGGACCTATTTTACATGGGTTTTATGCCAACACCTGCACCAATGAATGCAAATGAGATGACCCAGGAAAACCGCGTATAACTCTCTCTGCGGATTACTGGCATGTGCAATGTTTTTAAGCAGAACAGCAGCATAAACCTATTTTAAGGAAATTCCACGCCTATTTTTTTCATATTATCCGTAAGTGGGAATTATGACCCCAGGTTCTTGAATTTTGTACATGACAGAATAACGTGTCTGAATCCATATTCTTCAGACAGCTCCTAATTTTAAATACTTCACCTTCAAACTTTTCTTTTCAAGCCCCAGGATTGCTGACCTCTCCTCAAAAGTTTTATCTCCTTAGCTCTGGAATTAATTCAGCTGTTTTCTTGTGAAGGAATGAGCCATACCTATTCAGAAAAATACACCATTCTATGAAATATTCGGACTTTATAAAACATGACATACTGGGTTTGAAAGTCTGGAAGCCTCAACAATCAAAAGCTGTAAACAGCATACAGGCTTTTGAGATAAGATAACTTGTTGACACTGAAACAATAGCCCTATTGAAGCAGCAGGTTGGAGGTTCCTCTAAGTCTGCAGCATTGGAAAAAAGACAATGATACACCCAGTTAAGGTGTCATAAACCAACACTTCGGAAAGAAACACAGAAAGATTAAAGAAACATGTGCCTTTGTAAAAATGACATCAAGTAAAAGAAACACCTGACATCAAATGAAACACGGGAGGCACCAGCCATCACATTGTTTTTGTGTTGAACTTGGAACACCTAGGAGACATGAAGTCTGTGTAGCAACCAGTTGAGGTGTTCTAAATGCAAAAGATACAAACAGGAGACTTTGATACAAATGTCTTCAAATAGAACCACTGCTGTCACATTGTTTTTATGATAAGTTTCGAACACCTAAAGGAGGAGACATAATTCTTAATGCTACAGCTGAACTGACTGTAAGAATAGCAGGAGTCAACAGAAAAATGACTAGAGATAATTAGCTTACATCAGCAGAAAACTTCAAAGGATATAGTACTGAAAAAAGGGTATAAATATAGAACTTTCAAATGGGAAGATAGATTCACTGAAAGGGGCAAAGCGATTCTCAGGCTTCAGAGGCAGGCTCTGCAAGTTTTCAACTCTTTGAGTCTCGAGGATCAAAGGTATTTGATTTTGGTGGATATCCTGGAATAAACTAAGAACTGTAAAAAATGTAATGAAGTTAAGATTTGAAAATAAGGATCTCTGATAAGATTTATAAGCTTTTGTATTTGGAACTGTTAATGTTGCGACTGAATCACCAGCTGTAATTACATGTTGGTTCTTTAATAAATCTAGAATTGTCTCACATAGTACTTCTGTATCAAACTTGCAAACTCAATCTCTGTACATTCTTTGGTGAGGAGTTGCAGAATTCTGGGGGAGTTTTCTGGACCCTCATAATATCCGGAAGGTTACAGTCTAGCTTAACTTATTAAAGGTGCTATCTGGAGGATGGTAACATCTTCAGGCTGTTCCTTTCCTTTAGGGAGAGATGGTCTGGACCTTTAGACCCAATTAGGTGCCTTTAGGACTCAGCTACCTCTAACTTTAGTTGCGAGTGAACATCTGGGGGATACGCCTGATCTGGGGTAGCTCGAAAGGGGCTAAGACTAGTAATAATCCCTTCATTCTTTTGCACTTCCTCCAATAACTTAATATCCTTTTTAAAATGGGGAGACCAAAACTGCACATGTGTTCTCACCAAGGCCAGATATAACTTTAGAATGAGCTCTCTCAACATATGAGCCTTACATCTCAACGTTCAGAATTAGGAGATAAATTATACCACTGGCAGTTCAGTGTGTCGCACAAGTGGAAGTTTAAAAATTCTCATCCTTGTTTTCAAATCCCTCCATGGCCTCACTCCGCCCTATCTCTGTAATCTCCTCCAGCCCCACAACCCTCTGAGATATCTGCGCTCCTCCAATTCTGGCCTATTGAGCATCCACGATTTTAAATGCTCTGCCATTGGTGGCCGTGCCTTCAGCTGCCTAGGCCCTAAGTTCTGGAATTCCCTCCCTAAACCTCTCCGCCTCTCTCTCCTCCTTTAAGATGCTCCTTAAAACCTACCTCCTGTCCTAATTTCTTCTTATGTGGCTCGGTGTCAAATTCTGTTTGATAACGCTCCAGTAAAGAACCTTGGGATGTTTTACTATGTTAAAGACGCTATATAAATGCAAGTTGTTGTTGTTTGAAACTGATGCAACTATTCTGGTACAAGTAAGACAAATGACAGCATAAATACAGCAAGTCCCAGCATAAATTAAATTATTGGAGAGTTATATAGCTGTGCTATTTGAACCTGCTTTTATTGAGGTTGATACATTAGAACAGATATCAGAAACTCTTCTCCCTCCGTCAACAGTCAGTTAGAATTACGCACTGTGATCACTGATACCGAGGCTGCAACTACTTTGTTGGCCAAGCTATTTCTTTATCTCAATGTACTTTAGCAGTTTGTTTAGTGAGCATACACTATGTGATGCATTAACTCAATTTCCCTATCAAGACCTATTTCTGTAGTAAGTATATTGCAATAACCTGTCTGCCCTCTCAAAAAGCTCTCTTTCACCCTTATTATCTGTCATGTTGTCTCTTACGAAGATGTATCTTACCCCTGCATCGCTAATTCTCACAAATCTTCAGGGCCAAAAGTTATTGATGGATGGAAAATATAACCCGTGTGCCCACACTTTGTGCACTTGCATTCCTAGTGGGAGCAAACTTATATACGTAACCGTTAGGAACTAAGGGCTAGAAATTCAGTAGGCTTTGCGCCCAGTTTTCGCCCAAAGAGGGCTTTTGCGTCACTTGCTGAGCTTTCGCCGATATTCAGCGCTGCGGTAATGGCGGCGTTAGCCAGTAGCGCTGCGCCGCCACCGATGACGTCATCAGTGTGCGCAGTGCCCTGCTACCGCCCCGCTACCGCCCCGCTACCGGCCCGACCGCCATATTTAGTTGCGGCCGCAAACAGCGATCAGAAAACGGGGCCGTCCTGTAGCGTTAGTGGGGCGAGTTAAGGCGGAGGTGCGGTCAGCCGCTTTTTCGGCGGCCACCTGCCCACACCTCCTTCCCCGGCCTCCTCCACCCCCCCCCCCCCCCGCGGCATTGCCGGCTGTTTTCCGGGAGCCCGGCACTTCTCCGTGGTGCCGGGCTCATTTGCCGGCACTAGCGAGCGGTGATCTTGCTGTTGCAGGCACCTCCCCCTTAAGAGAGGGAGGAAGGCCTGCAGTACCGCAGCCTGCCGCTCCGCAGCGGGTGGCGCTGTGGCACCTAGCGCGCCGATATTCAGTTTCAATGCCCTAAGCGGGGGCGCCAAAACCCTTGAATAGCGGCCGTCTTCGAGTTGGGACGCTGAAACTGAATTTCCGGCGGGCGCAAGTGGCTCCGCGCGCAGCGGTACTTTCTGGGCGCGAGCGAGCTGGCCGCCCCAAACTGAATTTCTAGGCCAAAGAGTCCCAGTGAGTCTCCCTGTGCAATGCGCTGCATTCCCTGTTCAATAATCAACTCTTGGGGTCGAAATTGGAACTCGTTTCACCCTTTTTCTGAGTGGAAAATGGGGGCTCCGCAGCACTCCCGAGGGCCGCTGCTGACCCGCGATCATCTCCCTCCTGTTCTCTTCCCCCCCCCCCCCCAACCGCCTCCCTGACTCTCCCACCCTGTCCAGCATGTGCTTGAGGGCTGCTGATGTTTTGAATCCCTCAACATGGGGGGCAAGCTGCCTCTGGAGACGTGACAGGCTCCGGCAGTTTACCTCAATTATTCAAATGAGGCCTGAGGCCCAATTTTGATCGGGCCTACCTCTTTGGGCCCAGGGATCGTTCTCTGCGCCCAGTTCACACTGGCCTAGCACCACAAACAAATTTCTACCCCCTTGAGTCTGAACACATAAAGGGAGACAACTGGTAAATATATTGACATAAAGGGAGTTTCACCCCCAGGTGCACGTTTATGTAGTTAATCCATGCACAAGGCTTGATTTCTTTCCAGTGCTCATCACTGTGAGAACAAATATAATTCAGTCCCAGCATCAATAACTCCCTTCCATAATTTACTGCTGTTTTTCTATAGTGAGGTCTTATCAGCTAGAGTCTGCATTGGCTGTTTTACAATGATTGTTTGTTTGGACATTGACTTACCGCTGAGATGGAGCAAATTGAAAGATGTTAAAAAAAATCATATAGTGTTCTCACTTCAAGGACAACAACAACTCGCATTTATATAGCATCTTTAACTTAGAAAAACGTCCCACAGCGCTTCGCAGAGGCTTAATCAGGGAAAAATAAACACAGGGCCAAAGAATAAGCTATTATGAGGGGTGAGAAAAGCTTGCTCAAAGAGGTGAGGATTTAAGGAGGGTCTGAACGAAGGAGAAGGAGGTAGAGAGGCGGAGGGGTTTAGAGAGGGAAGTCCAGAGCGTAGGGCCTAGGCAGTTGAAGACATGGCTGCTAAATGAGGAGCAAAGGGGGGTGCTCAAGAGGCCAGAGACCTCTCAAATTATACTGTAAAAAAGGTCTTTATTATATCAAACAGTAATTCATATTCTGCTTGTGGAGGAACTTTACAGATTATCGACTATTGATCTTCCATCATTATAAGAATAATGAATTAACTAGCCAGTTCCATACATCAGATTTCAGAGGTATAATCCACAGATAAAGCCAAAGTGGGAAAAATTCAGTCGCTTTGTGCCTCCGGTTAGCGCCCCGAGGTGCTAATGGGGCGCAAAGCAACTAGCGCCCAGATGCGGTGCTGCTAGCGCCTTCCGCGAAATTCAGCGGGAGGTTAGCGGTGGCGGTAGCGCCCTGCTCGCGCACCGGCCACAAACTTGGTTCGTGCCCCCTGACCTACCGCTGGACGCTACGTCCGACAGGGTCAGGGTGGCGTTTTTGCGGCCGGGGCGGCAATAATTAAAGGGCAGGTGCGGGGCGGCCATTTTTGTTTTGGGCCGCCTGCCAGCACCTGCCCCCTCTGGCCTCCTGCTGCGGGGTGCCGGCCGCGATCAGGCAGCCCCGCACTCCTCGAGTGCCGGGCTCTTTGGCCGGCACTCCGCTCCCCGGTGGTCCAGCAGGGCCCCGGTGTGTGCTGGGCTAGGCCCCTTCCACTTAATCAGGGGAGGGAGGCCAGTAGTACCGCGGTGCTACGTGCCAACGCACGTAGCACCTCCTGCTTGGGGTGCTACCTTTGAATTTTGGGTGTGCTAACTTTTTTGTGCGCTAAAAGTAGCGCCCCGGCGAAGTTAGCGCCCCAAAGGAGGCACGAGCCAATTTTAAAGACTTTATCACAAGTATCTCATGAAAAAAACATTTTATTTCAGTCAGCAAATTAGCTGAAATCATTAAGTAATTAATGATGAGCATTGGGCTCGATTTTGCCGGCGGGTTTGGAGGCGGGTCAGGTGGTAAACTCGCAAATATTGACGGTGGGGTTCTGATCCGCCGTCAACCCGCCTCCGTGCAACTTTCCCAAAGGCGGCCTCCCAGACTCCCGATCGGTCCCGCCACCAAGCAGCGAGATAGGCCCTTAAGGCAGTTAACTGCTTGTTAACTGCCTGGATAATGCTACTTTGACAGCGGTTTTAGATTTTGCCACTTTTTCTGTGTGTTCCATGCCGTTCCCAAACCACGCCAGCTGATTGTGCCAAATTCACAAGTGCTTGCCTTCTTCACAGCTGCAGCTCCAGCATAAAAACGGAGCTCTCAACAAGGATCAGTTGCAGATGGCAGAACTTTGTTTTTTCAGGTCTTGGAGAACTTTTTGCAGGTCTACTGATCTTGGAAGTGGTGAAGCTGAGATCCATCTCCACTGTGACCTCTTGGGAAAACCCTTTCTCCACATTGACTGAGCACTTCCTCAACAGAGATATCCACCAGCAGCATGGGAACCATTTATTTCCTTTCATCCTGGTCCTCAGATTCGGAGGAAGAGCAGCCGTGGCAGCAGCAGAACCAAGCACAACAGCAGCACCAACAGCAAGAGCGCCAACCTCCTGCTCAACCACCTGATGCTGCACAAGGCAGAGGGCATCAGCGCAGAGCTGCACCTCACCGCAAGAGATACCCCCAACACGGTTTACAGGCCGAGGATGACCTTCCTCAACATGACTGAGCAGCAGTGCCAAAGGAGGCTGAGATATTCACGAGAGGTAGTGGGTGACATCTGCGCAATGCTGCACCAACACCTGGAGCCCAGAGGAGCGGGTGGACAACCCCTTACCTGTGGCTGTCAAAGTCACCACCGCCCTCAATATTTTTGGTTCAGGATCCTTCCAGGGATCATCAGCAGACATCAGCGGCATCTCCCAGTTGGCCGCACACACTTGCATCACGTAGGTTACCGATGCCCTCTTTGCAAAGGCGCACAATTACATCCACTTCTCCACGGATGAAGCAAGTGTAACCACGCGTGCGGTTGGCTTCGCAAATATGGCAGGCTTGCCAAGGGTGCAGGGTGTCGTAGACTGCACACATGTGGCCATTAGGGCATCCCATCACAACCCAGCTGTTTTTGTCATAGAAACATAGAAACATAGAAGATAGGAGCAGGAGTAGGCCATTCGGCCCCTCGAGCCTGCTCCGCCAGCGGGGCTGTAAAAGTCCCAGAGACCAGGTAAGGCGTCACAGTGTCGGCGGGAATCTCAAGCAGCAGAGCGGGGCTATAAAAGTCCCAGAGACCAGGTAAGGTCTCACAGCGTCGGCGGGAAACCTGAGCGGCAGAGTGGGGTATAAAAGTCCCAGAGACCAGGTAAGGTTTACCAATCTCCAGTCTCTGAACTCGGAGGGAAGGAGAGAGGTAAAAAGTAATCCAAGTGTGACATCACCAGAAAGCGGGTAAGTGATTGGTTGGTGAGTATTTCTCCCTTTTAAGCTTAAATCTCTTTGGTTTATAGTTTCTAAGGTGTGATATACACCATCTAGAATCGGGGCAGAGGATATTTAAGAATAATATTAATAAATTTAATTAATTACATAGAATGGGAGATCAGGCGATGTGTTGCTGCTGCAATATGTGGGAGCTGGTGAACACCATTGATGCTCACGGTGATCACATTTGCAGTAAGTGTTGGCTGCTCGAGGAATTCCAGCTCCGTGTTGAAGAGCTGGAGACCGAGCTTCAAACACTGAGACACATCAGGGAGGGGGAGAGTTACCTGGACTCTGTGTATCACGAGGTAGTCACACCAATTAGATTAATTAATTCAGATGTAGTCCGTGGCCAGGGTCAGGATGGTGTGACTAGAAGTGAGGCAGGTACAGGAATCCAGGAGGTAGTGTTGGAGGAGCCGCAGCCCTTGCACTTGTCCAACAGATTCGAGGCTCTTACTCCCTGTGGGGACAGGAGCAGGGACTGCAGGGAGGATGAGCAACCTGGCCACAGCACCGTGGAGCAGGGGGCCATTCAAGTGGGGGGAGTTAAAAGAAATGTTGTAGTGGTAGGGGATAGTATCGTTAGGGGGATAGATAGAGTTCTTTGCAGCCGAGAGCGAGAGTCCCAAAGGCTGTGTTGCCTGCCCGGTGCCAGGGTTAAGGACATCTCCTCTGGACTGGAGAGAAACTTGGAGTGGGAGGGGGAGGATCCAGTTGTCGTGGTCCATGTTGGTACCAACGACATAGATAGGACAAGGAAGGAGGTTCTGCTGAGGGAGTTTGAGCAGCTAGGGGCCAAATTAAAAAGCAGAACCACAAGGGTAATAATCTCTGGATTATTACCTGAGCCACGAGCGAATTTGGCTAGGACAAATAAAATTAGAGAGTTAAATGCGTGGCTCAAAGACTGGTGTGGGAGAAATGGGTTTTGCTTCCTGGGACACTGGCACCAGTACTGGGGCAGGAGGGAGCTGTTCCGTTGGGACGGGCTTCACTTGGCCAGTGCTGGGACTAGAGTCCTGGCGGATCATATAACTAGGGCTGTAGAGAGGGCTTTAAATTAACTAGTGGGGGGGAGGTTCCTAGAGAGCAAATAATAAAAATGACAACAGAGAAGGTAATAGACTTAGGTAGCAGTGGGGAAATTAAAAACCAGAGCATGTCAGGAAGGGGCAGAAGGTATGGAGTAAAAGGTAAAGTAATAAAAAGGGCAAAAGCAGGAACTAAGTGTCACAAAACATCTTTGAAAGTTCTCCATCTGAATGCACGTAGCATTCGTAACAAAATAGATGAGTTAATGGCACAAATAACTACATATGGGTATGATCATGTGGCCATTACAGAAACATGGCTGCAGGGTGACAATGCCTGGGAATTAAACATACCAAGTTATTTAACGATCAGGAAGGACAGGCAGGAAGGAAGGGGAGGTGGGGTGGCTATGTTAATAAAGGAAGGAATCACTGTAATACAGAGAAATGATATTGGGTCAAAAGATCAGGATAATGAAACAGTTTGGGTGGAGGTAAGGAATAATAAGGGGAAAAAAACACTAGTGGGTGTAGTCTATAGGCCTCCGAACAGTGGCAACTCTGTTGGACGGCGTATCAATCAGGAAATAGTTGAGGCTTGTAATAAGGGAACATCTATAATTATGGGGGATTTCAACTATCATATTAATTGGACAAATCAAATTGGGCAGAGCAGCCTTGAGGATGAGTTCAATGAGAGTATTAGGGATGGGTTTCTTGAGCAGTATGTAACTGAACCGACCAGGGGGCAAGCAACCTTAGATTTGGTCCTGTGTAACGAGACGGGATTAATTAAAAATGTCCTAGTAAAGGATCCCCTTGGAATGAGTGACCATAACATGGTTGAATTCCATATTCAATTCGAGGGTGAGAAGGTTGGATCTCAAACAAGTGTGCTAAGCTTGAATAAAGGAGACTATGAAGGTATGAGAGCGGAATTGAGTAGAGTGGATTGGGAAAATAGATTAAAGGGTAAGACGATACATGATCAGTGGTGTACATTCAAGGAGTTATTTTACAACTTCCAAAAAAATATATTCCACTGAGAAGAAAAGGGTGTAAAAGAAAAGACAGCCATCCGTGGCTAAGTAAAGAAATTAAGGATAGTATTCGACTAAAAACAAGGGCATATAAGGTAGCCAAATCTAGTGGGAGGATAGAGGATTGGGAAAACTTTAAAAGACAGCAAAAAATAACAAAAAGATTGATTAAGAAAGGGAAGATAGATTATGAAAGTAAATTAGCAAAAAATATAAAAACAGATAGTAAGAGTTTTTATAGTTATATAAAAAGAAAAAGGGTGGTTAAAGTAAATGTTGGTCCCTTAGAGGATGAGACCGGGAAATTAATGGTGGGAAATATGGAGATGGCAAAAACACTGAATGAATATTTTACATCAGTCTTTACAGTAGAAGACACTAAGAATATCCCAACACTGGACAAACAGGGGGCTAAAGGGGGGGAGGAGCTAAACACGATCAAAATCACTAAGGAAGTGGTACTCGGTAAAATAATGGGACTCAAGGTGGATAAATCCCCTGGACCTGATGGCTTGCATCCTAGGGTCTTGAGGGAAGTGGCGGTAGGGATTGTGGATGCATTGGTAATAATTTTCCAAAACTCCCTGGACTCGGCAAAGGTCCCGGCAGACTGGAAAACTGCTAATGTAACACCCTTATTTAAAAAGGGCAGTAGACAGAAGGCTGGAAACTATAGACCGGTTAGCCTAACATCTGTGGTAGGTAAAATTTTGGAGTCCATTATTAAGGAGACAGTAAAAGGACATTTGGATAATCATAATTTAATAGGACAAAGTCAGCATGGTTTTATGAAGGGGAAGTCATGTTTGACAAATTTGCTGGAGTTCTTTGAGGAAGTAACGTATAGGGTGGATAAAGGGGAACCAGTGGACGTAGTGTATTTAGACTTCCAAAAGGCATTTGACAAGGTGCCACACAAAAGATTATTGCTTAAGATAAAAAATCACGGGATTGGTAGTAATATTCTGGCATGGATAGAGGATTGGCTATCTAACAGAAGGCAGAGAGTTGGGATAAATGGTTCATTCTCAGACTGGCAATCAGTAACTAGTGGTGTTCCGCAGGGGTCAGTGCTGGGTCCCCAACTCTTTACAATCTATATTAACGATTTGGAGGAGGGGACCGAGTGTAACATATCAAAGTTTGCAGATGATACTAAGATGGGAGGGAAAGTAATGAGTGAGGAGGACATAAAAAACCTGCAAGGGGACATCGACAGGCTAATTAAGTGGGCAGAGATTTGACAGATGGAATACAATACTGGAAAGTGTGAGGTTATGCACTTTGGCAGGAAAAATCATAAAGCAAGTTATTATCTTAATGGCAAGAAACTGGAAAGTACTGAAGTACAAAGGGATCTGGGGGTCCTGGTGCATGAAACTCAAAAGGTTAGTATGCAGGTGCAGCAAGTGATTAAGAAGGCCAATGGAATGTTGGCTTTCATTGCTAGGGGGATAGAATATAAAAATAGGGAGGTATTGCTTCAGTTGTACAAGATATTGGTGAGGCCGCACCTGGAATACTGCGTACAGTTTTGGTGTCCATACTTAAGAAAGGACATACTTGCTCTCGAGTCAGTACAAAGAAGGTTCACTCGGTTAATCCCGGGGATGAGGGGATGGACATATGAGGAGAGGTTGAGTAGATTGGGACTCTACTCATTGGAGTTCAGAAGAATGAGAGGCGATCTTATTGATTGTGAAGGGGTTGGATCGGGTGGATGCGGGGAAGATGTTCCCGATGATGGGTGAAACTAGAACTAGGGGGCATAGTCTTAGAATAAGGGGCTGCTCTTTCAAAACTGAGATGAGGAGGAACTACTTCACTCAGAGGGTGGTAGGTCCATGGAATATGCTGCCCCAAAAAGCTGTAGAAGCTACATCATTACATAAATTTAAAACAGAAATAGACAGTTTCCTAGAAGTAAAGGGAATTAAGGGTTACGGGGAGCGGGCAGGAATTTGGACATGAGTCTAGGTTCGGATCGGTCATGGCCCTGTGGATAGCGGAGCGGGCCCAGGGGCTGTGTAGCCTGATCCTGCTCCTATTTCGTGTAACTAATTCTGTTAGATTCAGGAGATGGTTCTGTGATAGTGGATTGGCGGTTAGGATCAGATCAGCCATGATCTTATTGAATGGCGGAGCAGGCTCGAGGGGCCGATTGGCCTACTCCTGCTCCTATTTCTTATGTTCTTATGTTCTTATGTTCGGCCCCTCGAGCCTGCTCCGCCATTCAATGAGATCATGGCTGATCATCCAAATTCAGTACCCTGTCCCTGCTTTCTCCCCATATCCCTTGATCCCTTTAGCTTTAAGAAAAATATCTAACTCCTTCTTGAATATATTTAAGTATGTATTGGCCTCCACTGCTTTCTGTGGTAGAGAATTCCACAGGTTCACCACTCTCTGGGTGAAGAAATTCCTCCTTATCTCAGTCCTAAATGGCTTACCCCTTATCCTTAGACTGTGACCCCTGGTTCTGGACTCCCCTGCCATCGGGAACATCCTTCCTGCATCTAGTCTGTCTAGTCCTGTTAGAATTTTATAAGTTTCAATGAGATCCCCTCTCATTCTTCTAAACTCTAGCGAGTATAAGCCCAATCGACCCAATCTCTCCTCATAAATCATTCCTGCCATCCTAGGTATCAGTCTGGTGAATCTTCGCTGCACTCCCTCCATGGCAAGAACATCCTTCCTCAGTTAAGGTGATCCAAACTGCACACAATATTCAAGGTGTGGCCTCACCAAGGCCCTGTACAACTGCAGCAAGACATCCTTGCTCCTGTACTCAAATCCTCTCGCTATGAAGGCCAACATACCATTTGCCTTCTTAACCGCCTGCTGCACCTGCATGCTTACCTTCAGCGACTGGTGCACAAGGACATCCAGGTCTCGTTGCACTTCCCCTTCTCCTAATCTATTGCCATTCAGATAATAATCTGCCTTCTTGTTTTTGCCACCAAAGTGGATAACCTCGCATTTATCCACATTATACTGCATCTGCCATGCATCTGCCCAATCACCCAACCTGTCCAAATCATACTGGAGTTTCTCTGCATCCTCCTCACAGCACACACGCCCACCTAGCTTTGTGTAGTCTGCAAACTTGGAGATATTACATCTAGTTCCCTCGTCTAGATCATTAATATATATTGTGAATAGCTGAGGTCCAAGGACCGACCCCTGCAGTACCCCACTAGTCACTGCCTGCTGCTCGGAAAAAGACCCATTTATTCCAACTCTTTGCTTCCTGTCTGCCAACCAGTTCTCTATGCAAGTCAGTACCTTGCCCCCAATTCCATGTGCTTTAACTTTACACGCTAATCTCTTATGCGGCACCTTATTGAAAGCCTTCTGAAAGTCCAAATGCACCACATCCACTGGTTCTCCCTTAACAATTCTGCCAGTTACATCCTCAAAAATTTCCAGTAGATTAGTCAAGCACGATTTACCTTTTGTAAATCCATGTTGGCTTTGTCCGACCCTGTCACTGTTTTCCAAGTGCTCTGCTATTACATCTTTTATAATGGATTCTAGCATTTTCCCCACTACCGACATCAGGCTTACCAGTCTATAATTCCCCGTTTTCTCTCTACCACCTTTTTTAAATAGTGGGGTTACATTAGCTACCCTCCAATCCATGGAAACTCTGCCCGAGTCTCTAGAATTTTGGAAGATGACCAGCAATGCATCTACTATTTCAAGGGCCACTTCCTTAAGTACCTTAAGAGGGTTTGAGTACAGGAATAAGGATGTCTTGCTGCAGTTGTACAGAGCCTTGGTGAGACCACATCCTGAGTATTGTGTGCAGTTTTGGTCGCCTTACCTGAGGAAGGATGTTCTTGCCATGGAAGGAGTTCAGCGAAGATTCACCAGGCTGATACCTGGGATGGCAGGAATGACGTATGAGGAGAGATTGGGTCGATTGGGCTTATACTCGCTGGAGTTTAGAAGAATGAGTGGGGATCTCACTGAAACTTATAAAATTCTGACAGGACTGGACAGATTAGATGCAGGAAGGATGTTCCTGATGGTCGGGGAGTCCAGAACCAAGGGTCACAGTCTAAGGATAAGGGGTAAGCCATTTAGGACAGAAATGAGGAGGAATTTCTTAACCCAGAGAGTGGTGAACCTGTGGAATTCTCTACCACAGAAGGCAGTAGAGGCCAATGTGATGAAATATATGCCTTCATCAGCCCATGTGTTTTACCTGCTTGTATTGTGTGAACCGCCCCCTTTTGTTCCTATTGTGTGTATTGGCTACGCCCCTGTCTTTTGCCATATAAAGGTCTCAAGAGCTGTATGAGTCATTCCTACCAGACGAACCCGATGTGCGAAGACCTGCAATGCTGCAATGTTCTTAGTGATTAAAAGCTTAGTTGAATCCTTTAAACTCCTTGGCCTAGAAATTCACTAGCCTTAGCGCCGCTTTTGAGGCGCTAGAGGGACTAGCGCCAGAGTTATGGCCAGTTTAAAAATTCCCTGGGGCCCTAAATCGGCGTTGCACCGGTAGCGCTGCGCCGGCACCGATGACGTCATCGGTGTGCGCAGCGTCCCGGTTGCCGTGGTAACCCGCCCGAACTCCGAAATTGAGTTGCGGCCGCCTCGCCCGTGGCAGCCGCAAGCAACGTTCTGGCAGAGGTGCCTTACTTCAGTTTGCGCCGGCGCATTAAAGGCCCCGCGGCGGCCGGCCACTTTCCCGCCGGCCGCCTGCCCGCAGCTCCCTCCCCGGACTTCTCCCCCCCCCCCCCCCGGAACAGATGCAAGCCCGGCACTTGTCCGAGGTGCCGGGCTCATTTTTAAGCTGATTTGCGCGGGCCGCGGCCGGGTGCAGGCAGCTCCTCCTTAATGGGAGGAGGAGGCCTGCACGTCCCCAGCCTGCCGCACCGCATCGGGTGCCGCAGCGCCGGAATTGCAGCGCGAAACGGCAGTTAGCGCCGATGTACCGCCGCAAAGACCCTTCAGTAGCGCCGGCAACCGTTTGGGCGCGGCGCCACTGAATTTTTGGCGCGCGCAGGGGACTTAGCGCCGGCACTAACTTCCGGCGCTAAAGCCCTGGCTAAGCCAAAACCCAATTTCTAGGCCCTTGTCTTTGAGTTATTGAAGGCACATCAATTTTAGTCACTAAAACACCAAGATGGATCGACTCCTGAAACCAGAGCGCTTGGATCTGGACCCCCATGCCTCAGACGCAGCCACACAGTTCGGACACTGGTTCCGATGCTTCGAATTTTTCATTGCAAACTCATCCACCGCCATAGCAGCCGCAACCGCTACCGGAGACATGAAACTGGGAATCCTGCGAAACTGGGTGAGCCATCGGGTCTCCCCTCTCATCCAAGATGCCACCAGCTACGGGGATGCCTGCTCCATTCTGAAGGCCCACTACGTGCGGCCAATAAACGAGGTGTACGCCAGGCATCTTCTGACTACTCGCACGCAGCAGCATGGTGAGTCACTAGAGGACTTTATACTAAGCCTAAAAGTACTGGGCAGAGACTGTAACTGTAAGGCCGTGTCTGCCATCGTGTACACGGAGGAGCTGATTCGAGACTCCCTTATTGCGGGCATCAGTTCAAATTACATTCGGCAGAAACTGTTTGAAAAGGAGGGACTGGACTTAAAACAGGCTATAGATATAGCGCGATCGCTGGATATGGCCCAGAATAACTCTGAATCCTGTTCCCCAGGCCACGCAGCCCACTCTGCCTCATGCGCGCCGTGGGGGCCGCCATCTTGGAAGCCATCTTCACCTCCCAGGTCTCAGGCCAGCCCAGCACCATTGGAGCCCCAGCCTCCACCCAGGAGCCCCACTACTGCCGCGATGCATCGGGGCCCGAAATGCTACTTCTGCGGCCAGGACAAACACTCCAGGCATCTGTGCCCAGCGAAGGGCACCACCTGTTTTAAATGCGGGAAGAAAGGACATTTCAGCAAAGTCTGCAGAGGGAACCCCGCCTCCAACTCCACCACCACCGCATGCGCGCCGTGGGGGCGGCCATCTTGGACGCCATCTTGTCCACCCTCATGGAGTCCACCATCTTGCCCCGACTACACGGACCTCCAGGACCCACTAGTGGCCTCGATCACAGTGGATCAATCCAGGCCACATCCGTTGTCCAAATCGATGATGGACATAGAGGTAAACGGGAACAAGGTTAAATGCTTGATTGACTGCGGGAGCACCGAAAGCTTTATTCATCCTAGCCTGGTAAAACGACTTTCACTAACGATAGTCCCCACACAGGGCAAAATCGCCATGGCCGATAAGACTCATACCTCAAAAATTACAGGTTTCTGCGCGGTTATGTTGTCGGTAAAAGGCAATGGTTACAGAGATTTTAAACTATTGATAATGCCAGATCTCTGTGTGAGCGTGATCTTGGGTCTGGACTTCCAGTGCCACCACCAAAGTATCACGCTTACCTACGGTGGGTCCCAGCCGCCCCTCACAGTGTGCGGTCTGGCTACCCTGAAGGTCAAGCCGCTCTCTCTGTTCGCCAACCTTGCACCCAACTGTCGACCCATAGCGACCAAGAGTAGGCGGTACAGCTGGGAGGATAGACGGTTCATTGCATCGGAAGTAGAAAGACTCAAGCGGGAGGGTATCATCGAATGCAGTACCAGCCCGTGGCGCGCCCAGGTAGTAGTAGTTAAGGGTAGCGAAAAGAAGCGGATGGTGATAGATTATAGCCAGACGGTTAATCTATACACCCAGCTAGACGCCTACCCTCTGCCCTGCATAGCAGATATGGTTAACCAAATCGCGCAATACCGGGTGTTTTCCACCATCGACCTAAAATCGGCATACCACCAGCTCCCCATTAGGCCGGAGGACCGTCCATACACCGCCTTCGAGGCGAACGGACGTCTCTACCACTTCCTCAGAGTCCCCTTTGGGGTAACGAACGGGGTCTCGGTCTTCCAGCGGGAGATGGACCGCATGGTCGATGAGAACCAGTTAACAGCCACCTACCCATACCTAGACAACGTCACCATCTGCGGCCACGACCAGCAAGACCACGACTCGAACCTCGCGAGATTTCTGAAAACCGCCCTCAGACTCAATCTCACCTACAACGAGGATAAGTGTGTCTTTAGCACCACGCGCCTCTGTATCCTGGGCTGCGTGGTGGAAAACGGGGAAATCGGTCCGGACCCCGACCGATTGCGCCCCCTACGGGAGCTACCCCTACCAAACACTCCCAAGGCCCTGAAAAGGTGCCTGGGGTTCTTCTCCTATTACGCCCAATGGGTCCCCAATTATTCCGACAAGGCCCGTCCCCTCCTGAAATCAACGTCCTTCCCGCTCACGGCCGAGGCCCACGCCACCTTCAACAGCATTAAACACGACATTGAGAAGGCCGCGCTGCGGGCAGTGGATGAAAACATCCCTTTCCAGGTCGAAAGCGATGCGTCCGACTTCGCTTTAGCAGCCACCCTCAACAGGGATGGGCGGCCCGTAGCCTTTTTCTCAAGAACCCTCCAAGGGCCCGAGATCAGGCACTCCTCGGTAGAGAAGGAGGCCCAGGCCATAGTGGAGGCAGTGCGGCACTGGAGGCACTACCTAGCCAGCAAACGCTTCACCCTGCTTACCGACCAGCGGTCGGTAGCCTTCATGTTTAACAACAAACAGAGGGGGAAGATCAAGAACGACAAAATTCTCAGGTGGCGGATCGAACTCTCCACGTTTGAGTACGACATAATATATAGGCCGGGGGCCCTCAACGAATCCCCCGACGCCCTATCACAAGGGATGTGTGCCAGCATCCAGGGGGACAGGCTACAGGGCCTCCACAATGGCCTCTGCCACCCGGGAGTCACCCGGCTATTCCACTTTATAAAATCCCGTAACCTGCCCTATTCCATCGAGGAGGTCCGGTCTATGACCAGGGACTGCCACACCTGTGCGGAATGCAAGCCCCGTTTTTTCAGGCCCGACCGAGCCCACCTGATCAAAGCTGCACGGCTATTCGAGCGCCTGAGCTTAGATTTCAAGGGACCACTCCCCTCCACCGACCGCAATGTGTACTTTCTCAACATTGTGGATGAGTACTCCCGCTTCCCATTTGCCTACCCCTGCCCAGATATGACCAGTGCCACGGTCATCAAGTGCCTCGGCAACCTGTTTTGCACGTTCGGCATGCCTAACTACATCCACACTGACAGGGGGGCGTCGTTCATGAGCGATGAACTGCGCCAATACCCGCTGTCGAAGGGGATAGCCACGAGTCAAACCACTAGTTATAACCCCTGGGGTAATGGGCAAGTGGAGAGGGAGAACGCGACAGTGTGGAAGGCGGTCACCTTAGCACTAAGGTCTAAAGGCCTCCCCACCTCCCGCTGGCAGGAGGTCCTCCCAGACGTACTCCACTCGATAAGATCGCTACTGTGTACTGCTACTAATGCCACTCCTCACGAGAAGATGTTTGTTTTTCCCCGCAAATCAACCTCAGGAGTATCCCTACCCTCGTGGCTCTCCACCCCAGGGACAGTCCTGTTACGGAAGCATGTGAGGGGCCACAAAACAGATCCCCTCGTGTAGGCAGTACACCTACTCCACGCAAACCCACAGTACGCGCACGTCAAGCACGCCGACGGGCGTGAAGACACCGTGTCCATAAAGGACCTCGCCTCGGCAGGAAGCGACAACGACGACCCATCACCACCACCCCCAGAAGAACCTCCACCATCCCCAGAGGTATCCTCACCACCCCCAGAAGTACCTGCAACACCCCCAGCACATGGGTATGCCCAGGAGGGCACCACGGACACCCGGTCGGAACCCGAGGTACTGTTGCGACGTTCAGGAAGGACTATCACACCCCCGGACAGACTAAATCTGTAGAAGGGGTGAATGTGATGAAATATATGCCTTCATCAGCCCATGTGTTTTACCTGCTTGTATTGTGTGAACCGTCCCCTTTTGTTCCTATTGTGTGTATTGGCTACGCCCCTGTCTTTTGCCATATAAAGGTCTCAAGAGCTGTATGAGTCATTCCTACCAGACGAACCCGATGTGGGAAGACCTGCAATGCTGCAATGTTCTTAGTGATTAAAAGCCTAGTTGAATCCTTTAAACTCCTTGGCCTAGAAATTGAGTTTTGGCGCAGCCAGGGCTTTAGCGCCGGAAGTTAGTGCCAGAGCTACGTCGCGCTGGTTGGGCCCAAAATTCACCAATTCTGCGCCCAAACGGCTGCCAGCGCTGCTGAGAGCTGTTTGCGCCTGAAAACTGGCGCTACGCGCTGAATATCGGCGCTATTCCGGCGCTGCGGCGCCCGCTGCGGTGCGGCAGGTTCGGGAAGTGCAGGCCTCCTCCTTCCCTTAAGGAGGAGCTGCCTGCACCCGGCCGCGGCCCGCGAAAATCTTTTTAAAAATGAGCCCGGCACCTCGGACAAGTGCCGGGCTTGCTTCTGTTCCTGGGGGGGGGGGGGGAAGTCCGGGGAGGGAGCTGCGGCCAGGCGGCCGGCAGGAAAGCGGCCGGCCGCCGCGGTGCCTTTAATGCGCCGGCGCAAAGTGATGTAAGACTCTGTTGCCAGAGTCTTAGTTGCGGCTGCCATGGGCGAGGCGGCCGCAACTGAATTTCGGCGCTGGGGCCCGTCGGCATGGCAACCGGGACGCTGCGCACACCGATGACGTCATCGGTGCCGGTGCAGCGCTACCGGTCTACCGCGGCGGAAGGGCCCCAGGCAATTTCGGCGCCGGCGCCAATTGCAGCGCTAGGCCCTCTAGCGCCGCAAAATCGGCGCTAAGGGCACTGAATTTCTAGCCCAGTGTCTTTGAGTTATTGAAGGCACATCAGCCAATTCATTAAATATATTCAAGAAGGAGTTGGATATATTTCTTAAGGCTAAAGGGATCAAGGGGTATGGGGAGAAAGCAGGGACAGGGTACTGAATTTGGATGATCAGCCATGATCGCATTGAATGGCGGAGCAGGCTCGAGGGGCCGAATGGCCTACTCCTGCTCCTCCTATCTTCTATGTTTCTATGTTTCTAGGATGTAGATTATCAGGCCCTGGGGATTTATCGGCCTTCAATCCTGTCAATTTCCCTAACAACATTTCCCTACAAACACTGATTTCATTCAGTTCCTCCCTCTCATTAGACCATATGTTCCCCGACATTTCTGGGAGGTTACTTGTGTCCTCCTTTGTGCAGACAGAACCAAAGTATGTATTTAATTGGTCAGCCATTTCTTTGTTCCCCCATTATAAATTCCCCTGATTCTGATTGCAAGGGACCTACACTTGACTTCTCCAATCTTTTTCTCTTCACATATCTATAGAAGCAACCGCAAGGGCTTGCACTTCCTTAACGTGCAGCTGGTGTGTAACCACAGGATGGACATTTTGTATATTTACGCAAAGTAACTTGGCAGTTGTTGTGACTCATTTAGCCTACGGCAGTCGAGTGTGCCTCCGCTCTTCAATCCATCAACCCAACTTTCCGGATGGCTACTTGGAGACAAGGGCTATCCCCTGAAGACGTGGCTAATGACGCAGTTGAGGAGGCCATCGAACGAAGCTGAGGAGCGCTACAATGCCAGCCACATTTCGACCAGATCCATCATCGAGCAAACCATCGGCTTGCTGAAGATGCGATTCAGATGCCTTGACAGATCAGGTGGAGGCCTACAGTACTCAGCAGCCAGGGTCTCCAGAATCATCGTGGTCTGCTGTGCGCTGCACAACATCGCACAGCCTCATGGCTTGCAGCTGCCTGAGGAACAAGTGGCTCAGCGCATAGCTTCCTCAAATGAGGAGGAGGAAGAAGACCTTATGGAGACAGATGAGCCAGCTGCAGCAGCACGTGAGCACATTGCTGCCTGGGATGCAAGGGATGCACTAATCTTTGCCAGATTCGCTTAGGTAGACGAATCAAACACATGTGGCTGGCACCTTCTTGTCACACCATAGATAATGGACAAGAACCTGTGGGTTGCTATCACTCTCACCACCATCGTTACAAATGCAAGTCGCCCTGAGCCCTCAATGTGCAACTTCCATTTCCCAGAACACATAGGCCCGAACTTCAACTGTTTGCAATCACTTCTGCTTAATCCATTCACAAAAGGATGACAATGGCAAAAATTAAAGACAACAGAACAGAACACCCAAGTGACTACCCTTGTGGCTAATTGTGCTTTATCTACCTCTTACGCGTGCTTCTACGTGGTGCTTCCCCTGTGGCTTCAGCAGATGTGGAGGCATCTTGCTCACTTTCATACTGCTCCTGCTTCGACACCTTTGGCAGGCGTCCTCTGGGTTTGCGAGCCTGTGAGGGCTCGGCAACAGTCTGCTCCTCCTGCGGCTGTGCAGGGGCTGAGACGTCCATTTAAGTTGGGTGAGGACACTGATGGGGTTCTGACCGAGGGCTACTTAGTGGCATTGGAGTGTGAGCGCTTGGAAAGGAGCCCCCTCTTCCTTGTTGCCTGCCACCAACATTCCTCTCATGGGTCAGCCCCACTTCAGTGCTAGCAAGTGGCTTGACAGCACCTTCCTGCACATCAGGGGAGCCATGAGGACTCATATCTGCACTGGCAGTCCTATCAAAAGGACTTCCATGAAGCTTTGGTTTCTCTGCTCAATAGCTGCCCATCGCTCCTCCAGAGATGTCATTCTATTCTGAACATTCACCGTGTTTTCCAGATTCTGGCGACTTATTTCCTCCATGGCCGTAGCGTTCCTCTCCTCTGCCATAGCCATCCTTTCTAGAGAGGTAGCCATCCTTACCACGGAGGTAGCCAGCATTTCCACGGAGGTTGCCATCCTTTCCGTGGTGGTGCGTTCATGCGCCATTGCCTCCACAAAGGCACTACTCATGTTAGAGTTGGACTCCTCCATCCTCTCCACGCTCGCAGTAACCCTGGAGACAAAACCTGCCAGAGACTCCTGCACTTGTTCCTGGATTTCCAGCACCGCTCTCTTTCTGGAAAGGCCCGGAGGCACAGGGTCCACATGCAGCTGAGCAGAGCTGGGAGTGCCCTGCGGCCTCCGAAGAGGACTCTCCACTGCTGTCCCTGTCTCTACCATCTGCTGATGCTCACTTGTGAGCTGTGATACAACAGGTGACAACACTACTCTATGTCGCGAATGTCCCACTGAGGTGCGCGTTTCTGTGCTGGTGCTGGGTGCGCCTCAGAAGTTGCAGATTCCTCTGAGGAGTCTTCCTGCTCTTCCTCCTGGGCAGTGGGGAGGGGGGCTCTCGATGGTCCTGTGGGGGAGTAAAGGCATGAGTTAGACATGTGATATAAACGTCGCATGCACATAGAATTGTGCAGATGATCATAAGTCAATCTGTATGAGCATCTGATGCCATAGCAGTCACTCATGCAATGTGAATGAGAGAGATGCAAATCTATTCTGTCACCAGCTTGCTCTGCTGCACCCGTCTGACCATCCCCCAGTTCCACATCCTCATCACCTCCAATGATCTCCAGAGCCGTCTCCTCAGCGTTGGTGAGATGGGCTTTGGAAGGTGGCCCTCCTCCTGTCTTAGCCCTCTCCCTCTTATTGTGGGCTCCCTTTTCTTGCAATGAGGGACACAAGTGGAGTTTGAGTGAGAATGATGGAGTGAGTGGGGAGAATCCATAGCATAGATGCTTAGAAGGAGACAAAGATGGAGTGAGGTGCCAATACCAAGGGCCCTCCCTGTGCGTTGTTAGTTGTTGTCATTGCATAACAGTGATAGAGAGTGTGAGGGCTGCATAGTCAAATAGTGAAGTGATTGTGTACATAGAGAGAGAGGAATGGTTAAGGGTGCAAGGGATGTAAGGGTAAAGTGGGATGTGCCGGAGTAGGATGACAATGCAGAGTGCTGGTGATGAGAGGAGATGGGGAGCAGATTGAGGCCAAGTGTGATGTTATACTCACTTTTCCTAAGCGGACCAGGTCTTTGAACCTTTTTCTGCACTGCACCCAGGTTCAGGTGCACATGGATCTGGAGCTCACCTCCTGAGCAATTTGCAGCCAGACTGCTTTGTTTTGCTGTGGTGGCTTCTTCCGCCCGGAGGATGGGAAGAGTGCCTCCCTGTGCCCTCTGACTCCCTCCACAAGAGCATGGAGGGAGTCATCATCAAATCTGGGAGAGGCCTTGGCCCTTGAGGTAGTCATGGCAGCAGTTGTAACAAGGAAATCCAGCAGCAAATAATGAGAGAATGAAACAAGGCTGCATGGGCCCCTTAAATGCAGCTGGCTGATAGACATCAGCAGAGGCGAGTTACAGACCCAAAACAGTAATTGGCCAGGGGAGCGCACACGCAGGGACTCAATTGCCCAATTAGGGCAAAATTGCAAATTCAAGTACCGGAGCACAGATATCTTGCTGCAGTTGTACAGGGCCTTGGTGAGATCACACCTTGAGTATCGTGTGCAGTTCGGTCGCCTTATCTGAGGAAGGATGTTCTTGCCATGGAGGGAGTGCAGCGAAGATTCATCAGACTGATACATGGGATGGCAGGAATGACGTATGAAGAGCGATTGGGTCGATTAGGCTTATATTCACTAGAGTTTAGAAGAATGAGAGGGGATCTTACTGAAACTTATAAAATTATAACAGGACTAGACAGACTAGATGCAGGAAGGATGGTCCCGATGGCGGGGGAGTCCAGAACCAGGGGTCACAGTCTAAGGATAAGGGGTAAGCCATTTAGGACTGAGATGAGGAGGAATTTCTTCACCCAGAGAGTGGTGAACCTGTGGAATTCTCTACCACAGAAGGCAGTGGAGGCCAATTCATTAATATATCCAAAAAGGAGTTGGATATATTTCTTAAGGCTAAAGGGATCAAGGGATATGGGGAGAAAACAGGGACAGGGTACTGAATTTGGATGATCAGCCATGATCTCATTAAATGGTGGAACAGGCTCGAGTGGCCAAATGGCCTACCCCTGCTCCTATCTTCTATGTTTCTATGTTTTGCCAGCTGAAAGCGGCGGCGGGATCGGAACCCGCCGACCACCTGACTGGTGCCCAACGCTTTCCCACCAATGGGAAAGTCGCGACCACATTCTCAAATTCAGGTTTTTACCCAATTTGGCATTGGGTCCTAAAACATGATTTAGGCCCCTGATTAGCATATTCAAGAGGCCTATTGCCTGTTTTCAGTAGGTGCCCCCAGCACTGGCTACCAGTTTGGCAGTTGACAACTTCCAGGGGAGATCGGTACTGGAGCTTGTGCCTGGAAATTGACCCCCAAACTCTTAGTTTTTGCCCAGAAATCGGGTGCCCAGACCAATTTCACCCCAATTGTCTCTGTGCTTTCTACAATGAACAATTCCAATGCACTCCTGGCCGGCCTCCCACGTTCTACCCTCCGTAAACTTGAGGTCATCCAAAACTCTGCTGCCCGTGTCCTAACTCGCATCAAGTCCTGTTCACTCATCACCCCTGTGCTCGCTGACCTATATTGGCACCCTAGTCATAGAGTCATAGATTTATACAGCACAGAAAGAGGCCATTCGGCCCATCGTGTCTGCGCCGGCCATCAAGCCCTATCTATTCTAATCCCATTTTCCAGCACTTGGTCCATAGTCTTGTATGCTATGGCGTTTCAAGTGCTCATCTAAATGCTTCTTGAATGTTGTGAGGGTTCCTGCCTCTACCACCCTTTCAGGCAGTGAGTTCCAGATTCCAACCACCCTCTGGGTGAAAAAGTTTTTCCTCAAATCCCCTCTAAACCTCCTGCCCCTTAACTTGAAACTATGCCCCCTGGTTATTGACCCCTCTACTAGGGGAACATTTCCTTTCTATCTACCCTATCTATGCCCCTCATAACTTTGTACACCTCAATCAAGTCTCCCCTCAGCCTTTGCTGCTCTAAGGAAAAAACCCCAGCCTGTCCAGTCTCTCTTCATAGCTGAAGCGCTCCAGCCCAGGTAGCATCCTGGTGAATCTCCTCTGCACCCTCTCCAATGCAATCACATCCTTCCTATAGTGTGGCGACCAGCACTGCACACAGTATTCCAGCTGTGGCCTAACTAGCATTTTGTACCGCTCCATCATAACCTCCCTGCTCTTATATTCTATGCCTCGGCTAAAGAACGCAAGTATCCCATATGCCTTTTTAACCACCTTATCTACCTGTCCTGCTGCCTTCAGGGATCTATGTAAATGCACACCAAGGTCCCTCTGATCCTCTGTCCTCCCTAGGATCCCACCATTCATTGTGTATTCCCTTGCCTTGTTAGACCTCCCAAAATGCATCACCTCACACTTTTCAGGGATAAATTCCATTTGCCACTGTTCTGCCCATCTGACCAACCCGTCTATATCATCCTGTAGCCTGAGGTTTCCCTCCTCGCTACTTACAACTCCACCAATTTTCATGTCATCTGCAAACTTACTGATTATACCTCCTACATTCATATCTAAATCATTAATGTGCACTACAAACAGCAAAGAACCTAGCACCGATCCCTGCGGTATACCACTGGACACAGGCTTCCAGTCAAAAAACAACCTTTGACCATCACCCTCTGCCTCCTGCCACTAAGCCAATTTTGGATCCAATGTGCCAAATTGCCCTGGATCCCATGGGCTCTTACCTTCTTGACCAGTCTCCCATGTGGGACGTTATCAAAAGCCTTACTGAAGTCCATGTAGATTACATCAACTGTACTACCCTCATCCACACACCTAGTCACCCACTCGAAAAAACGAGACTCCAGGATGGTGTGTTGCCTCCCTGGTGCAAGGGTCAAGGATGTCTCCGAGCGGCTGCAGAACATCTTGGAAGGGGAGGGTGAACAGCCAGTTGTCGTGGTGCATATAGGCACCAACGATATAGGTAAAAAGCGGGATGAGGTCCTAAAAGCGGAATATAGGGAGTTAGGAGGTAAATTAAAAAACAGGACCTCAAAGGTAGTAATCTCAGGATTGCTACCAGTGCCACATGCTAGTCAGAGTAGAAATAGAAGGATACTTCAGATGAATACGTGGCTAGAGGAATGGTGCCAGGGGGGGGGATTCAAGTTCCTGGGACATTGGAACCGGTTCTGGGGGAGGTGGGACCAGTTCAAACCGGACGGTCTGCACCTGGGCAGGGCTGGAACCGATGTCCTAGGGGGAGTGTTTGCTAGTGCTCTGGGGGAGGGTTTAAACTAAAATGGAAGGGGGTTGGGAACCTGAGCAGGGAGACAGAGGAAAGGGAAACAAGGATAAAAGCAAAAGATAGGAAGGAGAAAAACAAAAGTGGCAGTCAGAGAAATCAACGGTTAAAATCAAACGTGGCCACAGTAAATAATAATTCTAATAGGTCTAAGAGCGTTAAAAAAACAAGCCTGAAGGCTTTGTGTCTTAATGCGAGGAGCATTTGTAATAAGGTGGATGAATTGGCTGCGCAAATAGAGGTAAACGAATATGATTTGGTTGGGATTACGGAAACGTGGCTCAAAGACGGCCAAGACTGGGAACTCGACATCCAGGGGTATTCGATATTCAGGAAAGATAGGCAAAAAGGAAAGGGAGGAGGGGTAGCATTACTGGGTAAAGAAGGGATTAACATAATTGTAATGAAGGATATTAGCTCTGATGAGGTGGAATCTGTATGGGTAGAATTGAGAAATACTAAGGGGAAAAAAATATTAGTGGGAGTGGTATATAGACCTCCAAACAGTAAGGCAGAGGTTGGGGATAGCATTAAAAGGGAAATTAAAGAAGCGCGCAATAAGGGCACAGCAGTCATCATGGGTGACTTTAATCTACATATAGATTGGGCTAACCAAATTAGTAACAATACTGTGGAGGAGGAATTCCTGGAGTGTTTACGGGATGGTTTCCTGGACCAATATGTCGAGGAACCAACCAGAGATCAGGCCATCTTAGACTGGGTATTATGTAACGAGAAAGGATTAATTAGCAATCTTGTTGTACAAGGCCCCTTGGGTCGGAGCGATCATAATATGATCGAATTCTTCATTAAGATGGAGAATGAAGTAGTTGACTCAGAAACTAGGGTCCTCAATTTAAATAAAGGAAACTACGATGGTCTGAGGAGCGAGTTGGGTAGGATTGATTGGGGAATGGCACTCAAAGGGTTGACGGTGGATAGGCAATGGCAAACATTCAAAGACTGAATGGATGAACTACAGAAGTTGTTCATCCCAGTTTGGCATAAAAATAAAACAAAAAAGGTGACTCAACCGTGGCTAACAAGGGAAATTAGGGATAGCATAAGATCCAAGGAGAGCACTTACAAATTGGCCAGAAAAAGCAATAATCCTGAGGATTGGGAGCAGTTTAGGATTCAACAAAGGAGGACAAAGGGATTAATTATGAAAGGGAAAATAGAATGTGAGAGTAAGCTTTCAGGGAACATAAAAACTGACTGTAAAAGCTTTTATAGATATGTAAAGAGAAAAAGATTGGTGAAGTCAAGCGTAGGTCCCTTGCAGTCAGAATCGGGGGAATTTATAATGGGGAGCAAAGAAATGGCAGACCAACTAAATACATATTTTGGTTCTGTCTTCACAAAGGAGGACACAAATAACCTCCCAGAAATACCGCGGAACATAGGGTCTGATGAAAGGGTGGAGCTGAAAGAAATCAGTATTTGTAGGGAAATGGTGATAGGAAAATTGATGGGACTGAAGGCCGATAAATCCCCAGGGCCTAATAATCTACATCCCAGGGTACTTAAGGAAGTGGCCCTGGAAATAGTAGATGCATTACTGGTCATCTTCCAGAACTCGATAGACTCTGGAACAGTACCCATGGATTGGAGGGTAGCTAATGTTACACCACTATTCAAAAAAGGTGGCAGAGAAAAAGCGGGGAATTATAGACCGACATCGGTAGTGGGGAAAATGCTAGAGTCCATTATAAAAGATGTAATAGCAGAGCACTTGGAAAGCAGTGACAGGATCGGACAAAGTCAACATGGATTTAGAAAAGGTAAATCATGCTTGACTAATCTACTGGAATTTTTTGAGGATGTAACTGGTAAAATAGATAAGGGAGAACCACTGGATGTGGTGTATTTGGACTTTCAGAAGGCTTTCGATAAGGTCCCGCATAAGAGGTCAGCGTGCAAAATTAAGGCACATGGGATTGGGGGCAAGGTATTGACTTGGATAGAGAACTGGTTGGCGGACAGAAAGCAAAGAGCTGGAATAAACGGGTCGTTTTCCGAGTGGCAGGCAGTGACTAGTGGGGTACCGCAAGGATCGGTCCTAGGACCCCAGCTGTTCACAATATATATTAATGATCTGGACGAGGGAATTGGATGTAATATCTCCAAATTTGCAGACGACACAAAGCTGGGTGGGAGGGTATGCTGTGAGGAGGGTGTCATGAAACTCCAGTACAATTTGGACAGGTTGGGTGATTGGGCAGAAACATGGCAAATGCACTATAATGTGGATAAATGTGAGGTTATCCACTTTG
Source organism: Somniosus microcephalus (assembly GCF_052327205.1). Lineage (NCBI taxonomy): Eukaryota > Metazoa > Chordata > Chondrichthyes > Squaliformes > Somniosidae > Somniosus > Somniosus microcephalus. Next base: position 18,298,215 of record NC_141000.1, on the reverse strand, counting down.
GTGGCAAAAACAGGAAGGCAGATTATTATTTGAACGGCAATAGATTGGGAGAAGGGGAAGTGCAAAGAGACCTGGGTGTTCTTGTGCACCAGTCGCTGAAGGTAAGCATGCAGGTGCAGTAGGCGGTTAAGAAGGCAAATGGTATGTTGGCCTTCGTAGCAAGAGGGTTCGAGTACAAGAACAAGGATGTCTTGCTGCAGTTGTACCGGGCCTTGGTGAGACCGCACCTTGAGTATTGTGTGCAGTTTTGGTCACCTTACCTGAGGAAGGACGTTCTTGCCATGGAGGGAGTGCAGCAAAGATTCACCAGGCTGATATCTGGGATGGCAGGAATGACTTACGAGGAGAGATTGTGTCAATTGGGCTTATACTCACTGGAGTTTAGAAGATTGAGAGGGGATCTCATCGAAACCTATAAAATTCTGTCAGGTCTGGACAGACTAGCTGCAGAAAGGATGTTTCTGATGGCCGGGGAGTCCAGAACCAAGGGTCATAGTCTAAGGATAAGGGGTAAGCCATTTAGGACTGAAATGAGGAGGAATTTCTTCACCCAGAGAGTGGTGAACCTATGGAATTCCCTGGTGGAGGCCAGTTCATTAAATATATTCAAGAAAGAGTTGGATATATTTCTTGAGGCTAAAGGGATCAAGGAATATGGGGAGAAGGCAGGGACAGGGTACTGAATTTGGATGATCAGCCATGATCTCATTGAATGGCAGAGCAGGCTCGAAGGGCCGAATGGCCTACTCCTGCTCCTATCTTCTATGTTGCTATGTTTCTAAATCGGTTAGATATGATCTCCCCCTGACAAAGCCATGCTGACTATTCTTGATTAATCCTTCCCTCTCCAAGTGGAGACTAATTCTGTCCCTCAGAATTTTTTCCAATAATTTCCCTACCACTGATGTTAGGCTCACTGGCATGTAATTCCCTGGTTTATTCCTACTACCCTTCTTGAGCAATGGCACTACTTTAGCTGTTCTCCAGTCCTCTGGCACCTCCCCTGTGGTCAGAGAGGTTCTGAAAATTTATGTCAGAGCCCCTGCAATCTCCTCCATTGCCTCACACAGCAGCCTGGGATACATCCCATCAGGGCCTGGGGATTTATCCACTTTTAAGCCCGCTAAAACCGCTAGTACCTCCTGCCTCTCAATACTAATTTGTTCAAGTATATCACAATCCCCCTGCTTGATTTCTATGCCTACATCGTCCTTCTCCATAGTGAACACAGATGCAAAATATTAATTTCAAACCTCGCCCACATCCTCTGGCTCTACACACAGATTGCCATTTTGGTCCCTAATGGGCCCTACTCTTTCCCTGGTTATCCTCTTGCCCTTAGTATATACTTATAAAACACCTTGGGATTTTCCTTTATTTTGCCCGCCAGTGTTTTTTCATGCCCCCTCTTCGCTCTCCTAATTTCTTTTTTAAGTACCCCCCTGCACTTTTTATACTCCTCTAGGGCTTCCACTATTTTTAGTCCTTTGAATCTGCCAAAAGCCTCCCTTTTTTTCCTAATCCATTCTTGCATATCCCTTGACATCCAGGGTTCCCTGGGCTTGTTGGTCCCACCCTTGACCTTTACGGGAACATGTTGGCGTTGCACTCTCTCTATTTCCTTTCTGAAAGACTCCCACTTTAAGAATTCTGCACCCTCTAAGCCTTTCACACTCTGACTATCCCAGTTAATATTGGGGAAGTTGAAATCCCCTACTATTATTACCCTATTATTTCTACACTTCTCTGAGATTTGCCTACATATCTGTTCCTCTATCCCGCCCTCTCTGTTTAGGGCCCCCTTTTTGTTTTTAAGTTCTACCCATATGTCCTCATTAGAGGATCCTGCTAAGATATCATCCCTCCTTACAGCAGTAATTGACTCCTTGATTAATATTGCGACACACCCTCCTCTTTTACACCCCCCTCTGTCTCGTCTGAATATTCTATACCCAGGAATATTGAGCAGCCAGTCGTGCCCCTCCCTCAACCATGTCTCTGTGATAGCAACAATATCATACCTGTTAAGTAACGCCTCAATTTTAAAAATCTCATCCTTGTTTTCAAATCGTTCTATGGCCTCGCCCCTCCCTATCTCTGTAATCTCCTTCAGCCCCACTACCACACCCCCCCCCCGAGATATCTGCGCTCCTCTAATTCTGCCCTCTTGAGCATCCTTGATTATAATCGCTCAACCATTGGTAGCAATGCCTTCTGCTGCCTAGGTTCTAAGCTCTGGAATTCCCTCCCTAAACCTCTCTGCCTCTCTACCTCTCTTTAAAACTTACCTCTTTGTCTGTCCTAATATCTCCTTATATGGCTCGGTGTCAAATTTTGTTTTATAACGCTCCTGTGAAGCGCCTTGGGACATTTACTACATTAAAGATGTTATATGAATACAAGTTTTTGTTCTTGATGTTGTTGAGATTCTAACCCGGTTCCTTAGAAGTTTGGGCCCCGATATATTTTGCCGTGGGTTTTGTGAGTGGGGCGGTTGTTATATCCGTGTATCTTAATGTTGTGCCCTTCAATAATTAGACAACAGACTGCAGGGAATGATCAACAGGTGTTTACTGAATGAGGGTTACTCTAGAACTAACTATACAGATCACTGCTCAGCGTTTATATACAGGTGTGGTCACTGCCGGTACTACAGTATACAGGAGCTATAAAAAGTAGTTCTCTCCCTTAAGGTATATGTAGATTACATACATTACAATTCCTCCCCTTTTAGATTAACAGTACCATAATACTCATTTAACAATTAACATTTTTAATATACAATGTTATATGAAAATAGTCCATTCATATATTCAGTCTCTGGGGAGGCTTCCTGATTCTTTCTGGATAACGCCTTTCCCGAGTGTCTCGCTCTTGGTGCGGAGGCGATTCTAGCACCCTGTCTTCAGTTGATTCATCAGCTTCCAATGCTATTGTTTCTGAGGTAGATGCGACCTGTACGTTGGGTTCCTCACCAGGTACGTATGGCCGAGACATGGGGTTGACTCGTTCCTGTGACTCTAGGATCTGGTCAGCATGGCATCTCACAATGTTCTCCCCAACATCCACTGTGTACATTAGTGGCCCCTGCCGTGTGCATATCGTTCCTGGTTGCCATTTCTCTGTTCGGTAGTCGCGGGCCAAGACTGGTTGCCCTACATTGAAGCTCCTTGTCGGCTTCTCATTGATGTGCTGGAATTGCTTACACTCAACATCTCTTCGTACATTTGGTCTGAGCAAATCCAGACGAGGTCTCAACCTTCGGTTAAAGAACATCATGGCCGGGGCCTGGTTGGTGACTGCATGTGTCGCATTTCTGTAGGCTAACAGGAAATTGTCCACCTTATGCTGCAGTGGAATGTCGTCATCGCACATGGCCTTTACTGCTATTTTAAAGGTTTGTACGAACCTCTCAGCCAATCCATTTGTGGCTGGATGATACGGGGCGGATGTGTAATGCCATACCCCATTCCTTTTCATAAATCTTCGAAACTCTTCGGACACAAACTGTGGTCCGTTATCAGAGCAAATCTGCTCTGGCAAGCCGTTCCTGGCAAAAATGGTCCGTAGGACTGCAATAGTTTTCTCCGTGGTGGTGGAGGACATTTTGATCACCTCAGGCCATTTCGAGTGCGCATCCACGGCTATTAAAAACATTGAGTCCATGAATGGACCAGCAAAATCAATATGCACCCATTGCCATGGAGATGAGGGCCACTCCCATGGGTGTAGAGGGGCATGTGGTGGTGCATTTTGGACCTTCTGGCATCCTGAGCAGCTCTTTGTCAGGTCCTCGATTTGCTGATCGATTCCCGGTCACCACACATAAGCCCTAGCAAGGCTTTTCATTTTCACCCCTCCCAGATGACCTTCGTGAAGCTCATTGAGCACTCTCTCCCTTAACTTGGGTGGAATTACCACTCGGGATCCATACATCAAGGTCCCCATGCATACTGACAGCTGTTCTCTTCTGGATGAGAATGCTGGCAACAGTGAGTCGCCATGCGCTGGCCAACCAGTCACCGTCAATTCATACACCCGAGACAGTGTCGGGTCATTTCGGGTCTCCTTCTCTATACCAGCGTTAGTCACTGGCAAGCATTCAATTATAGTCGAATGAAATATTTCGACAGGATCCACTGCTGGTGCTTCCTCCGCAGTAGGCAGTGGCAGGCGTGATAGCCCATCAGCGTTTCCATGCTGTTTCGTGCCCTTATACTCTATTTCATATTGGTGCGCCCCTAGAAAAAGGGACCATCTTTGTAGCCGTTGCGCAGTCATCACCGGAACGGACTTCTTTGGATTAAAGATGGAGACAAGTGGTTGGTGGTCGGTCAGCAAGGTGAACTTCTGCCTGTGCAGATAGTGATTGAACTTTTTCACTCCCCACACTAGGCTGAGGGCCTCCCTGTCAATCTGGGCGTAGTTACGCTCGGCTGAGGTTAGTGACCGAGACGCAAAGACTACTGGCCTCTCCGAGCCGTCCGGGAATTTGTGCGACAGCACCGCTCCAATGCCATAGGGTGATGCATCACACGCCAACCGAATTGGTAGTGCTGGGTTGAAATGAGCCAACACCTCTTTTGATGTGATCAATGCTTTGCTCTTCTGGAAAACTCGTTTACATTCATCACTCTACTTCCATGGTACCCCCGTTTGCAGTAGGGTGTTCAGTGGGTGTAGTATGGTAGACAAATTCGGCAAGAACTTATGGTAGTAGTTCACCAGCCCGAGGAACGACCTCAGTTGTGACACATTTTCCGGTGCTGGAGCCTTGACTACTGCCTCAATCTTTTCAGGGGACTTATGTAACCCCTCTTTATCAATAACATGGCCACAATACGAGATCTGCTTCTGGAAAAACTCACATTTGTGGCGATTAGCTCAGAGCCCATATTCCTTCAATCTAGTGAGCACCTGCTCCAGGTTGGCGAGGTGATCACTGTCATTTTCGCCCGTGACCAGAATGTCGTCCAAATAACACTGGGTCCCTGGAATCCCTTGCAGGACTTGTTCCATTGCCCTTTGCCAAATAGCCAGAGCTGATGCTACCCCGAACACCAGCCGGTTGTATTGGTAGAGACCTTTATGAGTGTTGATCGTGAGGTACTGTTTCAAGGCTTCTTCTACCTCCATTTGCAAGTACGCCAGGGCCAGATCAATCTTAATGAAGCGCTTCCCTCCAGATAGCGAGGCAAAAATATCTTCAATCCACGGAAGCGGATATTATACAGTGTGAAGGACTGGGTTCACTGTCACCTTAAAGTCCCCACAGATGCGAACCTTCTTTGGTTCCCCAGGCATATTACTCAACGACCTCTTCATTACAGGAACGATGGGTGTAGCCCACTCGCTCCAGTCCACTTTGGACAGTACTCCTGAATGTTCCAAACCTTCCAGCTCTGCTTCGACGGCTGGGCGGATCGCATAAGGTACCGGTCTGGCCTTAAAAAACTTTGGGCTTGCATTTTCCTCTATTTTGATCGTCGCTGTTATGCCTTTTAGTGTTCCGAGTCCCTGCTGGAACACTTCTTGTGCGTCAGTTAGCATTTTTGACAGTCGTCCAGGTGTGACGTCGTCATCCTTTTTGGCATCTACAGTCAGTGCTTGTATGGAATGCCAATCTAGCTGTATCTTCCGGATCCATTCACGTCCTAGTAGTGGTGGTCCTCCATCTGGCAATACATATAGGTCCATTTTTGGTGTTTCCTTGCCGTTATATATAACGTTCACCCTTATTTTTCCTTTGGGTTAGACTTTTTGCCCCGTGTACGTCTTCAAGACAATCTTTGTATCTCTCAAGGGTATATGTGAGAATAGCCGCTTGTAGTCCCTTCGGTTTATGACTGTTAGGGCTGATCCTGTGTCCAATTCCATTTTCACTTGGACTCCTGCTATCTTGAGCATGACCCAGATAGTTTGGTGATCCTCCATTTTGATCACATTATGTAGTTTCAGACAACCCAGCTACTTGCTTCCGGAGTCTGTATCACTCTTCTGTTCATCTGAACTACTCTCCGTCACCTTATGTACCTTTTTGTACTTCTCCTGTGGAGACTTCTTGCTGCTGGTTTTCTTTCCCGACCTGCAGACTCTTGCTATGTGTCCTACTTTTCCACACTGTCTGCACACTTTGTCCTTGAACCAGCAATCATTATGGTCGTGTGTTGTTCTGCTGCAGCGATAGCACTTCACTGTTCCGTATGAGATTTCATTTGTGCCATATTCTTGCGGTCTCCGTTGTATCTCTGCAGCGCCCCGTGCTGCTGCTTCGTGTGATACTGCAATGCTGAAAGCCTTGTCCAGCGTAAGATCCTTTCCTGATAGAAGCCGTTTCTGGGTTCCTTCACTTTGAAGCCCACACACAAACTTGTCCCTTAAAGTATCTGCTAGTCCCATTCCAAACTGGCAGTTTCGATAGCTTGCGCAGTTCCGTTAAATACTCAGCATTACTTTCATCTTTATGCTGGTTCCTTTTGTGAAACTTAAATCTTTCTGCTATCAGCAGCAGTGTGGGGTTTAAGTGGTCCTGTAGGATTGACACTATGTTTTCAAAATCCTTTTCTACTGGCTTCTCTGGGGTTTAATTTAAATAAAGGAAACTACGATGGTCTGAGGAGCGAGTTGGGTAGGATTGATTGGGGAATGGCACTCAAAAGGTTGACGGTGGATAGGCAATGGCAAACATTCAAAGACAGCATGGATGAACTACAGAATTTGTTCATCCCAGTTTGGCATAAAAATAAAACAAAAAAGGTGACCCAACCGTGGCTAACAAGGGAAATTAGGGATAGCATAAGGTCCAAGGAGAGGGCATATAAATTGGCCAGAAAAAGCAATAATCCTGAGGATTGGGAGCAGTTTAGGATTCAACAAAGGAGGACAAAGGGATTAATTAAGAAAGGGAAAATAGAATATGAGAGTAAGCTTCCAGGGAACATAAAAACTGACTGTAAAAGCTTTTATAGATATGTGAAGAGAAAAAGATTGGTGAAGTCAAGCGTAGGTCCCTTGCAGTCAGAATCGGGGGAATTTATAATGGGGAACAAAGAAATGGCAGACCAACTAAATACATATTTTGGTTCTGTCTTCATAAAGGAGGACACAAATAACCTCCCAGAGATGCCGGGGAACATAGGGTCCGATGAAAGGGTGGAACTGAAAGAAATCAGTATTTGTAGGGAAATTGTGTTAGGAAAATTGATGGGACTGAAGGCCGATAAATCCCCAGGGCCTTAAATAATCTACATCCCAGGGTACTTAAGGAAGTGGCCATAGAAATAGTAGATGCATTGCTGGTCATCTTCCAGAACTCAATAGACTCTGGAACGGTACCCATGGATTGGCGGGTAGCTAATGTTACCCCACTATTCAAAAAAGGTGGTAGAGAAAAGGCGGGGAATTATAGACCGGTAAGCTTGACATCGGTAGTGGAGAAAATGCTAGAGTCCATTATAAAAGATGTAATAGCAGAGCACTTGGAAAGCAGTGACTGGATCGGACAAAGTCAACATGGATTTACAAAAGTTAAATCATGCTTGACTAATCTACTGGAATTTTTTGAGGATGTATCTGGTAAAATAGATAAGGGAGAACCAGTGGATGTGGTGTATTTGGACTTTCAGAAGGCTTTTGATAAGGTCCCGCATAAGAGATTAGCGTGCAAAATTAAGGCACATGGGATTGGGGGCAAGGTATTGACTTGGATAGAGAACTGGTTGGCGGACAGAAAGCAAAGAGTTGGAATAAATGGGTCATTTTCCGAGTGGCAGGCAGTGACTAGTGGGGTGCCGCAAGGATCGGTCCTAGGACCCCAGCTGTTCACAATATATATTAATGATCTGGACGAGGGAATTGGATGTAATATCTCCAAATTTGCAGACGACACAAAGCTGGGTGGGAGGGTATGCTGTGAGGAGGATGGCGTGAAACTCCAGTATGATTTGGAGAGGTTGGGTGATTGGGCATAAACATGGCAAATGAACTATAATGTGGATAAATGTGAGGTTATCCACTTTGGTGGCAAAAACAGGAAGGCAGATTATTATTTGAATGGCAATAGATTGGGAGAAGGGGAAGTGCAAAGAGACCTGGGTGTTCTTGTGCTCCAGTCGCTGAAGGCAAGCATGCAGGTGCAGCAGGCGGTTAAGAAGGCAAATGGTATGTTGGCCTTCGTAGCAAGAGGGTTCGAGTACAAGAACAAGGTTGTCTTGCTGCAGTTTTACAGGGCCTTGGTGAGACCACACCTTGAGTATTGTGTGCAGTTTTGGTCGCCTTACCTGAGGAAGGACGTTCTTGCCATGGAAGGAGTGCAGCGAAGATTCACCAGTCTGATACCTGGGATGGCAGGAATGACGTATGAGGAGAGATTGTGTCGATTGGGCTTATACTCACTGGAGTTTAGAAGATTGAGAGGGGATCTCATCGAAACCTATAAGATTCTGTCAGGCCTGGACCGACTAGATGCAGGAAGGATGTTTCTGATGGCTGGGGAGTCCGGAACCAGGGGTCATAGTCTAAGGATAAGGGGTAAGCCATTTAGGACTGAAATGAGGAGGAATTTCTTCACCCAGAGAGTGGTGAACCTGTGGAATTCTCTGCCACAGAGGGCGGTGGAGGCCAGTTCATTAAGTATATTCAAGAAAGAATTAGATATATTTCTTAAGGCTGAAGGGATCAAGGGATATGGGGAGAAGGCAGGGACAGGGTACTGAGTTTGGATGATCAGCCATGATCTCATTGAATGGCGGAGCAGGCTCGAAGGGCCGAATGTCCTACTCCTGCTCCTATCTTCTATGTTTCTATGTTTACTAGGTTTCATAGTAAGCCATACATTTTTGCACCCATTGAATTCAACAATACCAGCGCTTTCTTGTCATCTGGCACTTCATTCGCCTTGCAGTATACTTCTATGCGTTCGACATATGTCGTCCAATCTTCGACTTCATTGTCGAACGCTGTGATACTGCCACTCTTCGGCATTTTTGGGTGTGGTTAGACTGGCTTAAAATGGCGTCTCCCGCGCTTTCCTTTCTTCCCCGCTGCGGCTTATAATGGCGTCTCCCGCGCTTTCCTTTCTTCCCCGCTGCGGCTTAAAATGGCATCTCCCGCGCTGCTGCCAACGCCGCTCTCGGCGGTCCTCGTGGCAAATGGCGATGCCCTGTGGGTTTCGTGCGCTGCTCCTGCGCTGCTGCCAATGCCGCTCTCGCGTTTTCCTGTGCGCCTCTCTCCCCTGTTGACGCTGCTCGGCCCTTGAACACCGGCTGCGCTCTGCTCTCTCTCGTCTCTCTCCCCGTTGACGCCGCTCGGTCCTGAACACCGGCTGCGCCCTGTCTGCTCTGCCCTCTCTCTCTCCCCCGTCGACGCTGCTCGGCCTTTTTCTGTGCCGCTCGGTCGGCTCTAGCCGCCACTGTCCAGGAAGGGTCTGCGCAGTACCTGTTGCCAGCCCGTTTCGCTGGACCACCGTGACTGGAAAGCCAAGCCTGGCTCTCGACAGCCTCCCCTGCGATGCTCAAATCTCCACTGGATGACTAGGCGGTTGCCTGTGGTCGACGCCCGTGCTTCTGGACTCGACCTCCTTCCACTGTTCTCCAGGAGCGAATCCCTGGGAGGTGATGCAGAGTTGCAGGTAGGTTCGAATCTGCGTCGTCGCCAATGTTATATCCGTGTATCTTAATGTTGTGTCCTTCAATAATTAGACAACAGACTGCAGGGAACGATCAACAGGTGTTTACTGAATGAGGGTTACTCTAGAACTAACTGTACAGATCACTACTCAGGGTTTATATACAGGTGTGGTCACTGCTGGTACTACAGTATACAGGAGCTGTAAAAAGTAGTTCTCTCCCTTAAGGTATGTATACATCACATACATTACAGTGGTAGGGGAGGAATTTTGGTCAGGAAACCCGGAAGTCAAGGCTCTGCATGCTGCACAGTTTTAATGTCACAAAGTGCGTCTTTATTTTCCAGCATGTTCCCCGCCTGGAAGCCAGCCTGATTGATAGGCTTGGCTCCCTATTGCAGAAGGTCACAGGCCTGGAACAGGTAGGGAGCCTGCAGCTGGGTTAGTGGTAGCGTGGCGGTTGAGGATGTCTGGATCTTGGGGGTAGTCGCTGATCCCGGGGGACGGGGGCAGGGCCTTTGGATCCGGGAAGGGGGGACCGATGCTGAGCAGAGAAGAAAGTAAGCTTGGGGTCTCGGAGGACGCAGTACTGCTCCTCCTGGCCCACAAGCAGTGCTGTAAAGGCATTTAACTTTTCCACGAAGCAGTCCTCGCCCGCCTTTAGCTGTTGGGTTAAACCTGGAAGATAGATTAAATCTGAGGCATGCAGCCTCATTATGATATTTAAATGACCAACCCACCTCCTGGGAGTGGGTTGGCTGTCCTCCCGCAGTCCCACCTTCGTTAAATCTGGAAGTGGGCAGGTTGGAGGTGGGATGGGGTCAGGTTTGAGATTTTTACTTTTTCACATCTCACCCGACCCAAACCCACCCGTTAAAATTCCTCCCTTTTATACCATTGTGCACAGAACAGATCTTCCTCTCAGTGCTGACATGTAAGGTCAATCATCACAGCCCCAGGATATCGCTGCAGGAGTTCCTCAGGGCAGTGTCCTAGGCCCACCCATCTCCAGCTGCTTCATCAATGACCTTCCCTCCATCATAAGGTCAGAAATAGGGATGTTTGCTGATGACTGCACAGTGTTCAGCGCCATTCACAACTCCTCAGATAATGAAGCAGTCCATGCCTGCATGCAACAAGACCTGGATGATGTTCAGGCTTGGGCTGATAAGTGGTCGGTAACATTCGCGCCACACAAGTGCCAGGCATTAACTATCTCCAACAAGCGAGAGTCTAACCACCGCCCCCGCCCCTTGACATTCAACGGCAATACTTAACTGGATTAGCCACATAAATACTGTGGTAACAAGGGCAGGTCAGAGGCTAGGTATTCTGCAGCGAGTGCCTCATCTGACTCCACAAAGCCTTTCCACCATCTACAAGGCACAAGTAAGGAGTGTGATGGAATATTCTTCACTTGCCTGGATGAGTGCAGCTGCAACAACACTCAAGAAGCTTGACACCATCTAGGTCAAAGCAGCCCGCTTGATTGACACCCCATCCACCACCTTAAACATTCACTCCCTCCACCATTGCCGTACTGTGGCTGCAGTGTGTACCATCTACAAGATACACTGCAGCAACTCACCAAGGCTTCTTCGGCAGCACCTCCCAAACCCGCGACCTCTTCCACTTAGAAGGACAAGGGCAGTAGGCGCATGGGAACACCACCACCTCCAAGTTCCCCTCCAAGTCACACACCATCCTGATTTGGAAATATATCTTTGATCCTTCATCATTGCTGCATCAAAATCCTTGAACTTCCTCCCAAACAGCACTGTGGGAGTATCATCACCACACGGACTGCAGCAGTTCAAGAAGGCAGCTCACCCTACCTTCTCAAGGGCAATTAGGGATGGGCAATAAATGCTGGCTTTGCCAGTGATGCCCACATCCCATAATTGAATTTTTAAAAAGTAAATGATGATTTGTCCAGTCCTGGCCCTCTGCACGCGTGGAATGAAGTATTGTGGGCAGCACACCTGCAATGTTGCGGTCCATGTTTGTGGCAGGCCTGTGGGCGAGGCCCTGGAAACTGTACCCTGTAAGTATACTAAAGATATCTTTCTTGCGTTCATATCCCTGCTAACCCACCACACCCTCCCTTCCCCATGGAAGAAGGAAAGAGCATAAATTATCAACCCAAAAGTAGACATAGAAGTCAATAGATAGCAAGATGAGAAGATACACACCAAAATTTCAGAAATGACTAACAATGAAATGAAGTAATAACAAACCACTGTCAGTTACTATATCCGCTCCCCCAAAATTCCATATGCTTCCATTCAGAAATATTTTCAAATATTTAATTCATAAAATTGCAGAATTTCTATAATTTTCTTTTTTAAACCTTGGCCGCGATTTTGCCGGTGCTCAGAGGGTGGGTTCGGAGACGGGTCAGCTGTTAAAGTCGCAATGATTGACGGCAGGCTGGAAACCCGCCGCGAACCCGCCTCCGCGTGAGTTTCAAGAGTGTCAGGTCTGCGATTTCATAACAGACCCAACACCAAGCGGCGGGTCAGGGATTTAAGGCACATAACTCCTTGTTAAGTGCTTGTTAACTGCTATTTTGACAGCCTTTTTTGCTATTTTCTAACCTTTTCACGATGTTTGGAGAACACGCCAGGTTAGTGTATCGAGCTGGAGACTTCACGGCTGCAACTGCAGTCTAAAAGCTGCACTCTCGCATCTGCTCAATTTCAAATGTCAGAGGTTGCTGATTTAACGATTTGGGAGACACGTTGGCCCTGAAATTGCGATCGGAGGCTTTCCGCGGTTAGAAGCCTCCGACCAGCAAAAAAGTTCCGTGCCGACCTGCAGCCTCTGCGCCCACGGAGAGTTGCGCTTTCACCCTGAGGACTCCTGGGCAGCGTATGATGTCACGCCACCCAGGAGCACAGTGTGTGTGGAGCCTAGGTCTTCGCTCATAGGAGAGACCTGCCTACAAGAGCTGTCAAAATTTATATTTGCATAGGCCATGCCCCCGAGTTTTTTTTTACCTCTCCAGAGCCTTCACCATTGAAAGGAGCTGTTAATCTCAATGGTAAAAACTATCTTTATAGATTTTTAAAACTTTTGTAAACTTGTAGAAACTTTGAAAGACTTTTACATGGATGCAAAGAATTTTTAATAGTTTTAAAGACTTTAAAAAAGATTTAACGCAATTTAAAGAGTTTTAAAAGCCTTGAAATAATTTTCATTAATTTTGATTAAACAGCAAAGTGAAATGGAAGGAGCAAGCACAGTGGTGATGATGAAGAGAGCTCGGAATTTCACTGATGATGACATCAGCACTCTCCTCTATGAGGTTGAGGCGAAGCGCCTGAGGATGATTGGGACCAAGACGTCCAGAGCGCCACGCAAAGGACAGATGACAGCTTGGATAGACATTGCCCAGGCTGTCAGCGCGAACTCCACCATTCCACGGACAGCGGAACAATGCCGCAAAAATCTGAATGATTTGATGCGATCTGCCAAGGTTTGTACAGTTATTAGAAATGTCAGCTGTAAAATTTGTTAAAATTTAACTTCACTATTTTAAAACATGTTTAGTTGCATGGCTGTTGTAAAGTGACTTCATTATCCAGGCATCTGAGCTAGTCGTAAAATTTTATGGCTTTGGAGCAAGTCAGTGTCACCCATTGTGCTTGTAAATATTATCTGCACTCCACAGATTTGAGGTGTGAAATTTCAATTAGTGAACAGTACCCTGTCTCCAAAGTAGCATCTGGTCCTGTTTCCAAAGCAGGTGGGTGGGTGGTCTCTGCAGGAAAAACTGAAGTTTCATTTTAATTTCTGTTTTCAATTTAGAGTAAAATAGTACATAATGGACCCTGGGTGGCTGCACACCACCTCTCCATCACCTGGCCCCTCGGGCTCTGTGCCAGGCATAGATGGCTGTCGTTCCACAGCCAGACACCAACCTGATACTGCAGAGCAGGTGGGAGAAGCAGCAAGACATGTTACGCAACAAAATGCCATAGAACCTCAGGTGCAACAGGTTGAAGGGTTGAGGCAAGATATGGTTACTCTTCATGCGAAGAAACTTGACTCTCTTGCCTCTATCAGGCAGGGGATTGGTGAAATGGGGAGCAATATATGCGATAAGTTGGACATATTTGGTAAAGTATTCGCCAAAATTACTCTGGCACTTAATCAGATGAACGTGTCTCTCGTTCAATTATTGCAGTTAAAGACAGCAGGTTCTGCTGCCATTAATTTGACTCCCGCAGAACCCCCCTTGCCTGCTCCCAGCGCAGACACAGTGCAGGCCCATGAGACAGCAGCTCCGCCAATTATGTTGGAAGCAAATGTTGCCTTTCAGCAGCAGCAGCAGCAACCCTGTCGCGAGCCAACTGCTGAAGGACAAGAGACGGTACACAGGGACCTTTCAATTGGCATGAGAGGGCCCAGGTCACGGGGAAGGGGAAAGCTCAGGAGACAGTAGGGTGCCACCTTTTGCACAATTCACCTCCTTCGAGCCTCAGGCACAGATGCGAGGGGGCATATTTGTCAATTCTTTAATGTTTGCTATTATTTAAATGTTGGTGTGTTATTTCTTGAAATTTAGATTTGTGACTGATAAGTGTATTTAACCATTTTGTTTCATATGTATAGCCTGTAGTCACTTCAAAAACAATTCAACTTTTTTTATTAACAACCAATTGAACATTACAACTGTTTAAATAGCTAGTTTACATCTTGAATGTCTTTATTGCACTAAGAAACCCAAAAAATAACTTTAAACTGTTTACATTTTTTTATCAACCAATTTATCTTTGCAAATGTTTACAGAATAGAAAATAGCTAGGTAACAATTTGTATTTAAAGACTAAGAACATCAAAAAAGTACATCCTGCAATAAAAGTCACTGTTTCCCTTTAAATTGTGTGTGTTCTTTTCTGTGCCTTGCTGGGGGAGGATGAGGGACAAGGTGACAGTATCATCACCTGGTGAAGGTGTTGGCTACTAGCTGTTCCTGAGCAGCCTTGATTTCGGCAGCACTTGGCTCCTCCCTACCAGGCCTGGCCACAGGGACATTGGCATCGCCCATGTCCTCCATTTCAGCAGGGAGCTCCTCTGCAGGGTTAAGGGTCAATCCTTCCCGCAGGGCAAAGTTGTGCAAAACGCAACAGGCCACCACAATCCATGACACTTCCAGAGGAGAGTACTGCAAGGTCCCCCCCTGACCTGTCTAGGCACCGGAAGCGTGATTTCAGAACCCTGATTGTCCTTTCCACCACTTGCCGTGTGGACATGTGTGCCTGGTTGTATCTCTCCTGAGCCTCATTATTGGCCTTGCGGTAAGGTGTCATCAGCCACGGTTTTAGCGGGTAGCCCTTGTCACCCAATATCCATGCAGATCCTGGAGGCAATGTGGTGAGGGCGCCATATAAGCCCGATTGACGGAGGACTCAGGACTCATGAGCACTTCCTCGGTGATCTGCCTTTACGTTTAAGATCCTGAGTTGCGCATCACAGACTATCATAACATTTAATGAATGAAACCCCTTCCTGTTGATGTATGTCACAGGTGCATCAATTGGTGCCTTCAATGCAACATGGCTTTCATCAACGGCCCCTGTAGAATGCAAGGGCCCTCTCCTGCTGCCGAGTGGACAAGTCGAAGTCAAGAACTCAGAAGCCCTGCGAAATATGGCATCGGTGACCTGGTGAATGCAGGCCCTCGCAGCACTCTGGGTGATGTTTGAAATGTCACCATTGCCTGATTGAAATGACCCGCATGCAGTGAAGCTCAGCGCTGTGGTTACCTCCATGGACACTGACAAGGCAGTGCGGGTCTTCGAGCGTGTTTGAAGGTCGTCCTTTAACACCCCACTTCTGACACATCTGTCGGGGATAGAGCGGGGGAATGGGACTGACTGGATTGCTCTACAGAGAGCCGACACGGCCTCGATGGGCCGAATGGCCTCCTTCTGTGCCGTTATGACTCTATGGGCTCGATTTTCCAAGCCCCGAGGAGGCGGGCATGGAGGCAGGACAGCACGTAAAATTGGAGAAAGTGGGGGTGGATGGCAAACCCGCCCCCATCCCGCCTCCGTGCCCTTTTGCCAGGAGGCGGGAGGATGTGCAGCTTCGGGTCCCGTCTCCTGGAGGCGGGGAAGGTTTTTAATTCTTTTAACTGCCTGTTAACAGGTAGTTAACAGGCAGAAAGCAGGATTAGTGCCATTTTACCTTCACAAGTGAAGGCTTCCCGACCTCGGAGAACCCCGCCGGGTTGGAGACGTGGAGGAGGTCTGCGGCGGTCGGAGGCACCTGGAAGTAAGGTGTAAAGGTGAGTGATGGGTGCAAGTGTGGAGTGGTAAGTATGCAAGGTGGGTGATAAGTTTAAAAAAGTGTTCACTTACCTTTTTTTACTTCTATAGTCTTTAGCTGTGCTGGATCGGGAGAGCGGACATCCACCGTGTCAATTTCAGGTAATGGCTGATGGACCCTCCGATCCATCAGACATCTGAAATTTACTTTTTACAATGTTTTTTCAGTCCTCACCACAAAAACTAATCAAACTCAAGAGAATGTCAGTGGTTGACAGCTTCACAGACCTGTCAAACGCTGTCATTTCCTCTTTCAAGAAGTCTTGACAGATAGCACGTCTGACGTTGATGTGATCTGTCAGTGACTTCTTCCCTAATTGGCCTGCTGAACCCGCAGGGCGGGCTTAACAAACTCAATCAGGGGAAAATCCCTCTGAATGGTCAGGCGAGGATGGAGGCGGGACATTTACATGACAAGCTGCAGTCCCGCCTCCAACTCGCCTCCATTGACAAAATCCAGTCCTGTGACTATGGGAGAAAAATTCTGTTGGTTTGCGCCTCCTGTTAGCACCTTAAGAGGGCGCTAATGGGGCGCAAAGCAACTAGTGCCCGGGTGCGGCGATATCTGCGCCTCTCGTGAAATTGACCGGACATTTTGCGACGGCGCTAAACAATACCGCCCGATCTCCTGCGCCCGTAGATCTTGACGTCATTCAAGCGTGCAACGCCCTTGTGGCGCCCCGGACCGGATATTAAGTGGCACACCCCTCCTTTCCGCCTGGCGCAAGCAACGACAGGTAGACTAGAACGTCTCCCAGTCGGTGAGGGGCTGGCGGGGGGGGCGCTATTTAAAGGCGGCCTCTTCCTGGCTTTTTCTGTGGTAGAGTTGCACCACTCATTCTGACAGAGAGAGAGATTCTGAGAGGGAGAAGGAGAGACTTCTGCATAGAGTCAACGCTGTGTGAAATAGTTTTGGCTACTGAGCATCACTTTGCAGGTACTTTTGGATTTGGCCTTCATTACTTTGATTACCAAGAGACTTGGGGGCTGCACTGATTCAGGGCGTCGTCCTGCGCCTGCAGAATCGGAGGCAACAGAGATGCAGAGAGACTGTGGCAATCATGGTCAGACAGAGGAGGGCCAACAGGCCTCTGTACAGGAGACCTTACCCCCCCAGGGTATTTCGCCAACAATTCTCCTACATTAATATGTCTGAGGAGCAGTGTTTGCGAAGGCTGCGCTTCAGCAAGGAGGTGGTCACTGAGCTCTGTTACCTGCTGCAGCCAGATCTGCAGCCTCTACTGAGGACCAGGACATCTCTGTCGGTGGCAGTGAAGGTAACAGTGGCTCTGAACTTTTATGCCACCGGCTCCTTTTAAGTAGCTACTGGGGACATCGCCAATATCTCCCAGTTCGCGGTCCATTGCTGCATCCATCTGGTCACAAATGCCCTCTATAAAAGGAGACGCCAGTACATCTCTTTCCCAATGACACGGGCCAAACAGCATGAACGCGCAATGGGCTTTGTGAGGATAGCGGGCTTCCCCGTGGTGCAGGGCGCCATTGACTGCATGCATGTGGCATTGCGGGCACCATATGATAATGCAGAGGATTTCCGCAACCGCAAGGGGTTCCACTCCTTAAAAGTCCAGTTGGTCTGTGACCACAGACAGCTGATACTCGCTGTCAGTGCCCGTTATCCTGGCAGCAGCCACGATGCTTTCATCATGCGCCAGACTGCTGTGCCAGAACTTTTCCAGGCACCGCATCAGCCAAGTGGTTGGCTCCTTGGGGACAAGGGTTATCCAAAGTGCACCTGGCTGATGACACCGCTCCGTAACCCCAACATCCCTGCTGAGCTGCGGTACAACAAGAGCCATCTCACCACTGTTAGATCCGTGATTCTGAGAGTATGATGTTTTCAAATAACTACATGGATGCTGTAACTTAACAATCAACAGGTGTTTACTGGAGTAGGGTAGTCTCAAGACTGGGGGTACAGAGGCATGCTCAAAGCTTATATACAGGTGTGGTCACTGCCGGTACTACAGTATACAGGAGCTGTAAAAGTAGTTCTCTCTTAAAGGTACATACACTACAATTCCTCCCCTTTTAGATTAGCAGTACCTATAATATTCAAATAACAATTAACACTTTAACATGCACATTAAACAAAAATAGTCCATTTATAGATTCAGTCTTTGGGGCGGCTTCCTGATCCTTTCTGGATAGCGCCTTTCCTGAGGTTCTTGTTCTTGGTGCGGAGGCGATTCTGGCCCCTTTTCGTCGGTTAGTTCATCAGTTTCCACTGCTACTGGTTCTGAGGTAGATGCTACTGGTATGTCGGGTTCATCCCCAGGTACTCGAGACATGGGGTTGACTCGTTCCTGTGACGCTAAGATCTGATCGACGTGGCATCTCACAATGTTCTCCCCGACATCTACTGTGTACATTAATGGCCCCTGCCTTGTGCATATCGTTCCGGGTTGCCATTTCTCTGTTCGGTAGTCACGGGCCAAGACTGGTTGTCCTATATTGAAGCTCCTTGTCGGCTTCTCATTGATGTGCTGGAATTGTTTATCCTCAACATTTTTTCGCACATTTGGTCTGAGCAAATCCAGACGAGATCTCAACCTTCGGTTAAAGAACATCATGGCCGGGGTCTGGTTGGTAACTGCATGTGTTGCATTTCTGTAGGCTAATAGGAAATTGTCCACCTTTATGCTGTAGTGGAATTTCATTGTCACCCATGGCCTTTATCACCTTTTTAAAGGTTTGTACGAACCTCTCAGCCAATCCATTTGTGGCTGGATGATACGGGGCGGATGTGTAATGCCTTACCCCATTCCTTCTCATAAATTTCCGAAACTCTTCGGACACAAACTGTGGTCCATTATCAGAGCAAATCTGCTCTGGCAAGCCGTTCCTGGCAAATATGGTCCGTAGGACTGCAATCGTTTTCTCTGTAGTGGTTGAGGACATTTTTATCACCTCAGGCCATTTCGAGTGAGCATCCACTGCTATTAAGAACATTGAGTCCATGAATGGACCAGCAAAATCAATATGCACCCGTTGCCATGGAGAGGAGGGCCACTCCCATGGGTGTAGAGGGGCATGTGGTGGTGCATTTTGGACCTTCTGGCATCCTGAGCAGCTCTTGGTTAGGTCCTCGATTTGTTGATCGATCCCCGGCCACCACACATAAGCCCTAGCAAGGCTTTTCATTTTCATCCCTCCCAGATGACCTTCATGAAGCTCATTTAGCACTCTCTCCCTTAACTTGGGTGGAATCACCACTCGGGATCCACACATCACTGTCCCCTGGCATACAGACAGCTGTTCTCTTCTGGATGAGAATGCTGGCAACAGTGAGTCGCCATGTGTTGGCCATCCCCTCACCGTCAAATCATATACCCAAGACAGTGTCGGATCATTGCGGGTCTCCTTCTCTATATCCGTGTTAGTTACTGGCAATCGTTCAATTATTGACGAATAAAATATCTCGATAGGGTCCACTGCTGGTGCTTCCTCCACAGTAGGCAGTGGCAAGCGTGATAGCCCATCAGCGTTTCCATGCTGTTTCGTGCCTTTATATTCTATTTCATATTGTTTCGCCCCTAGAAAAAGGGACCATCTTTGTAACCGTTGTGCAGTCATCACCGGAACGCCCTTCTTTGGATTAAAGATGGAGACAAGTGGTTGGTGGTCAGTCAGCAAGGTGAACTTCTGCCCATGCAGATAGTGGTTGAATTTTTTTACTCCCCATACTAGGCTGAGGGCCTCCCTGTCAATCTGGGCGTAGTTGTGCTCGGCTGAGGTTAGTGACCGAGACGCAAAGGCTACTGGCCTCTCCAACCCATCTGGGAATTTGTGCGACAGCACCGCTCCAATACCGTAGGGTGATGCATCACATGTCAAACGAATTGGTAGTGCTGGGTTAAAATGGGCCAACACCTCTTTTATTGTGATTCAATTCTTTGCAATTCTGGAAAGCTCGTTTACGTTCGTCATTCCACTTCCATGGTACCCCTGTTTGCAGTAGGGGGTTCAGTGGGTGTAATACCGTAGACAAATTTGGCAAGAACTTATGGTAGTAGTTTACCAGCCCGAGGAACGACCTCAGTTGTGACACATTTTCCGGTGCTGGAGCCTTGAATGCTGCCTCAATCTTTTCAGGGGACTAATGTAACCCCTCTTCATCGATAACGTGGCCACAATACGAGATCTGTTTCTGGAAAAACTCGCACTTGTGGCGATTAGCTCGTAGCCCATATTCCTTTAATCTGGTGAGTACCTTCTCCAGGTTGGCGAGGTGATCACTGTCATTTTCGCCCGTGACCAGGATGTCGTCCAAATAACACTGGGTCCCTGGAATCCCTTGCAGGACTTGATCCATCGCCCTTTGCCAAATAGCCGGAGCCGATGCTACCCCGAACACCAGCCGGTTGTATTGGTAGAGACCTTTATGAGTGTTGATCGTGAGGTATTGTTTCGAGGCTTCTTCTACCTCCATTTGCAAGTACGCCTGGACTAGGTCAATTTTGGTGAAGTGTTTACCTCCAGATAGCGAAGCGAAAATATCCTCAATTCATGGAAGCGGATATTGTGCCGTGTGAAGGACTGGGTTCACTGTCACCTTAAAATCCCCACAGATGCGGACCTTCTTTGGTTCCCCAGGCATAATACTCAACGACCTCTTCATTACAGGAATGATGGGTGTAGCCCACTCGCTCCAGTCTACTTTGGACAGTACGACTGAACGTTCCAACCCTTCCAGCTCTGCTTCGACGGCTGGTCTGATTGCATAAGAAACTTTGGGCTTGCATTTTCCTCTATTTTAATCGTTGCTGTTATGCCTTTTAGTGTTCTGAGTCCCTCCTGGAACACTTCTTTTGCGGCAGTTAGCATTTTTGACAGTCGTCCAGGTGTGACGTCGTCATCCTTTTTGGCCTCAACCTTCAGTGCCTGTATGGAATGCCAATCTAATTGTATCTTCCGGATCCATTCACATCCTAGTAGTGGTGGTCCTCCATCTGGCAATACATATAGGTCCATTTTAGGTATTTCCTGGCCTTTGTATATCACTTTCACCCTTATTTTTCCTTTGGGGTAGACTTTTTGCCCCGTGTACATCTTCAAGACAATCTCTGTAGCTTTCAAGGGTATGTGTGAAAATAGCCGCTTGTAGTCCCTTTGGTTTATGACTGTTAGGGCTGATCCTGTGTCCAATTCCATTTTCACTTGGACTCCGTCTATCTTGAGTATGACCCAGATAGTCTGGTGATCCTCCATTTTGGTTACCTTATGTAGTTTCAGACAACCTAGCTCCTTGCTTCCAGAGTCTGTATCACTTTTCTGTTCGTCTGAACTACTGTCCATCACCTTATGTACCTTTTTGTACTTCTCTTGTGGAGATTTCTTGCTGTTGGTTTTCTTCCCTGACCTGCAGACTCTTGCTATGTGTCCTGCTTTTCCACACTGTCTGCACACTTGGTCCTTGAACCAACAATCCTTCTGGTCGTGTGTTGTTCTGCCGCAGCGATAACACTTCCCTGTTCCATATGACATTTCATTGGTGCCATGTTCTTGTGGTCTCCGTTGTATCTCTGCAGCTCCCCTTGCGGCTGCTTTGTGTGATACTGCCATGCTGAAAGCCTTGTCCAGCGTAAGATCCTTTTCTGATAGAAGCCGTTTCTGGGTTCATTCACTTTGAAGCCCACACACAAACTTGTCCCTTAACGTATCTGCTAGTCCCACTCCAAACTGGCAGTGTTTCGATAGCTTGCGCAGTTCCATTAAGTACTCAGCATTACTTTCGTCTTTATGCTTGTTCCTTTTGTGGAGCTTAAATCTTTCTGCTATCAGCAGCGGTGTGGGGTTTAAGTGGTCCTGTAGGATTTCTACTATGCTTTCGAAATTCTTATTCACGGGCTTCTCTGGGGTTATTAGGTTTTGCAGTAAGCCATAAGTTTTTGCACCCATGGAATTTAACAAAACCAGTGCTTTCCTAGCATCTGGCACTTCATTCGCCCCGCAGTACACCTCAATACGTTCCACATATGTCGCCCAATCTTCGACTTCATTGTCGAACATAGAGATACTGGCAGTCTTCAACATCCCTGGGTGTGATTTAACTGTCAAAAATGGTGTCTCCCGCGCTCTCCCTTCTTCTCCGCTGGCACAAAATGGCGTCTCCCGCGCTTCCCTTTCTTCCCGCGCTCGCCCTTCTTCTCCGCTGTGGCTTCTAAAAATGGCGTCTCCTGCGCTCTTCCTTCTTCTCTGCGGCTCAATGGCATCTCCCGCACTCTCCCTTCTTCTCCCCACGGACACTGTTCAGCCCTTGAGCCCTGGCTGTGCTCTGCGCGTTTTTTTTTTTTTTTGTGCGCCTTCCCCGTTTCCGCCGCTCAGTCCTGAACCCGGCTGCTGCTTTACCCTCTTTATCTCCGTTTTGTTTTTCCTCGATGCCACTCGGTTTTCAACCCCCGGCTGCGCCCTGTGCGCTTCACCCTCTCTCTTACCCCGTCGACGCTGCTCGGCTTTTTCTCTGCCGTCGGTCAGCTCCAGCCGCCGCTGTCCGGGAAGGGTCTGCGCTGTACCTGTTGTCAGTCTGTTGCTGGATCGTCGTGGCTGGGGAACCAAGCCCGGCTCTCAACAGCCTCCCCTGCGATGTTCATTCTCTGCCGGTTGACTGGGCGGTTGCTCGCGGTCGACGCCCGTGCTTCAGGCCTCGACTTTCTTCCACCGCCCTCCCGGAGCGAATCCTTGAAGGGAAATGCAGATTTGCAGGTAGATTCGAATTGACACTCGTCGCCACTGTTAGATCCGTGATTCTGAGAGTATAATGGCCTAGAAATTCAGTTGGGCGCGCCAGCCGTTAGCGCCTTAGGAGGAGTAGATCTCGAGCGCTAGGCGCTTATCGCCCGGGTGCAGCGCGGTCTGCGCCTCTCCCCAACTTCAGGACACATTTAGCGCCGGCGCAAAGTCTTAGCGCGCGCCCTGCTGCGCGCGCAGATCATGACGTCATTTAATAGTGCAACGCCCTTTGTGCGCCCCAAACCGGAACTTCACTCGCGCCGGCCCATTGTGCGCCGGGCGGCCCGAGCGACTGTGAAGTGGAACGGTACACAGGCCAGCCGGGCCGCGGGGAGCGCTAATTAAAGGGCACTTACCCAGCAGTATAAAGGCCAGCCATTTTGCAGCATTCACTCTTGTGCAACGGTTTTTTGGACAGAGACCAAGGAGGAGAGTTTACTGGTTTGGACCAACACTTGGACAGGTATTTTTGGCTCAGGCCAGAGCTTACCAATTATCTTTGCCTTCATTCAGATCTCAGTGTTTGCCAGCATATAATGGGGGCTGCATTGGGTGGCAACGCTGAATTTCAGCCTTATGCCAGAAGGGCTTACAGACGCCGTGAGAGAGTGGCAGCCCTGGCTAGACGCAGAGGGGGCAACAGGCGTCGCCAACTGAGGCCTTACCCACGCAGGGTATACCGCCAGCAGACCTCCTATCTGACCATGTCTGCCGCGATGTGTGTTAGGAGGCTGCGATTCCGAAGGGAGGTGGTTGCAGACATCTGCCGGCTGTTTCAGAGAGATCTGCAGCCACAGCTGATGCGCAGGACGTCTCTGTCGGTGGCAGTGAAGGTGACGGTGGCTCTCAACTTCTATGCCTCCGGCTCCTTCCAATCCGCTACTGGGGACATCGCTAACATCTCCCAGTTCGCCGTGCATTGCTGCATCCGCCAGGTGACCGAAGCCCTTTTCAGAAGGAGACATCAATTCATCTCCTTCCCCATGACCCTGGACAAGCAGCAGCAGCGTGCAGTGGGGTTTGCAAGAATAGCGGGCTTCCCCATGGTGCAGGGCGCCATTGACTGCACGCATGTGGCTTTGCGGGCACCTCTTGAGCATGCCGAGGAGTACCGCAACCGGAAGGGCTACCATTCCCTCAATGTACAGCTGGTGTGTGACCACAGGCAGCGCATCCTAGCTGTCAATGCCCGCTTTCCAGGCAGCAGCCACGATGCCTTTATCCTGCGACAGACAACTGTGGCTGACATGTTCCAGGCACAGCCTCCCCCAAGAGGATGGCTTATCGGGGACAAAGGCTATCCTTTGTGTACCTGGCTCATGGCCCCGCTCCGCGTGCCCACGACCCCTGCTGAAGAGGCATACAACGAGAGCCATCAAGCGACGAGGAACCTCATAGAACAAACAATCGGCATGCTCAAGCAACGGGTCCGCTGTCTCGATCGCTCCGGGGGAGCCCTCCAGTATTCGTAGGATCGAGTCTCCCAATTCGTCGTCGTTTGCTGCATGCTGCACAACCTGGCTATCCGCAGGACTCAGGCACTGCCACCTCACGTTGGACCACCACCTCAGGAGGAGGAGCAGGAGGAGCATGAGGACGACGAGGATGAGGAGTACCAGCCCAGGAGGGACGCACAAGGTCCAAGGGCCGCCCGTCGGTGACTTATTGAACGTCACTTCTAGGCCCCCTGTCAGGGAATGGCTTGTGCCAATGATAGAACATGATTGCAGCCGCTCCGCAAGCCCTCAGCCGGTTAAGGCAACAAACACTTCAATGATCAAACATGGACAATGTGAATAAATAAAATGCTTTATTGTACAAACTCTGGGCCCTTCCCACATGAAAACCAAAAACAGACGAAACCCCCAAAAAACACTCAAACACATTACTCGCTCCCACAACCTGGAGAGGATTAACAAAAGAGGGCAACTAAAATGGCCGTCATTCTCGGCCTTCGCCAAAAACAAACATCACATCATCGGCCTTCAAAAAACAAACATCCAATTCTCGGCCTCAAGAAACAAACACAAATGGCCACACATTCGACTATTTGGCCCGCTAGGGCGATGCCTTGGCCATCTTTGGGTGGCCCCTGCCCGCCCTGCTGCTCCGCCTCAAAGTAAGGCCATTGGCTGCTGCAAGGCTGGGGGCAGGCTCCTGAGGGGCACATGTCGTGACGGCAGATGCCCTTGGGGGTCGGCCTAGTCAAGGTCTGGCCGTCGAGCGGGCGGCTGTTGATTGCTGCAGCTGTGGCTGGCCAGCATCAGTCGCTGCAGCAGCTCCTGGCAGCTCCACTGGGGGAGTGGCTGTGGCGGCTGGAGGAATGGCGGCAAGCTGGCGGATGGCAGGCGCTCGCTGGTCACCTGAGACACTGGCACTCGCCCGGGCCAGCACTGCATCATGCGCACCAATCTGCCGAGGGACAGACCGCTGTGCTGCTGCAGCGCGCCGGGTGCCCTGGCGATGCCTGGCTGACACAGCGAGTGTGGCAGCAGTGAGTGCCCGTGTTGACCTGTTCACTGACCGCAGCAGAGCAGCCAGTGACTGGACGGCACCACTGATCACCTGGCCAGTCGCTGACAGATCTGCCCGGTATTCCGCCTGACTGGTGGCCTCTAAGGGCCCGAACTCGGCCACACTCCGAGAGAGGGAATCGATGGACTCAGGCAACCGTGCCACTGCCGCCATGAGCTCCGTGTGCCGGCGCTCCGAGTCCGCGGACAAGTCTTCGAGGCGTTCCATCTCCTCGGCGAAGAGCATCTCCTGACTGGAGGCCGGACTCTCCCTCTGGGGAGAAGGCCGCCGAGCTGGCCAACCCTTCCTGCGTTGGTGGAGGCCGCTGGGCCCAGCAATTGGACTCCCCTCCGACGCATCCCCCCTCTGGGGAGAAGGCCGCCGAGCTTCCACCCCCCTCCCGCCTTTCTGCAGCACGCAGGTCCCAGGAGCTCCCCTCCCCATCGACACTTCCGCCACGCTGCCCTCCAGGGAAGACGTGTCCCCTACATTGGCCTGGGTGGCCGTGGCTGAGGGTTCCCCTGATGGGCCGCCTTCCTCTTGCTCCTCCTCCTGCTCCTCCTCAGAGGGTCTGTCACTGGCAAGTTGAGGGACCTCCTCTTGACCATCTGAAAGCAGGAAGGCACAAGAGTAGCTTTAGAGTGAGGAGAGGGCGTCAGTGCGGGATGCATGAGTGGTGGCATTCAGCGCATTGGTCGGACAGTGGCAAAGGATGTAGACCTGATGTGCAAGTGGGACGAGAGAGGTGCAAAAGGTGATGTCCTTACCATTGCTGCCCAGAACAGGATCGGCATCTCCACATGCAACGGGCCCAATCACCCGGCCACCCATGAGGCGCTCCACGCGATGTTGCAGGTCGGTGAGTGGCTGGATATGGGGCCGGCCTCCCCCGGTCGCAGTCCGGCTCTTGCGATTATTCGCCAGCTTGGCCTGCAAGAGAAAGGACGGCCTCTAAGTACAGTGTGTCGCCGTGATCTGGTGTGCACTGCCTCCCATGGTGGAATAGCCTGGCCAGTGTGTCGCCATGATCTGGTGTGCACTGCCTCCCATGGTGGAATAGCCTGGCCAGTGTGTCGCCATGATCTGGTGTGCACTGCCTCCCATGGTGGAATAGCCTGGCCAGTGTGTCGCCATGATCTGGTGTGCAATGCCTCCCATGGTGGAATAGCTTGGCCAGTGTGTTAAGTGCAGAATGTGCAATTGATGCTCATGCCTGTGCCATAGCTGCTGGATGAAGGCTGGCCATTAGAGCTTTCACGTCCCTTTGCCCATAATGTGAGGTGCACATGCAAGGGTGAGGAGGTCATTGGAAAGGGTACTCACCCTGACAATGCGTGTGAGGTCATTTAACTTTTTGCGGCATTGGGCACCGGTCCTGGGGACGTCGCTGTTGGCTGACAGCTTGCTGGCGACATGCCTCCAGGCTCTCCTGTAGACGCGGACCGTCGCCTTCTTGCCATTGTCCGGGTACAAAACATGGCGCCTCTTCTCCACAGCAGCAAGCAGCACACTCAGATCACGCTCTGAGAAGCGCTGCGCACGTTCACGGGCCTTCTCCATGTCTTCAGGCGCTATTTGGGTCCAGCAGCAGTGTTCAGGCCTAGCTGGAGGGCTCCACTATCCAGGGCGTGGCAGCAGACGCAGTCGACCCTTCCCCCTTAAGAGCTGGCCGGCGCCAGGGTGTCTGCTGTCAACCACGAGATGGCCGCACCTGCGCTGTGCCCGGCCTCGGCGCTATCGATCACCACCTCCGGCTTAGCGCCCAAAGAGAGGCATCCAGCAGCAGTTTTAGCGCTCGCCCGAACTAGTAGGGCGAAGCTAATGAATATCGGAGAAGTGGCATAGATTTGGCGGCGGCCGCAAACTTTAGCGAACGCCCCACTTTAGCGCCCCAAAAGTGGCGTCAATGAATTTCTAGGCCAATGTTTTCAAATAACTACACGGATGCTGTAACTTAACAATCAACAGGTGATTACTGGAGTAGGGTAGTCTCAAGACTGGGGGTACAGAGGCATGCTCAAAGCTTATATACAGGTGTGGTCACTGCCAGTACTATATATAGTATACAGGAGCTGTAAAAGTAGTTCTCTCTTAAAGGTACATACACTACAACCACCAGGAACATCGTTGAGCAGACGATCGGCGTGCTCAAGCAACGGTTCCGCTGTCTGGACCATTCTGGAGGAGCCCTGCAGTACTCACCTGAGTGAGTCTCCCTCTTCATAGTTGTGTGCTGCATGCTGCATAACCTGACAATCCTCAGGACCCAACCAATGCCACCAGGCCTTGTAGCACTACCGGAGGAGGAGGAGGAAGAGGAGGAGGAAGAGGAGGAGGATGATCATCAGCAACACCAAGGCGGGAGGGAGGCCCACAATGTTGAAACTGCAAGGGCCGTTCGTCAACGGCTGATAGCAAGCTGCTTCTAGGCCACTATTGAGGAAATGGCTTCTGCCATGGAGAACAACATGAATGAAATCAACCCGCAACCCCTAAGCCAGACAAGGCAGCAATGATTCCAAAGACCAAACAAATACATTTTGAATACAAAATCTTAATTATTTTACAAACTCTGTGTGTGTCATTTCACAGAAATCACAGATCACAGAAACCCCACAGTGCAGATAGAGGCCATTTCGGCCCATCGAGCCTGCACCGACACATATCCCACCCGATCCCCATAACCCTTCATGACAAGCTAATAGAAACAAACACAAAAAATCATTCATTACCATAACTGGTTCTCACAACCTGGAGATAATATCCAAACCACTGAACAAAAGTTTGAACATGAACCTTGGCCTTTAATAAAAAATTGACCAACATTTTGTCACACCTCCTACTTTTTGCCCTTCGAGGGTGATCTCCTTCCCTTGCGCACTTCCCCCCTTCCCACCCTACTGCTCCTCCGTAATGGGGCCCCAGTGGCTGCAGCAAGGCTGGTGGAAGGCTGCTAATTGCCAGAACCTGAGCCTGTAGATGCCCTTGAAGGACGGCCTCGACCAGCTCTGGGCCTGGAGGGCTCGGCTGCAGACTGCACCAACTCAGCATAGGCGGCAGCAGTCTGGGCTACAAGCGGTGGCAAGTGCAGTGGAGAAGTGACAGTGGTGGCAGCAGGAATGCTGTCATCTTGAGAGAGGACAGCAACTCCCTGCTCGACCAACACACTGGCACTCCCACGGGGCAGCACATCAGCATCCGGACCAATCTGCTGGAGCACAGATTGCTGGCCTGCTGTGGTGCGGTGAGAGCCCCGGGGAAATGTCCGAACCAGCGAGAATGGCAGCAGTCAGTGCTCGCGTGGCCTCAATCTGAGTCTGCATGAGAGCAGTCTGAGATGGGATCACGGCAGCCAGTGACTGAATTGCAGCACTAAGCTTTAGCGTGGCATCCGCCTGTGCTACAGCGAAGTGCTCCACACTCCTTGCCAGTTCATCAATGCATTCGGGCACCCTTCCCACTGCACCCATGAGCTGAGTGTGCATGTCCACCGCCTGGGTGTTCATTTCAGTGATGAGCCGCTCCTCCTCTGCGTCCAGTGCAGTAGGACTCGCTGGCCTACTCTCCCTCCAGGGAGAAGGCCCCCGAGCTTCCCTAGCCACATCGCATTGCTGCAGCCTGCTGGGTCCTGGAGCTTCACCCTCATCAGACCCTTCCCCCCTGCTCCCCTCCAGGGAAGACATGGTCCCAGTGTGGACATTAGCATCCTCGGAAGAGGGTGGCGCTGATGCTCCGGCTTCCTCTTCCTCCTCGCCTGCGGCTTCACCCCCACTGGCAGCTTGAGGGCCCATCTCCTCAGCTGGTGAATCTCCATCTGAAAGCAGGGAGGTACAAGAGTGGCTTTAGTGTGAGGACAGGGGGGCAGTAAGGGAGGAAGGAGTGCAGTGATTTAGTAAGTTGGATTGAAAGTGTCAAAGGCTGGTGTTGTGAGGGACAAGTGGAATGAGAGAGGAGAGAAAGCTGATGACCTTACCATTGCTGTCCCGAACGGGGTCGGCCTCACCAGGGGTGGTGGGACCGATCACCTGGCTTGCCACAATCCTGTGGACGCGTGCCTCAAGATCGCTGAGTGGTTGCAGCTGAGGCCGCCCTCCACCCGTCCGTTGCTGCTGTCTCCTATTATGAGATAGCTTGGCCTGCAAGAAAAAGGACGGCGTCTGAGTAAATATACAGCCATGGTCTTGCCCGATGTGCCTCCCATAGTTGAATAGCCTTACTGTATGCAAAGTGTGGAATGTGCGTGTATGTTTCATGAGAGGGCCATAGGTGTTGGATGAGTGTTGGGCATTGGGGTTTTAAGACCCTCTGGCCATAGAGTGAGGTTGAGATGGAGGGATGGAGAGGTATTCAATAAAAGCTACTCACCCTGACGACACGAGTGAGGCCGTTGAACTTTTTACGACATTGTATATGGATCCTGGGCACCATGCTCCTGGAAGAGATGTTCTGAGCCACCTCCCTCCACACTCATCTGTACTCGCGCGGCAAAGGCCTCCTGCCACTCTCCGGGTAGAATATAGAGCTTCTGCGCTCCACCGCGCCAACCAGAGCCTCCAAGGCCTGCTCGCTGAAGTGCTGAGCTCGTTTTCTCTCACCCTCTCCATAGTCGTTGGCTGGAAAATGTAGTCACAGGTCTGTCCAGGCCGAGATTCAAGGTTCCAATGAGCAGGGTGTGGCTGGAGAGCAAGATCGACCCTCCCCTTTAAGAACTGTCCAGCGCCAATGTGTCTGTGTTCCATCGCTGACATCACCTGCGCTGCGCCCGCGCTCTGAGGTAGCACCTCGCTCCTCAGCCTTTGCACCTTAAGAGAGGTGTGCAGCGCCTGATTTAGCGCTCCAATCACCTCCAGGGGCAATAGAATCCAAGTTTGCAGTTGGAGGCGATAATTAGCGCCAGGCGCTAAACATTGCGCCCAGCCGATAATCGCGCCCCAAACGGGGCGACACCGAATTTTTGCCCCTATGACTCTATGTCACCTAGTCAGCCGATTGCCTCTTTGCTAAAGCGCAGCCTCCTCACACACAATTCCTCCGACAGCATCTCAAAAGACAGCCTCTCCCTGTACACCCACTGGGGTGGGTAGTAGTTCCTCCTGATCAGGCGACGGTCATGCTCCCTCAGTCTTTTTTGTTGTTCCCTGGTGGTTTTCGATTCTATGTGCCTGAATCACACAGAAGATCTTGGCAACATCGTCAAGAGGCATGTT
This sequence comes from Somniosus microcephalus, assembly GCF_052327205.1. NCBI lineage: Eukaryota > Metazoa > Chordata > Chondrichthyes > Squaliformes > Somniosidae > Somniosus > Somniosus microcephalus. The sequence goes on along the minus strand of NC_141000.1, from coordinate 18,267,781 downwards.
TCTTCCTCACAGGCTTCCTCTTTAAACAGATGAAGCACATGTAGGGAAAAAATGGAAAGTGTTGTAAAAGTCATTTTAATAAAGCGAGTGGGTAGAAATTCACGTCGGGCTGTGGTGCGAAACGGGCAATATCGGATTGGGCACCTGTCATACCTGCCTGATGAATATCACCGCCCGAAATGAATTTCTAAGAATTAAAACCAATTTTCACAAAGTCATATATAAAAATTTTAAACAGCATAAATAATTCATATACTCTGGCATAATTATTTCAAACATTAGTAAATGTGAAATAAAACATTTTTAAACAGTCATTTTCAAATTAAAAATAAAATGAAATCTAATTGACTAGAATGCTTACCTTGCCCACAGCGAGAGATGCTCTTTAAATTACCTACACTCCTCAAAACAAGATCCAAAACCAATTAAATATTTAACAAATTAAAGTTGTTGAAAACGTACATCAGGCTTTGTGCAAAGAACTTTGTTCACTTTCACAGCTATAAATGCCCCATTTCCCAGCCCCCTGCTTTACAGGTCTTCTTCCTGATGCTTCTTCAGATAGAATGCAGGCTGTCCGCCGGCTTTTATCTGTCGCAGCTGTTTTGTACGTAGCTGGAATCCGCTCGTTGACAAATTCTCGCAAGTCTGTGCCAGCAGTGCTGCCTCTCCTGCGCATGCGGAGGATCTGTTAAGTTGATTCTTGACAGATCACAAGTGCCGAGTTTCAGCGCATGCGCTTCGCACGCCTAAACCCGGCACTTGCGCAGCCCCTACGGGCACGTGCACACCTCATACGCATCCGTGGGGGGGTCGCAAAATACGGCCCAATCTGTCTTGAGGCTGTAAGTGTCTGGTGTTAACTCTATATCCACTGTCACCTGCATTGCTGGATATAAAAGGCGCCCTCACCCTTCACTGTGCCACCTCAACTTGTGAGCACACATATGGCAACGATGTCAAACATTCATACAGCATTAATTTATTGCAACAGAATAAAAGAACAGAAACTTAACATTGGATTCTAGCAGAACACCCAAGTGAGAACCTTCGTGATTATTTATGTGTCTGCTTTCTCTTAAGCGTGCTTCTATGTTGTGCTACCCCTGTGGCTTCAGCAAATGTAGACACAGCCTCAGCCTCCAGCTCACTTCCCTGCTGCGCCTGCTGAGACGCCTTTGGCGGTCGTCCTCTGGGTTTGGGAGCCTGTGAAGGTCTTGCCAAAGTCTGCTCCTCCTGCGGCTGCACAGGGGCAGACTCGCCCATCACTGCTCGGGTAGTCATCTGGGGCTCTGACCGAGGGGTTGGTAAGGGGATGGAAGTATGAGCACTTGGAGAGGAGCCCCCGCTTGCACATACCCTCCCACCATCATCCCTCTCATGGGCCACCTGCACTTCTCTGATAGCAAGTAGCTGGAGAGCACCTTGCCACACATCAGTGGGGCCATGAGGACCCGTCTCTGTACTGACAGTCCTCATAACAGGTACATACATGGACCTCTGGTTCCTCTCCTCATTAGATGCCCATCTATCCTCCATAGCTGACCATCTATTTAGAAGAGTCACCATGTTGTTTTGTGTCTGGCGATTTATGTCCTCCATGGAGGTTGCCATCCTTTCCATGGCGGTACCTACATTTGCCATTGCATGCACCACGGCATTGCTCATGTTTGAGATGGACTCCCCCATTCTCTGCACGCTCGCAGTCACCGTGGTTGCAAACCCAGACAGGGCCCCCTACACTTCCTCTTGAAACTCCAGCACCGCTCTCTTTCTGGATGGCCCCCAAGGCTCTGCGTCTACATGCAACTGAGCAGAGCTAGGAGCTTCCTGCGGCCTCCGACGAGGACTCTCCACAGCTGTCCCTGTCTCCACCATCTGCTATTGCTCACTCGTGAGTTCTGAGACACCAGATGGCAATGCTACTCTATCTCGCAAATGACCCACCGAGGTGTGCGCCTCTGCGCTGGTGCTGGGTGCACTCATTTCTGCTGGCGCTGCTCCCTCAGAGGATGCAGCATCCTCTGTGGAGTCCTCCTGCTCTTTCTCCTGGACAGTAGGGAGAGGGGCTTTTGCTGGTCTTGTGGGAGAGTAAAGACTTGAGTTAGACTGTAGTGTATGTAACCGTCTACCTTTAAGAGAACTATTGTATGTAACCGTCCACCTTTAAGAGAACTATTTTAGGGGTTGCACTACTTTATTTTGGCTTCTGTATACTGTAATACCGGTAGTGGCCACACCGGTATATAAGTGCTGGGTAAGGATTTATTGGGCAGATTCGCCCTGACCTTCGAATAGTAAAGTCCTGTTAAAGTTACTCTTGTAGTCTGTGTATTACTTCGCTATACAACCCACAGACTTTACAGTGGCGACGAGTTCGATCGTACCCTGCGGCAACAATACTTCTGAAACAGTTAACGAGCGTCGAGAAGAGGCAACCGCCCTCGTCGTTTTGCTGAGAGAAAACTCGAGTCTGCAGAGTAAGAAGGAAGGAAGACTTCAAACACGAATCCTTCCATCAGCAACAGGCACTGATTGTCCCTTCTGCCATGGTGGGGAGTGAGCCGATCAGCACGAGAAGCAAGTTGGCCACGGTGACTGTGAGTAAAGGGAAAATAGAAAAAAATAAAAAATAAACGGAGGATAAGGGCAGTGAACTCGACCACGGTCGAGGGGGAAAGGAGCTGGACAGAAGTCGGGCCCAGAGGCGCTGAGACGGGGCAGCGTGGAGCACGGAAGCCGCGGTACAAGCGGGCTGGGGAGCGTTGTGAGACGGCTAGACCGCGACGGCGAAAAAGGCCGGACAACTACCGCGACCACGAGGCGCTGCGACCGGGATCGTAAGGCGCGGGAAGATATAAAAATAAATAAGCCACGGAGAACTCAGCCGCAGCCGGGGAGGAAAGCACCGGACTGCGAGAAGCTGGGAGGCGCGATTGGGGTGAAAAAGGCCGGACAGTGATCGAGGCCACGAGGCGCTGCGACCGGGATCGTAAGGCGCAGGAAGATAAAAATAAATAAATCGCGGAGAACTCAGCCGCAGCCGGGGAGGGAAACACGGACTGTGAGAGGGCTGGGAGACGCGATTGGGAGCCCGAGAGAGAGCGAGTGAGAGCCGCGCAAGCGGGAGAGACAGAGCCCGAGAAAGAGCGAGTGACGGCCGCGCGAGCGGGAGAGACAGAGCCCGAGAGAGAGCGAGCGAGAGCCGCGCAAGCGGGAGAGACAGAGCCCGAGAAAGAGCGAGCGAGAGCCGCGCGAGCGGGAGAGACAGAGCCCGAGAGAGAGACCGAGCGAGGTTCCGGCCAGCGGCTTACAGCAGCTGCCGTGAAGGACCAGGAGCTGGATCTGTCCGACGCCAACTGGTTGTCCCCAGCGCCGGTTGCCCCTGCCGAAAAGAAGAAGGGGGGGGGAACAAGGAACGCGATCGGCTTTTCTAGCGCGCGCTTCAGAATAAACTGAAGCCGGTGCACAGACCGCAAACCCCGTAAACCAGCGGTCGGCGCCCGAGGGCAAAGCTTACCCTCCCACCAGAAGAAGACAAGCGCGGGAAACCGCCATTTTCGGAGGAGGGGAAGAAGACAAGCGCGGGAAACCGCCATTTTGCCAGTAGGCGGGGAAGAAGACAAGCGCGGGAAACCGCCATTTTTGGAAAAAAAAAGAGAAAAAGTTAAAAAGTTAAAGAGAAATTCTGTTGCTCGCAGAAAGATAGTGAGAGATAGTGAAGATGCCTAAGCATGGTAACATCAACAACTTCGATGCCGAGGTGGAAGATTGGGCCACGTACGTAGAACGTATCGAGATATATTGTGAGGCCAATAAAATAGAAGATGATGATAAAGCTATAACCTTGCTAAACGCGATGGGGGCGAAGACATACGGCCTATTGAAGCATCTTCTATCACCAGCTAAACCAGCGGATCAGACTTTCGCTAATATTGTTGCTGTCCTGAAGGATCATTTGAACCCCACACCGTTGATGTTGGCGGAACGATTCAAATTTTATGCGAGAACGCAACGGAAAGAGGAAAGCAACGCGGAATACTTGGTCAAACTGCGTAGATTAGCGAAATACTGCCAGTTTGGAGGAAATCTGACAGAGGCGTTGCGAGACAAGTTCGTGTGCGGGTTGTCGAAGGAAGGAACGCAAAAGTGACTGCTCGAAGAGAACGACCTTACACTTGATAGGGCTGTCCTTATCGCAGCATCACACGAAGCCGCAGCGAAAGGAACAGCGGAAATGCAGCTAAAGGCAGCGGTACTCAGTGTGGATCAAATTACTTCGGGTACAACGAAATGTTATCGTTGTGGGAAGACAACACATGACCAGAACCAATGCTGGTTTAAAAACCAGGAATGTCGAAAATGTGGCAAACTGGGTCACATCGCTAAAGTATGCTGGTCAGGGAAGAAGACCAACAACCAAAAAAAGCCATCACAGGAAAAGTACAACAAAGTACACAAGGTGGCTGAGAAGAGTTCAGACGAACAGAATTCGGATTCAGACCCAAACGGCCAGGAACTGGGTAGTCTGAGAATTCACAATGTGAGTAAGGAAGCTGACCTACAAACTATCTGGGTCATGCTAAAAATAGCCGGAGTCCAAGTGAAAATGGAATTGGACACTGGATCAGCCCTATCAGTCATAAATCGAAGGGATTACAACCGGCTATTCTCACATATACCCTTGCGAGATACCAAGTTCGTATTGCAGACATACACGGGGCATAAAGTATACCCCATGGGAAAGATAAGAGTCAAGGTGAGAGACAGGGGCAAAGAACACCCAGGAATGGACTTATATGTACTACCTGAGGGAGGACCACCACTTCTAGGACGGGAGTGGATCAAGAAAATAGACATGGAATGGCACTACCTAAAAGCAATAACGAGTGAGGACTCGGGGCAGACAATCAGCTCAGACTCTGAAACGGATGACGATAAGACCAGCCCAAGTATGAAAGACAAGTCTAAAATGGACTTGCTGACTAAGGTTGGTAGAACGAATGCGTACATAAATGCTTATGCTCCAGAGGAGAACAAAGTTTCAGAACAGAATTCCTCTGAACAACAACAACATAGTTGGACAGAGAATTCTGAGTCTGTTCAAGTTACAGACATATATATTACTGAGGAACATCGAGCTCGAACGCAAACTTATTTCAGATTACGACAGCAATTAGAACAATTGAGTTGCCGTCTCGAGCAAGAGATGAAAGCAATGAAAAAGTTCTATGATACCGAATGGGAGAATCTGGGAAGACAACAGAAGCAGCTGAGGGAGAAAAGGGAGCAGGAGCACACAAACCGTCTGCGAGAGGAGGCCAAACGAATCAAAGCTGATTCGGCTGCTGAAGGTGCGTGCTCTAATCTGGTGGAACAAGATGTGCCGCAACTGAAGGCGCTTGTTAGCAGGTTGCAGGCAGAAAAAGCGGAATTGGTCGACATGACTTCCGAGCTCCTACTGAAGTGGGGTGCAGCATCACCGGATGATTCAATTGTGGAAATTCGAATGGTGGGGGCTGCGGATGATGGCGAAGTAGAAACAGCAAAGGAGCCCCAGGACAAGGTTATAAACAGCCCTGCAGCTAATGGGAAATGGATGATGGCAGAAGAGTCAACAGTCAGCCAACTCCTTCATATGCTGAGGGTTAAGACTCTACAATGGAAAAAACATAAACACGAGCCTCAATCGTCAAAGGGAAGGGGTTCGGAGCTCTCAAAAGTTATTGGAAGAGCTGAGGTGGCAACACAGACTGAGAAGACTGCAGCAGAACAGCCTTTGGATGCCGAAAGTACGCTGACGCACGTCAAGGTAGAACAACAGAATGCTGAAACAGCTACTTCAGTAGAGGGATTGAATAGGCCGATCAATCAATCTCCGAATGAAGTTGAAGTATTGAAATCACAAATGAGGTCATTAGTAAAAGACTTGCAGGAAGCCCAGAAAAAGCGGGATGAATCTGAACGCATGATGAAGTCTCTTCAGGACAGATGTCGGGATGTGGAACAAAAGCCGGCTAATGTCCCGCTGGGTAAGGAGGAAATAGAAGACCCTCTCGCTGGCCTACCTCAGGACGACACCGAATATTACCAGGACCTGTTGAGTGACACTGAATATTACGAGGACCTGGTCTGCCCAGCTTGTGCTGAAAACTCCCAAAGTGCAGAAATCAGGATGAATCACTTAAAGTCTAAGGAACATAGGGAGATGGTGGCGTTACAGCTGGCAGCTGACAAGAGAGCCCAGAGAGTCTCCAAGAAGCAGAAAAGGAAAAGACGAAACAGAAGATGATAACCATCTGAACCATTATCACCTCTACCAGATCACACACGTGGTCCCTCAGAACGGAGCCAAATCAGTTGGGAAGTAGGGGAACTTCCCAAGGCAATCCAATTGGTTTTTTTTTAAAGTCAGCAATGCTGGTTCAGAAGTTACAGAGTTCAAGCTGTTAAGTTAGGGAAGAACTATTGGACGAGTCACTTCCGCAACGTGAACCGACTACACCACCGGGAACTGCTACACCACGGAGGTGTTGTCCGGACTGAGTCAAGAAGCGCAGGAGACGCCTCCACCGAGACTGAATCTGTGAACTGTTTTCCGCAGAGACTGAATCTGTGAACTGTTTTCCGCAGAGACTATGGCCTAGAAATTCAGTCTGGCCACTTTTGGGGCGGTAAAGTCGGGCGTTCGCTAAAGTTAGCGCCCGCCGGAAAGTGTAGGCCACTTCGCCGAAATTCAGTAGATTTGGCCAAGAGTTTGGGCGAGCGCTGAAACTGTCGTTGCGCTGCTATCTTCAGGCGCTAAGCCGGCGATGCGGACTGATAACGCCGAGGCCGGGCGCAGCGCAGGTGCGGACATGTTTTGATTGACAGCAGACACCCTGACGCCGGCCAGCTCTTAAAGGGGGAAGGGTCGACTTTGACTGCTGCCACGCCCTGCATAGTGGAGCCCTGCAGCTGGGCCTCAACACTGCTGGTGGACCCAAATAGCGCCTGAAGCCATGGAGAAGGCCCGTGAACGAGCGCAGCGCTTCTCAGAGCATGCTTTGAGGGTGCTGGTTAATGGTGTGGAAAAGAAAAGAGAGATCTTGTGCCCAGACAGTGGCAAGAAGGCTCCCAGGAGGCAGTACAGGAGAGCCTGGAAGAAGATCGCCCAGAGGGTCTCATCCACCAGCGATGTCCCCAGGAGTGCGGACCAATGCCGCAAGAAGTACAACGACCTCACTCGGATGGTGAAGGTGAGTACCCTTTCCAGTGTCCTCCTCATCCTTGCATGTGCACCTCACATTATGGGCAAAGGGACCTCAAAGGCCTAATGGCCAGCCCTCCTCCCGCAGCTATGGCACTGGCATGATCATCAATAGCACTTTCTGCACTTAACACACTGGCCAAGCTATTCGGCCATGGGAGGCAGTGCACACAACAACAGGGCACCACACTGGCCAAGCTATTCGACCATGGGAGGCAGTGCACACAACAACAGGGCACCACACTGTACTTAGAGGCCGTCCTTTCTGTTGCAGGCCAAGCTGGCGCGGAATTTGAGGAGCCAGTCTGCCACCGGGGGAGGCCGTCCCCAGTACCAGGCGCTCAGTGAGCTGGAGGAGAGCGTGGCTCGACTCATGCGTGGCCGGGTGACTGGCCCTGTTGCCATTGGAGATGCGGAACCTGTACTGGGACCCACTGGTAAGGACATGACCGGTTGGACCTCTCTCGTTGCCCTCGCGCTTCAGATCGACATCCTTTCCCACTGTCCGACCAATGCGCATAATGCCACCACTCATGCCTCCCTCGCTGACGCCCTGTCCTCACTCTAAAGCTACTCTTGTGCCTTCCTGCTTTCAGCTGGTGAGGAGGAGGTGGTCCCTGAAGCTCAGAGTGCCAGGCCCTTGGAGGAGGAGGACGACGAGGACCAGGAGGAAGGCGGCACATCGGGGGAACCCTCATCCGCGCCAGGGGATGGCAATGGAGGGGACACGTCTGGCCTGGAGGAGAGCCAGGGGGAAGTGTTGCAGGGGGGTGTAGCTCCTGGGCACAGTGGGGTCGAGGCACGCGGGAAGGGTCGGGCAGCACGGCGGCCTTCTCCCCAGAGGGGGGAAGTGTTGCAGGGGAGGGCAGTTCCTGGGCCCAGTGGGGTCGACGCACGCGGGAAGGGTCGGGCAGCTCGGCGGCCTTCTCCCCAGAGGGAGAGTCCGCCCTCCAGTCCGGAGACGGTCCTCGCCCAGGAGGTGCGCCTCCTTGATGAGATGTCCGCGGCGTCGGAGCGGCACCACAAGGAGTTCATGGGGGTTGTGGGACAGTTGCCTCAGGCCATTGAGTCCCTGGCTCATAGTGTGGCCGCTTTCGGGGAATCACAGGCCAGGGGGGTCGACCAACTCGCGGCAGCACACGCCAGGGGTGTCGAACAACTCGCAGCAGCACACGCCAGGGGTGTCGAACAACTCGCGGCAGCACAGGACAGGGGTGTCGAACAACTCACGGCAGCACAGGACAGGGGTGTCCTGCAACTCGCGGCAGCACAGGACAGGGGTGTCCAGCAACTTGCGGCAGCGCACGACGCGAGTCGTGAGTCCATGAGTGGTGCCGTCCAGACACTCGCAGATCTGATGCGGGCACAGACCAGGGCAGTTCGGGCACTCACTTCTGCCACACTCGCTGTGGCGCGGAACCATCGCCAGGGCACCCGCCGCCCTGCTGCAGCACAGCGGTCTGGCCTCCACCAGATTGCTGCGCTTGCTGCACTGCCAGCCCGGCCGAGTGCCAGAGTCTGTTGCAAACAGCGCGCGCCTGGCATCAGCCAGCTTGCCCCCATTGGTGCAGCCGACACTTCCACTCCCCCAGCCAAGGTGCGACGAGCTGCTGCTGAGACTGATGCTGGCCAGCCACAGCTGCAGCAGTCAGCAGCCGGCCCCTCCAGGGCCGTGCCTCGTCTAGGCCGACCCCCAAGGGCATCTGCCGTCACGCATTGTGGCCCTCATGAGCCTTCCCCCAGCCTTGCCACACCCACAGGGCCCAGGTTGAGGCGGAGCAGCAGGTCGGGCAGGGGCCGGAGAAGCCTGCATAAGGACTCGCCCTCTCGGCACACCCAGTAGAGTGTGGTGATAGCGGTTTTTTTTATACAGGGGTGTTTGTGTTCTGGGGGGGGGCTTATTTTGGTAAGGCCGAAGATGAAGGCATTTTGGATGGGCAAGTTTTGTTATTCCTCCCCAGGTTGTGGGAGTGAGAGATGTTTTTGACTGTTTTTTGGGGGCCTTGTCTGTTTTTCTGTTTCATGTGGGAAGGGCCCTGAGTTTGTAAAATAAAGCTTTTTATTTATTCAGCATGTCCAGGTGTCATGTTTCAAGTGGTTGTTGCGTTAAGCGGCTGAGGGCTTGCGGAGCGGCTGCATTCAGGTGCGTTCATTGCCACAGGCCATTCCCTGACAGGGGGCCTAGAAGTGTCGTTCAATAAGCCGCCGGCGGACGGCCCTTGGACCTTGTGGCTCCCTCCTGGGCTGGTACTCCTCCTCCTCCTCCTCCGCCTCCTCATGGTCCTCCTGCTCGTCCTCCTGAGGTGCTGGTGCTATGTCAGGTGGCAGTGCCTGAGTCCTGCGGATAGCCAGGTTGTGCAGCATGCAGCACACGACGACGAACTGGGAGACTCTATCCGGCGAATACTGTAGAGATCCGCCGGAGCGATCCAGGCAGCGGAACCGTTGCTTGAGGACGCCAATCGTTTGCTCTATGATGTTCCTTGTGGCTTGATGGCTTTCGTTGTATGCCTCCTCCGCAGGGGTCCTGGGCGCACGGAGCGGGGTCATGAGCCATGTACACAAAGGGTAGCCCTTGTCCCCAATAAGCCATCCCCTTGGTGGAGGCTGTGCCTCGAACATGTCAGCCACAGTAGTCTGGCGCAGGATAAATGCATCGTGGCTGCTTCCTGGAAAGCGGGCATTGACAGCTAGGATGCGCTGCCTGTGGTCACACACCAGCTGTACATTAAGGGAATGGTAGCCCTTCCGGTTGCGGTAATCCTTGGCATTGTCGATAGGTGCCCGCATAGCCACATGCGTGCAGTCAATGGCGCCCTGCGCCATGGGGAAGGCCGTGATCCTGCCAAATCCGACTGCACGCTGCTCCTGCCTCTCTGGGGTCATGGGGAAGGAGATGAATTGGTGTCTCCTCACGAAAAGGGCATCGGTGACCTGCCGGATGCAGCGATGCGCGGCGAACTGGGAGATGTTCGCTATGTCCCCAGCAGCGGCTTGGAAGGAGCCGCTTGCATAAAAGTTCAGAGCCACCGTGACCTTAACTTCCACCGAGAGAGACGTCCTGCACATCAGCTGTGGACGCAGATCTCTGTGAAGCAGCTGGCAGATCTCTGCAACCACCTCCCTTCTGAAGCGCAGCCTCTTAACACACTGCGCGGCAGTCATGGTGAGATAGGACACCTGCTGCCGGTATTCCCTGAGTGGGTAAGGCCTACGTTGCCGACGCCTGATGGCCCCTCTGCGTCTAGGCATGGCTGGGCCTCTCACACAGCGTCTGCGAGCCCTTCGCACATAATGCTGGAACTGAGGGTTGCGACCCCATACAGCCCCCATAATAAACTTGCAAACAGTGAAATCACAATGATTCAAATGTCAAAGCTCTGGCCAGAAGCCAAAAATACCTCTCCTATGTTGTCCCAAATCAGTAAGCTCTGTTCCTTGGTCTCTGTCCAGAAATCCAAAGCACTAAAGTCATTGCAGCAAAATGGCTGGGCTTTATAGGTCAGTGTAAGTGCCCTTTAATTAGCGCTCCCCGAGGCCCACAGGGCCTCTGTTGCGTTCCACTTCACAGTTCTTAACAGCGCCACGCCCACATTGTGCGGCCGCCACTGAATTTCCGGTTTGGGGCGCACAAACAGCGTTGCACGACGAAATGACGTCATAAGCTGCGCGCGCAGCTGAGCGGGCGCTAACACTTTGCGCCGGCGCTAAATGTCAACTGAAGTTGGGGCGAGGCACAGATCGCGCTGCGCCCGGGCGCTAAGTGCCTAGCGCTGGAAATCTACCCCTCTTAAGGCGTTAACGGCTGGCGATCGCAACTGAATTTCTAGGCCTATATCTGTAAACTGTTTTACATGAAGTTGAATACATGTATGTTTAATGGGGAATAAGTATGTTGTAAGCTAAAAAGGGAGGATTGTAGTGTATGTAACCGTCTACCTTTAAGAGAACTATTGTATGTAACCGTCCACCTTTAAGAGAACTATTTTAGGGGTTGCACTACTTTATTTTGGCTTCTGTATACTGTAATACCGGTAGTGACCACACCGGTATATAAGTGCTGGGTAAGGATTTATTGGGCAGATTCGCCCTGACCTTCGAATAGTAACGTCCTGTTAAAGTTACTCTTGTAGTCTGTGTATTACTTCGCTATACAACCCACAGACTTTACATAGACATGTAATATGTAGATTGCAGACACATCCCATTGCGGCCTCCTCAGCGTGGGTGAGCTGTGAGAAGGATGGTGGTCCTCCTCCTGTTCTCTCCCTCTTATTGTGGACTCTCTTTTCCTGCAATGAGGGAAAGAAGTGGAATTTCAGTGGGAGTGATGGAATGAGTGTAAAGAATGGATACGTTAGTGTTGTGTATGTACCTTTAAGAGAGAACTGCTTTTATACTGTAGGACCGGCAGTGACCACACCTGTATATAAAGCCATAGCAGGCTTCTGTACTTTCAGTTCCAGCATACCCTCTGTTCAGTAAACAACTGTTATTACCGTTCTCCTGCAGTCCGTGTGTTATTGGTACGCGGACACTACAGTGGCGACGAGCAGATTCAAACTCACCTGCAGTACTGCATCACCTCACGGGGATCCATCCCTGAAAAGAAGCTTCTTGGAGGTCGAAGCCAGAGCAAAGGGCGTCGACCATGGACAACCGCCCAGTGATCCATCGGAGTTCAGAGAATCGCAGGGGAAGCTGTGGAGAGCTGGGCTTGGCTCTCCAGTCAAGGTGTTACAGCAAATCGTGCTGGTAGCAGGTAGTGCGCTGACCCTTCCGGACTGCGGCGGGCTAGAGCTCGATCGAGCGGCTCTGCAAGGGGGCCGTGCAGCGTCGTCGGGAAGGAAAAGAGAGAGAGAGGGTGGAGCGCACAGGGCGCAGTCGGTGCTCAAGAGCCGGGCAGCGTTAAAGAAAATAAAAAGGGGGAAGGAAAAGAGATGTGCAGTGGACAGCGTCGAAGAAGAATAAAACTAAGAAAATTAATTAACAAAAGAGAGACGCGCAGAAGCCGCGGGGCGCCGCCATTACTATTTATAATGCTAGGAGCAGCATTGGCAGCAGGGGGAAGAAGGAAAAGCACAGGAGGCGCCATTTTAATCCATTGGGGAAGAAGGAAAAGCACGGGAGGCGCCATTTTAAACCACCCAAGATGCCAAAGAGTGGCAGCATCACTGCTTTCGACAACGAAATAGAAGACTGGGCCACGTATGTGGAAAGAATTGAAGTGTACTGCAAGGCAAATGAGGTGGCCGATGAAAAGAAGGCGTTGGTATTATTGAATTTGATGGGTGCGAGAATGTACGGCCTATTGCGGAATTTAATTACCCCAGCTAAACCAATGGAGAAAAGCTTTGAAGAGATTGTCAATATCTTACAGGAACATCTAAACCCTACACCGCTGCTGATAGCAGAAAGATTCAAGTTCCATAAAAGAAACCAGCACAAAGATGAGAGTAATGCTGACTATCTTACGGAACTACGCAAGTTATCGAAACACTGCCAGTTCGGAGCAGGACTGGCAGATACCTTAAGGGATAAGTTTGTCTGCAGGCTCCAGAGTGAAGGAACCCAGAAATGACTACTTTCGGAAAAGGACCTTATGCTAGAAAAGGCTTTCAGCGTGGCAGTATCCTACGAAGCAGCAGCATGGGGAGCTGCGGAAATACAACAGAAACTGCAAGAATATAGCACCAATGAAATGGCATATGGAGCAGAAAAGTGCTATCGCTGCGGCAGAACAACCCATGACCAGAAGGATTGCTGGTTTAAGGACAAAGTATGCAGGCAATGTGGAAAAGTGGGACACATAGCACGAGTCTGCAGGTCAGGAAAGAAAACCAACACTAAAAGAACTACTAAGGAAAAGTACAAGAAAGTACAAAAGATGACGGACAGTAGTTCAGAAGATCAGAAGAGTGATAATGACTCCGGGAGCAGGAGACTAAGTTGTCTAAAGTTACACAACGTGATTGCAAAGGAGGATCACCGAACCATTTGGGTCACCCGTATGATAGCAGGGTCCCAAGTAAAGATGGAATTGGACACAGGATCAGCCCTAACAGTCATGAATCGACGAGACTATGAGTGGCTATTCTCACACATACCTTTGAAGGACACGTCCATTGTCTTGAAGACATATACGGGGCAAAAAGTCTACCCCAGAGGAAAAATAAGGGTGCCCGTTAAATACAACGGCAAGGAAACACAGAAACTGTATCTATATATACTACAAGATGGAGGACCACCATTATTGGGACGTGAATGGATCCAAAAAGTACAATTGGATTGGCATTCCATTCAGGCGCTAACTGTGGCTGACAAAAAGGATGACGACGTCACACCTAGACGACTGTCAAAAACTCTAACTGACGCAAAAGAGGTGTTCCAGCAAGGACTTGGGACTCTAAAAGGCATAACGGCAACGATAAAAATTGAAGATAACGCAAACCCAAAATTTTTTAAGGCCAGACCGCTACCGTATGCGATCCGCCCAGCTGTCGAAGCAGAGCTGGAGAGTCTGGAGCGTTCGGGTGTGCTGTCCAAGGTGGACTGGAGCGAGTGGGCCACACCCATCGTTCCTGTAATGAAGAAATCATTGAGCAGCACGCCTGGGGAGCCGAAGAAGGTTCGCATCTGTGGGGACTTTAAGGTAACTGTGAACCCAGTCCTGCACACAGTACAATATCCACTTCTGCGGATAGAAGATATTTTCGCCTCACTATCCGGAGGGAAACGCTTTACGAAGATTGATCTGGCCCAAGCGTATCTACAAATGGAGGTAGAAGAAGCATCTAGAAAATACCTCACGATAAACACTCACAAAAGTCTTTACCAGTACAACCGACTGGTATTCGGGGTAGCATCAGCTCCGGCTATTTGGCAGAGGGCGATGGAACAAGTCCTGCAAGGGATCCCGGGGACCCAGTGTTATTTGGACGACATCCTGGTTACGGGTGAAAATGACAGTGAACACCTTGCCAACCTGGAGCAGGTGCTCACTAGATTACAAGAATATGGGCTACGAGCCAACCGCCCCAAATGCGAGTTTTTCAGGAAACAAATCTCGTATTGTGGCCACGTGATTGATGAAGAGGGGTTACATAAGTCCCCAGAAAAGATTGAGGCAGTAGTCAAGGCTCCAGCACCGGAAAATGTGTCGCAACTGAGGTCGTTCCTCGGGTTGGTGAACTATTACCATAAGTTCTTGCCAAATTTGTCTACAATTCTGCACCCACTGAACACCCTGCTGCAAACTGGAGTAGCATGGAAATGGAGTGATGAGTGTAAGCGTGCCTTTCAGAAATGTAAATGCCTAATCACTTCAAAAGAAGTATTGGCCCACTACAATCCAACACTACCGATTCGGTTGGCATGTGATGCATCTCCCTACGGCATTGGAGCAGTGCTGTCGCACAAATTCCTTGACGGTTCAGAGAGGCCAATAGCCTTTGCGTCGCGCTCGTTAACCTCAGCCGAGCGTAACTATGCCCAGATTGACAGGGAGGCCCTCAGCCTGGTGTGGGGGGTGAAGAAGTTCAATCACTATCTGCACGGGCAGAAATTCACCTTACTGACTGATCACCAGCCTCTTGTCTCCATTTTTAACCCAAAGAAGGGCGTTCCGGTGATGACGGCGCAACGGCTGCAAAGATGGTCCCTTTTTCTCGGGGCACATCAATACGACATAGAGTATAAGGGTACGAAACAGCATGGAAACGCTGATGGGCTGCCGCGCCTACCGCTGCCTACGGTGGAGGAAGCACCTGCAGTGGACCCTGTTGAGATATTCCATTCGACCATAGTCAAATGTCTACCTGTTACAAACTAAAGTATAGAGAAGGAAACCCGAAATGACCCGACACTCTCTCGGGTCTATGATTTGACGGTGAAGGGATGGCCAACACATGGCGACTCACTGTTGCCAGCATTCTCGCCAAGGAGAGAACAGCTGTCAGTGTGCCGGGGGACCTTGATGTGTGGATCCCGAGTGGTAATTCCACCCAAGTTGAGAGATAGAGTGCTCAATGAGCTTCATGAGGGCCATCTGGGAGGGGTAAAAATGAAGAGCCTAGCCAGGGTGTTTGTGTGGTGGCCGGGAATCAATAAAGAAATCGAGGAAATGACCAAGAGATGCACAGGATGCCAGAAAGTCCAAAACGCTCCACCACAGGCCCCGCTACACCCATGGGAGTGGCCCTCATCTCCATGGCAACGGGTACACATTGATTTTGCTGGTCCATTTATGGACTCAATGTTTTTAATCACCGTGGATGCACATTCGAAATGGCCAGAGGTCATCAAAATGTCCTCCACCACCACGGAGAAAACTATTGCAGTCCTACGGACCATCTTCGCCAGGAATGGCTTGCCAGAACAGATTTGCTCCGACAATGGACCACAGTTTGTGTCCGAGGATTTCCGGAGGTTTTTGAGGAATAATGGGGTAAAGCATTACACATCTGCCCCATATCATCCAGCCACAAATGGATTGGCTGAGAGGTTTGTTCAGACCTTTAAAAAAGCAATAAAGGCGATGTATAACGACAAGATACCACTGCAACACAAGGTGGATAATTTCTTGTTTGCTTACCGGAATGCGACACATGCAGTCACCAACCAAGCTCCAGCCATGGTGTTCTTTAACCGAAGGTTAAGATGTCGCCTGTATTTGCTCAAATCAAACATAAGATGAGATGTTGAGGAAAAGCAATTCCAGCACATCAATGAGAAGCCAACCAGGAGCTTCAAGATAGGGCAACCAGTCTTGGCCCACGACTACCGAACAGAAAAATAGCAGCCAGGAATGATATGCACACAGCAGGGACCACTGATGTACACAGTGGACGTTGGAGAGAGCATCGTGAGACGCCATGCTGACCAGATTCTAGAGTCACAGGAACAAGTCAAACCCATACCACGAGCATGCGCACCTGGTGATGAACCCGAAGTACAGATTGCGTACCTGTAAACATCTGACATTATTCTCTGACTATATAAACTGTGTCTTTATGCATTTCTCCACTTCACCTGATGAAGGAGCAGCGCTCTGAAAGCTTGTGATTTCAAATAAAGCTGTTGGACTATAACCTGGTGTTGTGTGATATCTTACATTTGTCTACCTCAGAATCAGTGGTATTGGAAGCTGACGAACCAACCAATGATAATGAGCCAGAATCGACTCCGCCGCAAGAACAGGATACTCGAGAAAGGCGCTATCCAGACAGGATCAGGAAGCCTCCTCAAAGACTGAATTTATAAATGATTACTTTCAGCTGATGTATATAGTACAGAGAAAATTGTAATTGTAATTAGTTATTATTTAATTGTTAAATGAATGTTATGTACTGTTTATCTAAAAGGGGAGGAATTGTTGTGTATGTACCTTTAAGAGAGAACTGCTTTTATACTGTAGTACCGGCAGTGACCACACCTGTATATAAAGCCGTAGCAGGCTTCTGTACTTTCAGTTCCAGCATACCCTCTGTTCAGTAAACACCTGTTATTACCGTTCTCCTGCAGTCCGTGTGTTATTGGTACGCGGACACTACAGTTAGATGTTCAGAGGGAGACTGTGATGGAGTTGGTTCCCATTACCAAGTTCCCTTCTTTTGATTTGTTAGTTGTTGTCAGTGCATAACCTTGAGGGTGGTTGTGAGGGGTGCATAGTTAGATGGGGAAGTGATTCTGAACATAGGGAGAGAGGGATGGGTGATGGTGCAAGTGAAATTGGGGTGAGTTAGGATGTGCAGGAGTAGGGTTGGCAATGCGGAGTGTTGGGGATGTGATGACAGGCACAGCAGAATTAAGGTAAGTGAGCTTTTATACTCACTTTTCCAAAGCGCAGGAGATCATTTAACCTTTTCCTGCATTGGACCCAGGTGCGTCTGTACATGTACCTGGCATTGACCTCCTCAGCTATTCGCAGCCAGGCTGCCTTTGTCTGCTGAGAAGGTTTCTTTCTTCCATCACCTGGGTATAGGACCTCCCGACATCCTCTGGCTCCCTCCACAAGAGCATGGAGGGATTCTTCGTTGAAGCGGGGAGCTGCCTCTTGTCTCTCTGCAGACATCGTGGAGAGCAGCAGCACTCAGGAGCATCAGAAACGACGTGAGATCTAATTGTGAAATGGCCCCCTTAAATACACCGGCTGCAAACGCGTCAGCAGAGCAGCTCAGCAGACCCGCACCTGGTGATCAGGGAGGGTAACGCACGCGGCGGGCTTAACTCACCCAATTAATGGCAGCGGGACCAGAACCCACCGACTAACGTTCCCGACGCCAACCCGCCTCCAAGCAGAAAATCGCGGCCCTTAAATCTGATCGACCATGCAGTCTCTCTGGGAAGCTCCTCTTGCTATGTTGGTCTCTGGTTTCCAAGAGAAGTTTCCTTTCTTTGTGCTGTTTTTGTTGTCCATCATGGCATACATGTCCTGATCTAGATCTCAGGCTTCCATTTTAAATCGATTTATTTCCTCTCTCGGCCCAGGACAAATTTATTTTCATTACTCCCAAATCCTCTCTTATTAACAGTGCTGCCAATCCTTAACCTCTTCTAAACATTTCAAACCAACCATATAAAACACATGTCCATCCTCATTTATTGTCAAACTTTACCCACACAACTAACCCTCAAGCTCCAGAATCTTGTTTTTCACCTTTATTAACAGAATTACTTAACTTTATCAATACCATTACAATCCCTACTTTTAGGTTCTTTATTAACGTTACTCAGTTTCAAAACACCTCACCTCCCTCCTCAGAGCTATTTATCATCTTATATATTTCTTATTGGCCCAGAACTTGGTGTCGGGGGCTTGCCGCGCGTGCAAGCCCCCGATGTGTGCTCACCCTGTGCGCCGACATCTGAAACCTGGCCCGCAGTGGATTTCCTGTCAGTGGCCCGGTTCTGATGTCGGCGCGCTGTGCTAACCTGACCCAGCGGCGTAGTTAGTGCGATGTGCCGGCTGGGATCAGGTGAGCACTGTTCAGCCAATCAGGGGAGGGGAAACTTCATTCATAAGTTTGAGAGTAAGAACTGTCAAACTCATGAGAAGTACTGCACCCCAAAACACTACTTAAACTTTAAATAAAATTTTAAAAAACATCCCAATCATTAAATTAAGTATAAATAAGTTTAAAAAAATAATTTAAACAATAATTTTTTCTTTTGAAAAAAACATTTTTTTAATAAAAAGGGTCTAAAACTAAACTTACCTTATTGTAGATTCTTTAAAATAATAAACCTGTGGAAAAAAAAATTCTAAATTGCACAAAAACACCGCTTACCTGTAAAAATAAATACTTACGTGTGCTTTTTACAAGCGTAAAGACCGGAGGCCTTTACACATGCGCAAATCCCCCAAAACAGAGGAAATCCAAGACGCACGCGCTGCCCCCTACAGCGCACGCGCTAGCCTCTTCAACTCTTGGGTGAGAGGAGAGGAAATGCCGGTTTTCAGCGCATGCGCTGTGCATGCTGAAAACCGGCATTTCCTCCGGCCAGGCGCGTGAGTACCCCTTCCATACTCACGCGTTTGGGGAGGAATTTCTGCCCCATTCTCTATTTCATGCTCCCTGTATCTCCTCACCCCTGATTTCTAGTTTAAATAGATTGGGGGAGAAATTCAATATCGCCCCGTTTGGGGCGCAATTATCGGCCGGGCGCAAAGTTTAGCGCCTGGTGCTAATTATCACCTCCGACTGAAAACTTGGCTTCTATCACCCCTGGAGGTGATTGCAGCGCTAAATCAGGTGCTACATGATGTGAAAAGACTACTGAGCACGTGGTTTGAGTATAAAACAAGGCTTTAATCAACTGTTTCAAAACCATGAGATTTCTAGTTACATCACTAGTTCCTGGTTACAGAAACATCTTGAGCAAGCTGGGCCCACGCCCAAGTATTTATACTCCTTGGACGGCACCACCAGCTGGCCGCCCAGTGTTACTTCATGAGTCATGATAAGATTCATGACACTACACACCTTCCTTAAGGTGCTAACGGCGAGGAGCGAGGCGCTACCTCAGAGCGCTGGCGAAGCTCATGTGATGTCAGTCAGCAATGGAACACAGACACACTGGCGTCGGTCAGTTCTTAAAGGGGAGGGTCGATCTTGTTCTCCATCCACTCCCTGCTCATTGCAGCCTTGAATCTCAGCCTGGAGAGACCTGTACATCAAATCTGCTAGAAAGAACAATGGAGAGGCCCAGGGAAAGAGCTCAGCGTGCAGCCCCATAGTCTCTTCTAAATCGATGCAAGGAAGATCAAATCAAAATAAACCTGCAAAGTGCTGCTCAGTACCCAAAACTCCTCAACACAGCGTCGAATCTCTCCAAAAGTCTCTCTCTCTCTCACTCAGAATGCATGGTGCAAAAATGTCGCAGACAAAAAAAGGCAGGAAGCAGTCACCTTTAAATAGCGCTCCCCAGTCCCTTCCCAACTGCAAAATGCTCCCCTCAACCTGTCGTTGCTAGCAGCAGGTGGAAAGGCAGGGGGTGCCACTCAATATCCGGTGCGGGGCGCTACCGGGGTGTTGTGCACTCGACTGACGTCACAATCTGCGGGCGCAGGAGATTGTGGCGGTAGTGTTTAGTGCCGCCGCAAAATGTCTGGTCAATTTCGCGAGCGCCGCAAACATCGCCGTGCCCGGGCGCTAGTGGCTTTGCGCCCCATTAGCGCCATCTTAAAGTGCTAACGGGAGACGCAAACCAACCGCATTTTTCCCCCATTGGAATTTCTATTCTTAACCCCAAGCACATTTATCTTCATCTCTTCTAAACAGTCTATTCCTACCACAAAATTCACCCCAATTGATGGACAGAAGATTGCTCCATGCATGTTCATGGCATGTGCGGTATGTCATGGCTGTGTAAAAACACTTGCGATTACTTGGTTTTATACAGGCTCCATTAGAAATGTTTATTTTCCTCTGCTCTGTTGATGTGCAGTGTGCTGGGCATTGTCAGTGTGCAGGCTACCACTGTACGCTGGTGTTGGCATAGGTCCACATACCCACATTAAATCAGCACTAGGCCAGGCACTGGAGGGATGCTGTTTAATATTGGATTTGAACCTGTATATTTTAATTTTAAATGGTTGATTAAACCAGTTTTATAGTTTCCAGTGGGGTTAATTAAAGTTGACATTGTATCTTCATTACTATGCTGCATGTTGAATAATATAATCAATGACAGGGGCCAACGTAACAAAATGTTAGAATGATTTAGCATCTTTTCTTTTGCTGGCACATTCATAAATTTAACCACAGTAAGAAGCCCGGAATCAATTCTTAACTTCTAAATGTTACCTGCGGAAACTAATAAGGAAGGGTATCCTCACCAGACTTTTGGGCCTAGAAATTAGTTGTGGCTTGTTTTCTGGCGCATAACCAGTATGGCACAGAAAGCACGTGCCAGAGCCGGGAGGGCCGCATAGGTCAGCCCCAGCCTAGCAGGTGAAGCGCTGGTGACTTCTAATAGGCCCAGCTGCTGCTTGTCATGGCTCTCCAGGTTGCTGCTGCTGCTGTTCCTCGTCCACTTTAATTAAAACCATCAAACAATCCACCAAACGACTTTGGTTAAATTCTAAATTCTGCCAGAACATTTCACACCTAATCTAGAGCCGTCTTTTGTCTCCACTAGTCCTATCACCATCTCGTCTCGTTTTGAATACCTCTTAATGGCTCTTCACTTCTTTTGTTCTCTCCCAGCCCTGCCTTTCGATCTATTTCATTTCCTTTCCAGTTTTGAAAAAGGGTTCACCCGAAACGTCGACTCTAATTTCTCTCCACGGATGTTGCCTGGCCTGCTGAGTTTTTCCAGCATTTTCTGTTGTTATTTCGGATTTCCAGCATCTGCAGTATTTTGCTATCGTACTTTGGTTAAATTCTCTTCATTAACTGTTTCTCTTTTCCCTCATCCTGCTTTCATTTCCTCTTTGATGTTTTTAAGTAATTGTGAATGGAGAATGAAACAAACTATGGGGGAAATTGTAGTCTCTATTCCAATAAAGTGCAGAGATATAAGATTAAATGTAAGAGATGTAATAGGCCAGAGATTTACACAGAGGATTGTGCAGCTGTGGAGTCCAGTACCGGAGTTAGTGATTGAAGCAGAAACAATGTCAACAATTTGTATAGGTAGTTGAAGGAAACCAGGATAGGATTAGGACTTCTGCGCATGTGAAGGATAAACGCCATCACGGACAGGCTGGGCCAAAGCTACATTTTTGTGCTCTAATTTCTACGTCATTCTCCATGGTCACAACAACTTAAAGACTAGTTGCACAGTGCATTCAATCATTTCTATCTGCACTTATCCTCATAACTTTCAATCACTCCTCACTAGATAATTATCAAACTCTTTTGCAAAGGTTAAGCATTAACTGCTTTAGCTGAAGTCTGCTCGACACATCTGTATATCTGTGGGAGGAAACAATCCACCCTAAGAAGGCAACAAGCCAACAATGAGTAATGTAGAGATTAAGATTAGATAGATATTCTGCAGTTTACCTCTTATTTGGGAGGGAGATAAAGGAGTCACTTTGCAGAATGTTCCTCTGAAGGTTTAATGAGTGGCGTAGACTCCGTGATAGAGCAGATTGCACATTGTGTATGGAAGGAACAGGCTTGATAAGAAAAACCTTTTTAATCTTCTTGCAAGTCTTTTCAAAAAAATATACTTAAACCTTTCTTTGTTACAGTGGCCAGTCTTAAGATTTTGCTCTAATTATCTGCAATGTCCAGCATATATCAGTATGATTGGAGTTTGAAAGGTAACAGATTACTGGTACAGAGGGAATACATAAAATCAGATTAAACATCACTTAATGCTTACTTTTCGATGCCACAGCTGCAGTAATATTTAGTGGATGGAAATAATTATAGGGCCTGAAATTACGGTGCTTCCGACAGGGTACACACAGCTGTCACTGCGTACGCTGTTGGAAGCCTCCAGAATGGCCCTGCAAGTTCCGGGTTTCCAGATGTGCTGCACGTGCGTGAAAACCCGGAATTTGCGATCTGTCAAATTTCGCTTGGACAGATCCCGATGCAAAAACACACTCACTGGGCCATTTGCCCAACTACTGCCCAGCGAATGCCCACGAGACCCTTACGCCCGGTAAAAGCAAGCGTAAGGCCTTCTTTTACCAGCATAAGGGTTAAAATAAATGTTAAAATAATTTTTTAATGATTTAAACCATACACATACATTTAAAATTATTGTATGTAAATTTTCGCATGTTTTAAACTGTTTAAATTTATTTTTCAAAAAATTAAATTTTTATTTTAAATGGTCTTTTAATTAATTTTGAACATGTGATCATTTATTTCTATTAAGTGGTGTGAATTCTTACTTATTTGAGGATTTCTAATATGCTTATTGGGATTCCGTATGTAAATGGAATCCCCATAAGCCTCATAGGAATCCCCGTTTGTGATTGGTTGGCCTGGTCCACGTGATCCCAGGGACGTTTGTGAACCGCGTACGCCCCTGGGATCTGTGGGCCTTTATGCAGGCCTACGCCTGCAGGCCCAGGACCCAAGAGTCCGAAGCTCCGGAGATACCAGATATGTTTGGATTTTTTTTCCAGTTCGGAGGCGTATTCTTCTGTTACGCCTCCAACCGCAAATTCAGGGCAAAGAAAGACACAACCATTTCCAAGCAGTGCTGTTATTGTTTTAATTACTGATAATATTGTAATGGGGAACAAGGAAATGACAGAGCAATTAAACAAATACAGGAAACTCTCTTTTAACCGGCACCTAAATATCTGGAAATCTCTCTTAACCGGCAAAATTCAGGAGTAGGTTCAGGTAAGTTTTACTTCATATTAGTGGCTGTTCCTGGATCTGTGGCCATGTAACCGGGGTTCCTGGATCTTTGGCCGTGTACCCGGGACTCCTGCACAAGTGCCGTGTAACCGGGGCTCCTGCACCTGTGGCCATGTACGGGGCTCTTGTACCTTGGTAAATATACCTCTCTGTAATCCGGACTTTTTGATCAACCGGCACCACGCCGGTCCCGTCGGTGCCGGATAAAAAAGAGTTTCCTGTACTTTGGTTCTGTCTTCACGGAAGAGGACACAAATAACTTCCCAGAAATGCTAGGGAACCAAGGGTCCAGTGAGAAGGAGGAATTAAGGGAAATTAGTATTAGTAAAAAAAATAGTGCTGGAGAAATTAACGGGACTGAAAGCCAATAAATCCCCAGGGCCTGATAATCTGCAGCCCAGAGTATTAAAGAGGTAGCCATGAAAATAGTGGATGCATTTTTTGTCATCTTCCAAAATTCTATAGATTATGGAACAGTCCCTGCAGATTGGAGGGTGGCAAATGTAACCGCACTATTTAAAAATGGAGGGAGAGAGAAAATAGGGAACTACAGACTGATTAGCCTAACATCAGTAGTACGGAAAATGCTAGAGTCTATTATAAAGGATGTGATAACAGGACACTTAGAAAATATCAACGGGTTCAGACAAAGTCAACATGGATTTATGAAAGGGAAATCGTGTTTGACAAACCTACTGGAGTTTTTTGAGGATGTAACTGGTAGACTAGATAAGGGAGAACCGGTGGATGTGGTGTATTTGGATTTTCAGAAGGCCTTTGATAAAGTCCCACATAAGAGGTTAGTGTGCAAAACTAAAGCACATGGTTAACAGACAGGAAACAGAGAGTAGGAATAAATGGGTCTTTCTCGGGGTAGCAGTTGGTGACTAGTGGTGTACCGCAGGGATCAGTGCAAAGAGGCTTCAAGGCGATTTAGACAAGTTGAGTGAGTGGGCAAATACATGGCAGATGCAGTATAACGTGGATAAATGTGAAGTTATCAACTTTGGTAGGAAAAACAGAAAGGCAGAGTATTATTTAAATGGTGATAGATTGGGAAATGTTGATGTACAAAGGGACCTGGATGTCCTTGTACACCAGTCACTGAAAGCAAACATGCAGGTGCAGCAAGCAATTAGGAAGGCAAATGTTATGTTGGCCTTCATTGCAAGAGGATTTGAGTACAGGAGCAAGGATGTCTTAGTACAGTTATACAGGGCCTTGGTGAGACTACACCTGGAGTACTGTGTGCAGTTTTGGTCTCCTTACCTAAGAAAGGATATACTTGCCATAGAGGGAGTGCAGCGAAGGTTCACCAGACTGATTCCTGGGATGGCAGGACTGTCGTATGAGGAGAGATTGGGTCGACTAGGCCTGTATTCACTAGAGTTTAGAAGAATGAGAGAGGATCTCATTGAAACGTATAAAATTCTGACAGGGCTAGACAGACTGGATGCAGGGAGGATGTTTCCCCTGGCTGGGTGCTCTAGAACGAGGGGTCACAGTCTCAGGATACAGGGTAGGACATTTAGGGCTGAGATGAGGAGAAATTTCTTCACTCAGAGGGTGGTGAACCTGTGGAATTCTCTACCACAGAAGGCTGTGGAGGCCAAGTCACTGAATATATTTAAGAAGGAAATAGATAGATTTCTAGATGCAAAAGGCATCAAGGGGTATGGGGAGAGAGTGGAGATATGGTATTGAGATAGAGGATCAGCCATGATCATATTGAATGGCGGAGCAGGCTCGAAGGGCCGAATGGCCGACTCCTGCTCCTATTTTTCTATATTTCTATATTCTATGTTTCTATATAAATTCCACTCCTCCCTCCTATAAGAATTGTCAGATTATATTAAATCTTAAAAATCAGTCGCACTTATAGCTAACTACTGCACGCTTTGATTCACACATATAACGATCATTTTAGATAAATTGATGGGCAATGAGCAATTATCTGAAGTGACACTCACATTTCTCCCTATGCACAGCCGGCCTACTGAAGTGCATGAATGGCCCTGTCTATACAGCTTTAGCATTGCTCTCTGCTCTGCCTGCAATCAACAGCAAAATGGTAGATTTGCAAATTTAGTCTTGAAAGTTTCAATTGTCCCAGCATCCACAGCCTTTTGGGGGAGCGAGTTCCAGATTTCTACTCCCTTTTGTGTGAATCCTTGTTTTCAAATCCCTCCATGGCCTCGCCCCTTCCTATCTCTGTAATCTCCTTCAGCCCCACAACCCCCTCGAGATATCTGCGCTCCTCTAATTCTGCCCCCTTGAGCATCCCTGATTACAATCGGTCAACCTTTGGTGGCCGTGCCTTCTGTTGCCTCGGCCCTAAGCTCTGGAATTCCCTGCCTAAACCTCTCCACCTCGCTACCGCTCTTTCCTCCTTTAAGACGCTCCTTAAAACCTACCTCTTTGACCAAGCTTTTGGTCACCTGCCCTAATTTATTCTTATGTGGATCGGTGTAAAAATGTTTGTCTTTTAATACTCCTGTGCAGAGTCTTGGAACATTTTACTGTGTTAAAGGCGCTATATAAATACAAATTGTTGTTGTTGTTGTTGAATAAGTGCTTCCCAATTTTGCTCCTAATTGGCCTAG
Organism: Somniosus microcephalus; assembly: GCF_052327205.1. Lineage (NCBI taxonomy): Eukaryota > Metazoa > Chordata > Chondrichthyes > Squaliformes > Somniosidae > Somniosus > Somniosus microcephalus. The sequence goes on along the minus strand of NC_141000.1, from coordinate 18,242,096 downwards.
CTCTTACTTTAATATTCTGTTCCCTTGTTCTTGATTCCCCCACCAGAGGAAATAGTTGAAGTTCCGCCCTCTTTCCCTCATCGCACGAGGTGCGTTATGCGCTACGTGCTGGGAGCACCACAGAGGATGCAAATGAGCGGCCCTCACGTTATCAGCCAGCTCATTTTTTTGTGCAAGGATCAGCTGAGCACTGGCGACCCTACACTGGAGCCAAAATACGGGTCCCAGAGATCCGGGGAGGCAAGGGAACAGGACCAGGGAGAAGAAAGTGTGAGCCAACACAGAGAAAGAGCAACAGAGGGTAGGCATCGGAAACAGGATTGAAAAGACATATAGGAACACAGCATAACCGAGAATAAATTAAAGGAACAGGACTCAGAACTCTGAGAAGTCACGGAGGTAAGACATTCAATAGGAATAGATCCCTCGACCAGTAAAATAAATACACTGTTACATTATTAACATTAGCTCCTTCTGCATTCTAACTACTATCCATGAATTAGCTTTGAAAATAATGGAACTATTAACAATTTCTGGATATGAAAGCGTTACATACTTTGGTTATAATTTAGTTTAGGAATATTTCTTCACAGAAGGAACAATGTTTTTTTTATTAAGAATATTTCTGAAGTTGTGATGGCAGGAGGAAGGGAAACTGAAAGCCTGCAAGGCAAGCGATAGGAGGTTGAATGTGAGCAATTATCTCTCAGGAGCTTTTCATTCTTCCTTTTCACTAAGTATCAATTCTGGAAGGCAGCAATCCTGTTCCCAATTAATTCTGCTCTGTCCCTCTCTGTCAGAGGTGTCGTCCTTCAGATGAGACGTTAAACAGAGGCCCGTCTGCCCTCTCAGTTGTCTGTAAAAGATCGCACTGCACTAGTCGAAGAGGAGCAGGGGAGTTCTCCCCAGTGTCCTGGCCAATATTTATCCCTCTACCAACGTAATTAAAACAGATTGGCCTAGAAATTCAGTTGGTTGCGCCAGCCGTTAGCGCCTTAGGAGGAGTAGATGTCGGGCGCTAGGCGGTTAGCGCCCGGGCGCAGCGAGAACTGCGCCTCGCCCCAACTTCACTAGAGATTAAGCGGCCGCGCAAAGTCTTTGCGCGCTCTCAGCTGCGCGCGCAGATCATGACGTCATTTCCTCGTGCAACACCCTTTGTGCGCCCCAACCGGAACTTCAGTGGCAACGCCCCATTGTGCGCCTGGCGCCCCTAGCGACTGTTAAGTGGAACGGTGCTCAGCCGATGCGGGGCGTGGGGGGCGCAAATTAAAGGGCACTCCTCCTGCAATATAAAAGGCTGCCATTTCTCAGCACTCCCTCTTGCGAAACGGATCTTTGGAGAGAGACCAAGGTAGATAGCTTTCTGCTTTGGCCCAACACTCGGACAGGTACTTCTGGCTTCAGGCCACAGATTTCCACTAGTCTTTGCCTTCATTGACATCTCATTGTTTGCCAGCATATTATGGGGGCTGCAATGGGTGTCAATGCAGGCTTTCTCAATTACATCCAAAGGGTTCACAGACGCCGTGAGAGAGTGGCAGCCCTGGCTAGACGGAGAGGGGGCAACAGGCGTCGGCAAAGGAGGCCTTACCCACCCAGGGTATACCGCCAGCAGTTCTCCTATCTCAACATGTCTGAGGAGCAGTGTGTTCGGAGGCTGCGATTCAGAAGGGACGTGGTCACAGAGATCTGCCAGCTGCTTGGCGGTGATCTGCAGCCACAGCTGAGGAGCAGGACGTCTCTGTCGGTGGCAGTGAAGGTGACGGTGGCTCTCAACTTCTATGCCACCGGCTCCTTCCAAGCCGCTACTGGGGACATTGCCAACATCTCCTAGTTCGCCGTGCATTGCTGCATCCGCCAGGTGACCAATGCCCTTTTCAAAAGGAGACGTCAGTTCATCTCCTTCTCCATGGCCCTTGCCAAGCAGCAACAGCGTGCAATGGGCTTTGCAGCATTCGCGGGCTTCCCCATGGTGCAGGGCGCCATTGACTGCACGCATGTGGCTTTGCGAGCACCTCTGGAGAATGCCGAGGATTACCGCAACCGGAAGGGCTACCACTCGCTGAACGTTCAGCTGGTGTGTGACCACAGGCAGCTCATCCTAGCTGTCAATGCTCGCTTTCCAGGCAGCAGCCACGATGCCTTCATCCTGCAACAGACTTCTGTGGCAGACATGTTCCAGGCCCAGCCTCACCCACGCGGATGGCTTATCGGGGACAAAGGCTATCCTTTGTGTACCTGGCTGATGACCCCGCTCCGTGCGCCCAGCACCCCTGCTGAAGAGAGATACAATGAGAGCCATCAAGCGACCAGGAACATCATCGAACAAACAATCGGCGTCCTGAAGCAACGGTTCCGCTGTCTGGATCATTCCGGTGGAGCCCTACAGTATTCGCCGGAGCGAGTCTCCCATTTCGTGGTCGTTTGCTGCATGCTGCACAACCTGGCTATCCGCAGGACTCAGCCACTGCCACCACAGATTGGAGGACCACCTGAGGAGGAGGAGGAGGAGGAGGAGGACCAGCACAGGAGGGAGGCACAAAGTGCAAGGGCCGCCCGTCGCCGGCTTATTGAACGTCGGTTCTAGGCCCCCTCTCAGGGACTGGCTTGTGCCAATGTCAGCAGATGAATGTAGCCGCTCCACAAGCCCTCAGCCGAGCAGGGCAACCAGGACTTAACCAAAAAACCATGCACACTGCAATTTAACAACAATAATTTATTGAAAACCTCTGCCCTTCCCACATTACATGCTCATGTGGAGAAGCCCCCTCCAAAAACACAAAACTACCAGTCTCGGCCTTACAAAAAGAAAGAAAGACACCAGTCTCGGCCTTACATAAAGAAAGAAAGACACCAGTCTCGGCCTTACATAAAGAAAGAAAGACACCAGTCTCGGCCTTACACAAAAACAACTGCACCAGTGTCGGCCTTACAACAAGCACCAGGCATTTGTGCATGCCTCTACTTTTTGCCCTGCGAGGGCGATGCCTTGCGCATCCTTGCCTGGCTCCTGCCCGGCCTGCTGCTCCTCCTCAATGGGAGCCCAGTGGCTGCAGCAAGGCTGGGGGAAGGCTGCTGAGGGGCAGATGGCGAGACGGCAGATGCCCTTGGGGGTCGGCCTGCACCAGCTCTGGCCTTGGAGTGGCCGGCTGCTGACTGCTCCAACTCTGGCTGGGCGGCAGCAGTCTGTCCAGCAGCTCGTGGCAGCTGCAATGGCGGAGTGGCAGTGTCGGCTGCAGGAATGGTGGCAACCTGGCAGATCGCAGGTGTTCGCTGGTCGCCTGACACATTGGCACTCGCACGGGCCAGCACTGCAGCATGTGCAGCAAACAGCTGAAGGACAGACTGCTGGGCTGCTGCTGCGCGGCGACTGCCCTGGCGATGCCTGGCTGATCCAGCGAGGGTGGCAGCAGTTAGTGCCCGTGTGGCCCTGGTCTGTGTCCGCATGACACCAGCCAGTGAATGGACGGCACGACTGAGCACTTGGCTAGAAGCCGACTGTGCTGCCGCGAAGTCCTGCAGACTCCTGGCCTGTGCTGCCGCGATGTCCTGCAGACTCCTGGCCTGTGCTGCACTGAAGAGTTCCAGACTCCTGGCCTGTGCTGCACTGAATTGTTGCAGACTCCTGGCCTGTGCTGCCCCGAATTCCTGCACACTGCTTGCCAGTGACTCTATGGAGTCAGGCATCCTTGCCACTGCAGCCATGAGCTCAGTGTGCCTGCGCTCAGCGTGGATGGCCATTTCCTCTAGGAGGCGCACCTCCTCTGCGCTGACCGTCGCAGGACTGGAGGCCGCACTCACCCTCTGGGGAGAAGTCCGCCGAGCTTCCCCACCCCTCCCGCGTTGCTGCAGGCCGCTGGGCCCCGGAGCTTCACTCTCCTCCGACCCTTCCCCCCGGCTCCCCTCCAGGGAAGACGTGTCCTCTACATCGCCATGGGCTGGCGCGGCTGAGGGTGGCACTGATGGGCCGGCTTCCTCTTCCTCCTCCTCGTCTTCCGAAGGGCTGACAGTGGCAGCTTGAGGGCCCGCCTCCTCACCTGGCGATTCACCATCTGAAAGCAGGAAGGCACAAGAGTAGCTTTAGACTGAGGACAGGGCGGCAGCGAGGGAGGCATGAGTGGTGCCATTCACCGCATTGGTCGGACAGTGGCAAAGGATGCTGATCTGATGCGCAAGTGGAACGAGAGAGGTCCAAAAGGTGATGCCCTTACCATTGGTGCCCAGAACAGGGTCGGCATCTCCACTGGCGACGGGGCCAATCAGCCGGCCTCCCATAATGCGCTCCACACGCTGGTCGAGGTCGGAGAGCTCTTTGAGGTCAGGATGGCCTCCGCTGGTGTCAGTTCGCTTGCGCCGGTTGTGCGCAACCTTGGCCTGCAAGAGAAAGGACGGCCTCTAAGTACAGTGTGTAGCCCTGATCTTGTCTGCACTGCCTCCCATGGTCGAATAGCTTGGACAGTGTGTAGCCCTGATCTTGTCTGCAATGCCTCCCATGGTCGAATAGCTTGGACAGTGTGTAGCCCTGATCTTGTCTGCAATGCCTCCCATGGTCGAATAGCTTGGACAGTGTGTAGCCCTGATCTTGTCTGCAATGCCTCCCATGGTCGAATAGCTTGGACAGTGTGTAGCCCTGCTCTTGTCTGCAATGCCTCCCATGGTCGAATAGCTTGGACAGTGTGTAAAGTGCTGAATGTGCAATTGATTCTCATGCCAGTCCCATAGCTGCTGGATGAGGGCTGGCCATTAGGGCTTTCAGGTCCCTTTGCCCATAATGTGAGGTGCACATGCAAGGATGAGGAGGACACTGGAAAGGGTACTCACCCTGACAACCCGAGTGAGGTCGTTGAACTTCTTCCGGCATTGCACAGGAGTCCTGGCAACCACGCTGTTGGAAGACACCCTGTTGGACACCTCCCTCCAGGCTTTCTGGTAGGCGCTGGGCAGCGGCCTCTTGCCACCTTTTGGGAACAAAACATGGCGCCTGCGCGCCACTCCGCCAACCAGCACCCTCAGGTCTCCGTCGCTGAAGCGCTGCGCTCTCTCCCTGGCCTTCTCCATAGTCCTGGGCGTTGTACAGGTGAAGCTGAAGTGGTCAGGCCTAGGTTGAGGGCTGCAGTGTGCAGGGTGTGGCAGGCAAACAAATCCACCCTCCCCCTTTAAGAGATGACCGGCGCCAGAGTGTCTGCTGTCAATCAAGAACTCGCCGCACCTGCGCTGCACCCGGCCTCGGGGGTATCGCTCAGCACCGCCGGCTTAGCGCCTAAAGATAGTCATGCATCGCCTGTTTTAGCGCAGCAGCAGCCTCTTGGGGCGATGCGACTGAATATCGGCGAAGGGGGCGCGACTTTGCGCCGGGCGCAAACTTTAGCAGCCGCCCGACTGTACCGCCCCAAAAGTGGCTATACTGAATTTCTAGGCCATTATTTGGTGATTGTCGCATTGCTGTTTGTGGGATCTTGCTGTGCACAAATTAGCTGCTGCATTTTCTCCATTACAACAGTGACTACACTTCAAAAATACTTCATTGGCTTTAAAGCACTTTGGGACGTCCTGAGGTCATGAAGGGCGGGGAACGGGGCGAGCAGCAAATACCCATGATGTTGGAAGAGTGACACCACAGCGGGTTTATCGCCTGGGCTTCATTTTAATATGATTGACAGGCTGCCCAGCTGATTGCGTCAGGGAACAGATTGCCCACCTATTTTCACTGCGCAATTGCTAATGGGCAGCCGGAAGCCTACTTAAAGGGGGAATGCATCTCTTAAAGCATTCCACAGTTTCAGATTTCATGAAGGTGGCAATGTGTCGTAGAACTATCCTCAGATTTTCCGATGCCTCGCTCGCTGGAGGTCCTGGTGCACAAGGTTAGGGCAAGGATGGAGCTACTGATCCCCAGAACCCGCAGCAGAATGCCCAGGGCCACTATCCAGCAGGCCTGGACAGAGGTGGCTGAAACACTGCCGGTAGTATCACCCCCAGGACCTGGCTTCAGTGTTGGTGTTGGAAGAGGTTTAATGACATCACAAGAACAGCAAAGATGAGTACAGTAAAGACAATCACTATCACTAAGGAAAAAGTACTTGGTAAAATAATGGGACTAAAAGATAACAAGTCCCCTGGACCAGATGGCCTGCATCCCAGGGTCTTAAAAGAAGTGGCTGCAGAGATAGTGGATACATTGGTTGCAATATACCAAAATTTCCTCGACTCTGGAGAGGTCCCAGCGGATTGGAAAACCGCAAATGTAACACCCCTATTTAAGAAAGGAGGGAGACAGAAAGCAGGAAACTATAGACCAGCTAGCCTAACATCTATCATTGGGAAAATGCTGGAGTCCTTCATTAAGGAAGCAATAGCAGGGCATTTGGAAAATCTTAATGCAGTCAAGCCGAGTCAGCATGGTTTTATGAAAGGGAAATCATATTTAACAAATTTGCTGGAGTTCTTTGAGGATGTAACGAGCAGGGTGGATATGGGTGAGCCAGTGGATGTGGTGTATTTGGATTTCCAGAAGGCATTCGATAAGGTGCCACATAAAAGGTTACTGCATAAGGTAAGAGCTCACGGAGTTGAGGGTAATATATTAGCATGGATAGAGAATTGGCTAACTAACAGAAAGCAGAGAGTCGGGATAAATGGGTCATTTTCCAGTTGGCAAACAGTAACTAGTGGGGTGCCACGGGGATCGGAGTTGGGGCCTCAACTATTTACAATCTACATTAATGACTTGGATGAAGGGACCGAGTGTAATGTTGCCAAGTTTGCAGATGATACAAAGATGAGTGGGAAAGCAAGTTGTGCAGAGGACTCAAAGAATCTGCAAAGGGATATAGACAGGCTAAGTGAGTGGGCAAACATTTGGCAGATGGAGTATAATGTGGGAATGTGTGAGGTTATCCACTTTGGCAGGAAAAATAAAAAAGCAAATTATTATTTAAATGGAGAGAGATTACAAAATGCTACAATTCAGAGGGACCTGGGGGTCCTTGTGCATGAAACACAAAAAGTTAACATGCAGGTACAGCAAGTAATTAGGAAGACTAATGGAATGTTGGCCTTTATTGCAAGGGGGTTGGAGTATAATAGCAGGGAATTCTTACTACAACTGTACAGGGTATTGGTGAGACCACACCTTGAGTGCTGCGTACAGTTTTGGTCTCCTTATTTACAGAAGGATGTACTTGCATTGGAGGCAGTTCAGAGACAATTCACTAGATTAATTCCAGAGATGGGGTGGTTGACTTATGAAGAAAGGTTGAGCAGGTTAGGCCTATACTCATTGGAATTTAGAAGAATGAAAGGTGATCTTATTGAAACATATAAGGTACTGAGGGGGCTTGATAAGGTAGATGCAGAGAGTATGTTTCCCCTCGTGGGGAAATGTAGAACTCGGGGGTATAGTTTCAGAATAAAGGGTCGCCCTTTTAGGACTGAGATGAGGAGGAATTTCTTCTCTCAGAGGGTCGTAAATCTGTGAAATTATCTGCCCCATGAGCCGTGGAGGCCGGGTCATTAAATATATTTAAAGTGGAGATAGACAGATTTTTGCAAGATAAGGCAGAGAAGGGTTATGGGGAGCGGGCTGGGCAGTGGCTGTGAGCCCAAGATCAGCCATGATCTTATTGAATGGCGGAGCAGGCTCGAGTGGCCAAGTGGTCTATTCCTGCTCCTATTTCTTATGTTCTTATGTTCTTCATCTGTCTGTGGGAACAATGGTTCACACTACTTGGGTACCTCACTATTCTTTCTGCGCAGTCTGTAAGACCAGCGCACGATGAGTTAATAGTTAAAACAGCTTTCTGTTGAGCATGGGTTGTAAATTGAGTAAGGGGATTTTAAAGCAAAATATATCTCCACAGATCAGGGGGCCGACCTGCGTGCCTATCAGCTCGGGGATCAGATCACTTCTGCTTAGAGGATGGAAAGTTCATTACCGCAAAAAAATAATTGGAAGAGTGGAGTGCCTGCTTGTTTATTTTATCTTGTTATTCTGTTGGCATTTGTATGTATCTTTGATGTACCATGATTTATTGATAGTATGCATGGAATGTAGTGATTAAAGGTAAAGAATGGTATAAGAGATGTGAGCAAACGACCGTTTAGCAGCTCACACTGAAATCGGATAGTGTGATGTCTCAAAATGAAATCGGATAGTGTGATGTCTCAAAAGCAACTTGTGCTCACACTGGTTGTGAAGTGTGTGTCTCAGCTGCGCTCATACTAGTTTTGTGTAGTATGAAAAGACTTGTGCACTCACACTGGTTGTGGATAGTATGAGGTTTCAATAAAGACCTAATCCTGCATTACTACAGCTGGGTGTGTGTGTGTAGTCTGGAATTTAAAGTAATAAAATGAAAAAGAACAAGAAAGCAGTCCAACATTCTCCATCTCTCTCAACAGCACCTGCCAACACTCCTTTCATCCCCTCCCCCAGCACGCTCAACAGTTCCCTCCCCTCCATCACATCCTTCACTGTACATTCACAAGGTCACACTGCAACACCTTTCTTTGTCATACCAACACACGCACCTCTTCCTTTCCTCTCTTCACACCACACACACTAACAGCATTCTCTTCTCACACCCTCACACACTTTCACAACCACCAGCTCCTCCCAGCAATCCTTCCTCACTTCACATCACCTAGAGCCTGCTTTTTCCTTATAAAGCACCCCTACTATAGACTTGCAGGTTTAAAGATGAAGATCAAAGAAGGCATGCCAGGGAGATCATCAGGCACCAGAGCCTGACTGCCCACTCTCACCATTATATCACCGACAGTAGCTGCAGGCCCCAGTACACCTACCAATAATATCCTAGGGGAACTGCCTCCACAGGCTTCTGGCCAGCACATAGGCAGTAGGAGAGCTGTACCATCTGCTGTAAGGACATCTGCAGCCAGCTTTCACCATAGGGATGGTTCTGCTAGTGGCAGCCCTCTCTTCAACTGCTATGCCTCTCTCTTCTTTCTTCTTAGGCAGTCCCTCGTAACTGAGGATGACTTGCTTCCACATTAAAAATGAGTTCGCAAGTGACTGATGAGTCCAATGCGGAACCTACAGTCTCGGTCACAGGTGGGGCAGATGGTGGTTGAAGGGGCGGGTGGGTGGGGTGCTTGGGTTGACATGCACTCCTTGCGCTGCCTGCGCTTGGCTTCCGCTTGCTCCCGGCGAAGAGACTCGAGGTGTTCGGCGCCTTCCCAGATGCTTCTCCTCCACTTTGTGCGGTCTGGGGGCCAGGGATTCCCAGGTGTCGGTGGGATGTTACACTTTTTCAAGGAGGCTTTGAGGGTGTCCTTGAAGCGTTTCCTCTGCCCACCTGGGGCTCTCTTGCCGTGCCGGAGCTCCGAGTAGAGCGCTTGCTTTGGGAGTCTCGTATCGGGCATGCGGACTGTTAAGTCTGTGTGTCCTAGTTCAGCTTATTATAAATCACTGGACACAGACCACAAGAATAACTTTAACAGGTCTTTACTATTCGGAGGTCAGGGCTGAACTGCCCAGCAAAACCCTACACAACACTTATATACCGGTGTGGTCACCACCGGTATTACAGTATACAGCAGCCAAGAGAAAGTAGTACATCTCTTAAGGTAGTTCTCTTAAGGTGGAACAGATTACATACACCACAATCCTCCCTTTTTAGCTTAACAGTTATATCCCCATTTAACATAACATAATAACATATATATATACAACTTCATGCAAAACAGTTCAAAGATTCAGTCTCTGAGGAGGCCTCCTGATTCGAGTTGGATAACGCCTTTCAAGGGCCTCTGATTCTCGTTGCTGGGTTGACTCATCTAGTTGGTCTCTTATGGATTGGACATCATCATCAGGTACATTCACTTCTGAGGTAGATGCTTCAGGTTCACTAACTTCTTCCACGGTTGTCTCTGCCGTAACCATAGTTTCGACCCTTGTTCTCGATTCTACCAGTTGGTCAGCATGACGCCGTATTACATTTTCACCAATATCTACCGTGTACATCAGGGGTCCTTGTCTGGCCCGAATTGTTCCAGATTGCCATTTCTCGTTTTTATAGTCCCGGACTAACACTGGTTGTCCTATTTCGAAACTCCGAGTGGTCTTGTTATTTATATGCTGGAACTGTTTGTTTTCAACTTCCCTCCGCACATTTGGTTTTAACAAGTCCAACCTGGACCGCAACCTCCTGTTATAGAACATCATGGCAGGACTTTGGTTTGTCACTGCATGAGTGGCGTTTCGATATGCCAGTAGGAATTTGTCCACCTTGTGTTGTAGTGGGATCTGATCTTCGCTCATGGCCTTTATTGCTTTTTTGAACGTTGGAACAATCTCTCGGCCGACCCGTTTGTAGCCGGATGATATGGGGCAGAGGTATGATGTTTCACCCCATTCTTCTTCATGAATTTCTGGAATTCTTCTGACACGAACTGCGGTCCGTTGTCTGAACATATTTGTTCTGGCAATCCATTTCTTGCAAATATCGTTCTTAGCACCGCGATCGTCTTTTCCGAGGTAGTGGTAGTCATCTTAATCCCTTCTGGCCATTTAGAATGTGCGTCCACCGCAATTAAAAACATGGAGTCCATGAATGGACCAGCAAAGTCAATATGTACACGTTGCCATGGGGTTGAAGGCCATTCCCATGGATGCAGCGGTGCAATTGGAGGTGCATTTTGGACTTTTTGGCACCCTGAGCAGCTTTTCGTCAGATCCTCTATCTGTTGGTCGATACCCGGCCACCACACATAAGCCCTAGCAAGGCTTTTCATCTTGACTCCCCCCAGATGACCTTCATGCAGTTCCTTTAGAACTCTCTCTCTTAACTTAGGAGGAATAATCACCCTTGTTCCATACATCAATGTTCCTTGACAGACGGACAGCTGGTCTTGTCTTGCTGAGAATGCCGGTAACAGTGGATCACCATGTGCTGGCCATCCCTTCACTGTCACTTCGTAGACCCGGGACAGTGTCGGGTCGTTCCTGGTTTCTCTTTCAATACTTGCATTGGTGACTGGTAAACATTCGATGGTGGTCGAGTGAAATAACTCAACAGGGTCAACCGTCGGTGCCTCCTCCTCTGTAGGTTGTGGCAGACGCGACAGCCCATCAGCATTACCATGCTGCTTTGTACCTTTGAATTCAATCTGATATTGATGTGCCCCTAGGAAAAGGGACCATCTCTGGAGTCTCTGTGCTGTCATCACCGAAACACCCTTCTTAGGGTTAAAAATGGATACCAACGGCTGGTGGTCTGTCAGAAGCATAAACTTTTGGCCCTGCAGGTAATGATTAAACTTCTTTACTCCCCACACAAGGCTGAGAGCCTCCCTATCTATCTGAGCATAATTGCGCTCAGCGGAGGTCAATGATCTGGATGCGAACGCAACTGGCCTCTCCAGGCCATTTGGCAACTTGTGTGAGAGTACTGCCCCAATACCATATGGAGAAGCATCACAAGCCAAACGAATAGGCAGCGTTGGGTTGAAGTGAGCCAACACTTCCTCTGAGGTGATCAATGCCTTGCTTTTGCGAAAGGCCCTCTTACAGTCCTCGCTCCACTTCCATGGTACTCCCTTCTGCAAAAGAGCGTTCAGCGGGTGCAGCACCGTGGATAAATTTGGCAGAAACTTATTGTAATAGTTAATCAACCCTAGGAACAACCTCAACTGGGATACATTATCCGGAGCGGGAGCCTTCACAACAGCTTCGATCTTGTCAGGAGACTTATGAAGCCCCTCCTGGTCAATGACATGACCACAGTACGAGATCCGCTTCTGAAAGAACTCACATTTCTGGCGATTAACTCGAAGTCCATATTCTTTCAATCTGGTGAGCACCAGTTCCAAATTTGCAAGGTGTTCCTCGTCATCATCTCCTGTAATCAGAATATCGTCCAGGTAACATTGTGTGCCTGGAAATCCCTGTAATACCTGCTCCATGGCCCTCTGCCAAATTGCTGGAGCCGATGCCACTCCAAAAACCAGTCTATTATACCGGTACAAGCCTCTATGCGTGTTGATCGTGAGATACTGGCGTGACTCTTCCTCAACTTCCATCTGTAAGTACGCCTGCGCCAGGTCTATCTTGGTGAAGTGTTTCCCGCCAGACAACGAAGCGAAGATATCCTCAATCCGCGGAAGCGGATACTGCACCGTGTGAAGCACCGGATTAACAGTGATCTTGAAATCTCCACAGATGCGAACCTTCCCCGGTTCCCCCGGCTTGTTGCTCGATGAACGCGTCATGACGGGAACAATGGGCGTGGCCCACTCACTCCAGTCTACCTTAGACAGTACTCCTGAACGTCCTAGCCCTTCCAGCTCAGCTTCCACAGCAGGTCGTATCGCATAAGGTACCGGTCTGGCTTTGAAAAATTTCGGGTTTGCATGTTCTTCAACCTTGATGTTTGCCGTAATTCCTCTGTGTTCCCAGTCCCTGTTGGAACACCTCTTTAGCATCGTCCAATATTCTGGACAATCGTTTAGGTTTGACATCTTTTTTACCGAAATCTACCGTTAGTGCTTTTAAGGAATGCCAGTCCATATTTATTTTCCTAATCCACTCCCGTCCCAGTAGTGGTGGATCTCCCTCAGGTAGCACATATAAGTCCATTCCTCGGCTTTCTTTGCCCTTGTGGACCACCTTTACCTCTATCTTCCCGATGGGGTATACTCTTTGCCCCGTGTATGTTTTCAATACAATCTCCGTATCCCGTAGGGGAATATGTGGGAATAACCTTTTGTAATCTTGCTTATTCATGACCGTCAATGCCGATCCAGTGTCCAATTCCATCTTCACTTGGACTCCTGCTATCTGAAGTGTGACCCAAATTGTTTGGAGGTCTGCTTCCTTACCAACATTGTGTACTCTTAGACTACCCAGTTCATTACTGCTGGAGTCTGAATCTGACTTCTGTTTGTTCGAACTGTTCTCTGTCACCTTGTGTACCTTTCTGTACTTTTCCTGCGGTGACTTTTTGTTGCTGGTCTTCTTTCCTGACCGGCATACTTTAGCTATGTGACCAAGCCTGCCACATTTTCTGCATTCCTGATTTTTGAACCAGCACTGGTTCTGATCATGCGTTGTCTTTCCACAACGATAACATTTTACTGTACCCAAGACCATTTGATTGGTGCTGAGTTCCGGTGACCGTAGCTGCATTTCCGCCGTGCCTCTCACTGCGGCTTCGTGCGATGCTGCAATAGTGACAGCTTTATCAAGCGTAAGATCATTCTCCTCAAGCAGTCGCTTTTGTGTTCCTTCTTTTAACAATCCACACACAAATTTATCTCTCAGCGCATCTGCTAGTCCTGTTCCAAACTGGCAGTGCTTTGATAGCTTACGCAGTTCAATTAAAAATTCAGCGTTGCTTTCGTCTTTCAGCTGCGTTCTTCTGTAAAATTTAAACCGTTCCGCTATCATCAGCGGCGTGGGGTTTAAATGATTTTTCAGGACAGTAACAATATTTGCGAAAGTCTGATCCGTTGGTTTATTTGGTGATAGAAGGTGCTTCAATAGCCCGTATGTCTTCGCACCCATTGAGCTTAATAAGGTTAGTGCTTTCTCATCATCTGGTACCTTATTTGCTTTACAATAAACTTCCATGCGTTCTACATACGTGGTCCAATCTTCGATATCGCTATCAAAGGTATTAATGTTCCCATGTTTAGGTCCTTGCAAGTTTTTTAAATTTTTCTTTTTCTCAAAATGGCGGCTTCCTGCGCTTGTCTTCTTCCCCCGCCTACTAAAATGGCGGCTTCCCGCGCTTGGCGGTCTTTCCCGCGCTCGTCTTCTTCCCCCGCCGACTACAATGGCGGATTCCCGCGTTTGCCTTCTTCCCCCGCTGGCTGCAATGGCGATTGCCGTGCTGCTGCCGTTCTCGCCTCCCCAGCGGTTCTCAATTCCCCGACGCTGCTTTGCCTCGCAGCCCCGCTTGCAGCCCGGTCCTTTACACTGGCTGCGTTTGAGTTCTCTGCGGCTCTCGTGCCTTAAGCTGCCCCAGTCGCTGCGCCTCTCGGCCTCGATTGCAGCCCGGCCCTTTTTACCGGCCGTGGTCGAGTTCTCCGCCCTTTTTCCTCCGTTTTCCCTCCCCCACTCCACAGTCAACGCGGCCGACTTTCTGCTCGTGTCACTGATCGGCTTACCCACCACCGTGGTAGAAGGGATGATCACTGCCTGTCGCTGATGGAGGGCTTCGTGGTCAGAATTTTTCTTTTTAACCCGGGTTCTCGATGCCTCCCGTGCTCAGCAGGATGATGAGGGCGGATGCCTCTTCTCGACGCCCGTTCTGAGGACGAAGCTGCCTTGGATGTAAAACTGCCGCAGGGTAAGATCGGACTCGTCGCCACTGTTAAGTCTGTGTGTCCCAGTTAAGCTTATTATAAATCACTGGACACAGACCACAAGAATAACTTTAACAGGTCTTTACTATTCGGAGGTCAGGGCTGAACTGCCCAGCAAATCCCTACACAACACTTATATACCGGTGTGGTCACCACCGGTATTACAGTATACAGCAGCCAAGAGAAAGTAGTACATCTCTTAAGGTAGTTCTCTTAAGGTGGAACAGGTTACATACACCACACGGACAATGTGACCCGTCCATCGGAGCTGATCGAGCGTGGTCAGAGCTTCGATGCTGGGGATGTTAGCCTGAGCAAGAACACTGACGTTGGTGCGCCTATCCTGCCAATGGATTTGCAGGAACTTGCAGAGGCAGCATTGGTGGTACCTCTCCAGTGCTTTGAGGTGCCTGCTGTACATGGTCCATGTCTCTGAGGCATACAGCAGGGCGGGTATCACTGCTGCTCTGTAGACCATGAGCTTAGTGCCAGGTTTGAGGTCCTGGTCTTCAAACACTCTTTTCCTCAGGCGACCGAAGGCTGCACTGACACACTGAAGGCGGTGTTGAACTTCGTCGTCGACGTCTGCCCTTGTTGAAAGTGGTCCACGTTGTCCAAGGCCTTGTCGTGGATTTTGATAATCGCTATGCCTCTATCTCCTTGCACGCTAGCTTGGGGAGACTAATGCGATGTTCAGCAAAGAAAGCACTTTCATCTCCTTTCTCGCAGCAGAATGTAATTGCTACTCAATTTCATCACAGCGCTGCATTCTGAAGCTCATCCTATGTGTTAATAACTGAACATATATCACACTGCTATGATTTGCTGTGCACTGTGGCGTTAACTTTTCAGAGTGCTGCTTGTAACCTGTGCTCTGTATGTGTTGCATGCATGGCCATTTATGCTAAGTATTCAAAGAACTTTAAGGGGTAGCTAGCAGCTTTAGAGAGATGAGCAGCATAAGGGTAAAAGGTTCTGAGGACACATTTGTGCCATGTATGCCTGGAACAGAAAATTACTGTAGGAATATGCTGGGTAGCGTTATCTTGGCACTTTCCAACCCACCTTGGCTTCCTGTGTTCTTCCACATTCGCACTCAGGTACTTAGGGGGAAAAACTGGGTTGATTTGTTCCTCTCGTTAGCGCCCCGGGGGGGGGGCTAACGGGGCGCAAATCCCCTTGTGCCTGGGCGTGGTGCCACTAACGCCTCCCGCAAAATTCAGCAGGAGGTTAGCAGCGGCGGTAGCCGGTAGCGCCCTGCGGTACTGCGCCGCTGGCGATGACATCATCGCCATGCGCAGCACCCCGGCCGCAAACTTCCCTTGCGCCCCCTGACTCAGGAGGAGTGCTGGGTTGTTTTCCCGGCACCCTACTCCCCGGTGGTCTAGCAGGGCCCCAGTGCGCGCAGCGCTAGGCTCCTCCCCTTTAATTAGGGGATGGAGGCCTGCAATTACGCGGCGCTATGTGCCACCGGCGTAGCGCCGTTGCACGTAGCACCGTGAACTTCAGTAGTAGTGCCCCAAGAAGGAGGTGGAGCGCTTCCAGTAACACCCCACCTCCTGCTTGGGGTGCTACAACTGAATTTCCGGTGGAGGGGCGCTAACTTTTTCAGGGTGCTAAAATTAGCGCCCCAGCGACGTTAACGCCCCAAAAGAGGTGCCCTCCCAATTTTTCCCCCTTAGAGTCTAGGAGTGAGCATTTAGCTAAGTAATAGCATTCCCATCTCTGAGTCAGAAAGGCTGGGTTCAATCACCACTCCAGACAGTCCTGGTGAGTAGAAATCGGGGCACTGGTGGCTTTGAATACTGCATTGACATCCAATGGGGATAATCTGTTGGGTGTGAGCACCCCTCCCGTCCCACCATCGCAAAGGGGAGGTGGGCCCTTTAGCCTTGGCTGCAGCCCACCTACGAGAAGGTACTCCAAAGATAAAAACCACGAGGAAGGCAACAGTAAACCACCTCAGCTACGCTTACCTAGTAAGTAGCTCCAGAATCTCATGTGCGAGATTTGAGAAAGAGCCTGACCTAGGGCCAAACACAACGGATGGACAGATAGCAATCACCCTATCAGCTATATCCTGCCAGCCATTTTAAATGTCTGGGGAGGGAGCCCTTGAGTGTAAACTTGGAAAATCCTTTTTTACTTCATTTCTGGCATCAGCACCTCAAGGGCAGCATCCATAAATATGCCAGTGTGCTGTCAGGAATTCTTCACTGGTGAGAAATGGAGGTAATCTTTAAACCCTTTCTTTTCAGTTCGTATTTTATGGGACTTTAATTCAGAAGATTTATTGACTTGAATTTCAAATTATTTCCTATTTCTTCAATCTATTAATTTTATTTGTAGGTTATATGGGGAAACAGTCAAAAGACTTTTGGTTCAGTTTTCTCACTACATGTACAATCCATAGAGGTTGATTTTAAATGAAATCCCATTGTCTTTCAAACGGCTTACTTAGGAAAACTTTGCTTTTCAGTGCAAAATATAAACAAGTCATTTACAGTCATTTAGACGATAGCAAAATACTGCAGATGCTGGAAATCCGAAATAACAACAGAAAATGCTGGAAAAACTCAGCAGGCTGAAACGTTGACTCTAATTTCTCTCCACGGATGTTGCCTGGCCTGCTGAGTTTTTCCAGCATTTTCTGTTGTTATTACAGTCATTTAGAGATGAGTTAGCTCAGTGGGTTAAAATCTTGTGATTTGTCATTGTCACATGACAATGCCACCACAAGGGGAGGGAGGATCTTGGTGTAATATGTAGAAAGAAAGTAAAATCTTACTATTAAACTGAACATAGTTCGCAACAGGTTACCTTTGTAGTGTATGTATCTTTAAGAGAGAACTACTTTTACAGCTCCTGTATACTGTAGTACCGGCCGTGACCACACCTGTATATAAGCCTTGAGTATGCCTCTGTACCCCCAGTCTTGAGACTACCCTACTCCAGTAAACACCTGTTGATTGTTAAGTTACAGCATCCGTGTAGTTATTGAAAAACATCACACTCTCAGAATCACGGATCTAACAGTGGCGACGAGTGTCGATTCGAATCTACCTGCAACTCTGCATTTCCCTTTGAGGATTCGCTCCGGGAGGGCGGTGGAAGAAAATCGAGGCCAGAAGCACGGGCATCGACCACGAGCAACCGTCCAGTCGTCCGGCAGAGAGCGAACATCGCAGGGGAGGCTGTGGAGAGCCGGGCTTGGTTCCCCAGCCACGACGATCAGCAACAGACTAACAACAGGTACAGCGCAGACCCTTCCCGGACAGCGGCGGCTGGAGCCGACCGACGGCAGACAAAAAGCCGAGCAGCGTCGACGGGGTAAGAGAGAGGGTGAAGTGCACAGGGCGCAGCCGGGGGTTGAAAACCGAGCGGCGTCGAGGAAAAACAAAACAGAGAGAGAGAGGGTAAAGCAGCAGCTGGGTTCAGGACCGAGCGGCGGAAACGGGAAAGGCGCACAGAAAAGAAAAAAGCACAGAGCACAGCCAGGGCTCAAGGGTTGAACAGTGTCCGCGGGGAGAAGAAGGGAGAACGCGGGAGACGCTATTGAGCCGCGGAGAAGAAGGAAGAGCGTGGGAGACACCATTTTTAGAAGCCGCAGCGGAGAAGAAGGGCGAGCGCGGGAAGAAAGGAAAGCGCGGGAGACGCCATTTTGTGCCAGCGGAGAAGAAGGCAGAGCGCGGGAGACTCCATTTTTGACAGTTAAATCACACCCAGGGATGCCGAAGAGTGGCAGTATCTCTACGTTCGACAACGAAGTCGAAGATTGGGCGACATATGTGGAACGTATTGAGGTGTACTGCAGGGCGAATGAAGTGCCAGATGCTAGGAAAGCACTGGTTTTGTTAAATTCCATAGGTGCAAAAACTTATGGGTTACTGCAAAACCTAATAACCCCAGAGAAGCCCGTGAATAAGAATTTCGAAAGCATAGTAGAAATCCTACAGGACCACTTAAACCCCACACCGCTGCTGATAGCAGAAAGATTTAAGTTCCATAAAAGGAACCAACATAAAGACGAAAGCAATGCTGAGTACTTAACGGAACTGCGCAAGCTATCGAAACACTGCCAGTTTGGAGTGGGACTAGCGGATACGTTAAGGGACAAGTTTGTGTGTGGGCTTCAAAGTGAAGGAACCCAGAGACAGCTTCTATTAGAAAAGGATCTTACGCTGGACAAGGCTTTCAGCATGGCAGTATCACATGAAGCAGCCGCAAGGGGTGCTGCAGAGATACAACGGAGACCGCAAGAATATGGCACCAATTAAATGTCCTATGGAACAGGAAAGTGTTATCGCTGCGGCAGAACAACACATGACCAGAAGGATTGTTGGTTCAAGGACCAAGTGTGCAGACAATGTGGAAAAGCAGGACACATAGCAAGAGTCTGCAGGTCTGGGAAGAAAACCAACAGCAAGAAATCTCCACAGGAGAAGTACAAAAAGGTACATAAGGTGATGGACAGTAGTTCAGACGAACAGAAAGTGATACAGACTCCGGAAGCAAGGAGCTGGTTTGTCTGAAACTACATAAGGTTACCAAAATGGAGGATCACCAGACTATCTGGGTTACACTCAAGATAGACGGAGTCCAAGTGAAAATGGAATTGGACACAGGATCAGCCCTAACAGTCATAAACCAAAGGGACTACAAGCGGCTATTTTCACATATATCATTGAAAGCTACAGAGATTGTCTTGAAGACGTACACGGGGCAAAAAGTCTACCCCAAAGGAAAAATAAGGGTGAAAGTGATATACAAAGGCCAGGAAATACCTAAAATGGACTTATATGTATTGCCAGATGGGGGACCACCACTACTAGGATGTGAATGGATCCGGAAGATACAATTAGATTGGCATTCCATACAGGCACTGAAGGTTGAGGCCAAAAAGGATGACGACGTCACACCTGGACGACTGTCAAAAATGCTAACTGATGCAAAAGAAGTGTTCCAGGAGGGAGTCGGAACACTAAATGGCATAACAGCAATGATTAAAATAGAGGAAAATGCAAGCCCAAAGTTTCTTAAGGCCAGACCAGTGCCTTATGCGATCAGACCAGCCGTCGAAGCAGAGCTCGAAGGGTTGGAACGTTCAGGCGTACTGTCCAAAGTAGACTGGAGTGAGTGGGCTACACCCATCGTTCCTGTAATAAAGAGGTCGTTGAGTAATACGCCTGGGGAACCAAAGAAGGTCCGCATCTGTGGGGATTTTAAGGTGATAGTGAACCCAGTCCTTCACATGGTACAATATCCGCTTCCACGAATTGAGGATATTTTCGCCTCGCTATCTGGAGGTAAACGCTTCACCAAAATTGATCTAGCCCAGGCGTACTTGCAAATGGAGGTAGAAGAAGCCTCGAAACAATACCTCACGATCAACACTCATAAAGGTCTCTACCAATACAACCGGCTGGTGTTCGGGGTAGCATCGGCTCCGGCTATTTGGCAAAGGGCAATGGATCAAGTCCTGCAAGGGATTCCAGGGACCCAGTGTTATTTGGACGACATCCTGGTCACGGGCGAAAATGACAGTGATCACCTCGCCAACCTGGAGCAGGTGCTCACCAGATTAAAGGAATATGGGCTACGAGCTAATCGCCACAAGTGCGAGTTTTTCCAGAAGCAGATCTCGTATTGTGGCCACGTTATCGATGAAGAGGGGTTACATAAGTCCCCTGAAAAGATTGAGGCAGTAGTCAAGGCTCCAGCACCGGAAAATGTGTCACAAATGAGGTCGTTCCTCGGGCTGGTAAACTACTACCATAAGTTCTTACCAAATTTGTCTACGGTATTACACCCACTGAGCACCCTACTGCAAACAGGGGTACCATGGAAGTGGAATGACGAACGTAAACGAGCTTTCCAGAAGTGCAAAGAATTGATCACATCAAAAGAGGTGTTGGCCCATTTCAACCCAGCACTACCAATTCGTTTGGCATGTGATGCATCACCCTATGGTATTGGAGCGGTGCTGTCGCACAAATTCCCAGACGGGTTGGAGAGGCCAGTCGCCTTTGCGTCTCGGTCACTAACCTCAGCCGAGCGCAACTATGCCCAGATTGACAGGGAGGCCCTCAGCCTAGTACGGGGAGTAAAAAAATTCAACCACTATCTGCATGGGCAGAAGTTCACCTTGCTGACTGACCACCAACCACTTGTCTCCATCTTTAATCCAAAGAAGGGCGCTCCGGTGATGACTGCACAACGGTTACAAAGATGGTCCCTGTTTCTCGGGGCGAATCAATATGAAATAGAATATAAAGGCACGAAACAGCATGGAAACGCTGATGGGCTATCACGCCTGCCACTGCCTACTGTGGAGGAAGCACCAGCAGTGGACCCTATCGAGATATTTTATTCGTCAATAATTGAACAATTGCCAGTAACTAACGCGGATATAGAGGAGACCCGCAATGATCCGACGCTGTCTCGGGTATATGATTTGACGGTGAGGGGATGGCCAACACATGGCGACTCACTGTTGCCAGCATTCTCATCCAGAAGAGAACAGCTGTCAGTATGCCAGGGGACAGTGATGTGTGGATCCAGAGTGGTGATTCCACCCAAGTTAAGGGAGAGAGTGCTAAATGAGCTTCATGAAGGTCATCTGGGAGGGGTGAAAATGAAAAGCCTTGCTAGGGCTTATGTGTGGTGGCCGGGAATCGATCAACAAATCGAGGACCTAACCAAGAGCTGCTCAGGATGCCAGAAGGTCCAAAATGCACCACCACATGCCCCTCTACACCCATGGGAGTGGCCCTCCTCTCCATGGCAATGGGTGCATATTGATTTTGCTGGTCCATTCATGGAGTCAATGTTCTTAATAGCAGTGGATGCTCACTCGAAATGGCCTGAGGTGATAAAATGTCCTCAACCACTACAGAGAAAACGATTGCAGTCCTACGGACCATATTTGCCAGGAACGGCTTGCCAGAGCAGATTTGCTCTGATAATGGACCACAGTTTGTGTCCGAAGAGTTTCGGAAATTTGAGAAGGAATGGGGTAAGGCATTACACATCCGCCCCGTATCATCCAGCCACAAATGGATTGGCTGAGAGGTTCGTACAAACCTTTAAGAAGACGATAAAGGCCATGTGCAATGATGAAATTCCACTGCAGCATAAGGTGGACAATTTCTTATTAGCCTACAGAAATGCGACACATGCAGGTACCAACCAGACCCCGGCCATGATGTTCTTTAACCGAAGGTTGAGATCTCGTCTGGATTTGCTCAGACCAAATGTGCGACGAAATGTTGAGGATAAACAATTCCAGCACATCAATGAGAAGCCGACAAGGAGCTTCAACGTAGGACAACCAGTCTTGGCCCGTGACTACCGAACAGAGAAATGGCAACCCGGAACGATATGCACAAGGCAGGGGCCATTAATGTACACAGTGGATGTCGGGGAGAATATTGTGAGACGCCACGTTGATCAGATCCTAGCGTCACAGGAACGAGTCAACCCCATGTCTCGCGTACCTGGGGATGAACCCGACATACCGGTCGCATCTACCTCAGAACCAGTAGCAGTGGAAACCGATGAACTAACCGACGAAAAGGGGCCAGAATCGCCTCCGCACCAAGAACAAGAACCGCAGGAAAGGCGCTATACCGAAAGGATCAGGAAGCCGCCCCAAAGACTGAATCTATAAATGGACTATTGTTGTTTAATGTGCATGTTAAAGTGTTAATTGTTATTTGAATATTATGGGTACTGCTAATCTAAAAGGGGAGGAATTGTAGTGTATGTATCTTTAAGAGAGAACTACTTTTACAGCTCCTGTATACTGTAGTACCGGCCGTGACCACACCTGTATATAAGCTTTGAGCATGCCTCTGTACCCCCAGTCTTGAGACTACCCTACTCCAGTAAACACCTGTTGATTGTTAAGTTACAGCATCCGTGTAGTTATTGAAAAACATCATACTCTCCGAACCACGGATCTAACAACCTTCACAGGGCAGCCGAGCTGGGAGATGTAGATTAGAGTTCAGGTGGGACGTCCGAACCAGCATGGGGACAATAAAAATAATTTAACATTCTAGTGACCGTTCATATTATTGCTACTGCAACAACTACAGCCATTTGAATTCAACAGGGCTCATTGCCCAGTTAGGCTGGTGGACTTTGTGTTTGGTGAAGTGGAGATAGTCATTTTCATTGACAGCTGATGCTGGCTTTTAAACAGAGGGCTGCAAAGGAAGTGTAGTTTGGTTAAAGGGGGAGTTGTCAGGGCCTTTGGTCAGTCAAAAGGTTAGAAGACATCTCATTTAAGTCAAGTTTTTTTTATTCATTCACGGGATATGGGCGTCGCACAGCCTTTATTGCCCATCCCTAATTGCCCTTGAGAAGGTGGTGTTGAGCGTCCTGCTTGAACCGCTGCAGTCCGTGTGTCGAAGGTACGCCTACAGTGTCCTTATCCTTCTAGCTGGCAAAGGTCGTGGGTTTGGGAGGTTCTGTTGAAGAAGCCTTGGCGAGTTGCTGCAGTGCATCTTGTAGTGGTGGAGGGAGCGAATGTTTAAGGTGATGGATGGGGTGCCAATCAAGCGGCCTGCTTTGTCCTGGATGGTGTTGAACTTATTGAGTGTTGTTGGAGCTGCACTGACGGGGAAAAATTTGGTTGGTTGTGCCACCCATTAGCGCCTAAAAAAGTCGAGAAGTGGGACGCTAACCAACTAGCGCCCGGGCGCAGCGAACCCTGCGCCTCTTCCCAAATTGAGCGGACATTTAGCGCCGGCGCTAAACCGTAGCGCCCGCTCACCGGCGCACGCAGATCATGACGTCATTCCAGAGTGCAACGCCCTTGGGGCACCCCAGTCCGGAAATTCAGTGGCGCCCCCTGCCTTACCGCCTGGCGCTAGCAACGACTGGTTGAGGGGACCGTTATGCTGTCTGAAAGGGACTAGGGGAGTGCTATTTAAAGGGGAACACCTCCTGCCTTTTTCTGAAGGTGACATTTTTGCACCACACATTGTGAGAGAGAGAGACAGACTTCTGGAGAGATTCCACGCTGTGTGAAGGAGTTTTGCAGGTTGGTTTTTATTTGCCCTTCCTTGTATCGATTTAGAAGAGACTGTGGGGGCTGCACTCTGAGCTGTTCCCCTGGTTCTCTCCATTGTTCTTTCCAGCAGATTTGATGTACAGGTCTCTCCAGGCCGAGATTCAAGGCTGCAATGAGCAGGATGTGGATGGAGAGCAAGATCAACCCTCCCCTTTAAGAAAAAAACAGAAAATACAGGAGAAACTCAGCAGGTCAGGCAGCATCTGTGAAGAGAGAAACAGAGTTAACGTTTCAGGTCGATGACCATTCGTCAGAACTCCCCTTTAAGAATTGGATGGTGCCAGTGTGTCTGTGTTCCATTGCTGACTGAAATCACATGAGCTTCGCCAGCACTGTGAGGTAGTGCCCCACTCTGCTGGGTTAGCGCCTTAAGACTCTCATGCAGCGCCTGATTTAGCGCCGCACTCACCCTCAGGGATGTAGGTACCCAATTTCGCAGGAGGTGGCGATAATTTGCGCCTGGCGCTAAACTTTGCGCACCGCCAATACTAGCGCCCCAAACGGGGCGATACCGAATTTCACCCCCATAGAGTCATAGGCCTAGAAATTCAGTTGTTAGCACCAGCCGCTAGCGCCTTAAGAGGGCGAGAAGTGGGGTGCTAAGCGGCTAGCGCCCGGGCCTGGCGTGATCTGCGCCTCTCGCGAACTTCAGTTAAGATTTAGCGCCGGCACAAAACCGCAGCGCCCGCTCAGCTGCGCGCGCAGATCCTGATGTCATTTCATGGTGCAACGCCCTTGGTGCGCCCCGAACCGGAAATTCAGTGGCGCCGGCCTAATGAGCGCCTGGCACCCCTAGTGATTGGTAGAGGGGAACGGTTCCCAGTAGCTGCGGGGCGCGGGGGGTGCTAATTAAAGGGGACTCCTCCTGCAGTATAAATGGCAGCCATTTTGCTCCAATCCTTCTTTGTGAGAGATGAATATTTGGAGGGAGACAAAGGGAGAGAGCTTTCTGGTTTGGCTGAACACTCGCACAGGTACTTGTGGCTTCAGGCCAGAGCTTTGCACTTGGATTTAACTTTCAGTGCCATAGCCTTGATTCAAAACATATTATAGGGGCTGCAATGGGTGGAAACGTTGGCTTACTGCATTGCATTCAAAGGGCTCAGAGACGCTGTGAGAGAGTGCCAGTCATGGCCAGACGGAGAAGGGCCAACAGGCGTCGGCACAGGAGGCCTTACCCACCCAGGGTATACCGCCAGCAGTTCTCATATCTGAACATGTCTGAGGAGCAGTGTGTTCGGAGGCTGCAATTCAGAAGGGAGGTAGTCAATGAGATCTGCCACCTGCTTCGCAGAGATCTGCAGCCACAGCTGAGGAGCAGGATGTCTCTGTCGGTGGCAGTGAAGGTGACGGTGACTCTCAACTTCTAAGCCACCGGCTCCTTCCAATCCGCTACTGGGGACATTGCCAACATCTCGCAGTTCGCGGTACATTGCTGCATCCGCCAGGTCACCAATGCCCCTTTCAGAAGGAGACGTCAGTTCATCTCCTTCCCCATGACCGTGGACAAGCAGCATGACCGTGCAATGGGATTTGCAGCATTAGCGGGCTTCCCCATGGTGCAGGGCGCCATTGACTGCATGCATGTGGCTTTGCGGGCACCTCTAGAGAATGCCGAGGATTACCGCAACCGGAAGGGCTACCATTCGCTCAACGTGCAGTTGGTGTGTGACCACAGGCAGCTCATACTAGCTGTCAATGCCCGCTTTCCAGGCAGCAGCCACAATGCCTTCATCCTGCACCAAATTTCTGTGGCAGACATTTTCGAAGCCCTGCCTCACCCACGAGGATGGCTTCTCGGGGACAAAGGCTATTCTTTGTGCACCTGGCTGATGACCCCGCTCCGTGCGCCCAGCACCCCTGCTGAAGAGCGATACAATGACAGCCATCAAGCAACCAGCTACATCATTGAGCACACAATCGGCGTGCTCAAGCAACGGTTCCGCTGTCTGGATCGTTCCGGGGGAGCCCTACAGTACTCGCCTGAGCGAGTCTCCCATTTCATTATAGTGTGCTGCATGCTGCACAACCTGGCTATCCGCAGGACTCAGCCACTGCCAGCAGACATTGGAGGACCACCAGAGGAGGAGGAGGAGGAGGAGGAGGAGCACCAGCACGGGAGGGAGCCACAAAGTGCAAGGGCCGTCCATCGGCGGCTTATTGCAACTCAGTTCTAGGCCCCCTCTCAGGGAATGGCTTGTGCCAATGAAAGAAGATGAATGTAGCCGCTCCGCAAGCCCTCAGCCGGTCAAGGCAACAAATACTTTAAAAAACAAACATGGACAGTGCGATTAAAGAACATTTTTTACTGTGCAAACTCTGTGCCCTTCCCGCATGACAAACTTGTGATGAAATATTCCATTCATCACTCATCAGTATTTCTCTGCCTGTGACTGTGGTTGGTTTCAGTTTCATTTCCATTGTATTGTACTGTGTGTAGGGCTCCGCCCATACCTGGCTCCTATGTAAGCTGGCCCAGCCTGCAGCACATCCAGTACGGCAGACCTCTGGATGGAAGATACATTCTCCTCTGTGTGTTACCTTCTAAGTCAATAAAAGCCTTGTTTTGTTTCGCTAACATCGAGTCTCGGATTTATTGAGGCACATCAAAACTAATTCAGAGAAACCCCCCCAAAAACAGTCAAAGACATAACTGGGTCTCACAACCTTCAGAAAATGCAAAAAGCAGTTAAAACAAAATGACCATGATCCTCGGCCTTTATAAAAAACAAACACAACCGTCTCGGCCTTCAAATATAAAAGAACACAACAGTCTCAGCCTTCATATATAAAAGAGCACAACAGTCTCAGCCTTCATATATAAAAGAGCACAATGGTCTCGGCCTTCATATATAAAAGAGCACAACAGTCTCGGCCTTCATATATAAAAGAACACAACAGTCTCGGCCTTCATATATAAAAGAACACAACAGTCTCAGCCTTCATATATAAAAGAGCACAATAGTCTCGGCCTTCATATATAAAAGAGCACAACAGTCTCAGCCTTCATATATAAAAGAACACAACAGTCTCGGCCTTCATATATAAAAGAACACAACAGTCTCGGCCTTCATATATAAAAGAACACAACAGTCTCAGCCTTCATATATAAAAGGGCACAACAGTCTCGGCCTTCATATATAAAAGAGCACAACAGTCTCTGCCTTCATATATAAAAGAACACAACAGTCTCGGCCTTCAAATATAAAAGAGCACAACAGTCTCGGCCTTCATATATGAAAGAGCACAACAGTCTCGGTCTTCATATATAAAAGAGCACAACAGTCTCGGCCTTCATATATAAAAGAGCACAACAGTCTCAGCCTTCATATATAAAAGAGCACAATGGTCTCGGCCTTCATATATAAAAGAGCACAACAGTCTCGGCCTTCATATATAAAAGAGCACAACAGTCTCGGCCTTCATATATAAAAGAACACAACAGTCTCGGCCTTCATATATAAAAGAATACAACAGTCTCAGCCTTCATATATAAAAGAACACAACAGTCTCGGCCTTCATATATAAAAGAACACAACAGTCTCAGCCTTCATATATAAAAGAGCACAACAGTCTCGGCCTTCATATATAAAAGAACACAACAGTCTTGGCCTTCATATATAAAAGAACACAACAGTCTCAGCCTTCATATATTAAAAAATCATTTGGCCACACCTTCTACTTTTTCCCCTGCGAGGGTGAGCCGTCTCGCTTCCGCGAGTGGCCCCTTCCCGCCCTGCAGCTTCTCCTCAATGGGATCCCAGTGGCTGCAGCAAGGCTGGGGGAAGGCTGCTGAGGGTCAGATGGTGAGACGGCAGATGCCCTTGGGGGACGGCCTGGACCAGCTCTGGGCCTGGAGGGGCCGGCTGCTGACTGCTCCAACTCTGCTTGGGCGGCAGCAGTCTGTCCTACGGGTGGTGGCAGCTGCAGTGGAGGAGTGACAGTGTTGGCTGCAAGAATGCTGCCAACCTGACAGAGCACAGGCACTCCCTGGTCGGCTAATACAATGGCACTCGCATGGGCCAACACTGCAGCATGCGCAGCAATCTGCTGAAGCACAGACTGCTAGGCTGCTGTGGCACGGTGAGTGCCCCGGCGATGCCTGGCCGATCCAGCGAGGGTGGCAGCAGTTAATGCCTGTGTGGCCCTGGTCTGTGTCTGCATGAGACCAGCCAGTGAATGCACGGCACGACTGAGCACTTGGCTGGAAGCCGCCTTTGCTGCACTGAATTCTTGCAGACTCCTGGCTTGTGCTGCCCCGAATTCCTGTACACACCTTGCCAATGACTCTATGGAGTCAGGCATCCTTGCCACTGCAGCCATGAGCGCAGTGTGCCTGCACTCAGCCTGGGAGTCCATTTCAGCAAGGAGCCGCACCTCCTCTGCGCTCACCGTAGCAGGACTGGAGGCCACACTCACCCTCCGGGGAGAAGGCCGCTGAGCTTCCCCACCCCTCCCGTGTTGCTGCAGCCCGCTGGGCCCCGGAGCTTCACTCTCCTCAGACACTTCCCCCCTGCTCCCCTCCAGAGAAGACGTGTCCCCATCATGGCCATGGGCTGCCTCGGCTGAGGGTGGCTCTGATGGTCCGGCTTCCTCTTCCTCTTCCTCCTCCTCCATTTCCGATTCACTCACAGTGCCAGCTTGCGGGCCCGCCTCCTCACCTGGCGATTCACCATCTGAAAGCAGGGAAGCACAAGAGTTGCTTTAGAGTGAGGACAGGGCGGCAGCGAGGGAGGCATGAGTGCTGCTATGCACTGCATTTGGTCTGATAGTGGCAAAGGATGCTGGTGTGAGGCGCAAGTGGAAAGAGAGAGGTCAAAAAGGTGATGCCCTTACCATTGGGGCCCAGAACAGGGTCGGCATCTCCACTGGCGACGGGGCCAATCAGCCGGCCTGACATAATGCGCTCCACACGCTGCTCCAGGTCGCTGAGCTGTTTGAGGTCAGGACGGCCTCCCCCGGTCTGTCGCTGCTGCCTTCGGCTGTGCGCCAGCTTGCCCTGCAAGAGAAAGGACGGCCTCTAAGTACAGTGTCAAGCCCTCATCTTGCCTGCACTGCCTCCCATGGTGGAATAGCCCTGACAGTGTGAAGCCCTCATCTTGCCTGCACTGCCTCCCATGGTGGAATAGCCCTGACAGTGTGAAGCCCTCATCTTGCCTGCACTGCCTCCCATGGTGGAATAGCCCTGACTGTGTGAAGCCCTGATCTTGCCTGCACTGCCTCCCATGGTGGAATAGCCCTGACAGTGTGAAGCCCTCATCTTGCCTGCACTGCCTCCCATGGTGGAATAGCCCTGACAGTGTGAAGCCCTCATCTTGCCTGCACTGCCTCCCATGGTGCAATAGCCCTGACAGTGTGTAAAGTCCTGAATGTGCAAGTGATTTTCATGACAGTCCCATAGCTGCTGGATGACGGCTGGGCATTAGGGCTTTCAGGTCCCTTTGGCCATAAACTGAGGTGCACATGCAGGGATGAGGAGGATACTGGAAAGGGTACTCACCCTGACAACCCGAGTGAGGTCGTTGAACTTCTTTCGGCATTGGACAGTAGTCCTGCCAACCACGCTGTTGGAGGTCACCCTGTTTGCCACCTCCCTCCAGGCTTTTCGATAGTCGCTGGGCAGCGGCCTCCTGCCACCTTCAGGGAAGAGGACAGGTCGCCCGCACTCCACTGTGCCAACCAGTACCTTCAGGTCACCATCGCTGAAGCGCTGCGCTCTCTCCCTGGCCTTCTCCATTGTCCTGGGCGCTGAACTGTTCAACCAGCAATGGTGAGGCCTTGCTTCAGGGCTGCAGTGTACAGGGCGTGGCAGCAAAACAAATCCACCCTCCCCCTTTAAGAGCTGACAGGCGCCAGCGTGTCTGCCGTCAATCAGCAACTCGCCGCACCTGCGCTGCGCCCGCCCTCGGTGGTAGCGCCCCGGATCGCCGGCTTAGCACCTTAAGATAGTCGTGCATCGCCTGCTTTAGTGCAGCTGCAACCTCTTGAGGCGATGCAACTGAATATCGGCGAGGGTGGCGCTAAGTTGCGCCGGGCGCAAACTTTAGCGACCGCCCGGCTGTAGCGCCCCAAACGTGGCTATACTGAATTTCTAGGCCATAGAGTCATAGGCCTAGAAATTCAGTTGTTTGCGCCAGCCGGTAGCGCCTTAGGAGGAGGAGATGTTGGGCGCTAGGCGGCTAGCGGCCAGGCGCAGTGCGATCTGCGCCTCTCCCCAACTTCACTAAAGATTTAGCGGCGGCGCAAAGCCTTTGCGCGTGCTCAGCTGCGCGCGCAGATCCTGACGTCATTTCATCGTGCAACGCCCTTTGCTCGCCCCAAACCGGAAATTAAGTGGCGCCCCTAGCGACTGGTAGAGGGGAACGGTTCTCAGTCGATGCGGGGCGCGGGGGGCGCAAATTAAAGGGCACTCCTCCTGCAGTAGAAAAGGCAGCCATTTTGCAGCACTTCTTCTTTTTGAGAGACGGATCTTTGCAGAGAGACAAAGGTAGAGAGCTTTTTGCTTTGGCTCAACGCTCGGACAGGTACTTGTGGCTTCAGGCCACAGCTTTCCACTTGTCTTTACCTTCAGTGTCATATCATTGATTGCAAACATATAATGGGGGCTGCAATGGGTGCAAACGTTGGCCTTCTCCATTGCATTCAAAGGGCTCACAGACGCCGTGAGAGAGTGGCAGTCATGGCCAGACGGAGAGGGGGCAACAGGCGTCGGCAAAGGAGGCCTTACCCACCCAGGGTATACTGCCAGCAGTTCTCCTATCTGAACATGTCTGACGAGCAGTGTGTTCGGAGGCTGCGATTCCGAAGGGCGGTGGTCACTGAGATCTGCCACCTGCTTGGCGGTGATCTGCAGCCACATCTGAGGAGCAGGACGTCTCTGTCAGTGGTAGTGAAGGTGACGGTGGCTCTCAACTTCTATGCCACCGGCTCCTTCCAATCCACTACTGGGGACATTTCCAACATCTCCCAGTTCGCCGTGCATTGCTGCATCCGCCAGGTGACCAGTGCCCTTTTCAGAAGGAGACGTCAGTTCATCTCCTTCTCCATGGCCCTTGTCAAGCAGCAACAGCGTGCAATGGGCTTTGCAGCATTAGCGGGCTTCCCCATGGTGCAGGGCGCCATTGACTGCACGCATGTGGCTTTGCGGGCACCTCTGGAGAATGCCGAGGATTACCGCAACCGGAAGGGCTACCATTCGCTGAACGTTCAGCTGGTGTGTGACCACAGGCAGCTCATCCTAGCTGTCAATGCCCGCTTTCCAGGCAGCAGCCACGATGCCTTCATCCTGCGCCAGACTTCTGTGGCAGACATGTTCCAGGCCCAGCCTCACCCATGAGGATGGCTTCTCGGGGACAAAGGCTATCCTTTGTGTACCTAGCTGATGACCCCGCTCCGTGCGCCCAGCACCCCTGCTGAAGAGGGATACAATGACAGCCATCAAGCAACCAGGAACATCATTGAGCAAACAATCGGCGTCCTGAAGCAACGGTTCCGCTGTCTGGATCGTTCCGGAGGAGCCTTACAATATTTGCCGGAGCGAGTCTCCCATTTCGTGGTCGTGTGCTGCATGCTGCACAACCTGGCTATCCGCAGGACTCAGCCACTGCCACCAGAGATTGGAGGACCACAGGAGGAGGAGGAGGAGGAGGAGGACGAGGAGGAGGACCAGCACAGGAAGGAGGCAGAAAGTGCAAGGGCCGCCCGTCGGCGGCTTATTGAACGTCGGTTCTAGGCCCCCTCTCAGGGAATGGCTTGTGCCAATGTCACCAGATGAATGTAGCCACTCCACAAGCCCTCAGCCGAGCAGGGCAACCAGGACTTGCAAAATAAAGCATGGGCAGTGCGATTTAAGAACATTTATTACTTGGAAACCTCTGCCCTTCCCACATTACAAACTAATGGAGAGACGCCCCCTCCAAAAACACAAAATGAACAGTCTCGGCCTTTCCAAAAACACAAAACGAACAGTCTCGGCCTTTCAAAAAAAAGAAATACACCAGTGTCGGCCTTTCAAAAAAAAGACAACTACACCAGTCTCGGCCTTTCAACAAACACAAAGCATTTGGCCAGACCTTCTACTTTTTGCCCTGCGAGGGTGATGCCTTTCGCATCCGTGACTGGCCCCTGCCCGCCCTGCAGCTCCTCCTCAATGGGACCCCAGTGGCTGCAGCGAGGCTGGGGGAAGGCTGCTGAGGGTCAGATGGCGAGACGACAGATGCCCTTGGGGGTCGGCCTGGACCAGCTCTGGCCCTGGAGTGGCCGGCTGCTGACTGCTCCAACTCTGCTTGGGCGGCAGCAGTCTGTCCAGCGGCTGGTGGCAGCTGCAATGGAGGAGTGGCAGTGTCGGCTGCAGGAATGGTGCCAACCTGACAGATCACAGGTACTCCCTGGTCGCCTGAGACATTGGCACTCGCACGGGCCAGCACTGCAGCATGCGCAGCAAACTGCTGAAGAACAGACTGCTGGGCTGCTGCTGCGCGGCGAGTGCCCTGGCGATGCCTGGCCGATCCAGCGAGGGTGGCAGCAGTTAGTGCCCGTGTGGCCCTGGTCTGTGTCCGCATGACACCAGCCAGTGAATGGACGGCACGACTGAGCACTTGGCTAGAAGCCGCCTGTGTTGCCGCGAAGTCCTGCAGACTCCTGGCCTGTGCTGCTCCGAATTCCTGCACACTCCTTGACAGAGACTCTATGGAGTCAGGCATCCTTGCCACTGCAGCCATGAGCTCAGTGTGCCTGCGCTCAGCCTGGACGGCCATTTCCTCTAGGAGCCGCACCTCCTCTGCGCTCACCGTCGCAGGACTGGAGACCGCACTCACCCTCTGGGGAGAAGTCCGCCGAGCTTCCCCACCCCTCCCGCCTTGCTGCAGGCCGCTGGGCCCAGGAGCTTCACTCTCCTCCGACCCTTCCCCCCGGCTCCCCTCCAGGGAAGACGTGTCTCCTTCATCGCCATGGGCTGCCTCGGCTGAGGGTGGCACTGATGGGCCGGCTTCCTCTTCCTCCTCCTCGAATTCTGAATCACTGACAGTGGCAGCTTGAGGGCCCGCCTCCTCACCTGGCGATTCACCATCTGAAAGCAGGGAGGCACAAGAGTTGCTTTAGAGTGAGGACAGGGCGGCAGCGAGGGAGGCATGAGTGCTGCCATGCACTGCATTGGTCGGACAGTGGCAAAGGATGCTGTTCTGAGGCGCAAGTGGAAAGAGAGAGGTCAAAAAGGTGATGCCCTTACCATTGGGGCCCAGAACAGGGTCGGCATCTCCACTGGCGACGGGGCCAATCAGCCAGCCTGCCATAATGCGCTCCACATGCTGGTCGAGGTCAGAGAGCTCTTTGAGGTCAGGACGGCCTCCCCCGGTCTCACGCTGCTTCCTCCGGTTGTGCGCCACCTTGGCCTGCAAGAGAAAGGACGGCCTCTAAGTTCAGTGTGAAGCCCTGATCTTGGCTGTACTGCCTCCCATGGTTGAATAGCTTGTACAGTGTGTAAAGTGCTGAATGTGCAAGTGATTTTCATGACAGTCCCATAGCTGCTGGATGAGGGCTGGCCATTAGGGCTTTCAGGTCCCTTTGCCCATAAGCTGAGGTGCACATGCAGGGATGAGGAGTACACTGGAAAGGCTACTCACCCTGACAACCCGAGTGAGGTCGTTGAACTTTTTCCGGCATTGCACAGGAGTCCTGGCAACCACGCTGTTGGAGGTCACCCTGTTTGACACCTCCCTCCAGGCTTTCCGGTAGGCGCTGGGCAGCGGCCTCCTGCCACCTTCAGGGAACAGAACATGGCGCCTGCGCTCCACTCCGCCAACCAGCACCCTCAGGTCGCCGTCGCTGAAGCGCTGCGCTCTCTCCCTGGCCTTCTCCATAGCCGTGGGCGTTGCACAGATGAAGCAGAAGTGGTCAGGCCTAGCTTCAGGGCTGCAGTGTGCAGGGCGTGGCAGGCAAACAAATCCACCCTGCCCCTTTAAGAGCTGACCGGCGCCAGAGTGTCTGACGTCAATCTGCAACTCGCCGCACCTGCGCTGCGCCCGCCCTCGGGGGTATCGCCCCGGACCGCCGGCTTAGCGCCTAATGATAGTCGTGCATCGCCTGTTTTAGCGCAGCAGCAACCTCTTGGGGCGATGCGACTGAATATCGGCGAAGGTGGCGCGAACTTGCGCCGGGTGCAAACTTTAGCGGCCGCCCAACTGTAGCGCCCCGAACGTGGCTATACTGAATTTCTAGGCCATAGAGTTATACAGCACAGACAGAGACCCTTCGGCCCATCGTGTCCGCGCCGGCCATCAAGCCCTGTCTATTCTAATCCCATTTTCCAGCACTTGGTCCGTAGCCTGGTATGCTATGGCATTTCAAGTGCTCATCTAAATGCTTCTTGAATGTTGTGAGGGTTCTTGCCTCTACCACCCTTTCAGGTAGTGAGTTCCAGATTCCAACCACCCTCTGGGTGAAAACATTTTTCCTCAAATCCCCTCTAAACCTCCTGCCCCTTACCTTAAAATTATTCCCCCTGGTTATTGACCCCTCTAATAAGGGGAAAAGTTCCTTTCTATCTACCCTATCTATGCTCCTCATAATTTTGTACACCTCAATCAGGTCCCCCCACAGCCTTCTCTGCTCTAAGGAAAACAACCCCAGCCTGTCCAGTCTCTCTTCATAGCTGAAGCGCTCCAGCCCAGGTAACATCCTGGTGAATCTCCTCTGCACCCTCTCCAATGCAATCACATCCTTCCTATAGTGTGGCGACCAGAACTGCACACAGTATTCCAGCTGTGGCCTAACTAGCGTTTTGTACAGTTCCATCATAACCTCCCTGCTCTTATATTCTACGCCTCGGCTAATGAAGGCAAGTATCCCATATGCCTTTTTAACCACCTTACCTACCTGTCCTGCTGCCTTCAGGGATCTATATACATGCACACCAAGGTCCCTCTGATCATTTATCCTTCCTAGGGTCCTACCATTCATTGTGTATTCCCTTGCCTTGTTAGTCCTCCCAAAATGCATCACCTCACACTTTTTAGGGTTAAATTCCAGGCACGTGGGGAATATTCCATCACACTCCTCAATTGTGCCTTGTAGGTGGTGGAAAGGCTTTGGGAGTCAGGAGGTGCATCACTCGCCGCAGATTACCCAGCTTCTGACCTGCTCTTGTCACCAAAGTATTTATATGGCTGGTCCAGCTACGTTTCTGGTCAACGGTGATCCCAGGACATTGATAGTGGGGGATTTGTTGATAGCAATATCATTAAATGTCATGGGGAGGTGGTTAGACTCTCTCTTGTTGGGGATCATAATTGCCTGGCACTTGTGTGGGGTGAATGTTACTTGCCACTTACCAGCCCAAGTCTGGATGTTGTCCAGGTCTTGCTGCATGTGGGCACGAACTGCTTCATTACCTGAGGAATTGTGAATGGAACTGAACACTGTGCAATCATCAGCAAACATCCTCACTTCTGACCTTATGATGGAGGGAAGGTCATTGAGGAAGCAGCTGGAGATGGGTGGCCTAGGACACTGCCCTGAAGAACTCCTGCAGCGATGCCCTGGGGCTGAGAAATTGGCCTCCAACAACCACAACCATCTTCCTTTGTGCTAGGTATGACTCCAGGCAGTGGCGAGTTTTCCCCTGATCCCCATTGACTTCAATTTTACTAGGGCTCCTTGATGCCACACTCGATCAAATGCTGCCTTGATGTAAAGGGCAGTCACTCTTACCTCATCTCTGGAATTCAGCTCTTTTGTCCATGTTTGGATCAAGGCTGTAATGAGGTCCGGAGCCAAGCGGTCCTGGTGGAACCCGAACTGGGCATGGGTGAGCAGGTTATTGGTGAGCAAGTGTCGCTTGATTGCACTGTCGATGACACTTTCCATCACTTTGCTGACGATTGAGAGGCTTGAGCACAAGTCTTCAGCACGATAGCCAGGATGTTGTCGGGACCCATAGCCTTTGCCATATCCAATGTGCTCAGCTGTTTGTTGGTATCATGTGGAGTGAATCGAATTGGCTGAAGACTGGCTTCTGTGATGGTCGGGACCTCAGGAGGAGGCCGATATGGATCATCCACTCAGCACTTCTGGCTGAAGATGGTTATGAATGCTTCAGCCTTGTCTTTTGCACTCGCATGCTGGACTCTGCCATCATTGAGGATGGGGATGTTCATGGAGCCTCCTCCTGCTGTTAGTTGTTTAATTGTCCATCACCATTCACGACTGGGTGTGGCAGGACTACAGAGCTTTGATCTGATCCGGTGGTTTTGGGATCACTTAGCCCTGTCTACAGCATGCTGCTTCCACTGTTTAGCTTGCATATAGTCCTGTGTTGTAGCTTCACCAGGTTGGCAGCTCATTTTTAGGTATGCCTGGTGCTGCTCCTGGCATGCTCTTTTACATTCTTCATTGAACCAGGGTTGGTCACCTGCTTTAATGGTAATGGTAGAGTGAGGGATATGTTGGGCCATGCGGTTACCGTTTGTGGTGAAATACAATTCTGCTGCTGCTGATGGTCCATAAGCCTCATGGATGCCCAGTTTTGGGCTGCTAGATCTGTTCTGAATATATTCCATTTAGCACGGTGGTAGTGCCACACAATACGATGGAGGGTGTGCTCAGTGTGAAGATGGGTCTTTGTCTCCACAAGGACTGTTGGTCACTGCTACCAATGCTGTCATGGACAGATGCATCTGCGTCAGGCAGATTGGTGAGGATGAGGTCAAGTAGGTTTTTCCCTCATGGTAGTTCTCGCACCACCTGCCGCAGGTCCAGCCTGACAGCTATGTCCTTCAGGACTCGGCCAGCTCGGTCAGTAGTGGTGCTACTGAGTCACTCTTGGTGACGGACATTGAAGTCCCCCACCCAGAGTACATTCTGTGCCCTAGCTGCCCTCAGTGCAGCTTCCAAGTGGTGTTCAACATGGAGGAGTACTGATTCATCAGCTGAGGGAGGCCGGTAGGTGGAATCAGCAGGAGGTTTCCTTGCCCATGTTTGACCTGATGCCATGAGGCTTCACCTCTGGTGAGTCTGTCCTGCTGGTGGGACAAGACATACCCAGGGATGGTGATGGAGGAATCTTGGACGTTGGCTGAAAGGTATGATTCAATGAGTAAAATGATCCACTGATGTAGGGAAGCATGGCATATTCTTTACTTTGTGCTGAGCCCTGGTTGTATGGGTCTTGCCCAGCCACATTCTAGCTGTCAGAGATAAGGTTGTGAAATGTGTCTTTCAGACAGCTCTGCAGGTTGAACATTCCTGCCAGAAAAATTGCCAAAGTCTGTGCAAGCAGAGACTGGAAACAGGCGAGTTCATGGTTTTTCCAAAAGCTTCATTTGAAATACAAATCCAATGCAAATCACATTAATCAGGGAGCCAGTGAAATTCCGGTTTTATAGCACTGCACATGCAGGGTGCTAATCTTGACCATTTAAAATGGCACTAAAGACCAACAAGGATCCCGCCTGTCAGGAAGTCATCCTTTACAGCTGCACCATGTGTCAGCCTTGGCTCAGTGGTGACACCCTTGCCTTTGAGTCAGAAGGTTGTGGGTTCAAGCCACACTCCAAAGACCTGAGCACATAATCCAGGCTGACACTCCAGTGGAGTACTGATGGAGTGCTGCACTGTCAGAGGTGACATCTTTCAGATGAGACATTAAACCGATGCCCCATCTACCCTCTCAGGTGGATGAAAAAGATCCCATGACACTATATGAAGAGGAGCAGGGGAGTTCTCCTGGTGTCCTGGTCACCATTTATTCCTCAACCAGCACATAAAAAAATAATGAACTGGTAATTTATTTAATTGCTGTTTTTGGGGATCCTGGTTTGCTGCATTACAAAAGCAACCACATTTCAAAAGTTCTTCATTGTCTGTAAACTGCTTTGGGAAGTCCTGAATTTGTAAAAGGCACTATATAAATGCAAGTTCTTCCTTACTTTCTTTCTTTGCACTGTTCACTTATTATGGCTGCCATTCAGTAGCAAGTTATAGAAATTCCGTTCAGTGATTTATTGGATTTAATGGAAGAGGATGAGGTGGGACGAATAAAGGAGGCCAGCTGGCAGCACAGGCAGACTGGCCTCACCTACCATTAAACCAACAACTATAATCTAAAGGCCGTGGCACCTCCTGGAATTGATGGCGGATAATTGCCTCTGCAGGTTCTGGTTCAGCAAAAAGTCAATTGCACAGCTGTGCCATATGCTTCGAGGAGATCTGCAGACAACTCCACCACACTGCTATTAGGGAATTCAGGAGAAACTTCTTTACCCAGAGAGTGGTGAGAATGTGGAACTCGCTACCACAGGGAGTGGTTGAAGTGAATAGTATAGATGCATTTAAGGTGCGGTTAGACATGAGGGAGAAGGGAATAGAGGATTATGCTGATAGGATTAGATGAGGAAAGACGGGAAGAGGCTCGAGTGCAGCATAAACACCGGCATAGACTGGTTGGGCCGAATGGCCTGTTTCTGTGCTGTATATCCTGTGTAATCTGATGTAATTAGGAACCAAGGTGACCATGGCCCGCAACTTCTATGTTTTCAGCTTCTTTCAGACTAGCACAGGAGACATCTGCAGTGTGAACCAATTTGCTTACTACAGATTTATTATCAGGTGAGTAAAACATTGTTGAGCAAGGCCAACTCCTTTGTCTCCCTTCTCACAACAGGTGACAGCAACAGAAGTGTGACAGAGTTGGCCAATTCAACTGCACTGCTCGACTTCCCAAAGTAGGAGAAGGGGTCATTGGCTCCTTGTGGCCATCAAAGTTCCTAGGCAGAATACATGAACACAGCGTACATGAACGTCTTTTACTGCATCCATGTACCAGGAGTCACGTTATGATTACCCATGTAAAACCTTGTTGTAAAGCCATGTTTCACAAAGCATCCTTTAATGGGTTCTTTACAATTAGTTACATGACTTGTAATTGGCTGCTTAGTGCTCCTGGCATTATGGTCAAATCAGTGTTTGTTCGATGACTCCCCCTATGTTTAGACACCATTGAGGTAGATCTTGACATTGTGTGATCGTGTAAAATGGGCGATAACAAATCAGCAGCCCGTTTTGCGTCTCTCCCATTGAAATCGATGGAAATAAAAAATGAGGAGAAATCTAAAACGGTCGGCTGACTTGCTAACACCCGTTTTGCACTTTTGCACAAAGTCAAAATGACCTCCATAACCCAAACTCTAGCTATTAACAGCCACTTTCTCGTGCCTTCCAGCAACCTTTGAATAATGCTGCCTATGTTCAGATGGTCACTAGTATTCCTAACTCACAGCAGCTGGTGAGGTTGTCTTGCTGTCCTGGAATTTCTGTCCATCTTCCTTTCATCCTTTGTTTGCCCACAAGTGTTTCCTCTTTTTTTTAAATCCAAAAGCTAAAGTGGTGTCACCAGCCAGCACAAGAATACCATAAGAGGGCCTGGAACTATTTAGATCTTACTTTTTGACTGCGAGTATATGTGCAGCGTGTGAAACAATATCCATCTTTGTCTCGCTTCATATTGACGCGAGTATTCTATATAATCGGGTATCTTTCAGTTCTAAGGTAGGGTCTAGACCTGAAAAGTCAACTGGCTTGCCAAATGCTGCTCGACCTCCTGAGTGTCTCCTGCATTTTCTGTTTTTGTTTAGGATTTTCAGCATCTACGGTATTTTGCTTTGTGTTATATAGTGGGAAAGCCGCTAACAATGCCTACATGATCCACATTTTAGAAATGGAACACATATTTGTAACATTTGCATATTGAATTATCATTGGCCCGCAGGCATCTGTAAGGAATACCTATTATATTCACATGTGATCACATGCTGAGTTGTCATTGGCCTGCAGGCATCTGTAAGGACTGCTATTGTTTAGAAGACCCAGGCTAGGGGTCCAAACGCCATCTTTTCCCCACTGTGCTGCTATGAGTAAGATCAGACCTAATGCTTATTAAAAGAGTTAAACTGTAATACTCCGTTTGATGTGCCTCAATAATTCCGAGACTCGAAGTTAGCAGAACAAAAACAAGGCTTTTATTAACTTAGAAAGTAACACGTAAGAAAGAGAGATGTCTTCCTTCTGGAGACTGAGGCCAGACTGAAGCTAGCTTACAAACGGGGCCAGGTATGGGC
This sequence comes from Somniosus microcephalus, assembly GCF_052327205.1. Lineage (NCBI taxonomy): Eukaryota > Metazoa > Chordata > Chondrichthyes > Squaliformes > Somniosidae > Somniosus > Somniosus microcephalus. Next base: position 18,202,580 of record NC_141000.1, on the reverse strand, counting down.
GGAGCCCTACACACAGCACATTCCAGCACATTCCAGTATACAATACAGCACATTCCAGTACACAATACAATGAGGTCTGGGGGAAGGGAAATGACACTGAAACCGATCTCAGTCACAGGCAGTGGTGAATGGAATATTTCATCACATTCACCCCTTCTATAGATTTAGTCTGTTCGGGGGTTTGATAGTCCTCTGCGACCGACGTGGCTGTTGCAGTGCCGCGGGTGTCGGCTGGGTGTCCCCGGTAGCCTCCTGGGTCTCTGCCAGGGGTGCCGCCAGGGTTGTTGGAGGGGTAGTTGGTGGGGGTGCCGTTGGTCGGTGTTCTTCCGGGGGTGATGAAAGAGTAGTGGGTGGGTAAGAGTTGCTGTGATCGTCGATGCCGCTATTGCCGTGGTTGTTGTCGATGCCGGCTGGGGCGACGTCTTTTATGGACACGGTGTCCTCCCTTCCGTCGGCGTGCCGGACATATGCGTATTGGGGGTTGGCGTGGAGTAGGTGTACTGGCTCCACGAGAGGGTCCGTCTTGTGGCCCCTCACATGCCTTCGCACGAGTACCGGACCTGGGGTGGAGAGCCATGACGGCATGGATACGCCTGAGGTGGATTTCCGGGGAAAGACAAACATTCGTTCATGAGGCGTGGTATTAGTGGCCGTACACAATAGCGACCGTATCGAATGGAGCACATCCGAGAGGACTTCCTGCCAGTGGGAGATAGGGAGGCCCTTGGTCCTTAGAGCTAGAGTGACTGCTTTCCATACTGTCCCGTTCTCTCGCTCCACTTGGCCGTTACCCCGGGGGTTGTAGCTGGTGGTACGGCTCGTGGCGATCCCCTTGGACAGCATGTACTGGCGTAGCTCTTCACTCATGAAGGACGCCCCCCTATCCGTATGGATGTAGCTCGGCATACCGAACAGGCAGAACAGGCTGTTGAGGCATTTAATGACCATGGCGCTGGTCATGTCTGGGCAGGGGAAGGCAAATGGGAACCGGGAGTATTCGTCCACAATGTTCAGGAAGTAAACATTGCGGTCGACGGACGGGAGGGGGCCCTTGAAATCTAAGCTGAGCCGCTCAAAGGGCCGTGTAGCTTTGATTAAGTGGGCTCTATCTGGGCGGTAGAACCGAGGCTTGCACTCAGCGCAAGTGCGGCAGTTCCTGGTCAGGGACCGAACTTCCTCAATCGAGTAGGGTAAGTTACGGGACTTTATGAAGTGGAACAGCCGCGTGACCCCTGGGTGGCAGAGGTTGTTGTGGAGGGTCTGTAGCCGATCCCCGGTGGCGCTGGCACACATCCCTCGTGAGAGGGCGTCAGGGGATTCGTTAAGGGCCCCTGGCCGGTAAATGATGTCGTACTCGAAGGTGGAGAGCTCGATCCGCCACCTAAGAATCTTATCATTTTTAATCTTCCCCCTCTGTTTATTATTGAACATAAACGCTACCGACCGCTGGTCGGTAAGTAGGGTGAAGCGTTTGCCGGCTAGGTAGTGGCGCCAGTGGCGCACTGCCTCCACGATGGCTTGGGCCTCCTTTTCCACGGAGGAGTGTCTGATCTCGGGCCCTTGGAGGGTCCTCGAGAAGAAAGCTACGGGCCGCCCCGCCTGGTTGAGGGTGGCCGCCAAGGCGAAGTCAGACGCATCACTTTCCACTTGAAATGGAGTGTTCTCGTCCACTGCCTGTAGCGTGGCCCGCTCAATATCCTGCTTAATGCTTTTGAAGGCGGCGTGGGCCTCAGCAGAGAGCGGGAAAGAGGATGCTTTCAAGAGGGGGCGGGCTTTGTCGGAGTAGTTGGGGACCCATTGGGAATAATAAGAAAATAACCCCAGGCACCTTTTCAGGGCTTTGGGAGTGTTGGGCAGGGGCAGCTCCCGTAGGGGGCGCAATCGGTCGGGGTCTGGCCCGATTTCCCCATTCTCCACCACGCTGCCTAGTATGCAGAGGCGCGTGGTGTTGTAAACGCACTTGTCCTCGTTGTAGGTGAGGTTGAGTTTTTGTGCGGTTTTCAGGAACCTCTCGAGGTTCGAGTCGTGATCCTGCTGGTTGTGACCGCAGATGGTGACGTTGTCGAGGTAGGGGAAGGTTGCCTGCAAGTGGTGGTCATCGACCATGCGGTCCATCTCCCTCTGGAAGACCGAGACCCCATTCGTCACCCCAAAGGGGACTCTGAGGAATTGGTAGAGGCGTCCGTTCACCTCGAAGGCGGTGTACGGGCGGTCCTCTGGTCTGATAGGGAGCTGGTGGTACGCTGACTTGAGGTCGATGGTGGAGAACACCCGGTATTGGGCGATTTGGTTCACCATTTCTGATATGCGGGGTAGCGGGTAGGCATCTAGTAGGGTGTACCTGTTGATCGTTTGACTATAGTCGATCACCATCCATTTCTTCTCGCTACCCCTTACCACTACCACTTGGGCGCGCCACGGGCTGTTGCTGCGTTCAATAATGCGCTCTTTCAGGAGCCTGTCTATCTCGGTCGCGATAAACTGCCTGTCCTCCCAGCTGTACCTCCTGCTTTTGGTCGCTATTGGCCGGCAGTTAGGGGTAAGGTTCGCGAATAGCGAAGGCGGCTTTACCTTCAGGGTAGCCAGACCGCACACTGTGAGGGGCGGCTGGGACCCACCGTACTTGAGCGTGATGCTTTGGTGGTTGCACTGGAAATCCAGGCCCAAGATCACGCTCGCACATAGGTTCTTCATGATTAATACTTTAAAATTATCATATACAGTTCCGTTAACGCACAATTGTACCGTGCAGTAACCCAGAATGGTCGATGTCTGGGTTTTATCAGCCATAGAGATGGTACCCTGAGTAGGGACCACCTTTAGGGAGAGTTGTTGTGCCAGTTCTGGGTGGATAAAGCTCTCCGTGCTTCCACTGTCAATTAAGCATTTAACCCGGCACCCGTTTACCTCGATGTCCACCATTGATCTGGATAGCGGGTGCGGCCTGGTCTGGTCCACTGTGACCGATGCCACTGTAGGGCCCTGATCGATACAAGATGGCGTCCACGCTGTCTGCTCACAAGATGGCGGACCCCACGAGGTCGGGCAAGATGGTGCCCAAGATGGCCGCTCCCACGGCGCACACGCGGCGGTGGCGGGTTTTCCGGCGGTTGGTTTTCCGGCGGGGTTCCCTCTGCACACCTTCCCGAAGTGCCCCTTCTTACCGCACTTAAAGCAGGTGGTGCCTTTCGCCGGGCACAGGTTTCTGGTGTGCTTTGGCTGCCCGCAGAAGTAGCAGTTGGGTCCCTGATGCGTCGCAGCTGTCGTAGGGCTTCTGGGGGGAGAGCGGGGCCCAGCCGGTGTCGGGCTGTCGGGCGGGGAAGATGCCTTCCAAGATGGCGGCGCCTTCGGTGCACACGTGGCGGCGTGGACGGCGCGGGCTGAAGAGTAGGCGTCCGAGTTTCTCTGGGCCACATCCAGGGATCGCGCGGTGTCCGCAGCCTGTTTCAGGTCCAACCCCGTTTTTTCCAGCAGTCTTTGCCGGATGTAAGTGGAGCTGAGGCCTGTGATGAAGGCATCGCGAACAAGCTCGTCAGTGTACACTGCGGCTTTTACATCTCGGCACTTGCAGTCTTTGCCAAGCATTTTCAGGGTGCTTAGGAACTCCTCCATCGATTCCCCAGGTCGCTGTGCGTGGGTAGCGAGCAGGTGCCTAGCATACACCTCATTCGTAGGCTGCTGGTAATGCGCCTTTAAGGTGTCGCAGGCGGCCAGGTACATCTCGGCGTCTTGGATGAGGGGGTAAACCCGGTGGCTTACCCAATTCCGCAGAATTCCGAGTCTCATCCTCGCAGCGTCCGTAGCGTCTTTGACGGCTGCGGAATTGTCCAGGAAGAATTCCATACACTCAAACCAGTGTCCGAAGCATGCTGATGCGTCCGGAGCATGTTGATCCAAATCCAAACGTTCGGGTTTCAGGAGTTGATCCATAGTGTTGAAAAATAAGTTAATAAAATTGACGTGCCTCAATAATTCCGAGACTCGAAGTTAGCAGAACAAAAACAAGGCTTTTATTAACTTAGAAAGTAACACGTAAGAGAGAGAGATGTCTTCCTTCTGGAGACTGAGGCCAGACTGAAGCTAGCTTACAAACGGGGCCAGGTATGGGCGGAGCCCTACACACAGCACATTCCAGCGCATTCCAGTATACAATACAGCACATTCCAGTACACAATACAATGAGGTCTGGGGGAAGGGAAATGACACTGAAACCGATCTCAGTCACAGGCAGTGGTGAATGGAATATTTCATCACACCGTTGTCCTGCAAGTTATTATTTTTGTACAAAGTGTGCAAAACAAGACAGTATTATGGGGCAGGAGGGGAACTTCTTCCCGTGAATAGCTTTGTCCCTGTTAGTTTTTCAGTAACGATTATCAGTCAGAGCAATTCCACCCCCCACATACTCTGGGTGATTTGACTCGATATGATCATCTGAAACCTAAGTGAGAATAATAAAGGGTGTCAGTGACCCAACCGTCAACAACATGAAATGTTGGACCTGCCGCTTGTGTAAGATCCAGCTGTCTTGTGCGATGCTTGCAGTGATGGTGTTGCTAATTACAATTTCAATTTGAAGGATCCTCTCACTCATCCTCTTCTGTGTAAAATTCCACCTTAATCAGAGCAAGCTATTGTATCGCTTTCAGTGCATCAAATCACAAAGAAACCTGACCTTTCTGATTTCCTTTCATTCTCATCCAGTTCAGCATTGCAGGTTGTGGCCAACATTGTGCAGTTCAAGTTCTTAATAACTGAAACAAATTTGATTAATTGTGATATTAGTATTCGTCTATCGTAATCTTCAATTTCACTTGAAGGCCGTGCTAATTATCATAAATAAATGAGTTTCTATTGATTTAACCATGATTTTAACAAAAAATTGTTGGTCATATTCTTATTGCATACAGGCTCCATATGGTCACTGACCCATTTAATCTATTAACTTAAATATTTGAAATGTAATTTTAAATATCAAGGAGTCTAATGATATTTAAGGAAGAGAACCGCTGATCTGGTCTAATTAATTGCGGATATGAAAGACACATGATAGCAGTTTCAATGCCTAGCAGAGAAAGCAAATCGGCATTTAGGATAAAAAAGAACCAAATGATAGAGGGTTAAGTAATGAATAATTCAAGAGACTGAAACCGACAGCAAGATTGTCACATACGCAAATTAGTTTACAATTCCCTTGCCTGTGGCTCACTGTATTTAAGCCTCATCAAAACCTGTCAGTCAGCATGGTGCATGTTTCAAGTGGTGCTTAGAAATTGCTGTCGGTGTAAAGGTTAATGCCGCCAGGAATTGAGTGTTAGTTGCCATCAGTTTGCGCAGTCTGGCGATCCTGTCAGGTTTCCGCCTGTCCTGGTATTGTTAACTGTAGTCCTCAGTTCATAGTGCGCTGTTGCGCTTACACTGTGCGTAACTTTTTGTGTTCATTCAAATATTTTCAGGGCTGTTGGTTGTTTGAGTTGTTGTGGGGGCGCTGCAGGGGTCGCAAAAATCCCAATCTTCACATAACGTAGGTGTGATCCACTAGTGAGGGAAAAAATGAGGCCGGTTCTCACAAGTTGGGATTCAGAAGCAGCTGTCTCTCAAATTCTCTGCGGCCAGAGTGTTCAATACATTGCAAATTTCTCTTAGTGCCCTCCCCCACACTTGATGTGACAGAAAATGAGCAGAAACAGAGAAGGACTGTCAGGAGACTGCAGTTGACATCAAAGATGTACCATCTGGACCCACTTCTATGCCAGCCCCACCAGCCTGCTCCGCCAACCAATTAGATCATGGCTGATCCACACTTCAACTCCATTTAACCCGTCTTAACTCCATAATCCCTTGATAGCCTCATCTAATAAAAATCTATCTCTCTCAGTCTTGAAAGCTCCAATTATCCCAGCATTCACAGCTTTTTGGGGGAGAGAGTTCCAGATTTCCACTATCCTTTGTGCTGTTACATCCACCGGAGCAGTTTCCAATGAGCATTGATGTGGAAATTATTATAGTATAAAATGGCTGCCTGTGACAGATTTTAGAGTAACTTATACTTGTTGGCATTAAGCTTTATCTGCCATTTTTCTGCCCAGTAACATATTTTGTTGAATTCCTTTTATAACTTTATTTTGTATGGCCTTGCCAGCGACACCCTGATCCCATAAACTAATAAAAAAATGCTTCCGGTCACATCACTAGCCTGTATGGGTAATGATGCGCTATCAACAATACCAAAGACTACGAAATGGACTTATATGAAGTAGGCTTTTAATGACTAAGAACTAGAGCATGCCTCTGCTAGTGAATCCATCCTAAGAGCTCCCGGGGGAAGGGTGGTGAGTCACCTTTATACCCAGGCTTAGGGGTGGAGCCAGGGGCTGAGACATGCCTGGACTTGTACAGGGTTAACAGTGGTTTACCACACAGGCATGTACAGGTTAACAGTGGTTTACCACATTCACCCCTCGTTTAAAAAAGAGTCCGGCGGGGTGAAGTGTTTCAAAAGTTCGTATACGAAAGTCTCTCCGGGGGTCTTGTCTGCCGTAATGATCTTCGTGGTGCCGGTTGCGGCGGTTCTTTGCCCGCGGCCGCTTCTCGCATGGGACGGAGCACTGGCGTGTCGTCCTCTCGGGGTAGGGATGGCACCGGCATGTCGTCAGTTCGTGGTAGACACCCCGGTGGTGCGTCGTGGGTAGTGGTGGTGGGTGGAGGTAGTGGATGGTGATCGATGGTGTTTCGAGTGGTACCTGAGGGTGCGAGGTCTCGAATTGCTACTGTGTCCTCCCGCCCGTCAGGATACGCCACGTAGGCGTACTGTGGGTTGGCGTGGAGGAGGTGAACCTTTTCAACCAGGGGGTCCGTCTTATGGCTCCTCACGTGTTTCCTGAGCAGGACGGGTCCCGGAGACGTCAGCCATGGCGGTAGTGATGTCCCCGAGGTGGATTTCCTGGGGAAGACGAACATCTTCTCGTGAGGGGTGGCGTTTGTGGCAGTACAGAGCAGTGATCGTATGGAGTGGAGCGCATCGGGGAGGACATCTTGCCAGCGGGAGATTGGGAGGCCCTTGGATTTTAGGGCGAGCATGGCGGTCTTCCACACCGTTGCGTTCTCCCTCTCTACCTGTCCGTTACCCCGGGGGTTGTAGCTGGTAGTCCTGCTCGTGGCTATGCCCTTCTCGAGCAGGTACTGGCACAGCTCGTCGCTCATGAACAACGAGCCCCTGTCGCTGTGGATGTAATTGGGGAAGCCAAATATGGCGAACAGGTCGTGGAGGCACCTGATGACTGTGGCGCTGGTCATGTCCGGGCAGGGGATGGCGAAGGGGAAACGGGAGTACTCGTCAATAATATTGAGGAAGTACGTGTTGCGGTCAGAGGAGGGAAGGGGCCCCTTGAAATCGACGCTGAGACGTTCGAAGGGGTGGGTGGCTTTAATCAGGTGTGCCCTGTCTGGCCTATAAAAATGCGGTTTGCATTCGGCGCAGACCTGGCAGTTCCTGGTCATGGTCCTGACCTCCTCGATGGAGTAAGGCAGGTTGCGAGCTTTAACAAAGTGGAAGAACCTGGTGACCCCCGGGTGGCAGAGATCATTGTGGAGGGTCCGTAGCCTATCGACTTGTGCGTTGGCACATGTCCCACGGGATAGGGCATCTGGGGGCTCATTAAGTTTCCCGGGCTGGTATAAGATATCGTAGTTGTAGGTGGATAACTCGATCCTCCACCGCAATATCTTATCATTTTTGATTTTCCCCCTTTGTCTGTTGTTAAACATAAATGCTACTGACCGTTGGTCAGTGAGCAGGGTGAAACGTTTACCAGCCAGGTAATGCCTCCAGTGCCATACAGCCTCCACTATCGCCTGGGCCTCCTTCTCGACTGAGGAGTGTCGAATTTCGGGGCCCTGGAGGGTCCGTGAAAAGAAGGCCACGGGTCTCCCCGCCTGGTTAAGGGTTGCGGCTAGGGCGAAGTCGGATGCATCGCTCTCCACTTGGAAAGGGATGGACTCATCTACTGCGTGCATTGTGGCCTTCGCAATGTCCTCTTTTATGAGGGTGAAGGCCGCACGGGCCTCTGCCGTCAGGGGGAAGGAGGTTGACTTGATGAGGGGCCGGGCTTTGTCCGCATAGTTGGGCACCCACTGGGCGTAGTAAGAGAAGAACCCTAGGCATCTTTTCAGGGCTTTTAGGCAGTGGGGGGGGGGGTAGTTCCAGGAGGGGGCGCATTCGGTCGGGGTCGGGGCCGATGACTCCGTTTTCCACCACGCAGCCAAGAATAGCGAGGCGCGCGGTGCGGAACATACATTTTCCTCTGTTGTATGTCAGATTCAGCCGTTGGGCTGTACGGAGGAATTTTTCTAGGTTGGCGTCGTGGTCCTGCCGGTCATGGCCGCAGATGGTGACATTGTCTAGATAGGGGAAGGTGGCCTGCAGCGCGTTCTGGTCAACCATCCGGTCCATCTCCATTTGGAAGACCGAGACCCCGTTGGTGACGCCGAAGGGGACTCGGAGGAAGTGGTAGAGGTGACCGTCAGCCTCGAAGGCCGTGTACTGGCGGTCCTCGGGCCTGATGGGGAGCTGGTGGTATGCCGACTTCAGGTCAATCGTCGAGAATACCCGGTATTGTGCTATCTGGTTGACCATGTCAGATATGCGGGGAAGTGGGTATGCGTCTAATTGCATGTATCGATTGATCGTCTGGCTGTAATCAATAACCAGGTGCTGTTTTTCGCCGGTCTTTACTACCACCACTTGGGCTCGCCATGGGCTGGTGCTGCCCTCGATAATCCCTTCCCTCAGGAGTCTTTGTACTTCTGATTTAATAAAGCTCCTATCCCCGGCACTGTACCGCCTGCTTTTAGTAGCAATTGGCTTGCAGTCTTTGGTGAGGTTAGCGAACAACGGGGGGGGTTTGACCTTCAGGGTGGACAGGCTGCATACTTTGCGCGGCGCCGTGTTTAAATTCTGCTGGCTGCAGACTGTAAGTGGGGGCAGGGGCCCGCCATATGCCATCGTGACGCTCTCCAGATGGCACTGGAAGTCTAATCCTAGCAGTACAGGAGCGCAGAGCTGTGGCAGGATGAGGAATTTAAACTCTCTGTACTCCACGCCGTTCACTGTCAGAGTCGCTACACAGTAGCCGCCGACGTCCGCCGTATGGGACTTTGAGGCCATAAAGACCTGGTGGCGTGTGCGCATAACCGATAGGGAGTAGCGTCGCACCGTGTCGGGGTGGATGAAGCTCTCCGTGCTTCCGCAGTCGAAAAGGCAATTTGTGGCATGGCCATTTACCTTTACGTTCATCATGGACCTGGCTAGTTGATGGGGCCTAGATTGGTCCAGGGTGATGGAGGCCATCGTCGAGGTCGGTGGGTCGCTGTAGTATTCGCCCGCGCCGAGGGCCTGGTCCCGAGATGGTGTCCAAGATGGCGGCTCCCCCTCGGCTGGTGGTGTCCAAAATGGCGGCCCGCACGGCTCACACGTGGTTGGTGGGGTCCAAAATGGCGGCCTGTACGGTTCACACGCGGCGCTGCTGGAATTGGAGGTCGATTTCGCCTTGCACACTCTCGCGTAGTAGCCTTTCTTGCCGCATTTGGAGCAGGTCGCGTCCTTTGCTGGGCATTGCTGTCTGGGGTGCTTGGCCTGGCTGCAGAAGTAGCATTTCTGGCCTCTGGTCATTGCAGCTGTAGTTGGGCTGCTGGCGGCTTGTGGCCTTACCGGGTCCCAAGATAGCTGCTCCCGTGGCATCCACGTGGCCATCCGGTCAGGGGGGTAGGCGTCCATGTTCTGGAGGGCCACGTCTAACGAGTTAGCGAGGGCCACCGTCTTCTGCAGGTCGAGCCCCCTCTGTTCCAGCAGCCTCTGCCGAGTATAGTTGGACCTGATGCCGGCTACGTAGGCGTCTCGGATCAGGTCTTCCGTGCATTCCTTGACCGTCACCGCTTTGCAATTACAGTCCTGGCCGAGGACTCTCAGTGCCAGTAAATATTCAGCGCCCGATTCCCCGGGGCGCTGTTTTCGGGTAGCCAGGAGGTGTCTGGCGTAGACCTCGTTAACAGGCCTCACGTATTGTTCCTTTAGCGTCGCGATGGCGGCCGCGTAAGTAGTGGCGTCTCGGATGATCGAGTAGACTCGGTGGCTCACCCGTGAGTTCAAGACAAGCCGTTTCGCGTCATCTGTAGTGACAGTAGTGCTGGAGGCCTCCAGGAAGGCTTCGAAACAGCTCAGCCAGTGTTCAAAGTTATTGGCTGCATCTGCTGATTGAGGATCCAGGTCTAAACGTTCCGGCTTCAAGATTTGCTCCATGTTGAAAATTAGTCAATAAAATTGATGCGCTATCAACAATACCAAAGACTACGAAATGGACTTATATGAAGTAGGCTTTTATTGACTAAGAACTAGAGCATGCCTCTGCTAGTGAATCCATCCTAAGAGCTCCCGGGGGAAGGGTGGTGAGTCACCTTTATACCCGGGCTTAGGGGTGGAGCCAGGGGCTGAGACATGCCTGGACTTGTACAGGGTTAACAGTGGTTTACCACACAGGCATGTACAGGTTAACAGTGGTTTACCGCAGGTAACCAAAAAAAAAGTGCAATCAGCACCACTGGCACTGCTGTTTCTGAAGGAAACTTGGGAAGCATCTAATTCAATGGTGTCAGCTGTGGCTCAGTGGGTAGCACTCTCGCCTTTGAGTCAGACCTGAGCACAAAATCTAGGCTGACACTCCAGTACAGTACTGAGGGAGTGCTGCACTGTCAGAGGTGCCATTTTTCAGATGAGACATAAAGCCGAAGCCCCGTCTGTCCTCTGAGGTTGATGTAAGAGATCCCGTGGCACTATTTCGAACAACAGCAGAGGAGTTCTCCCCGTGTCCTGGACGATATTTATCCCTTTGCCAGCATCACTGAAACAGATTACCTGGTCATTATTACAGGAAACTTTGGTTTATCCGGAGGTTGTATGGCCGGAAACCTCGATCTAATGGCAGAAATCAGCAGTCGTTTTGTTCGGTTTTTTTTCTTTTTTTTTCTTCTCCTAGCATTTTTTTAAACAGTCAGTCCCTGGAAAGCCTCCCTGAAGCTGTTGCTAAGCTACAGAGACGCTGCCAAGGTACGGGCCGACTGTTTACAAGCTGTTGCTAAGCAACAGTGTTTGTTGTCAGATACGGAGATGAAAACCTCCGTATCCTTCAACATTAGCGCTGGTCTGTCTGGAGGTTTTCACAGATCGGCAGCATGCCGGTCCTGTCAGTGCCGGATATTGCAAAGTTTCCTGTACCTTGCTGTGTGCAAGTTGGCTGTCGTGTTTCCTACACTACAACAGTGACTACACTTCAAAACATGCTTCATTAGCTGTGAAGTACTTTGGGATGTCCAAAGGTTCTATATAAATGCAAGAACTTCCTTTAAATGGTTCTACACTCCTCCAGTAGAACTGCCTCATTTATGCCGTAGCATCAGCATTGCTGTATTGTAATGGAAGGATTAAAATAAGCCTTGAGTAAAGCTCTCTCCTTTCAGTAATATACATGCACATGCACATTCAGTATCTAGCTGGCTAACATTTAGGGAAATAATTACACAAGCTGTCACAAGACATAACATTGTATTAGACCATCTGTAACCCTCTTTCCCTATAAGTCATAGTCTCTTTACAGCTATACCGCTGGTAAATGATCGCAATCTGTTATCTCATGCGAATATTACAAGATGTCCATGTCAGAAATACAATGTTCTTCATAGATTTGTTGCACTCTTGTCAAAATGTTATTTGCTATGGACTATTCACAGTACAGACAGGCAGAAAAAGATGGGCATTTGAAATAAAAATGTTCATTTGCTTCCCACTCATTGTTCACACATCTACAGAAATAATTAGCTGTATTGGGATCCTGGGAGCAATGAAGAAAGCTAAAAACTTACAGAAGACAGCGGGGATAATTTTAACTTCTGTTGTCAGATGGAAAACGGAGTGGAAAAGTGAAAAAGAGCGGGGTGTATATTGGACGGCCAACCCACTACTGCTAATTTTGCACTCCTGCCAAGGTTGAATTTCAGGTCCCAGATTGATGCTAAACCTTTATAAATCACTGGTTAGGGCTCAGCTGGCGTATTGTGTCCAACTCTGGGCACAATACTTTAGGAAGAATGTCCAGGCCTTGGAGAGAGCGCAGAGGAGATTTACTAGAATGGTACCAGGGATGAATGACTTCAGCTATGGGGAGAGACTGGAGAAACTGGGATTGTTCTCCCTTGAGCAAAGAAGGTTAAAGGGAAATGTAATAGAGATGTTCAAAATTATGAACGGTTTTGATAGAGTAGATAAGGAGAACCTGTTTCTACTGACAAGAGGGTTGGTAACCAGAGGACACAGATTTAAGATAATTGGCAAAAGAACCAGAGGGGAGATGAGGAGAAATGTTTTTAAGCAGCGAGTTTTTAAGATCTGGAATGCACTGCCTGAAAGTGTGGTGGAATTAGATTCAATAGTAACTTTCAAAAGAAAATTTGAGATATAACTTGAGAAGGAAAAGTCTGAAGGGCTGTGAGGAAAGAGCAGGGATGTGGGGCTAATTGGATAGCTCTTTCAAAGAGCCGGCACAGGCACGATGGGCTGAATGGTCACCCCTGTGATGGATTAATCCATGGTTCTATGATATGGGCTTCTGGCTGCTAGTGCAATGTTGAGATGTTGAATACAACACAGTAGGCTGCCAGAGTTTGTTTTTCACTTTAACCACTTTTTTGGCAGACCTCGCACTGGGTATGTTTATTCTGGAGTCAGTGCGTATCCTTACCAGAAGGCAGTACTTTCTCAGGCGGTCCCATTATTACTGCGTCATATGCATTGCATATCTTGTATGCACTTTTGAGATTAGGTTGATAGTTAAGAGAATGGCACACTGATAGCAGAAGCACAGTGTAAAGAAGCATCAGAGCCATCTGAAACAATCTTCACGGGTCTTTGAGGATCTTAGTGACATTAAAAGGAATATAAAAGATGGTCTACAATGAGAATTTGCACTCAATTCTCATTTCTATCTGGTGTACCTGCAGTACCTTTGGACACTTCTGTTATTTGGTATATTTTGAATTGTAATAATATCTCTTGGGCATACAGTACAAATAAATAGCATTGCCCTGTCATCCACAGGCCCCCATAGTTGTGCAGTAAGACTCTGTATCTGTAATACTTTTGCAAAATGTGAGTACATTTGCTTAATCCAAGCAGACTGTGGAGAAATACAATGAACTAAGTAATAGGCGTTGATTCTTTGCTAGCTACCCACCAACCTCTCCTTCTGTCTGGAACTGTCTTCTCGGGTTGTGATGACTGAGTGTCGATGTTCAGTATAAAAGGGGGGACATTTTCGGGGGGGTCAGCAGGCACGTTCGGTGGTGGGTTGGGTGGGAAAACAAATTTTTGACAGCGGGTCGGGACCCCGCTGTCAACCCGCCACCACTGCCTTTCCCAGAAGTCAGGTCTGTCAGTGCTGAACAGACCTGGCACGCAGCGGTGGGGGAGGTAATTCAGGTCATTATGACCTTGTTAACTACCCATTAAGAAGTGTTTTGAGCTTACCTTTACATTTTATGAGGTTGCCCACAGGGTCCATGCTGCTCGGGGATCACGTCAGGTAAGCAGGCGGGAGTTGAATGGCCATGGAATCATCTCATTACTTGACAGCTGCAAATGTGCTATAAAAGCTCCCATTTCACAACTGTTCACTTTCCAAGCCCAAAGCTGTTGCTTACTGCATTTGGAAGAAAGATTGAGCTTTATGCAGGTTGCAAGTGTTTGGAGTAAACTCTCTATCCAGTGTCACCGCATTGGAAAAACCTCTCTCATTATTGACAGATTGCTTCTGTCATCTAAAGTTCACCTGCGATCTATTACATCAGCATCGGTGCCCTTGAAATGATCTCATCTTGGTCCTCAGATTTCCATCACGATCAGCCCGAACACCAGCAGCACCAGGCACACCAGCAGCACCAACAACAACATCAACCATCTCCGCAATCACCTGATGCTGCACAGAACACAGGGCATCAGCACCCGACCACATTGCTGCCCGGGAGGCCAGGGATGGCCTCATCGTGGCCACATTTACTTCACTTGACACTGTACACCCTGGCTGTCAGATGATACGCCAGGTTGGCAACACCCCACACCAACACCATAAAGCATCCCTACAATGACCAAGCCATTCCTTACACACTCATCACCATTGCAGGAGATACCGTTATGTCTCACCATTCACTGCAACTCACTAAGCCACTTCCAAAGGTGCACACAAATCTGTCCAAGAATGCAAAGTGTTGAAAATAAAGCTTTCAATGTTTGACAGCACATTAACAGAAACTTTACATGAACATTGCATGAAACACCCAAGTGCCTACCCTTCTGTGTTATTAGTTAGTATGACTGGACTAGGATGAGGGTGAGTGTGAGGGGGTGGCTAGTGAGATGGGGAAGTGATAATGTAGATAGAGAGGGATGGGTGGAGGTGCAAGGTAAGCTGGTGTAAGGATGTGCAGGAGTCGGGTAGGGAAGGCAGAGTGATGGGGATGTGATGAGTGGCACAGCAGGATGAGGTTGAGTGTGGCTTTGCAGTAACATTTTGTGATCTACTGAGATCATTGAAAGGTTTGCCCCACTGCAACCTGATCCTCCTGATGACATCCCTGCTTGTGCCCTCCTGTGCAATGTGCAACCAGGCTGCGTTGGTCCCCTGGGAAGGCGTCTTCCGGCCATTGGAAGGGAAGAGAACCTCCCTGCATGCTGTGACTCCCTCCATAAGCATATGGAAGGCATCATGGGAGAGCCTGGGTGCAGCCGTGCACCTCTGTGCTGTGCTTGTCAGTGTTTGCAGCACCTCAATGCTGTAGAACACTGACAGCACAACTGTCAAAGTAAATTTGCGCATGGTCCCTTTAAGGAAACCGGCTGATGACCCGTCATCAAATGGCATCATCAGACCCGCTCCCTTCAATTGGCCAGCAAACACGCTGGGCGGGCTTAACAAGCCCAGTCAGGGTAAAATCATTTTGAATAGCGGGCTGGAGCCAGGTGGGGGAAATCGCAGCCAATGACTTCATGCACCATGAAACCACAGCTCACAGCTAAAGATGGAAGTCTTGGGCCGAAGTGATTAGCAGTGGGATGATTTTAATATTTCCCTGGGTTTGGTAGTTTTTGTATTTCTCCCCTCTCTCCTGAAGGTGCAGACTCATCCTATGTTTAAGCTCCATGGGGAACAGCAGCCATGCATTACCTCACCCAACTGCACATTCTTCATGTTTGAGCCTGGACATTGAGTGCAAGGGGGCATCACTGTCAATCCTGGTATTGTCAATGCCCACGCATTCCTACAGGGCCACTGGGTAGTGATCAGGGGTGATAACAGAAATTCAGCTCAGACTAGCCATTAAAGCTAGTTCATTCCTGCTCTAAATGGCTCAATGCCACTGGGCGCGCATTGACCCATTAATGCCGTTAGCATGATGGGTGTGACCTGATCTTAGCTACAAATTCTCTCATTGATCCTGTATTCATTGCACCAGTTTATATTTGAAAATAAGCCTTCAAGAGATTCTTGGCGAATGTGGGAAATTCACGAATTGTACTACAGGAAACTTTGGTTTATCCAGAGGTTGTATGTCCGGAAACCTCGATCTACCGGCAGAAATCAGGAGCTGTTTTGTTAGGTTTTTTTTCTTCTCGTGGCTTTTCTTTCAAACAGTCAGGCTCTGGAAAGTCTCTCTGAAGCTGTTGCTAAGCTACAGAGACGCTTCCAAGGTACGGGCCGACTGTTTAGAAGCTGTTGCTAAGCAACAGTGTTTGTTGTCAGATACGGAGATGAAAACCTCCGTATGCTTCAACATTGACGCTGGTATGTCCGGCAGTTTTGATATATCGGCAACAGCTCGGTCCCGTTGGTGCCGGATATAACAAAGTCTCCTGTATACTATTGTAAAGCTCCCTGTATGGACATTCAGGACCTTGGACCGAGGTTCCATTTGTTCCCTTTGTGTGCTGTTTCTTCCAGTTATTGTCTGACTTTTTTTATTTCCCAACATTTTCCTATTTAATGTGAAGAATAAACTGGAGATCTACTGGCAATACTGAACTTTAGTGACAGGTTTCCATTGCAGGGAGCTTGCCCTACTGACATTGCAGGGTAGCATCCAAAGCACTGGTGACAACACTGAAACAGCTGTGCTTTTAATACTGCTCTTATACTGCAGATACCAGTCTTAGTGCTTGTACTTGGGCAGCTGGCAGACCTGAGTTATACTGATAGTTACACTGAGTTCAGCAACAAAGGAACAGCATGTAATGTGTGCTTTGGACATGTGCACAGAGCTTCAATCTCCAGGCTGCTACTTTTTAATGTTATGAGATCTGGCCGGTAGGGTCACTCTCTCATAATTCTACAAAGAATCCAAAGTAGTTTATTAAGTTCCAGGAACTTCAATGGGAAACCTGGGCACTTTTAAAAATGTGGCTTTGCTCTAGAGCGGAGTTATACTGTACCTCCGCCACACAGTACTGCCCCCTGATTATCAAAATCCATGACAAGGCCTTGGACAACGTGGACCACTTTCCATACCTCGGGAGCCTGCTGTCAACAAGGGCAGACGTCGATGACGAAGTCCAACACCGCCTTCAGTGTGCCACTGCAACCTTCAGTCCCCTGAGGAAGAGAGTGTTTGAAGACCTGGACCTCAAACCCAGCACTAAGCTCATGGTCTACAGAGCAGCAGTGATACCCGCCCTGCTGTATGCCTCGGAGACATGGACCATGTACAGCAGGCACCTTAAAGCACTGGAGAGGTACCACCAACGCTGCCTCCTCAAGATCCTGCAAATCCATTGGCAGGATAGGCGCACCAACGTCAGTGTTCTTGCTCAGGCCAACATCCCCAGCATCGAAGCTTTGACCACGCTCGATCAGCTCCGATGGACGGGTCACATTGTCCGCATGCCCGATACGAGACTCCCAAAACAAGCGTTCTACTCGGAGCTCCGGCATGGCAAGAGAGCCCCAGGTGGGCAGAGGAAACGCTTGAAGGACACCCTCAAAGCCTCCTTGAAAAAGTGTAACATCCCCACCGACACCTGGGAATCCCTGGCCCAAGACTGCACAAAGTGGAGGAGAAGCATCCGGGAAGACGCCGAAAACCGCGAGTCTCTTCGCCGGGAGCAAGCGGAAGCCAAGTGCAGGCAGCGCAAGGAGCGCACATCAACCCAAGCACCCCACCCACCCGCCCCTTCAACCACTGTCTGCCCCACCTGTGACAGAGACTGTAGGTCCCGCATTGGACTAATCAGTCACCTGCGTACTCATTTTTATCTAGAGCGGAGTTATACTGTACCCCCGCCACACAGTACTGCCCCCCGATTATCAAAATCCATGACAAGGCCTTGGACAACGTGGACCACTTTCCATACCTTAGGCAGTTCCGAGGGACTGCCTAAGGAGAATACTGTACCAGTATGAACTTAAGAACATAAGAAATAGGAGCAGGAGTAGGCCATTCGGCCCCTCGAGCCTGCCCCACCATTCAATAAGATCATGGCTGATCTGATCTTGGCCTCAACTCCACTTTCCCGCCCACTCCCCATAACCCTCAACTCCCCTGTAGCTCAAATATTTGTCTATCTCCACCTTGAATATATTCAGTGACTCCACCTCCACAGCTCTCTGGGGTAGAGAATTCCAAAGATTCACGACCCTCTGAGAGAAGAAATTCCTCCTCATCTCCGTTTTAAATGGGCGACCCCTTATTCTGAAACTATGCCCCCTAGTTCTAGATTCCCCCACGAGGGGAAACATCCTCTCAGCATCTACCCTGTCAATCCCCCTCAGAATCTTATATGTTTCAATAAGATCACCTCTGTGGTAAACCACGTTCACTATCGTATCACTGTTAGTAGTTAGCACTGTTCACCACTGTTTGTTATAACTGTATCACTGACCACTATTGTATCACGGTACGAGGTCGCCTCTTGCCACACTGCTATACCTGGGATGACCACTGCCGACTCCGCCTTGGCTCCACCCACCAGGCCAGGTATAAAGGTGAGCGACTGGCTGGTATTCCTCCTGCTTGGATCGGATCACCCACGAGAGTGGGCTGTTATTTAGTCAATAAAAACCTTTAGTCACCTTCGTAACTCTTCGCCTTTTATTGGAGGAATTGATAGGTATATCAATTTTATTGACTAAATTTAATGATGTCCGACAACGAGTCACAACCGGCGGAGGAGCCACCAGCGCAGCTCCCAGGAGCACAGCCACACCAGCCAGCTTGGCTGCGAGCCCTCAGACCGCCGTACCTGGACCTGAACCCACGAGCAGCAAACTCAGCTGCAGACTTTAAACACTGGCTGGTCTGCTTCGAATCATACCTGAGAGAATCCAGCGTCCCTCAGGCATCCAAACTAAGTGTCCTGCAGGCACAACTGAGCCCGAGAGTATACACTCTCATCGAGGACATGACTACCTACGAGACCGCCATCAACCTGCTGAAACAGAAGTACCGGACCCCGGTAAACTACATGTACGCTAGGCACCTCCTAAGATCACGGCCGCAACAGCCAGGAGAATCAGTAGCCGAATTCTCACAGGCGCTATATGCACTCGCCAGGAACTGTGACTTTAAATCGGTGTCGGCAGCCGAAAATACTGAAGATAATATCCGCGACGCATTCCTGAAAGGCCTACGGTCCGAGTACTCACGGCAAAGACTGCTGGAAGCTAAAGACCTCAGCATGGAAAAAGCTGAAGCCCTCGCTATCTCCCTGGAAGTGGCCCACCAAGATCAGGAAGCATTCACCAGGTACTGCTCGCGACCCTGGGACTCGGGCCCGACCCCTACCACAGCACCCTTCCCAGCGCCGCCCCCGGGACCTACCTCTGCGTCGGCGTCCCGGACCCGACCGGCCCCGCCACCCCCGGCACCGGCCCCGACATCGGGCATCCGCGATCGGGCCGCCGGCTGTTTTTTTTGTGGCCAGGAGAAGCACCCGAGGTCGCGCTGCCCAGCCAAGAACTCCATATGTAAAACCTGCCTGAAGAAAGGCCACTTCTCCAAGGCCTGCAGGAGCGGATCCTCAGAGGCCAGCAGTGCCGCATGCGAACTATGGGGGCGGCCATCTTCGTTTAGGGCAACTGAGGCCAGCATCCCCACACATGAGTCATGGGGCGGCCATCTTTGTTTAGGGCAACTGAGGCCAGCATCCCCACACATGAGTCATGGGGGCGGCCATCTTTGATTAAGGCAACCGACCCCAATAGTGCCTCATGGGGCCCTACCTCGTGGGAGACGCCATTTTACTCACCACGCCCGACCGCCTCGCCCGCAGATGACAACGACTCGCTCAGCTACACACTAGCTTCCGTCACCCTGGACCAAGCCCGCCCGCACCATCTGTCCAAGTCAATGATGGACATCAAAGTGAACGGCCACGCCACGACCTGCCTGTTCGACAGCGGAAGCACGGAGAGCTTCATCCACCCAGACACGGTGAGCCACTACTCCCTCTCTGTCCTACCAACGCGCAGCCGAATCTCGATGGCATCGAGGTCCCACGCCACGGACATCAGCGGCTACTGTGTCGTGACCCTGTCGGTTAAGGGCACGGAGTATAAAAACTTTAAACTCCTCGTCCTCCCCCATCTCTGCGCTGCCGTCCTACTAGGGCTGGACTTCCAATCCCACCTCCAAAGCGTAACCCTAGCATACGGTGGACCCCTCCCCCCACTCACAGTCAACAACCAGCAAACGTTAAACCGCCCACCGCGTAACACCTGCAGCCTCTCCACCCTCAAGGTCCCGCCACCCTCTCTGTTTGCTAACCTTACCCCTGACTGCAAACCCGTCGCTACCAAAAGCAGGCGGTATAGCGCCGGGGACAGAGCCTTCATTAGCTCTGAGGTGCGGCGCCTCCTGAAAGAGGGCATTATCGAGGGGAGCAGCAGCCCCTGGCGTGCCCAGGTCGTAGTCGTAAAGACCGGCGATAAAAACCGCCTGGTCATCGACTACAGCCAGACCATAAACAGATATACCCAGCTGGACGCATACCCCCTCCCCCGCATATCTGACATGGTCAATCAGATTGCACAGTATAAAGTATTCTCGACCATTGACCTGAAGTCGGCCTACCACCAACTCCCTATCCACCCTGAGGACCGCCAGTATACCGCCTTCGAGGCGAATGGGCGCCTATACCACTTCCTTAGGGTCCCCTTCGGTGTCACTAATGGGGTCTCGGTCTTCCAAAGGGAGATGGACCAGATGGTTGACCAGAACGAACTGCAGGCTACATTCCCCTACCTAGATAACGTCACTATCTGCGGCCGCGACCAGCAGGAACATGACGCGAATCTGGAGAAATTCCTCCGTACGGCCCAACGGCTGAACCTCACCTACAATAAGGAGAAATGCGTGTTTAACACCACGCGCCTTGCCATCCTCGGCTGCGTAGTGGAGAACGGAATCATCGGCCCCGACCCAGAAAGAATGCGCCCCCTCATGGAGCTACCCCTCCCCCACTGCCCTAAAGCACTTAGGAGAACCCTGGGGCTTTTCGCCTACTATGCCCAATGGGTACCCAATTACGCGGACAAAGCCAGACCCCTTCTCAAGGACCCTACAGGGCCCCGAGATCCGACATTCGTCGGTCGAGAAAGAGGCCCAGGCGATCGTGGAGGCAGTACGGCGCTGGAGGCACTACCTGGCAGGCAAACGATTTACCCTCCTCACCGACCAGCGTTCGGTGGCTTTCATGTTTAATAACAAGCTGAAGGGCAAAATCAAGAATGACAAGATTTTGAGATGGAGAATCGAGCTCTCCACCTACGAATCCCCTGATGCCCTTTCACGAATGACATGCGCCAGCGCGCATATCGATAGGCTTCAGACCCTCCACGACCAGCTCTGCCACCCCGGAGTCACCAGACTCTACCATTTCATTAAGGCCCGCAACCTGACCTACTCCATCGAGGAGGTCAGGACCATGACCAGGAACTGCCAGACCTGTGCGGAGTGCAAACCGCACTTCTATAGGCCGGACCGAGCAAGCCTGATCAAGGCCACCCGCCCCTTCGAGCGCCTGAGCATCGACTTTAAGGGGCCCCTCCCGTCCTCTGACCGTAATGTGTACTTCCTCAACATCGTTGATGAGTACTCCCGTTTCCCCTTTGCCTTCCCCTGCCCCGACATGACCAGTAGCACGGTCATTAAGTGCCTGAATGCCCTCTTCGCCTTGTTCGGGTTCCCGAACTATATACACAGCGACCGGGGCTCCTCCTTCATGAGCGAGGAACTCCGGCAATTCCTCCTAGAGAGAGGTATTGCAGCAAGCAGGACCACCAGCTACAACCCCAGAGGTAACGGTCAGGTGGAAAGAGAGAACGCGACGGTATGGAAGGCCGTCCTCTTAGCCTTAAAGTCTAAGGGCCTCCCAACCTCCCGCTGGCAAGAAGTCCTCCCGACAGCGCTGCACTCCATCCGGTCATTACTTTGCACGGCCACTAACACCACCCCCCATGAACGAATGTTCGTTTTCCCCAGGAAGTCGACTACGGGAACCACTCTACCAACCTGGCTGACCGCCCCGGGGCCGGTCTGGCTGCGGAAACACGTGAGGACCCATAAAACGGACCCCCTGGTCGAGAGGGTGAACCTCCTGCACGCCAACCCCCAGTACGCCTACGTGGCGTACCCAGACGGGCGGGAGGACACTGTCTCCCTACGAGACCTCGCACCCTCAGCCGATCCGGAAACACCGCCACCACCCCCCCCAACCTCAGTCCAGGTAGACGGCATGCCGGAACCCCACGAGCCCTCGCCGACCACGCAAACACCAGCATCAACACCGGATAAGGCACCAGCACCGGATAAGGCAACACCACCGCTGCGGCGATCGGAGAGGCTTACGAAGCCTCCGGACAGACTGACCTACCAGAATTGGTAGTACACTTCACCCCGCCGGACTTAATTCTAAACAAGGGGTGAATGTGGTAAACCACGTTCACTATCGTATCACTGTTAGTAGTTAGCACTGTTCACCACTGTTCGTTATAACTGTATCACTGACCACTATTGTATCACGGTACGAGGTCGCCTCTTGCCACACTGCTATACCTGGGATGACCACTGCCGACTCCGCCTTGGCTCCACCCACCAGGCCAGGTATAAAGGTGAGCGACTGGCTGGTATTCCTCCTGCTTGGATCGGATCACCCACGAGAGTGGGCTGTTATTTAGTCAATAAAAACCTTTAGTCACCTTCGTAACTCTTCGCCTTTTATTGGAGGAATTGATAGGTATATCAACCTCTCATTCTTTTAAACTCCAATGAGTATAGGCCCAACCTGCTCAACCTTTCTTCATAAGACAACCCCTTCATCCCAGGAATTAACCTCGTGAACCT
Organism: Somniosus microcephalus; assembly: GCF_052327205.1. Taxonomy (NCBI): domain Eukaryota; kingdom Metazoa; phylum Chordata; class Chondrichthyes; order Squaliformes; family Somniosidae; genus Somniosus; species Somniosus microcephalus. The sequence goes on along the minus strand of NC_141000.1, from coordinate 18,180,146 downwards.
TCTCTGAACTGCCTCCATTGCAAGTATATCCTTCCTTAAATAAGGAGACCAAAACTGTACGCGGTACTCCAGGTGTGGTCACCAGCGCCCTGTACAGTTGTAGCAAGACTTCCCTGCTTTTATACTCCGTCCCCCTTGCAATAAAGGCCAACATTCCATTAGCCTTCCTAATTACTTGCTGCACCTGCATGCTAACTTTTTGTGTTTCATGTACGAGGATCCCTAGATCCCTTTGCACTGCAGCATTATGTAGTTTCTCTCCATTTAAATAATAATTTGCTTTTTTATTTTTCCTACCAAAGTGTATAACCCCACATTTTCCCACATTATACTCCATCTGCCAAATTCTTGCCCACTCACTTAACCTATCTATATCCCTTTGCAGACTCTGTGTCCTCCTCACAACTTGCTTTCCCACCTATCTTTGTATCATCAGCAAATTTGGCTACAGTACACACGGTCCTTTCATCCAAGTCATTAATATAGATTGTATATAGTTGATGCCCCAGCACTGATCCCTGATCAGTGAAGGGGTATTGAATGTGGTCTCATGACTCTTGTTTTAGTGCTCTCGGTAGCTACTGTCCTGAGTCTCCAGTTCTATTTCTGCTTATACATTGATATCGCCCAAAGCTGCTTTGAACCAACATGAAAGTGATAGTGTATAATGTTTCAGTTTCAGCCACCAACATTCCCCAATGTCAGGAGAATGTGTGCAGTGCAGTAGTGTAGAAACCACAGGACAAGATATGTTGTTGAAGGGATGCAAAGTTTACTACACAAGCCATTGGTTTTCCTCATATCAACACAATCCTTGCTGTGACAAAACTACCGATAGACAGTCATTTGTATTGTCTCACAGAATCTTTCCCAAAAACCAAGGTCAAAAAAGGTGTTGATTTAAAACTCATATTGTTTAAAGTACCAAACATACCAGATAACATTGTTAGGATTAGTACAGGCACAGGTTGATAAAACATTAACCCAAACTAGTGAGTGGTACCTTTGAGCAGAATTTGTCGCAATATTTTTAGGAAGCTTTATAATGCAGAGGTAATTAACAGTAAAAGGAAGACTTCCTTCTCTTTTTTATCTTTCAATTGGAGTCACAAAAGTTCTGAGGTAAATGCGCTAACATGTCCGTTGACTGTTAAATTGCAGGATTACTTTGTTCTTCGCGATTCATTGCTCTTATCGTGTTAAAGTGATTCATGCGCCTCACAGTTAAGTGTTTTGAAATTGTAAGTCAAAGTAATCTAAAAATATATACTGATTACAAGTTTGCCGATGATGCCAGGCACCAATTGAATAGTGAACCAAAAAAATTGTCTAACTATGGAAAAATACACTTGTGAAAGTCAGTGCAAGGAGGTCAAAGCCACTCAAACAAAGCTACCTATATGGAATATGCCAAGCTCTACTTTCGGCCAGATGTTGACTTTATTTAATGCTGATAATACTGTTTTCCTTCTCAATTAGGTTAAACATTGTGGTAACTTTTTTAACATTGGTATTTTTTGCCTGTTCTCATAGAGTCAATACTTAGTCATTTCACTTTTTTTATTCGTTCCTGGGATGTGGGCGTCGCTGGCAAGGCACATATTGCCCAACCCTAATTGCCCTTGAGCCTTCTTGAACCGCTGCAGTCCGCGTGGTAAAGGTATTCCCATAGTGCTGTTAGGGAGGGAGTTCCAGGATTTTGACCCAACAAATATGAAGGAACGGCAATATATTTCCAAGTCAGGATGGTGTGTAACTTGGAGGGGAAGTTGCTTGGTGTTCCCAAGCGCCTGCAGCCCTTGTCCTTCCGGGTGGTAGAGGTCGTGGGTTTGGGAGATGCTGTTGAAGAAGCCTTGGTGAGTTGCTGCAATGCATTTTGTAGATGGTACACACTGCAGCCATGGTGCACTGGTGGTGGAGGGAGTGAATGTTTAAGATGGTAGATGGGGTGCAAATCAAGTGGGCTGCTTTCTCCTGGCTGATGTTGAATTTCTTGAGTGTTGTTGGAGCTGCACTCATCCAGGCAAGTGGAGAGTATTCCATCACACTCCTGACTTGTGCTTTGTAGATGGTGGAAAGGCGTTGGGGTGTCAGGAGGTGAGTCACTCACCGCAGAATACCTAGCCTCTGACCTGCTCTTGTTGCCACAGTATTTATGTGGCTGGTTTAGTTTTTCAAATTTTTTATATGCTTATGGGATCTGGGTGTCGCTGGCAGGGCAAGAATTTATTGCCCATCCCTAGTTGCCCTTGAGAAGGTGGTGGTGAGCCACCTACTTGAACTGCTGCAGTCCATGTGGTGAAGGTACTCTCACAGTGCTGTTAAGAAGGGAGTTCCAGGATTTTGACCCAGCGACGATGAAGGATCAGCGATATACTACTAAGTCATGATGGTGTGTGACTTGGAGGGGAACTTGGAGGTGGTGGTGTTCCCATGCGCTTGCTGCCTTTGTCCTTCTAGGTGAAAGAGGTCGCGGGTTTGGGAGGTGCTGCCGAAGAAGCCTTGGCAAGTTGCTGAACTGCATCTTGTAGATGGTACACACTGCAGCTACGGTACGCCGGTGGTGGAGGGAGTGAATGTTGAAGGTGCTGGATGGGGTGCCAATCAAACGGGCTGCTTTGTCCTGGGTGATATCGAGCTCCTTGAGTGTTGTTGGAGCTGCATTCATCCAGGCAAGTGGAGAGTATTCCATCACACTCCTTACTTGTGCCTTGTAGATGGCAGAAAGGCTTTGGGGAGTCAGGAGGTGAGACACTTGCCACAGAATACCTAGTCTCTGACCTGCTCTTGTTGCCACAGTATTTATGTGGCTGGTCAATGGTTAAGTTTCTGGTCAATGGTGACTCCCAGGATGTTGATGGTGGGGGATTCGGCGATGGTAATGCTGTTGAATGTCATGGGGAGGTGGTAAGACTCTCACTTGTTGGAGATAGTCATTGCCTGGCACTTCTGTGGCGTGAATGTTACCTGCCACTTATCAGCCCAAGCCTGAACGTCATCCAGGTCTTGTTGCATGCAGGCATGGACTGCTTCATTATCTGAGGAATTGTGGATGGCGCTGAACACTCTGCAGTCATCAGCGAACATCCCCATTTCTGACCTTATGTTGGAGGGAAGGTCATTGATGAAGCAGCTGAAGATGGTTGGGCCTAGGGCACTGCCCTGAGGAACTCTTGCAGTGATGTCCTGGGGCAGAGATGATTGATCTTCAATCAAAACAACCATCTTCCTTTGTGCTAGGTATGACTCCAGCCAGTGCAGCATTTTCCCCCTGATTCCCATTGACTTCAGCTTTACTAAGGCTCCTTGATGCCACACTCAGTCAAATGCTGTCTTGATGTCAAGGGCAGTCACTCTCACCTCACCTCTGGAATTCAGCTCCTTTGTCCATGTTTGGACCAAGGCTGTAATGAGGTCGGGAGCTGAGTGGTCTTGGCGGAACCCAAACTGGGCATCAGTGAGCAGGTTATTGGTAAGTGCCGCTTGATAGCACTGTTGATGAAACCTTCCATCACTTTGCTGATGATTGAGAGTAGACTGATGGGGCAGTAATTGGCCGGATTGGATTTGTCCTGCTTTTTGTGGACAGGACATACTTGGGCAGTTTTCCACATTGTCGGATAGATGCCAGTGTTGTAGCTGTAGTGGAACAGCTTGGCTAGTGGTGTGGCTAGTTCTGGAGCACAAGTCTTCAGCATGATAGCCGGGATGTTGTCGGGGCCCATAGCCTTTGCTGTATCCAGTGCGCTCAGCCATTTCTTGATACCATGTGGAGTGAATCGAATTGGCTGAAGACTGACTTCTGTGATGGTGGGTCCTTGAGAGTAGGCCGATATGGATCATCCACTTGGCACTTCTGACTGAAGATGGTTGCAAATGCTTCAGCCTTGTCTTTTGCACTCACATGCTGGGCTCCACCATCATTGCGGATGGGGTTATTCATGGAGCCTCCTCCTCCCATTAGTTGTTTAATGGTCCACCACCATTCACGACTGGATGTGGCAGGGCTGCAGAGCTTTGATCTGATCTGTTGATTGTGGGATCGCTTAGCCCTGTCTATAGCATGCTGCTTCTGCTTTTTAGCATGCATGTAGTCCTGTGTTGCAGCTTCTCCAGGTTGGCACCTCATTTTTAGGTACGCCTGGTGCTGCTCCTGGCATGCTCTTCTACACTCCTTATTGAACCAGGGTTGGTCCCCTGGCTTGGTGGTGATGGTAGAGTGAGGGATATGCCGGGCCATGAGGTTACACATTGTGGTGGAATACAATTCTGCTGCTGCCCCACAGCGCCTCATTGATGCCCAGTTTTAAGCTGCAAATCTGTTCTGAATCTATTCCATTTAGCACGGTGGTAGTGCCACACAACACGATGGAGGGTGTCCTCAGTGTGAAGACTGGACTTGGTCTCGGTCTCAACAATGACTGTGTGGTGGTCACTGCTACCAATACTGTCATGGGCAGATGCATCTGCGACAGGTAGATTGATGAGGACGAGGTCAAGTAGGTTTTTCCCTCGTGTTAGTTCTCTCACCACCTGTCGCAGGCCCAGACTGGCAGTTATGTCCTTCAAGACTCGGCCAGTAGTGGTGCGACCGAGCCACTCTTGGTGATGGACATTGAAGTCCCCCACCCAGTGTACATTCTGTGCCCTTGCTGCTCTCAGTGCTTCTTCCAAGTGGTGTTCAACATGGATTACTGATTCATCAGCTGAGGAAGGGCAGTAGGTGGTAATCAGCAGGAGGTTTCCTTGCTTGACCTGAAGCCATGAGACTTCATGGGGTCCGGAGTCAATGTTGAGGACTGCCCGACTGTATACCACTGGGTCTGTCTGGGATGGTGATGGAGGATTCTGGGACATTGGCTGAAAAGTATGATTCTGTGAGTATGACTATGTCAGGCTGTTGCTTGACTAGTCTGTGGGACAGCTCTCCCAATTTTGGCACAAGTCCCCAGGTGTTGGTGAGGAGGACTTTGCAGGTTCGACTGGGCTGGGTGCGCCGTGTCTGTAGCCAGTGCCGGGTGGTCTGTCCGGTTTTATTCTTATTATTTTGTTTCGTAGCAGTTTGTTACAACTGAGTGACTTGCTAGGCCATTTCAGTTAAGAGAGTTAACCACATTGCTGTGGGTCTGGAGTCACATAGAGGCCATACCAGGTAAGGACAGCAGATTTCCTTCCCTAAAAGACATTAGTGAACCAGATGGGTTTTTATGACAATCTGATAGTTTCATGGTTACCATTACTGATGGTAGCTTTTTATTTAGATTTAATTTACTGAATTTAAATTCCCCAGCTGCCCTGGTGGGATTTGTACTCATGTCTCAGGATCAATTAGTTTAGGCTTCCTAGCCCAGTGATATTACCACTATGCTACCGTGCCCGGTATGGTGGCCACTAGGATGTTGATGTTGGGGGATTCGGTGATGGTAATGCCGTTGAATGTCAAGGCATGGTGGTTAGGTGCTCCCTTGTTGGAGATAGTCATTACCTGGCACTTGTGTGGCGTGAATGTTACTTGCCACTGGTCAGCCCAAGCCTGAATGTCATCCAGGTCTTGCTGCATGCGGACATGGACTGCTTCATTATCTGAGGAGTTGTGAATGGAACTGAACACTGTGCAATCATTCGCGAACATCCCCACTTCTGACCTTATGATGGAGGGAAGGTCATTGATGAAGCAGCTGAAAATGGTTGGGCCTAGGAACCTGCCCTGAGGAACTCCTGCAGCGATGCCCTGGGGCAGAGATGATTGGCCTCCAACAACTACAACCTTCTTCCTTTGTGCTAGGTATGACTCCTGTGGTGTATGTAACCTGTTCCACCTTAAGAGAACTACCTTAAGAGATGTACTACTTTCTCTTGGCTGCTGTATACTGTAATACCGGTGCTGACCACACCGGTATATAAGTGTTGTGTAGGGATTTGCTGGGCAGTTCAGCCCTGACCTCCGAATAGTAAAGACCTGTTAAAGTTATTCTTGTGGTCTGTGTCCAGTGATTTATAATAAGCATAACTGGGACACACAGACTTAACAGTGGCGACGAGTCCGATCTTACCCTGCGGCAGTTTTACATCCAAGGCAGCTTCGTCCTCAGAACGGGCGTCGAGAAGAGGCATCCGCCCTCATCATCCTGCTGAGCACCATCGCACGGGAGGCATCGAGAACCCGGGTTAAAAAGAAAAATTCTGACCACGAAGCCCTCCATCAGCGACAGGCAGTGATCATCCCTTCTACCACGGTGGTGGGTAAGCCGATCAGCGACACGAGCAGAAAGTCGGCCGCGTTGACTGTGGAGTGGGGGAGGGAAAACTGAGGAAAAAGGGCGGAGAACTCGACCACGGCCGGTGAAAAGGGCCGGGCTGCAATCGAGGCCGAGAGGCGCAGCGACTGGGGCAGCTTAAGGCACGAGAGCCGCGGAGAACTCAAACGCAGCCGGTGTAAAGGACCGGGCTGCATGCGGGGCTGAGAGGCGCAACAGCAGGGGAAGCGTGAATGCCCACGGGAACCGCGGGGGAGTAAAAGCAGCGTCGGGAAATTGAGAACCGCTGGGGAGGCGAGAACGGCAGCAGCACGGCAATCGCCATTGCAGCCAGCAGGGGAAGAAGGCAAATGCGGGAATCCGCCATTGTAGTCGGCGGGGGAAGAAGACGAGCGCGGGAAAGACCGCCAAGCGCGGGAAGCCGCCATTTTAGTAGGCGGGGGAAGAAGACAAGCGCGGGAAGCCGCCATTTTGAGAAAAAGAAAAATTTAAAAACTTGCAAGGATGCCTAAACATGGGAACATTAATACCTTTGATAGCGATATCGAAGATTGGACCACGTATGTAGAATGCATGGAAGTTTATTGTAAAGCAAATAAGGTACCAGATGATGAGAAAGCACTAACCTTATTAAGCTCATTGGGTGCGAAGACATACGGGCTATTGAAGCACCTTCTGTCACCAGATAAACCGGCGGATCAGACTTTCGCGAATATTGTTACTGTCCTGAAAAATCATTTAAACCCCACGCCGCTGATGATAGCGGAATGATTTAAATTTTACAGAAGAACGCAGCTGAAAGACGAAAGCAACGCTGAATTTTTAATTGAACTGCGTAAGCTATCAAAGTACTGCCAGTTTGGAACAGGACTAGCAGATGCGCTGAGAGATAAATTTGTGTGTGGATTGTTAAAAGAAGGAACACAAAAGCGACTGCTTGAGGAGAATGATCTTACGCTTGATAAAGCTGTCACTATTGCAGCATCGCACGAAGCCGCAGCAAGAGGCACTGCGGAACTGCAGCTACGGTCACCGGAACTCAGCACCAATCAAATGGTCTTGGGTACAGTAAAATGTTATCATTGTGGAAAGACAACGCACGATCAGAACCAGTGCTGGTTCAAAAAACAGGAATGCAGAAAATGTGGCAGGCTTGGTCACATAGCTAAAGTATGCCGGTCAGGAAAGAAGACCAGCAACAAAAAGTCACCGCAGGAAAAGTATAGAAAGGTACACAAGGTGACAGAGAACAGTTCGAACGAACAGAAGTCAAATTCAGACTCCAGCAGTAATGAACTGGGTAGTCTAAGAGTACACAATGTTGGTAATGAAGCAGACCTCCAAACAATCTGGGTCACACTTCAGATAGCAGGAGTCCAAGTGAAGATGGAACTGGACACTGGATCGGCATTGACGGTCATGAATAAGCAAGATTACAAAAGCTTATTCCCACATATTCCCCTACGGGATACGGAGATTGTATTGAAAACATACACGGGGCAAAGAGTATACCCCATCGGGAAGATAGAGGTAAAGGTGGTCCACAAGGGCAAAGAAAGCCGAGGAATGGACTTATATGTGCTACCTGAGGGAGGTCCACCACTACTGGGACGGGAGTGGATTAGGAAAATAAATATGGACTGGCATTCCTTAAAAGCACTAACGGTAGATTCCGGTAAAAAAGATGTCAAACCTAAACGATTGTCCAGAATATTGGACGATGCTAAAGAGGTGTTCCAACAGGGACTGGGAACACTGAGGGGAATTACGGCAAACATCAAGGTTGAAGAACATGCAACCCCGAAATTTTTCAAAGCCAGACCCGTACCTTATGCGATACGACCTGCTGTGGAAGCTGAGCTGGAAGGGCTAGAACATTCAGGAGTACTGTCTAAGGTAGACTGGAGTGAGTGGGCCACGCCCATTGTCCCCATCATGAAGCGTTCATCGAGCAACAAGCCGGGGGAACCGGGGAAGGTTCGCATCTGTGGAGATTTCAAGATCACTGTTAATCCGGTGCTTCACACGGTGCAGTATCCGCTTCCGCGGATTGAGGATATCTTCGCTTCGTTGTCTGGCGGGAAACACTTCACCAAGATAGACCTGGCGCAGGCATACTTACAGATGGAAGTTGAGGAAGAGTCACGCCAGTATCTCACGATCAACACGCATAGAGGCTTGTACCGGTATAATAGACTGGTTTTTGGAGTGGCATCGGCTCCAGCAATTTGGCAGAGGGCCATGGAGCAGGTATTACAGGGATTTCCAGGCACACAATGTTACCTGGATGATATTCTGATTACAGGAGATGATGACGAGGAACACCTTGCAAATTTGGAACTGGTGCTCACCAGATTGAAAGAATATGGACTTCGAGTTAATCGCCAGAAATGTGAGTTCTTTCAGAAGCGGATCTCGTACTGTGGTCATGTCATTGACCAGGAGGGGCTTCATAAGTCTCCTGACAAGATCGAAGCTGTTGTGAAGGCTCCCGCTCCGGATAATGTATCCCAGTTGAGGTCGTTCCTAGGGTTGATTAACTATTACCATAAGTTTCTGCCAAATTTATCCACGGTGCTGCACCCGCTGAACGCTCTTTTGCAGAAGGGAGTACCATGGAAGTGGAGCGAGGACTGTAAGAGGGCCTTTCGCAAAAGCAAGGCATTGATCACCTCAGAGGAAGTGTTGGCTCACTTCAACCCAACGCTGCCTATTCGTTTGGCTTGTGATGCTTCTCCATATGGTATTGGGGCAGTACTCTCACACAAGTTGCCAAATGGCCTGGAGAGGCCAGTCGCGTTCGCATCCAGATCATTGACCTCCGCTGAGCGCAATTATGCTCAGATAGATAGGGAGGCTCTCAGCCTTGTGTGGGGAGTAAAGAAGTTTAATCATTACCTGCAGGGCCAAAAGTTTATGCTTCTGACAGACCACCAGCCGTTGGTATCCATTTTTAACCCTAAGAAGGGTGTTTCGGTGATGACAGCACAGAGACTCCAGAGATGGTCCCTTTTCCTAGGGGCACATCAATATCAGATCGAATTCAAAGATACAAAGCAGCATGGTAATGCTGATGGGCTGTCGCGCCTGCCACTACCTACAGAGGAGGAGGCACCGACGGTTGACCCTGTTGAGTTATTTCACTCGACCATCATCGAATGTTTACCAGTCACCAATGCAAGTGTTGAAAGAGAAACCAGGAACGACCCGACACTGTCCCGGGTCTACGAAGTGACAGTGAAGGGATGGCCAGCACATGGTGATCCACTGTTACCGGTATTCTCAGCAAGACGAGAACAGCTGTCCGTCTGTCAAGGAACATTGATGTATGGAACAAGGGTGATTATTCCTCCTAAGTTAAGAGAGAGAGTTCTAAAGGAACTGCATGAAGGTCATCTGGGGGGAGTCAAGATGAAAAGCCTTGCTAGGGCTTATGTGTGGTGGCCGGGTATCGACCAACAGATAGAGGATCTGACGAAAAGCTGCTCAGGGTGCCAAAAAGTGCAAAATGCACCTCCGATTGCACCGCTGCATCCATGGGAATGGCCTTCAACCCCATGGCAACGTGTACATATTGACTTTGCTGGTCCATTCATGGACTCCATGTTTTTAATTGCGGTGGACGCACATTCTAAATGGCCAGAAGTGATTAAGATGACTACCACTACCTCAGAAAAGACGATCGCGGTGCTAAGAACGATATTTGCAAGAAATGGATTGCCAGAACAAATATGTTCAGACAACGGACCGCAGTTCGTGTCAGAAGAATTCCAGAAATTCATGAAGAAGAATGGGGTGAAACATTATACCTCTGCCCCATATCATCCGGCTACAAACGGGTTGGCCGAGAGATTTGTACAAATGTTCAAAAAAGCAATTAAGGCCATGAGCGAAGATCAGATTCCACTGCAACACAAGGTGGACAAATTCCTACTGGCATATCGAAACGCCACTCATGCAGTGACAAACCAAAGTCCTGCCATGATGTTCTATAACAGGAGGTTGCGGTCCAGGTTGGACTTGTTAAAACCAAATGTGCGGAGGGAAGTTGAAAACAAACAGTTCCAGCATATAAATAACAAGACCACTCGGAGTTTCGAAATAGGACAACCAGTGTTAGCCCGGGACTATAAAAACGAGAAATGGCAATCTGGAACAATTCGGGCCAGACAAGGACCCCTGATGTACATGGTAGATATTGGTGAAAATGTAATACGGCGTCATGCTGACCAACTGGTAGAATCGAGAACAAGGGTCGAAACTATGGTTACGGCAGAGACAACCGTGGAAGAAGTTAGTGAACCTGAAGCATCTACCTCAGAAGTGAATGTACCTGATGGTGATGTCCAATCCATAAGAGACCAACTAGATGAGTCACCCCAGCAACGAGAATCAGAGACCCCTGAAAGGCGTTATCCAACTCGAATCAGGAGGCCTCCTCAGAGACTGAATCTTTGAACTGTTTTGCATGAAGTTGTATATATATATGTTATTATGTTATGTTAAATGGGGATATAACTGTTAAGCTAAAAAGGGAGGATTGTGGTGTATGTAACCTGTTCCACCTTAAGAGAACTACCTTAAGAGATGTACTACTTTCTCTTGGCTGCTGTATACTGTAATACCGGTGGTGACCACACCGGTATATAAGTGTTGTGTAGGGATTTGCTGGGCAGTTCAGCCCTGACCTCCGAATAGTAAAGACCTGTTAAAGTTATTCTTGTGGTCTGTGTCCAGTGATTTATAATAAGCATAACTGGGACACACAGACTTAACAACTCCAGCCAGTGGAGAGTCATTTCATTTCATAATATCAAAAGATTGATAAAGATTTGTCAACAGCTCCTGGGATATCAACACATTCTAGAATGTTTCCCTTCCCTCTTATACAACAAAAGTGGAAATCTATTGACAGGCATCTGCCATGAAACAAGCTTGTTATAAGTTTAGTGACTAATGAACAGCTAGTATTCTCTGGTGATAATAGGCTCAGCTATTCTCGAGCTTATACAATAAGATGAACTTTAAGTGACGATCGGGTCTTATCCTTATTTTATCATTACAGTTCCTTGATTCTTATTAATCGGACACTCTAACTGCTGTACACCAATATATCTTCCAAAATAAAAGTTGACTAAGAGGGCTTATGATTATACAGATGCATGGAACTGTTCAATGAGGCTATTTGGAAAAATGGTGCATGTTAGGCCAAAGGGTTTTTGCATTTCATCAAATGCTCCTAAGGTAACTGCCAATTTAGCTCTTAGCACCTAGCTGCTTCGAGAAAAAGTCCTAATTAAATCACAATATTAAAGAGGAACTTTAGCATCGGGGTCAGCATAAAGAATGATGCTTCCTTTCCCTGACCTTAGTCCTTTAGTGTTAAACTACATCGAATCAAGTGTATTTGGTTAAGTTTTTATTCCTTTTTTTAATATTAAGATTTACACAGGGCTCTCATACACCTGGATAGGATACAAGAAAAAGTCCATCTGATAGGTGATCCCCTCACTCCTATAGCCTCCAGTCTCTATGTAGGATCATAGGAAATGCTAGACGAGAAAAGACCAAGGTCCATCTTGTTCGCCTTCTATCATATTGGTAGTCACATGATACAATGATAATGGAGTTGTCGACTAATCATATCAATCAATCTCTATCAATTAGTCTACAACAGACCCAGGCGTGACGCAAGGAAAACCCTCATGGTGGAGAGCGTTGGGAACCATAGGTCCAAAATCACCTGTTCCTTCCAAGCTTGCATGTCATGTCTCAAATTACTCTCGAACTGTATCCCAAAATGTTATTTTCTCCAAGAAACCTATCTAATTTTCATTTGAATGAATCAACGCGGCTTCCAGTGTCTCCCTAGGGAGCCTGTTCCATAGATTGAGCACTTGCTCACTGAAATATTCTGCAGATTCGTTTTGAATTTACCCCTTTCAAGCAGAAGAACAACAACTTATATATTTATATAGTGCCTTTACCGGAGTAAAACGTCCCAAGGCGCTTCACAGGAGCGATTATCAAACAAAATTTGACACCGAGCCACATAAGGAGATATTAGGGCAGATGACCATGAGCTTGCTCAAAGAGGTAGGTTTAAGGAGCGTCTTAAAGGAGGAGAGAGAGGTAGAGAGGCGGAGAGGTTTAGGGAGGGAATTCCAGAGCTTAGGGCCTAAGCAGCTGAAGGCACGGCCGTTAATCGTGGAGCGATTAAAATCGGGGATGCTCAAGAGGCCAGAATTAGAGGAGCGCAGAGATCTCAGAGGATTGTAGAGTTGGAGGCTATCAGAGAGATAGGGAGGGGCGAGGCCATGGAGGGTTTTGAAAACAAGGATGAGAATTTTAAAATCGAGGCGTTTCTTAACCGGGAGCCAATGTAGGTCAGCAAGCACAGGGTTGAAGCGCAGGCTGTGTCCTTTGGTTCCACTGTTCTGGACAAGATGAAATAGTTTGGCATGGTTGATATTATCTAGTCCCTTTAGAATTCTAAAAACAGCAATACCACCTCTCAACCTCTTTTCCAGTGAGGACATGCCCAATTTACATAATTGCTCCTCATAATCCATTCCCTCCATCCCCTCAGTCATTCTGGTTGCTCTCTTCTGTATCCTTTGAATAGCTGCAATGTCCTTTTTGTACTGTGGCAACCAGAACTGAACACAGTATTCTGAGTCCAGGTGCACCAATGATTTATAAAATGGCAAGATGTCCTCACTATTTTGGTTCAACGTTAACCTTTTAATACATCCCAACATCTGATTTGCTTTACTTACTGAGCATTGTTGCGATAGCTTCAGTTTATTGTCAATCAGGACACCCAGATTCCTTTCACTTTCCAGGCACATTATTTTCTTTCCATTTAAGTAATCACAATAATTTTGGTCTCATTATATTTTTAGCAATAGTACATACTATTGATAAAGGTATAGTGCTCTGGTGAACTTTCCTGTTTCTCCCAAGATCCAAATCTTCCCTCCGACTTACTCTTCCTTTCCTCTCTGTATCTTCATTGTGTTGAAATCAATCGCTGTCCATTTCCTACTCTAACTCATTCTTTTTCAGGACTTGTGAAAAGATTGTGATCTATATGCCAAACTGTTCGTCCAAAAATGATTTTTATGTGTGCAGCTTTCTTCCTTCTTGACTCCTTTACAAACTATAAGGGCTATCTAAATCTTTTGGTAATATTTCAGTTTGTTTGACTTAGCTCTACGCAAAGGAATTTTCGCTGCTCTTTCTTATACTCGCAACCAGCTGCCAAGGCTTGCCATAAATTTATAACTGCCAGCCTCATTCAATAAAATAACAGGCTGTCATATCCATCACAACGTCTGTATATATTTGAAAATGTGTGCCTGTCTCCTTCCCCAGCCAGTTACCACGGAGACAATAGCAACAAACTTTGAAACATATGTCATGACATAGGTTGGGACAGTGCAGGTATTCTTTAAACGCTTTTGTATTGTGCGTGATTGAAAGGGACAGGAGCTGGCCCAAAACAAAGCAAAACTGCTGTTTGTCACATATAGATCACAACTTTTCCACAAATCCTGAAAAAGAATGAATTAGAGTAGGAAATGGTCAGTGATTGATTTCAACACAATGAAGATACAGGGAGGGAAGGAAGAGTAAGTCGGAGGGAAAATTTGTTTTGAAATAACATGGGGAGTGTACAGTATATAAATGTATGCACTTATCCTCTTTCACCCGAGGTGACTGGTATGGACTATGCAAATCTGTACACTCTGATATCTCCGAGTTATAATCAGGTTGACTTCAATGGTTTGCTTAGATTTATGCGCTTCTGTTTCCTGGAGTGAACTCATTTGATAGGATGATTATGCATATTTCTGAATTTGCCTAACTGAGCTGACCTTTGCCCTTGAGATGACAACTGTAATTTATGCAAATACATGTACTCTTACACCCAAGCTTACACAAAGAGGGGTTCTCAAACCTGAGTGTGGTCTGGTATCTGTTATTTTATGCAGCACTTCACAGTGAATTGGTTAAACCATTGCAAGAATAGAAGATGCTGGGTGGAGGAGTGGGAGAGAGTTGCATACGGATACTGAAAGTCTTCGGAGAGACGTTTCTGAGCCTTGTGCTCAGATATCATGAATTTTAAGTTCCTTGCCTATAGCAGGTAGGGAAATATAGAAGTAAATTTATTCCCCTCACATTCTCAGCTAGGTAAATAAATAAGTCCGCATCTGTCACAGGGACTGGTTTCGATCCCCTGAGAGGGTCAGAGAGGAATATTCCTGATTATTTTTTCCCTTTATAGGCCCTGGGTTTTTTTCCTCTGTTTTGTGCCTCTCCCAGCTGATTACATGGCTGCAGGGGGTGGGGTTGGGAAGTATTTAGTCATGATCGTCCGGCCATCATGGTGTTGGGCAGGCTTGATGGACCAGCTGGTCTTTTCCTGCCCATCAATTTCGTAAGTTCGTGTGAAAGAAAGTACTTTTACATTTCACTGCAAAAGTGGTCGTTTGAACTTCCACACACATACTCTGGATTAACTCTCTCATTATCATTTTTTAAAGTGTAAATCATGTCTCTCTTCCCTCTCTCATACACACACAAACACAGTTAGGTATAAGAGTCAGCCTGATGGGGTTAAAACAATTATTTTTATTCAGCCTGGTTTTTTTTGTTAAGCCAAGTCTCCGGCACCATGTAGGAAAACCCAGCCCTTAGTTACTGAGAAATCCACATCGATAGAGTTTCTTTTTACGAGGGTGGTCATATTTTCTAAACTGAATCTGGGGAATAGTGGCCCGTTTCAGGTCAATCAACCAGAGTTCTGACGAAGGGTCATTGACCTGAAACGTTAACTGTTTCTCTCGCCACAGATGCTACCTGACCTGCTGAGTATTTCCAGCATTTTCTGTTTTTATTTATGGGCAGTGAACTGATGGAGGCCCAGCTCCCAGTCCCAGCTGACCGTGGTCTAGCTCCCAATCCCAGCTGACCGTGGTCTAGCTCCCAATCCCAGTTGACGGGCTCCAGCTCCCAGTCCCAGCTGACTGTGGTCTAGCTCCCAATCCCAGTTGACGGGCTCCAGCTCCCAGTCCCAGCTGACTGTGGTCTAGCTC
The DNA here is from genome assembly GCF_052327205.1 of Somniosus microcephalus. Taxonomy (NCBI): domain Eukaryota; kingdom Metazoa; phylum Chordata; class Chondrichthyes; order Squaliformes; family Somniosidae; genus Somniosus; species Somniosus microcephalus. Next base: position 18,164,785 of record NC_141000.1, on the reverse strand, counting down.
CCAATCCCAGCTGACCGTGGTCTAGCTCCCAATCCCAGCTGACCGTGCCCAGCTCCCAATCCCAGCTGTCTGAGTTTGCCATGAGCCGGTCCAGCTCGAGCAAGTGTAGCTTCACCAGGTTAACTAGGAAAGAAGACAATTTGTCACGGTAGCTTTGGAGCACTTACAATCCACAGTGCTGATATCAATCATTGGCTTACTTCCCAATAAAGCACTTCTCTTTAGCTGCTTCTGCTTGAAATAAACGGAGCACTTAAGATGCTATAACTGGCAACTTTGAAATTGACGTTAATGCAAATGGTTAATGGTTTTCGCTTTTTGGCTGACACGTGAACATTTTAAATGGTGGGGACTGTACTTGAGAATGAATTTCTTTGCATCTTATCTGCAACTGGTGAGGAGAACACTATTTAGTACTCGATTAATCCATGGGCATTGGTACAGGGGTTCTACTCCTCGACACAACATTGGACAAGTTCTTTGGGGCAGTTGAACCTTTAGGAATCATCTGGACTGATTTTTTCCACTTTCCCTTTTTTGAGGATGGTGATCTCCTTCCAGTGTTACATTTGTTGCTTCCGCTGGGAGACTGGAACAGACTAGGCTTCAGCCTTTCCCGTGGTTTATATCCATGTAGTTCTCTGACTGGATTACAGATTTTGTTTGTTCAGATACAAATGGTCTCATTATCTCACCTCATTTTGTACCTGAAACTTAGGGAATCTAATTAAGAAATTTCTATAAATGTATGTATTACCTACTGAAGATGCTGCATTAGCTTGCAATAGATAAAAAGCCAATGGTGTTCCTTTCTCAAAAATAAACTAATGAAGTGTTACTATGAATAACAAAAGTATTACTGACCACAGTCAAGGTCTGAGCAGCCCATGTCTTATGATAAGTAAAATGCTATTTCAACCAAAGAAGCATTGGAGCATTACAATTGGTCTCAGCCTTTGTGAATCAGGGAGACTACAATAACCAGGATTCCTGTTCCTGATCACTATGCAGTGACCCCTGGTGGAAGTGCCTGTGGTAGAAATTTGTGCAGATCCATTTTCAGGCTGAGAATCTGCACAATCCCATCAGCGTGCGCCCAATCACGTGGGTGGGACAAGCCTGTTAAATTGGTCGAGGGGCCTTCATTATAATTAAATAGGCGGGCTGCCAGCATTAGTCCCGCTGTTGATTGGCAGGTCGCCTAATCGGGGCCTTCATTTTCCGGCGTTCCTGCCGCTTCTTAAAGGCAGTCTGCACCTCTTAAAGGGGAGGTGCCCTTTGGCTGCCTCCTGCCTCCCAGGCTCCTGCAACAGAGGAAACACTTTGTAGGAGCACTAGAATAGGCCAATGAGCACAGGGGCCAGGCACAAAGGGATTGTACTAGTGTGATTTCAGTTCAATATGAAGAGAAGAGAAAAGTTGTAAAGCAAACAGGGGGGGCAATTTTGACTTTGTGCGATAATGTAAAATAGGTGAAAGTGATTCGCTTTTACACGCTCGAACAAAGCCAAAATTGCCCCCACAATGTTCATGATGTGAAGTGAACAGTTTTTATTTGCTTGGCTTTGCCATTGGTTTGGAAAAAGGCCAATGGGCGAGTCATGATGAAAGGTCATTGACCTGAAACATTAACTCTGTTTCTCTCTCCACAGATTGCTGCCTGACCTGCTGAGTATTTCCAACATTTTCTGTTTTAATTTCAGATTTACAGCATCCACAGTATTTTGCTTTTGGTTAAGTACTTTTAAAGTGTACCTATTGTCATAATGTAGGAAATGCAGCAGCCAACTTGCGCACAGCAAGGTCCCACAAACAGCAATGTGATAACAACCAGATAATCTGTTTTAGTGATGTTGATTGAGAGATAAATACTGTCCAGGACACCGGGGAGAACTCCCCTGCTCTTCAAAATAGTGCCAAGGGAATCTTTTACATCTGCTTGAGAGTTTAACATCTCATCCGAAAGACGGCACCTCCGACAGTGCAGCACTCCCTCAGTACTGCACTGGAGTGTCGGCCTAGATTTTGTGCTCAAGTCCCTGGAGTAGGAATTTAAACCCACAAATCTTCTGAGTCCGAGGTGAGAGTGCTACTGCCGAGCCATGGCTGACACCTAATGGCCATTTGGGCAAGGTACCAGAATGCGAGCAGCGACTGTGCCTTGTCAAGGAGTCACCACCTGCAGAAAAGCAGCAGATGAGAGAAAATAAAACGAGTGGGTATCTGGTTCTGTCTTGCCAGCTTTAACTCGTGGTTTTGAATACCTTGATCATGCTATGACAATTTATCTCCATCAGACTATGGCAGAGCTGCGTTGCACATAACTTACTCTGACAGATACATTGGCATTGAATGCCACCTACTGCTTTTTTGTGACACTAATTATTACAGAAATCATTTTTCTGTCTAAATATGATCAGCAATGTTCATTGGACTAGATGTTCCACCCATTGACCATGAATGAGCAGTAAATCTGATTATTGCTAGTTCAGTACTCACTTAACAACCTAGTTAAGCAATGCCTTGTTTATTTTGCTTTTGTGTTTGAATACCATTAAACAATACTTAATTATTCCATAATCAAGTCAGATAACTGCAGCAAATAAATATTCCTATCACAGTGTATAGGATATAGGGTTATTGGCATCACAGGTCAAAGGTCAGAGCAACTGGAACTTTGCCCTGCAATAATGCAAATATTACTCCTGTCTCCCTGGATTGACTGGTTTTGTGATCCTGTAACACAGTAATATTATAATAATTATAAAGCTGTATTAATATTGGAAGTCATATTACAGAATCATTATAATACTAACCCTACCCTGCTAAAATAATCACTTAAAAACAATTTTAATTAAAAAAAGTATTATTGAAAAAGTAATTGTCTGATCACAGAGTCAATATTTTGTCATCTCATTTTAAAATGCCTATTTTTCGAACAGTCAAATCTCCAGCCTCATTGTTAGGCTTCACTTTTCATGACCAGAGATCAATGTGGAGGTGATAGTATAACTCTGTGCCGCTGACTTTGTGCTGCTCAAAGCAGGCCTCAATGTCAAACTTTCGATATCTGCAGTACTTAACAGTGACACATGATAATGAGCGGGGTACAAGAGAGCCTGTACCTTAATAGAGCGAACTTTGCCAAACATAAACAAAGTAAAGACTCTTCTGCCACCGATTCCTTTCAGAGTATACTAACTAATAGTTTTTTTTATAAACAGTTGCACTCATTATTTTTAGAAATCTCTCAGGCAGAAAAATGTACACATCTGTCACGGAATACACTTAAAGAATGTCAAAACTAAAACTTAAATGGCGGCTTTGACTCCCATAACCTTGTCCAGATTAGATTATCCACCGTTCAATCTTATACCCTAATTATATTTTTGAGATGAAGCCCAATTTCGAATCATCCAACTGAACTTGCATAAGTAGAGTTATCGAAGTTAGGACAGTAACTTACTGTTCCCCAGATACTTCTTGTGACAAAAATCAATCGAATGTTGAAGAATCACAACCCCCAGTGACAGAGGCTATCCTGCCGGGTTCCATTTGTAAACTGGATTGGTGAATCGTCAACAATATCCCGAAGCACTGTAGGACTTGTCTAATTCAGGTAGCGTATTAGCAACCTACGTGACCTCGTCGTCACCAATCTACCGGTCGCAAATGCATCTGTCTATGACAGTATTGGTAGGAGTGACCCCGCACAGTCCTTGTGGAGACGACGTCCCATCTTCACACTGAGGACCAATGTTCCCTCTAGGTTGCGCAGCCATGCACTAATTGGAAAGGTCCTGTGCAAGCCGCTCACCGGCTTCTCCATTGTAAATACCGTGCACGCGCAGAAATTTAAAGGGACCACGCACTAAAAGAAATAGGCCGCGCAGAACAAAGCGCAGCTGACAGGGAACATTGCTGAGGACACCCTCCATCGTGTTGTGTGGCATCACCACCCTGCTAAATGGGATAGATTCAGAACAGATCTAGCAGTTCAAAACTGGGCATCCATGAGGTGCTGTGGACCATCAACAGGAGCAGAATTGTATTCCACCATAATCTGCAACCTCATGGCCCGGCATATCCCTCACTCTACCATTAACATCAAGTCAGGGGACCAACCCTGGTTCAATAAGGAGCGTAGAAGAGCATGCCGGGAGCAGCACCAGGCATACCTAAAAATGAGATGCCAACCTGGGCTAGCTGCAACACAGGACTGACTACATGCATGCTAAAAAGCAGAAGCAGCATGCTATAGACAGGGCTAAGCGATCCCACAATCAACGGATCAGATCAAAGCTCTGCAGTCCTGCCACATCCAGTCGTGAATGGTGGTGGACCATTAAACAACTAACGGGAAATGAAGGATCGAAGAATATCCCAATCCTCAATGATGGCAGAGTCCAGCACGTGAGTGCAAAGGACAAGGTTGAAGCATTTGCAACCATCTTGAGCCAGAAGTGCCGAGTGGATGATCCATATCGGCCTCCTCCTGAGGTCCCCACCATCACAGAAGCCAGTCTTCAGCCAATTCGATTCACTCCACGTGATATCAACAACCAGCTGAGCGCACTGGATACAACAAAGGCTGTGGGTCCCCGACAACATCCCAGCTGTAGTGCTGAAGACTTGTGCTCCAGAACTAGCCGCGCCTCTAGCCAAGCTGTTCTCGTACAGTTACAACACTGGCATCTATCCGCCAATGTGGAAAACTGCCCAGGTATGCCTTGTCTACAAAAAGCAGGACAAATCCAACCCAGCCAATTACTGCCCCATCAGTCTACTCTCAATCATCAGCAAAGTGATGGAAGGTGTCGTCAACAGTGCTATCAAGCGGCATTTACTCACCAATAACCTGCTCACCAATGCTCAGTTTGGTTCCTCAGCTCCAGACCTCATTACAGCCTTGGTCCAAACATGGGCAAAAGAGCTGGATTCAGAGGTGAGGTCAGAGTGACTGCCCTTAACATCAAGGCAGCATTTGACCGAGTGTGGCATCAAGGAGCCCTAGTAAAACTGAAGTCAATGGGAATCTGAGGGAAAGCTCTCCACTGGCTGGAGTCATACCCAGCACAAAGGAAGATAGAGTAGTTCCTCAGGGCAGTGTCTGAGGCCCAACCATCTTCAGCTGCTTCATCAATCACCTTTCCTCCATCATAAGGTCAGAATTTGGTATGTTCGGTGATGATTGCACAGTGTTCTGTTCCATTTGCAACTCCCCAGATAATGAAGCAGCCTATGCCCGCATGCAGAAAAACGTGGACAACATCCAGGCTTGGGCTGATAAGTGGCAGGTAACATTCTTGCCACAGAAGTGCCAGGCAATGACTACCTTCAACAAGAGAGAGTCTAGTCACCTTCCCTTGACGTTCAACGAGATTACCATCACCAAATCCTCCCACCACCAACATCCTGGGGGTCACCTTTAACCAGAAACTTAACTGAACCAGCCACATAAATAATCTGGCTACAAGAGCAGGTCAGAGGCTGGGTATTCTGTGGTGAGTGACTCACCTCCTGACTCCCCAAAGCACAGGAAAGTGCTGGAATACTCTCCACTTGCCTGGATGAGTGCAGCTGCAACAACACTCAAGAAACTCGACACCATCCAGGACAAAGCAGCCCACTTGATTGGCACCCCATCCACCACCTTAAACATTCACTCCTTCCACCACCAGCGCACCGTGGCTGCAGTGTGTATCATCTATGAGATGCACTGCAGAAACTCGCCAAGGCTTCTTTGACAGCACCTCTCAAATACCACTACCACAAGGCAGCAGGTGCATGGGAATACCACCACCTCCAAGTTCCCCTCCAAGTCACACAACATCCTGACTTAGAAAAGTATCGCTGTTCCTTCATCGTCGCTGGGTTAAAATCCTGGAACTCCCTCCCTAAAAGCACTGCGGGAGTACCTACACCTCACGACTGCAGCAGTTCAAGAGGGCGGCTCACCACCACCTTCTTGAGCAATTAGGGATGGGCAATAAATGCTGGCCTTGCCAGCGGCGCCCACATCCCATGAATAAATTTTTAAAAAGTGAGTCTGCCATAGAGGGAAGACTTAGGCCTAGAAATTCAGTTGCTTGCGCCACCAGTTTGCGCCCAAAGAGGCCACTCAGAGGCTTTAGCGCCACTGGCCACAACCACCGCGATATTTAGTGGGGCGCTAATGGCGGCATTAGCCTGTAGCGCTGCGCCGCCACCGATGACGTCATCGGTGTGTGCAGCGCCCCGCTACCGCCCCGAACGCCATATTAGGTCGCGTCCGCCTCTTCCGCGCCGGCCGCAAATAGCGACCGGTACACAGGGGCCAACCTGTGGCGGTAGTGGCGCGAGTTAAGGTGGAGGTGCGGCCGACGCTTTTTCGGCGGCCACCTGCCAGCACCTCCGTCCCCGGCCTCCTACACCACCCCCCCCCCGCGGCATTGCCGGCTGTTTCCCGAGAGCCCGGCACTTATCCTTGGTGCCGGGCTCATTTGCCGGCACTCGCGAGCGGGGATCACGCTGTTGCAGCCACCTCCCCCTTAACAGTGGGAGGAAGGCCTGCAGTACCGCAGCGTGCCGTGCCGCAGCGGGTGGCGCTGCGGCACTTTGCGCGCCGATATTCAGTTTCAGCGCCCCAAGCAGGGCGCGGGAAGCCTCGTTTAGTGGCCGGCTTCCATTTGGGGCGCAGAAACTGAATATCCCGATGGCGCAAGTGGCTCCGCGCACAGCGGTAATTCCGGCGCCCAGGCGAGCTTGGCGCCCCAAACTGAATTTTTAGCCCTTAATTCCAAACCTTCTTTGCCAGGTACATCACCTTGGTGCCCCCCTGGCTATATTCAACTAAATAGGTTAGGGAGGACCAGGGGTCACAGTCTCAAGTTATGTAAGGCCAGAATTAGGTTAGATTTCAGGAGGTGGTTCTTTTCCCAGAGAATAGTCGACCTCTGGAACAGGCTGCCGGATTGTGCTGTGAATGCAGATTTGCTGAATTCCTTCAAGCACAATCTGGAGCTGTTTCTGTCTGTGGCGGAGATCACCTCGTACAAGCACTAGGCACTGTATAACATTATAATCAGGACCCGAGTGGTCTCCTGTAATAGTTTCGATCACCTAAGGGGATTGGAGAGGAATTCTCCAGATTTTTTTCCTATATGTTGTGTCGGTACCTTTCTACCTAGACACAATTTAGGACTCAGAACTCAGAGATTCAAACATGAAGTGCTTTATTGGAAGGAAAGGAAGTTCTGGCAAGTTCCGAACAAAGAGAGCTAAACTTAACCGAGAGAATACCCAACCATTTATCTCCTGTGACAGCGCCACCACAGGTGGGAGGAGAACACACAATAGAACACACAATACATAACATTTCCTCCCCTCTTAAATGGAAGGTCCACATTATTCCTCAACAGGTAAGTTACTTTCAATACACTCAACTAACCTAGGGTAGAGGTAGACTGCCTCAACCCCTGACTTTACCCTGGGGTTTATTCTGCCCCAGTCTTGTGGGTGAGTCACTAAGCCTACAGATCCAAGCGTCTTGGAGGCCGCCGCTCTCTGACAGGATACCGGCGGTCATCGCTGGCTTCCACAGCAGTAGGCATTGACACAGGCCTAGATGGAGAAGGTGCCTGTGTCAGTTGAAAGTCAGGAGTTTGCACAGGTGGAACAGTCTCTTTGACTTCCTGTGTTGGAGAAGAGCACTGTGGCAAAGGATGCTGGTTTGCGGTATCATTCGGAAACAGTTCAGGCCAACCAGCCGTTGGAGCCTCTGTGGCTGTCTCTGCTCCTAGCAACAGTTGATCTGTGTGTCTTCTCCAGACGACGTCCTCACCAGTCTCAACCGTGTAAGACACAGGGCCCATCTGCGCGATCACCGTAGCAGGAACCCATTTCGTTCCAGTGTTGTAGTTTCGAGCTAGGACGTGCTCTCCCGGATGAAACCATCTCTCCTTGGCTCTTTTCTCTCTCTTTTCAACTTGAGCTTGTTGTTGACGATGGACAACCTGCTCTGCCCTTGGAGGTTTGAGTAAGTCAAAACTTGTCCGCAACTGCCTCTTCATCATGAGCGAAGCGGGGGAAGTTTTGGTTGTGGCATGCGGCTCGTTCCTGTAGGACAACAGGAAGCTGTTCAGACGTTGGTGGATTGAGCCCTGACCTTGCGATGCCTTCAAGGCGTGCTTCAAAGTTTGCACGAACCTTTCTGCCTGGCCGTTAGTAGAGGGATGACAGGGCGCAGACCTGATGTGTTGGACACCATTCACATGCAGGAAGGTTGCAAACTCCTGCGATACAAATTGTGGACCGTTGTCACTTACGAGTTGTTCTGGTGAGCCATAACGGCTGAACATCTCACCAAGTTTCTCAATTGTTTTCTCTGCCGTGGTAGACCCCATCACAGCGACCTCCGGCCACTTGCTACGAGCGTCCACAACCACCATAAACATCTTCCCTTCGAAAGGACCGGCGAAGTCCACATGTACTCGCTGCCACACTTCTGCAGGCCAATCCCAGGGGTGTAGGGTTGCCAGCTGTGGAACATTCCGGACCCTTTGACATGGGGAACATGTTTTGGCTCTCTCCTCAATATTCCCATCGAGACCTGGCCACCAGAAGTAGCTTCTTGCCATTTCCTTCATCCGAACCATCCCACTGTGGCCTGTATGAAGTTGTTGCAGTATAAGTTCCCTCAGAGGTGGCGGAATGATGACACGGCGTCCCCAAAGAAGACAACCTGCCTGGACGGAGAGCTCATTTCTTTTTGAAACGTAAGGTTTCAAACTAGGAGAATCTCCTATCGCTCTCCCTCGAATGACATCGTCCATTACCTCAGACAGGACTGGATCGTTGCGGGTGTACCTTCGCACCTGAACTGCAGTGACAGGTGCTCCCTCCACTTGTCTAAAGTAGAAGATGTCTATCTGACAAGGCTCTGGGGGAGTAACAGGCAAGGGTAGCCTCGAGAGACCGTCTGCGTTGCCGTGCAAGTCTGATTTGTGATATTTGATGTCGTATGTGAGTCCTGACAACAGTAAAGCCTACCTTTGCATCCTGCTTGCAGCGAGAGACGGAATTCCGGTGTGGGGCCCGAAGATTGAAGTCAATGGACGGTGGTCTGTCAGGAGTGTGAACCTTCTCCCAAACAGGTACTGATGAAATTTTCGAATTCCAAAAATGATTCCCAAGGCCTCGCGCTCAATCTGCGCATAGTTGCTCTCGGCCTTGTTCAAGGTGCGTGATGCGAAGGCGATAGGTTTCTCTTCACCCGAAGGCATGATGTGGGATATGACTGCTCCCACACCATATGGTGATGCATCACATGCTAGCTGCACGGGTAGCTTTGGGTTGAAGTGTGTCAGGACCTCCGAATTCAGCAATGCTTTCTTTGCTTGGGCGAAAGCTTCGTTGCACAGTTCAGTCCATTTCCATGTTTTGCCTTGACATAGCAACTGATGTAACAGCTTCAGCAATATTGCTAAGTCTGGAATAAACTTCCCATAGTAGTTAAGTAGCCCCAGAAATGAACGTAACTGGCTCACATTCTGGGGTGCTGGGGCCTCCACGATCGCCTTGACCTTTGGCGGCGCCTTACGCAGGCCAGTAGCGTCAATCACATGCCCCAGGTACTCAACTGAAGACTGAAAGAATTCACATTTGTCTTTACGAACTTTGAGTCCGTACTCTTTCAGTCGTTGTAGTGTCGCATCCAAGTTCAGAAGATGATCCTCCTCATTTGTCCCAGTGACAAGGATGTCGTCCAGGTAGCACTGGACTCCTGGCAGTCCACTCAAAATCTGATCCATTGCCCTTTGGAATAGAGCAGGGGCCGACGTAATTCCAAACGGAAGGCGGCAGTACCTGTATAGCCCCTTGTGTGTCACAATTGTCAGCAGCTCCTTTGATTTGTCATCGACATGCATTTGTAGATAAGCCTGGCATAAGTCTATTTTGTTGAACTTTTGCCCTCCGGCCAGGCCCATAAAAAGATCACCAATGAGGGGAAGAGGGTACTGTTCCGCAGACAGCACCGGGTTAATAGTCACTTTAAAATCCCCGCAGATTCGAACAGATCCACCCTTTTTCAGGACAGGAACAATGGGTGTGGCCCATTTGCTCACGCTCACAGGCTCCAGGACTCCATTCTCGACTAAGGCCTCCAAGTTAGCCTCAACTTTTGGCCTAATTGCATAGGGTACAGGTCGGGCTTTGTGAAACTTCGGCTTGCTGTCAGGTTTAATGTCCAGTCTCACGCTGATCTTTTTCATGCTCCCAAGTTCCCCATTGAAGAGTTCTGCATGTTTGTTTAACACTGCAGTCAGACCTGACTCCCCTTTTGACATCATGCGGACTGCAGGCCAGTCCAGCGTGATTTTCTCTAGCCACGCACATCCCAGTAGCGATGGGTAATTTCCCTTTACCACATATAGTGGCAGTTTTGCAGTCTGTCCGTTCAATTTAACTGTCACCTCAATGACGCCGCTCATGGCCACAGGTTCGCCGGTATACGTCTTTAGCACAATGTTTGTTGGCTGAAGGGTAAGATGCTTTAGCATTTTGTTGTAGACAGTGTCTGAAACAAGGGACACAGCCGCGCCTGTGTCCGCCTCCATCTGCACTGATTGTCCCTCCACCAGTGGTGACACTGAAATAAAGAATAGATTTGCCTTTCTAATCTAGGCTTTATTAACTTTAAAAACCCAGTAGCACATCTTTCAACACCAGTCTCCAACAATGACTAGAGAGAACTGAATTTAAGATGATCACCACAAATCACCTGACATCCACTACCAATGAGTTTACAGCATATATCTCAAGGTAGAAACAAACAACCAATTACAATACTTCTTACTAATACAGAGAACAACCACCCCATTCACCAATCACAATACTTCTTATTAAACATAGGAAATAATCACCACAGACACCCAGTAGCCATTTGAACCGCCTGCAACCGTCAGTATATGCACCTCTTCCTCCTCAGAGGTGTTGCTCCCCTCTGTTTTGCTTGTTCCATCATACTGCACTGAATGAACACTCTTTTTCCTCTCTTGTCCAAATACAGACATTTTGCTTCCATGCTTCCTAGCTCTGTCTGTTCTTTTTTTACCTCTAACAGGCACGTTCAATGTGACCCTTTTTGCCACAATTTCGGCATTCCAGCTCCGTACACCAGCAGTCATTAGCGTGATGGCCCATTTTCCCACAACGGTAACATGTGCCGTTCCGCGCACCTTTAGGCTCAGACGACACCTTGTGAACTCTCCCTGTTGAACTCAACTGGTGAGCCTCCTTTTCCGCCATCTCCATGGAGACACTAACTTCAATGGCCTTTTCAAGAGTAAGGTTGTCCTCAGTAAGAAGGCGCTTCAGTGTGGCTGCATTTTGCAGACCACACACAAGTCTGTCTCTAATGGTGTCATTCAGCACCTCCTTGAACTGGCAGTGTTCCGACAACCTTTTTAAAGCAGCAATAAACATCATCACTGATTTCCCCTCCTCTTGATTCCGTTTGTGAAATCTAAATCTCTCAGCAATAACCAGAGGTTTTGGTGAAAAATGTGCTCCAAGAATTTCCACTAGTTGCTTATATGTTTTAGTTCCTGGCTTATCTGGCTGCACGAGGCTGCGAAGTAAATTGAAAGTCTTCGGCCCGATTACACTCAAAAAGGTAGGCACGACCTTTTCATTTGCCACCACATTCGCCAATACAAAATAGTCAAAACGTTCCATATATGCACTCCATTGCTCCACATTTTCATCAAAATCACCGATGTTTCCTAATATAGTAGCCATCTCACGTTTCAAATTAAATTTTCTGTTTACTCACTGCACCCGTAACGTACGCAGATTCATCCGCTCCTCGTTGCCACTTGTTGTGTCGGTACCTTTCTACCTAGACACAATTTAGGACTCAGAACTCAGAGATTGAAACATGAAGTGCTTTATTGGGAGGAAAGGAAGCTTTGGCAAGTTCCGAACAAAGAGAGCTAAACTTAATCGAGAGAATACCCAACCATTTATCTCCTATGACAGCGCCACCACAGGTGGGAGGAGAACACACAATAGAACACACAATACATAACACTATATGGCCTGGGTTTTTATCTGTTTTTTTGCCTCTCCCAGAAGATTCAGTCAGGTCAATGTGAGAGCAGAAAATTAATTCGAAATAAGCACTGCAAGGAAGGCTTGCTTAGAAATGGACCCTCTTTATTGCTGCATGCTACTTTCCTCCATATAGTTACATAAGAACAACAGGAGTAGGGCATTCAGCCCCTCGAGCCGCCTCTGCCATTCAATTAGATCATGGATGATCTGCACCTCAATTCCATTTACCCTCCTTTGCTGCATAATTCTCGGTATTCTTATCCAACAAAAAATCTATCTATCTCAGTCTTGAAAGCTCCAATTGTCCCAGCATCCACAACTTCTGGGGCAGAAAATTCCAGATTTGCACTACTCCTTTGTTTGAAAAAGTGCTTCCTAGTGTCCCCTCATTCTTGATTCCTCCACCAGAGGAAATAATTCATCAGTAGGAGTCTCTGCACTCCTAACAAAGAATCTATAACTTACTGGAAGTTAACAAACTGAATTTATTGTCTAAGAACTTTACAAAACAAGAAACTACAGGAGAAGCTCAAAACAGGTCTTTTCTCTTTCAATCCACACGAGGACTGGCTGGCCCCGCCCTCTACCTCTGATGTCATGACGTCATCACGTTTCCCGCCGGAGGGGATGTCACGTGACCCACGTGATGACGTCATCGCGTCACATCACGATGTTGTCGATCTAGCTCTGTTTAACCAGAGCCAACTTGAAAGGTAATAACATTGGTTACAGACAATTAATGCTAGAGGTAATAACATTGGTTACAGACAATTATGTAAGTCACTGTAAGAGTCTCTTAGTGGTTTTGCCACATACGCCCCCCCAGAATTGTCTTTAACGAAAAGGGTCAATCGCTGAGGAGGTCGGACAAGTCTGTTGGACCGACTCCGAAATTCCCGGAGGGGAAAACGCTGAGCAGGCGGCGAACTGGTAGGCAACACGGCGTTGTCAGGTGTGGTAGCGGCCGGTGGCCCGCCGCGGCACGGAGGCTGCGCCAGCTCGATCGGTCGTTCGAGGTCCAGGTGCACAGGCTTGAGGCGATCGACAGAGATGTGATCCGGTTTGCCCCCGACGTCAATCACGAAACTCTTGTCCCCTGCCTGCAAAACCTTGAAGGGTCCGGCATACGGTGGTGCGAGCGGGGTACGATGGCCGTCCTGGCGCACAAACACGAATTTGGCTTTCGACAACTCCCCCGGGACGTTGGACGAAAGCAAACCGTGCCGTGAGGTCGGAACTGGGCGAAAACAGCGGGCCGCATCCCGGAGGGTCTCTTTTTGTGTGGCTGCGGACCATGGTCGCGTAGGTAACAGCAGGAATTCACCTGGGACTCGAAGCGGTTGCCCGTAAACCATCTCCGCCGACGACGACTGGAGATCTTCCTTCGGCGCCGTGCGGAGTCCTAACATCACCCACGGTAGTTTGTCGACCCAGGATGCATCCAGCAGGCTGGCCCTGAGCGACGCCTTCAAGGAGCGGTGGAACCGCTCGCACAAGTCGTTCGCTTGTGGGTGATAGGCTGTAGTGCGGTGGAGTTTAACGCCCAACACGGAAATCACCTCGTTCCACAGTTCGGACGAAAATTGCGGCCCCCGATTCGATGAAATATCCGCAGGGACACCAAAATGGGCTACCCAGGATGAAATGAAAGCTTGAGCAACATCCGCAGATGTGGTGGACGTCAGGGGAACTGCCTCCGGCCACCTCGTGGTGCAATCCACCATCGTCAAAAGGTACGTAAAGCCCCGGGAAGGTGGGAGTGGTCCCACTAAGTCGATGTGAATATGATCAAATCGCCGTTCCGGGACCTTGAAGGTGGCGAGCGGGGCTCTGACATGGCGCTGCACCTTGGACCATTGGCAAACAACACAAGTGTTCGCCCAGTCCCTGACGTCTTTGCGTATTCCCCTCCATACGAATTTGGAGACCAGCAGTTTTTGCAATGCCCGCACTCCAGGGTGCGATAGGCCGTGTAAGGCATCGAAAATCGTACAACGCCATTTAGACGGGACGATCGGACGGGGTGCACCCAGCGAAACGTCGCAGAGCAGAGTGGTACCTGCGGAATGGAAAGGCACATCCCTCGGCTGGAGGCTGTTTGGAACCGGACGAAAACCCTGGGTCTCCGGGTTGTCCGCTTGGTCAACCGCCATCTGTGCGTAGTCAATGCCCAATTGGACGGCCTGGATGGCGGCGCGGGATAGGCAATCGGCGACGACGTTGTTCTTACCGCCACATGTCGGATGTCGGTGGTGAACTCCGATATGTACGTCAGCTGCCGTTGCTGCCGAGCCAACCATGGTTCCGCAGACTTGGCCATTGCGAACAGCAATGGCTTGTGGTCGACAAACGCGATGAAGCGTCGCCCTTCGAGGAGGAAACGGAAATGGCGGATGGCCAAAAACAAAGCCAACAGCTCTCGATCGAAAGTACTGTACCGGCGTTCATGCCGTTGTAGCTGGCGGCTAAAAAAGGCCAGGGGTTGCCACGCGCCGTCGACCCACTGCTCCTGGATGGCCCCCACCGCGTAGTCTGACGCGTCCGTCGTGAGAGCGATGGTGGCTCCCGGCAGGGGGTGTGCTAACATGGTCGCATTGGCGAGTGCGGCTTTCGTCTCCTCGAAAGCACGATCCATGTCCTGTGACCATACCACAGGGTCCTTTCCCGTCGAGCCTCTGAGGGCCTCATATAGAGGACGCATGAGCTGTGCAGCCCTGGGGATGAAACGATGATAGAAGTTAACCATCCCCAGGAACTCCTGTAAAGCTTTCACGGATTTCGGTTTCGGGAACGCCGCAATTGCTTCCACCTTGACCCGAAGTGGCGTTGCCCCCGTGGGGGTTATGCGGTGGCCCAGGAAATCCAGTTGCGATAGGCCGAAATGGCATTTGTCCGAGTTAACGATGAGGCCGTGCTGCTGAAGCCGTCTGAAAAGGACCCGAAGGTGCTCGAGGTGTTCCTCCTTGGAGGTGCTGGCAACCAGAATATCGTCCAAATAAACAAACAGAAAGTCAAGGTCCTGCAGGACTGAATCCATGAGGCACTGAAATGCCTGTGCCGCGTTCTTAAGCCCAAAGGGCATTCACAGGAATTCAGAGTCCAAAGGGGGTAATTACCGCTGTCTTTTCGACATCCTGAGGGTGCACCGGCACCTGATGGTAACCACGGACGAGGTCGATTTTGGAGAAGATGGACGCCCCCGCCAAATGTGCTGAGAAGTCTTGTATATGGGGAATGGGGTAGCGGTCGGGCGTCGTTATGTCACTGAGGCGGCGATAATCCCCACAGGGCCGCCATCCCCCGCCGGGCTTGGGGACGATGTGGAGAGGGGAGGACCAGGGGCTACTGGACCGACGGATGATCCCCATTTTTTCCATCACGACGAACTCCGCCTTTGCTGCCGCTAGCTTGCTGGGCTCTAAACGTCGTGCCCTGGCGTAAACGGGCGAGCCGGTAGTCGAAATATGGTGCTCCACCCTATGCTTGACGGTCGGAGCCAAAAAATTGGGCTTCATCAGCTCGGGGAAATCCTCGAGGAGACGGACGAAATCGTCGGGCTGCGGCCGCGCACATGAAATTATGTGTGACGCAGCCGTGCTGCGCGCCCCCGAAATATCGTCGAGCGTGGCGGCGCGAACGAGGCGTCGATTTTTCACGTCCATCAACAGGCCGTTGGCGCCTAAAAAGTCAGCACCCAACAGGGCCTGTGAGATTTGAGCGGTGATGAAATTCCAGCTGAAAAACTGTCCACCGAAACATACTCGGACGAGGCGCTTCCCGCAAGTGCGGATCGAACCCCCGTTGGCCGCTTGCATAGGGGGACCACGGCTGCCGGAGCGAAGGTCTATGACCGAGGCGGGCAGTATGCTGCATTGCGCCCCGTGTCGCATAGAAAACGACGGCCGGAGATGGAGTCGGTTACGTAGGTGAGATTCCCGGAAGCACCGATCGCCATCGCGGCTGCGGGGGGAGTACCGGGACCGGCGTGCTTGACTCGCGGCGGTCTATTCGACGGTCTGGTAACGAAACTGCACGGCGAGCGGCAGCAGCGGGCCTTCGGGCCGAAACGGGCGTGGTAGTAGCAGAAACCGGTCATCAGAGGCGCCTTTGTCGGAGCCGTGGCCGGGCTCTTCGTGGCGGGGCGTTGCGCGAGGGCGCAGTATTGTTGCCGGACCGCGTAAATCTTATCCGCCTCTTCGGCGAGCGCAAAGCAGTCTGCGGTTTCTGCTCGGGCGAGGGACGCCTGTACTTGCTCAGGAAGTTGAGTAAGGAACAGTTTGCGAAACAGAAAGCACTGGGGCTCGGACCCCAGGAGAGTCAGCATATGACTCATCATTTCCGAGGGTTTGGAGTCTCCTAACCCTGGTAGAGCCAGTAAACGGCGAGCGCGCTCCACTTTGGTGAGACCAAATACCTGCAGCAATCGTGTCTTGATGGCGACATACTTGTCAGCAGTCGGAGGACTCTCCAGCAGGCTGATGATTCTCGACGCCATCGAGCTCTCGAGGGCGGAGACCACGTGGAGATATCTGGTCTGATCCTGAACGATGTTGCGGAGCTCAAATTGCGCCTCGGCTTGCACAAACCAAGAGGCTGCCTGTTGTTCCCAGAATTGGGGGAGCTTCAAGGCCACTGCATTGGCCTCCATCACTGGCCTGTGTTCGGCGTTCACCGCGAAAAACGATCGCGAGGAATCGGGGTCACCAATGTAGGAGTCTCTGCGCTCCTAACAAAGAATCTATAACTTACTGGAAGTTAACAAACTGAATTTATTGTCTAAGAACTTTACAAAACAAGAAACTACAGGAGAAGCTCAAAACAGGTCTTTTCTCTTTCAATCCACATGAGGACTGGCTGGCCCCGCCCTCTACCTCTGACGCCATGACGTCATCATGTTTCCCGCCGGAGGGGACGTCATGCGACCCACGTGATGATGTCATCGCGTCAGATCGCGATGTTGTCGATCTAGCTCTGTTTAACCAGAGCCAACTTGAAAGGTAATAACATTGGTTACAGACAATTATGTAAGTCACTTTAAGAGTCTCTTAGTGGTTTTGCCACACATCCCTTATTTGCCCTACCGAATCCTTTTAACATTTTAAACGCCTCGATCTGATCGCCCTTCATTCTTCTATACTCAACACACGACAAGCCAAGTTTATGCAACCTGTCCTCATAATTTAAACCTCTAAGCCCCTCTTCATTGCTGGACCTCCTGCAGCAAGGCCTCCCAGGCCTAATCTGTGCCTGGGTTTATTATGGCGGCAGCTATATTCTTTTCCAAAATAAAACATTTGCCGCTTGAAAGGTAGCCAGGAAACATTAAGAGCTGTTGGCGGCCTGTAACCCTCCACTCCTGATTTTGGCGTGTGCCCAGCACATCATGTACTGAATACTGGGAGCTAAATTGGCTAAGCTTACAGCATTGGGTGAGGTCTGCTTTCTGTCCCACAGGCAAGGCAGATGCTTAGAGGAGCTAGTTCTATGATAGGACCACACTATCCACTCCCATTTTTACACGAAGCCACCCTTTTACTGCTCTGACACATACACTGTATCATTTCATAGGATTGCTTCGCTGGAAGAGTAACATAAGAAAGTACAGAATGAGAAAGTACCATTTGCCGCTCAAGCTTATTTATGTTACTGAATTAAGCACAATTCATCCATTATGGGTGACATGAATCTTGCCATTCATGTAGAAATGACTTATGAAATATACTGGGCGGCCTGCTGGTGGCGCTGTCCAGGGAGAGTATAAATACTCAGGCACGGACCCAGCTTGCTCAGGACATTTTGTAACCAGGAACTAGTGAAGGACAACTAGACTTCCATGTTGTGAAACAGTCGATTAAAGCCTTGTTTACTACACTGACCAAGTGCCTAGTAGTTTTCTTATGTCAATGAGCTTGTTCCCTGTTTATCTAATCTCCTGACGGAGATAACTGGCTTCTCCCTGATCTTTGCAAATAATCAGGCAAGACCTTCAGGACATCAATCTAACATTTGTAGGCTGTAAATCAGTCAACTTGTACCAATTACATTTTATACCTGAATTCCCTGCGGCCTCCAGCGGGACTGAAAACAGCAGCTCAACAGGGTATTTCATCATCTAGGATTATAGTCCTCCTTGTAACCTTCAGTTCTGCTCTCAACAGGATTCTTGTCCAACTCCTTTTTAAAGCACTTAATCAAGATTGCTTAGTACGGTAAACTCTGTCCGATACAAGCACATTAGTTATCCTTACCCTTGTACGTTCCAGGATACTTTGCAGATTAGATCCCAGATTAGAACACCTGTGTGGTCCCAAAACTATGGAATGTATCTATAAATTACAGTGAGGAGCTGTCATCACAATCTGAATTATTTCCTTGTTTCTTAAAACCTCTACAAACCAGTGTATTATTTTTTAATGGATGCATAAACGGCATCTTATAAACGGAATACTTTGTGTGACATTGGCCGTGATTTTGCCAACCGAGGCGGGTCTGGGGCGGCCGGGGTCGGTGTCACGGTCCCAGCTTGCTGCCTACTGCAGCCCGCACCCTCCAAGCGATTTTACATTAATTGGGCTTGTTAAGCCCGCCCTGCGAGGTTCCCAGCCAATTAACAGGAAGTGGGTCTGATGACATCATTTGATGACGCGTCATCAGTCGGTTTCCTTAAAGGGGGCCATGTCCAAATTGATCTCGACAGAACTGCTGTCAGTATTCTACAGCATTAAGGTGCTGCAAACACTGACAAACACTATGCAAAGGTGCATGGCTGCACCCAGGCTCTCCCATGACTCCTTTCATATGCTTATGGAGGGAGTCACAGGGCGGTCCTCTTCCCTTTCAATGGGCGGAAGAGACCTCCCCAGAAGATCAACGCAGCCTGGTTGCACATTGCACAGGAGGGCACAAGCAGGGATGTCAGCAGGAGGACCAGGCAGCAATGGTGCAAGTCTTTCAATGATCTCAGTAGATCGTGAAATGTTACTGCCAAGCCACACTCAACCTCATCCTGCTGTGCCTCTCATCACATCCCCATCACCCTGAGAAGAAAAGGGTGTAAAAGAAAAGACAGCCATCCGTGGCTAAGTAAAGAAATTAAGGATAGTATTCGACTAAAAACAAGGGCATATAAGGTAGCCAAATCTAGTGGGAGGATAGAGGATTGGGAAAACTTTAAAAGACAGCAAAAAATAACAAAAAGATTGATTAAGAAAGGGAAGATAGATTATGAAAGTAAATTAGCAAAAAATATAAAAACAGATAGCAAGAGTTTTTATAGTTATATAAAAAGAAAAAGGGTGGCTAAAGTAAATGTTGGTCCCTTAGAGGATGAGACCGGGAAATTAATGGTGGGAAATATGGAGATGGCAAAAACACTGAATGAATATTTTGTATCAGTCTTTACAGTAGAAGACACTAAGAATATCCCAACACTGGACAAACAGGGGGCTATGGGGGGGAGGAGCTAAACACGATCAAAATCACTAAGGAAGTGGTACTCGGTAAAATAATGGGACTCAAGGCGGATATATCATCTGGACCTGATGGCTTACATCCTAGGGTCTTGAGGGAAGTGGCAGTAGGGATTGTGGATGCATTGGTAATAATTTTCCAAAACTCCCTGGACTCAGCAAAGGTCCCGGCAGACTGGAAAACTGCTAATGTAACGCCCTTATTTAAAAAGGGCAGTAGACAGAAGGCTGGAAACTATAGACCGGTTAGCCTAACATCTGTGGTAGGTAAAATATTGGAGTCCATTATTAAGGAGACAGTAACAGGACATTTGGATAATCATAATTTAATAGGACAAAGTCAGCATGGTTTTATGAAGGGGAAGTCATGTTTGACAAATTTGCTGGAGTTCTTTGAGGAAGTAACATATAGGGTGGATAAAGGGGAACCAGTGGACGTAGTGTATTTAGATTTCCAAAAGGCATTTGACAAGGTGCCACACAAAAGATTATTGCTTAAGATAAAAAAATCACGGGATTGGGGGTAATATTCTGGCATGGATAGAGGATTGGCTATCTAACAGAAGGCAGAGAGTTGGGATAAATGGTTCATTCTCGGACTGGCAATCAGTAACTAGTGGTGTTCCGCAGGGGTCAGTGTTGGGTTCCCAACTCTTTACAATCTATATTAACGATTTGGAGGAGGGGACCGAGTGTAACGTATCAAAGTTTGCAGATGATACTAAGATGGGAGGGAAAGTAGTGAGTGAGGAGGACATAAAAAACCTGCAAGGGGACATAGACAGGCTAAGTAAGTGGGCAGAGATTTGGCAGATGGAATACAATACTGGAAAGTGTGAGGTTATGCACTTTGGCAGGAAAAATCGTAGAGCAAGTTATTATCTTAATGGCAAGAAACTGGAAAGTACTGAAGTACAAAGGGATCTGGGGGTCCTGGTGCACGAAACTCAAAAGGTTAGTATGCAGGTGCAGCAAGTGATTAAGAAGGCCAATGGAATGTTGGCTTTCATTGCTAGGGGGGTAGAATATAAAAATAGGGAAGTATTGCTTCAGTTGTACAAGGTATTGGTGAGACCGCACCTGGAATACTGCATACAGTTTTGGTGTCCATACTTAAGAAAAGACATACTTGCTCTCGAGTCAGTACAAAGAAGGTTCACTCGGTTAATCCCGGGGATGAGGGGATGGACATATGAGGAGAGGTTGAGTAGATTGGGACTCTACTCATTGGAGTTCAGAAGAATTAGAGGCGACCTTATTGAAACATATAACATTGTGAAGGGGTTGGATCGGGTGGATGCGGGGAGGATGTTCCCGATGATGGGTGAAACTAGAACTAGGGGGCATAGTCTTAGAATAAGGGGCTGCTCTTTCAAAACTGAGATGAGGAGGAACTACTTCACTCAGAGGGTGGTAGGTCCATGGAATATGCTGCCCCAAAAAGCTGTAGAAGCTACATCATTACATAAATTTAAAACAGAAATAGACAGTTTCCTAGAAGTAAAGGGAATAAAGGGTTATGGGGAGTGGGCAGGAATTTGGACATGAGTCTAGGTTCGGATCGGTCATGGTCCTGTGGGTTGCGGAGCGGGCCCAGGGGCCGTGTAGCCTGATCCTGCTCCTATTTCGTGTGTCTAATTCTGTTAGATTCAGGAGATGGTTCTGTGGTAGTAGATTGGCGGTTAGGATCAGATCAGCCATGATCTTATTGAATGGCCAAGCAGGCTCGAGGGGCCGATTGGCCTACTCCTGCTCCTATTTCTTATGTTCTTATGTTCTTATGTACTCTACTCCTGCACATCCTTACTCACACCAACTTACCTTGCACCTCCACCCATCCCTCTCTATCTACATTATCACTTCCCCATCTCACTAGCCACCCCTCACACTCACCCTCATCCTACTGCAAGAATACAAACTAACAACACACAAGGGTAGGCACCTGGATGGTTTAGCCAATGTTCATGTGAAGTTTCTGTTAATGTGTTGTCAAACATTGAAATCTATATTTTCAACACTTTACCTTATTGGACATATCTGTGCTCACCTTTGGAATTGTCTTAGTGAGTTCCAGTGAATGTTGAGACATAACTTCACCCCCTCCCCCCGCTGAGTTGTGATGAGTATGAAAGGAATGTTACCCCACTCGCCTGCCATAACTAGAAATCCTGGAAAATGGCGTAAATGCCGCTCACTTCTTAGTCCATGCCCCCCAAGGCCTAAACAAAGCTGCCAACGGGTTGAGTTGTCTTCTGAACCTTTTCAAAGGCTTTCAGGAGTTTTGTCTCCTATTTTGACAGTTCTCTTTTGTTGAGTCTGTGTTTTCAAATGTAGTTATGCTGAATAACTGGACACAGACTACAGAAATAATTAAACAGGTCTTTAGTGGTTGAGGGTCAGGGCTGAACTGGGATACACTTTGCTCCACAGGGTTTATATACTGGTGTGGTCACCACCGGTACTACAATGTACAGGAGCCATCAAAAAGTAGTCCATCACCTTAAGGTATCCTCTTAAGGTGGTACAGGTTACATACACTACAATTCCTCCCCTTTTAGCTTAACAGTGTACACCCCAATTTAAACATTACATGGATAACATATTTACAACTTTCACACAAAACTGTTCAAAGATTCAGTCTCTGAGGAGGCCTCCTGATCCGGGCCGGATAACGCCTTTCAGGGGTCTCT
Source organism: Somniosus microcephalus (assembly GCF_052327205.1). Taxonomy (NCBI): domain Eukaryota; kingdom Metazoa; phylum Chordata; class Chondrichthyes; order Squaliformes; family Somniosidae; genus Somniosus; species Somniosus microcephalus. Next base: position 18,142,530 of record NC_141000.1, on the reverse strand, counting down.
GGTTCTCGTTGCTGGGGTGACTCATCCATTTGATCTCCTATGGATTGAACATCATAATGTACGTTCGAGTCTGAGGTAGATGCTACAGGCTCAATAACTTCTTCAGCTGGTGTCTCTGCCGTAGACATGGGGTCGACCCTTGTTCTCGATTCCGCAAGTTGGTCAGCATGACATCGTATTACGTTCTCTCCAACGTCTACCGTGTACATCAAGGGTCCTTGTCGGGCACGAATTGTTCCGGATTGCCATTTATCATTCCTATAGTCCCTGGCCAACACTGGTTGTCCTATTTCGAAACTCCGAGTGGCCTTGTTATTTACGTGCTGGAATTGCTTGTTTTCGACTTCCCTACGCACATTGGGTTTTAACAAATCCAACCGGGACCGCAACCTCCTGTTATAGAACATTATGGCAGGGCTTTGATTTGTCACTGCATGCGTGGCGTTTCGATATGCCATCAGGAAATTGTCCACCTTGTGTTGTACTGGAATATGGTCTTCGCTCATGGCCTTTATCGCCTTTTTGAATGTTTGTACAAATCTCTCGGCCAACCCATTTGTAGCTGGATGATATGGGGCAGATGTATAGTGTTTCACCCCATTCTTTTTCATGAATTTCTGGAATTCTTCTGACACGAACTGTGGTCCGTTGTCTGAACATATTTGTTCCGGCAACCCATTTCTTGCAAATATGGTTCTTAGAACTGCGATCATCTTCTCCGAGGTAGTGGTCGACATCTTAATCACTTCTGGCCATTTAGAATGTGCGTCTACTGCTATCAAAAACATGGAATCCATGAATGGACCTGCAAAGTCGATATGCACACGTTGCCATGGGGTTGAAGGCCATTCCCACGGATGTAGCGGTGCAATCGGAGGGGCGTTTTGAACTTTTTGGCACCCTGAGCAGCTTTTAGTCAGATCCTGTATTTGTTTGTCGATACCTGGCCACCACACATAAGCCCTAGCAAGGCTTTTCATCTTGACTCCCCCCAGATGACCTTCATGCAATTCCTTCAGAACTCTCTCCCTTAATTTAGGAGGAATAATCACCCTTGTTCCATACATCAACGTTCCTTGACATACGGACAGCTGTTCTCATCTGGCTGAGAATGCTGGTAACAGTGGGTCGCCATGTGCTGGCCATCCCTTCACTGTCAAGTCGTAGACCCGAGACAGTGTCGGGTCGTTCCGGGTCTCTCTCTCAATACCCGCATTGGTGGCTGGTAAGCATTCGATGATGGTCGAGTGAAATATCTCAACAGGGTCAACTGCCGGTGCCTCTTCCACTGTAGGTAGTGGCAGGCGCAATAGCCCATCATCATTACCATGTTGCTTTGTACCTTTGAATTCGATATCATATTGATGTGCCCCTAGGAAAAGGGACCATCTCTGAAGCCTCTGCGCCGTCATTACCGGAACACCCTTCTTAGGGTTAAAAATGGAAACCAACAGCTGGTGATCTGTCAGCAGCGTAAACTTCTGGCCTTGCAGGTAATGGTTACATTTCTTAACTCCCCACACGAGGCTGAGAGTCTCCCTATCTATCTGAGCATAGTTGCGCTCTGCGGAGGTCAATGATCTGGATGCGAACGCGACTGGCCTTTCCCAGCCATTTGGAAACTTATGTGAGGGCACTGCCCCGATACCATATGGAGAAGCATCACATGCTAAGCGAATAGGCAGCGTTGGGTTAAAGTGAGCCAACACTTCCTTAGAGGTGATCAGTGCCTTGCTTTTTTGAAAAGCCCGCTTACAATCATCGCTCCACTTCCATGGTATTCCCATTTGCAAAAGAGTGTTCAGCGGGTGTAACACCGTGGATAAATTTGGAAGAAACTTGTGGTAATAGTTAACCAACCAAAGGAACGACCTCAACTGGGATACATTTTCCGGAGCAGGAGCTTTCACAACAGCTTCGATCTTGTCAGGTGACTTATGGAGCCCCTGCTGGTCAATGACGTGGCCGCAGTACGAGATTCGCTTTTGAAAGAACTCACATTTCTGGCGATTAACTCTGAGCCCATATTCTTTCAATCTGGTGAGCACCTGCTCCAAATTCGCGAGGTGATCCTTATCATCATCTCCTGTAATCAGGATGTCGTCCAGGTAGCATTGTGTGCCTGGAATTCCCTGCAATACCTGCTCCATGGCCCTTTGCCAAATCGCTGGAGCCGATGCCACTCCAAAAACCAGTCTATTATACCGATATAAGCCCTTATGTGTGTTGATCGTGAGATACTGGCGTGACGCTTCATCAACTTCCATCTGTAGGTACGCCTGCGCCAGGTCTATCTTGGTGAAGTGTTTCCCGCCAGACAGCGAAGCAAAGATATCTTCAATCTGCGGAAGCGGATATTGCACCGTGTGAAGAACCAGATTAACAGTGATCTTGAAATCGCCACAGATGCGAACCTTCCCAGGTTCCCCCGGCTTGTTGCTCAACGAACGCTTCATGACAGGAACAATGGGTGTGGCCCATTCGCTCCAGTCCACCTTTGACAGTACTCCTGAACGTTCTAACCCTTCCAGCTCTGCTTCCACAGCAGGTCGTATCGCATAAGGTACCGGTCTGGCTTTGAAAAATTTTGGGTTTGCATGTTCTTCAACCTTGATGTTTGCCGTAATTCCTTTCAGTGTTCCCAGTCCCTGTTGGAACACCTCCTTAGCATTGTCCAATATTTTGGACAGTCGTTTAGGTTTGACGTCGTCCTCTTTACAGGAATCTACAGTCAGTGCTTGTATGGAATGCCAGTCCACATTTATTCTCCGGATCCATTCCCGTCCCAGTAGTGGCGGACCTCCATCAGGTAACACATACAAGTCCATTTCCTGACTTTCTTTACCATTGTAGACCACATTTACGTTTATCTTTCCGATGGGGTATACTATTTGCCCCGTGTATGTTTTCAATACAATCTCCGTATCCCTCAGGGGAATGTGCGAGAATAACCTTTTGTAATCTTGCTTATTCATGACCATCAATGCCGATCCAGTGTCCAATTCCATCTTCACTTGGACTCCTGCTATCCGAAGCATGACCCAGATAGTTTGGTGGTCTGCTGTGTTGCCCACATTATGTATTTTTAGACAACCCAGTTCCTTACTGCTGGAGTCTGAATCCATCTTCTGTTCATCCGAACTGTTCTCTGTCACCTTGTGTACTTTTTAGTACTTCTCCTGCGGCGACTTTTTGCTGCTGGTCTTCTTTCCTGACCGGCATACTCTCGCTATGTGACCAAGTTTGCCACATTGCCTGCATTCTTTATCTTTCAACCAGAACTGGTTCTGGTCATGCGTTGTCCTTCCGCAACGATAGCACTTTACTGCGCCCAATGCCATTTCATTGGTGCTGAATTCCAATGGTCTTTGCTGTATCTCTGCAGTGCCTCGTGCTGCTGCCTCGTGCGATGCTGCAATTCTGAAAGCTTTGTCCAGCGTAAGATCCTTTTCCTCTAGCAGTCGCTTCTGGGTACCTTCCCTTAGGAGCCCACACACAAACTTATCTCTCAGTGCGTCTGCTAGTCCTGTACCGAACTGACAGTACTTTGATAACTTGCGCAGTTCGGTTAAGAATTCAGCGTTGCTTTCTTCTTTAAGTTGAATTCTTTTGTAGAATTTAAATCGTTCCGCTATCAGCAGCGGCGTGGGGTTTAAATGCTCTTGCAGGATAGTAACAATATCCGCGAAACTCTTTCCTACCGGTTTATCTGGTGTTACAAGGTTCCTTAATAACCCGTACGTCTTCGCACCCATCGAGTTTAATAGGGTTAGTGCTTTCTTATCCTCCGGTACCTCATTCGTTGCACAGTAAACTTCGATGCGTTCCACATAAGTGGCCCAATCTTCCACATCGCTATCAAAAGCCGTGATGTTACCCGTTTTTGGCATCCTTGTTGAGTTTCCTTTCCTTCGGATATGATTATTATTTTATTATTTTTTTTCAAAATGGCGGCTTCCCGCGTTTAGCGGCTTTTCCCGTGCTTGGCGGCTTTTCCCGCGCTTGTCTTCTTCCACCGCCGACTCAAAATGGCGATTACCGCGCTGTTGCCGTTCTCGCCTCCCAGCGGTCCTTTATTTTCCCCGACGCTGCTGCTCTTGTTCCCCGCCGCTCGCGCGGTCCTTGTGGACATAAACGCCTTTCTGGCTGCTGCGCGTCTCTGCCCCGATTGCAGTCCAGCCCCTGACACCGGCTGCGGTCGTGTTCTCCGCCCTTTTTGTCATTTCCCTCCCCTTCTCTTACTGACAACTCGGCCGACTTCCCCCCCCCATGCCGCTCGATCGGGCTTACCCGCCGCTGTCGTCGAAGGGATGTTCACTGATGTTAGACTTCGTGGCCAGAAACCAACCCGGGTTCCCGATGGCCTCCCGTGCTATGCAGTGCCCAGCAGGATGTTGAGGGTGGATGTCCTTGTTCGACGCCCGTCTCAGAGGCTAAGCTTCCTTTAATGCAACTGCCGCTAGGTAAGATCAGACTCGTCGCCACTGTTGAGTCTGTGTTTTCAAATGTAGTTATGCTGAATAACTGGACACAGACTACAGAAATAATTAAACAGGTCTTTAGTGGTTGAGGGTCAGGGCTGAACTGGGATACACTTTGCTCCACAGGGTTTATATACCGGTGTGGTCACCACCGGTACTACAATGTACAGGAGCCATCAAAAAGTAGTCCATCACCTTAAGGTATCCTCTTAAGGTGGTACAGGTTACATACACTACATCTTTAATCATCCACTGCTCTTTAAATTTCTTTTAAACACAGGGAGATCATTTTCATTATTGTTGGAAAACTGCCGTTAGCGGATCTGGTGCCCGTTTTACAGCCTGTCTGATTTTTCCTTGCCATTGACTTCAATGGGAAGAAAATTTGTGCTGGGGGTATAACAGGTAGCCATCAACCACCATCAGGTTTCCACCCTTCCCGAAAGTGAAAATTGCCACCACAGTTTTCTACTCCCACTCCCAGTGTGCTCCCTGCACTTGTAGCTATGGGCATGAATTAAGCTCAAAACTTGATTTCAATCATAACACTTCCATTGGAATCAGTCTAAAAGTCACCACTGGCCATTCAAGTCAAATGTATACTTATTGCTGAAAATCCATTCTAAGCCAACAGAAGTTGTACCTTGTGTTGGTGAAACTGCATCTGATTTTGCTTTCCATATCGCAGAAAAGATATAGAGCCTTTGGAAGGAGTTCAGAGAGAAGCTACATAGCTGAATCCTGAACTTAGATGCTGTATCATGAGCAAAGATAAAGGCCTCGATTTTAACTGACCCATGGAGTCGGGATTGGAGGTGTGTGGGGGGTTAAAGTCCCGAATTCGGGGGTCCCGACACCATCCCGCCCCAAACTCGCCTCCATGTAAGTTTCAAAGGAGGCGGGTACCCGCCCCGCACTGGGACCCGCCTACCCGAGGTGGGAAGGGATTAGTGGCAATTAACTAACAGGCAGTTTTTAGCCTAATCCCTATTTTAAAGCTTGAAATGTGGGATTCCCGATGGCTCCAAACCACGCCAAGTTAGAGGAGTCGGGCCGTCGGGTTGAAGGAATTGGAGGGGTCGAGATGTCGGTGTTCAGGTGAGTGATGGGTGCATGAGTGCAAAGGTAAGTGTGTTTGTTGTGTCAAAAGTGTGTAAAGAAGTTTAAATTACCTGTACTTACCTCTTTAACCTTCCTTCCTCTAGGTCGGGAGTCCATCATCTAACTGGCACAGAAAGCAGAATGGCTGCGCACTGTCAAAAGTGACAGCCTGCAGCTTTCTGTGCAGGAGAGATTTCTAACTGAGTCTGTGTAGAAGGACTCAGGTTAGAAGTAAGACTGTCAGAGTTTGACAGCTTCAAACAGCTGTGAAACACTGATATTTCATCTGCCAAAACGTCTTGACAGATGAAATTTCAGTCTGTGATTTCACCTGTTGCCGGGTGGCCCTTAATTGGCCTGCTGTGCCTGCTGGGTGGGCTCAACAAGGTCAATCAAGTTAAAATCGTGTGGATTGGCCGCATCTCGATGGAGGCGGGACTACAACCCCGAAAGTTGTAGTCCCGCCTCCTTCCCGACTTCTGAGTGAAAATCACCCCCAAAGAAACTTGTTTAAAAAGGGAGAAAGGGATAGGCCGAGTAATTACAGGCCAGTCAGCCTAACCTCGGTGGTGGGAAAATTATTGGAAAAAAATTCTGAGGGACAGTATAAATCATCAATTAGAAAGGCATGGATTAATAAAGAACAGTCAGCATGGATTTGACAAGTGAAGGTCATGTTTGACTAACTTGATTGAATTTTTTGAGAAGGGTCAATGAGGGTAGCGCATTTGATGTAGTCTACATGGATTTTAGGAAGGCCTTTGACAAGGTCCCAATTGGCAGGTTGGTCAGGAAAGTAGAAGCCCATGGGACCAAAGGGAAAATGGAAAGTTAGATCAAAATTGGCTCAGTGGCAGGAAGCAAAGGGTAATGGTCAACAGGTGTTTTTGTGACTGGAAGGCTGTTCCAGTGGGGTTCCGCAGGGCTCAGTACTAGGTCCCTTGCTTTTTGTGGTATATATCAATGATTTAGACTTCAATGCAGGGGGTATGATTAAGAAGTTTGCAGATGATACAAAAATTGGTTGTGTGATTGATAGTGAGGAAGAAAGCTGTAGACTGCAGGAAGATATCAATGGAGTGGTCAGGTGGGCAGAATAGTGGCAAATGGAATTCAATCTGGAGAAGTGTGAGGTTATACATTTGGGGAGGGCTAACAAGGCAAGGGAATACACAATAAATGGTAGGATACTGAGAAGTGTAGAGGAACAGAGAGACCTTGGAGTGCATGTCCACAGATCCCTGAAGGTAGCAGGACAGGTTGATAAGGTGGTTAATAAGGTATACGGGATACTTTCCTTTATTAGCCGAGGCATAGCATATAAGAGCAGGGAGGTTATGCTGTAACTATAGAGAACACTGGTTAGGCCACAGCTGGGGTACAGTAGTGTATGTACTTTGCAGAAGGAACTATATTCTGCAGCCCCTGTATACTGCAGTACCAGTAGTGACCACCCCTGTATATAAGCCTGTGTAGTAACTTTGCATAGTTAGTTCCAGTTTGTCTCCACTCAGTAAAGACCTGTTATAACCAACTCCTGCAGTCCGTGTCTCAATTACACACGGACATAATACTGGCGATGAGCAGATCCGAACTTACCTACAGTCTGCACCACCTCATGGGGATCCATCCCTGAAGCGAAGTTGTCAGAGGTCGAGGCCAGAAGGAAGAAAGAAAAAAAAATAAAACAAACAGAAGAAACGGGCATCGACCGTGGGCAACCGCCTCTGATTCATCGGAGTTGAAGATTTGCAGGAGAGGCTGTCAAGAGCGGGGCTTGGTTATCCTGTCGATGGTGTTCCAGCTAATCGGGCTGGTGGCAGGTAGTACACTGATCCTTCCTGGGCTGCGGCGGGCAAGAGCTCGATCGGATGGCTTTTCAACGGGGCCGAGCAATGTTGTTGGGAAGAGGAGAGAGAGAGAGAGGGTGGAGCACACAGGGCGCGGCCGGTGCTATGAAGCCGGGCAGCGTACAGACCCGAGAAGAGGGAGGAAAGTGTCCCATAGGGTTGCTCCGACGACGGGGAAATAAAAGAAATTAGAAGCGCAGAAAGCTGCGAGGAGCTGCAGTTTGCCACGGGAACCGCGGAGAGCAGCGTTAGCAGCAGTGCGGGGGGGAAGTGCGCGAAGACCATAGGGCGTCGCCATCAAGGCATAAAACGCCAGCAACAGCGCTAGCAGCAGCGGAGAAGATGGAAAGCGCGGGAGGCGCCATTTTGTTCATTCGGGGAAGAAGGCAAAGCGCGGGAGGCGCCATCTTAGATTTCCAAGATGCCGAAGACTGGCAATATCACTGTCTTCGATAATGCAATAGAAGACTGGACCACGTATGTGGAAAGCGTCAAAGTATATTGCGAGGCAAACGAAGTAGCCGATGAGAAAAAGGCATTGGTACTACTAAACTTAATGGGCGCAAGAATGTACGGCCTATTGCGGAACCTGATTACTCCAGCCAAACCGATGGCGAAGAGTTTTAACGAAATTGTTGATATCCTACAGGAACACCTAAATCCTACACCGCTGCTGATAGCAGAAACATTTAAATTCCACAGGAGAAATCAGCATGAAGATGAGAGCAATGCTAATTATCTTACAGAACTACGCAAGCTATCAAAGCACTGCCAGTTCGGAGCAGGACTGACAGATACTCTACGGGACAAATTTGTCTGTGGACTCCTGAGTGAAGGAACCCAGAAGAGGTTACTCTCAGAGAAAGAGCTGACGCTAGATAAGGCTTTCAGCGTGGCAGTATCGTACGAAGCAGCAGCAAGGGGAGCTGCGGAAATACAGCAAAAGCCACAGGATTATGGCACCCACGAAATGACACGGGGATTTGAAAAATGTTATCGTTGCGGCAGAACAACCCATGACCAGAAGGACTGTTGGTCCAAGGACAAAATATGCAGGCAATGCGGAAAGATGGGACACATTGCACGAGATTGCAGGTCTGGGAAGAAGACTAACGACAACAAAAAGGCTGCTAAGGAACAGTACAGGAAAGTACAAAAGATGACGGACAGTAGTTCCGAAGACCAGATGAGCGATAGTGAATCCGGGAACAAGAGACTAAGCTGTCTCAAACTTCACAACGTAATCGCAAAAGAGGATCACCGAACCATTTGGGTCACCCTCACGATAGCAGGGTCCCAAGTCAAAATGGAATTGGATACAGGATCAGCCCTGACCGTCATGAAGCGACGAGACTACGAGCGGCTATTCTCACACATACCCTTGAAAGAGACATCCATTGTCTTGAAGACGTATACGGGGCAAAAAGTATACCCCAGAGGGAAAATAAGGGTGCCTGTCGAATACAACGGCAAGGAAATACAGAAATTGTATCTGTACACACTGCAAGATGGTGGACCACTGTTATTGGGATGTGAATGGATCAGAAAGATAAGTTTAGACTGGCACTCCATTCAGGCACTGACGGTGGCTGGTAAAAAGGATGACGACATCACACCTGGACGATTGTCAAAAATCTTAGCTAACGCCAAAGAAGTATTTCAACAAGAACTGGGAACTCTTAAAGGCGTAACCGCCTCGATATAAATAGAAGAGAATGCAATTCCCAAGTTTTTCAAAGCAAGACCGGTACCATATGCAATTCGCCCAGCCGTCGAGGCAGAGCTGGAGAATCTGGAGAATGCAGACATGTTATCTAAGGTAGACTGGAGTGAGTGGGCGACACCCATCGTTCCTGTCATGAAGAAAACTTTAAACAATAAGTCTGAGGAGCCAAGGAAGGTTCGCATCTGTGGGGACTTCAAGGTGACGGTGAACCCAGTCCTTCACACAGTACAATATCCTCTCCCGAGGATAGAAGATATTTTCGCCTCACTACCTGGAGGGAAGCGTTTTACAAAAATTGACCTAGCACAAGCATATTTGCAGATGGAGGTTGAAGAATCCTCTAGGAAGTATCTCACGATAAACACTCACAAAGGTCTTTACCAGTATAATTGACTGGTATTCGGAGTAGCATCAGCTCCGGCGATATGGCAAAGAGCGATGGAACAAGTCCTGCAAGGGATTCCGGGGACTCAGTGTTACTTGGACGACATCCTAGTGACAGGTGAAGATGACAGTGAACACCTTGCCAACCTAGAGCAGGTGCTCACTAGACTAAGAGAACATGGGCTATGAGCCAATCACCCCAAGTGCGAGTTTTTTAAGAAACAGATATCGTATTGTGGCCACGTGATTGATGAATAGGGGTTACATAAGTCCCCTGACAAAATTGAAGCGGCAGTTAAGGCTCCAGCGCCGAAAATGTGTCGCAACTGAGGTCATTCCTCGGATTGGTGAATTACTACCATAAGTTTTTGCCAAATTTGTCCACAATTCTGCACCCACTGAACGTCCTACTACAAACTGGAGTAGCATGGAAATGGAGCGATGAATGTAAGCGGGCCTTTCAGAAGAGTAAAGACCTAATCACTTCAAGAGAAGTATTGGCTCACTACAACCCATCACTACCGATAAGACTGGTGTGTGATGCGTCTCCCTACGGCATTGGAGCGGTACTGTCACATAAATTCCTTGATGGTTCAGAGAGGCCGATAGCTTTTGCGTCACGCTCGTTAACTTCAGCCGAGTGTAACTACGCCCAGATTGACAGAGAGGCCCTCAGCCTGGTGTGGGGGGTGAAGAAGTTCAATCACTACCTGCACGGTCAGAAATTTACTCTACTAACTGATCATCAACCTCTTGTCTCCATTTTCAACCCTCAGAAGGGCGTCTGGATAATGACAGCACAACGGCTACAGAGGTGGTCCCTTTTCCTAGGGGCACACCAATATGACATCGAGTACAAAGGAACTAAACAGCATGGGAATGCTGATGGATTGTCGCGCCTACCGTTGCCGACGGTGGAAGAAGCACCTGCAGTGGATCCAGTGGAGATATTCCACTCGACCATAGTCGAATGTCTACCTGTGACGAATGCAAACATAGAAAAGGAAACACGAAATGACCCGACACTCTCCTGGGTCTATGATTTAACGGTGAAGGGATGGCCAGCACATGGCGAACCACTGTTGCCAGCATTCTCGCCGAGAAGAGAACAGCTGTCAGTGTGCAGAGGAACCTTGATGTGTGGATCCAGAGTAGTAATTCCACCCAACTTGAAGGATAGAGTGCTCAATGAGCTTCATGAGGGTCATCTGGGAGGGGTAAAAATGAAGAACTTAGCCAGAGCGTTTGTGTGGTGGCCGGGAATCGATAGAGAAATCGAAGAGATGACCAAGAGCTGTACAGGATGCCAGAAGGTCCAAAACGTCCCACCAGAAGCCCCTCTACATCCATGGGAGTGGCCCTCATCTCCATGGCAAAGGGTGCACATTCATTTTGCTGGTCCATTTATGGACTCGATGTTTTTAATTGCGGTGGATGCACATTCAAAGTGGCCAGAGGTAATAAAAATGTCCTCAACCACCACAGAAAAAACTATCACAGTCTTACGAACCATATTCGCCAGAAATGGGCTGCCTGAACAGATTTGCTCCGACAATGGACCACAGTTTGTGTCTGAAGAGTTCTGGAGGTTCTTAAAGAACAATGGTGTTAAGCATTACACATCCGCCCCATATCATCCAGCCACCAATGGATTGGCTGAGAGGTTTGTTCAAACATTCAAGAAGGCTATCAAGGCAATGTGTAATGAAGACATACCCCTACAACACAAGGTGGATAACTTCTTGTTTGCCTACCGGAATGCGACACATGCGGTTACCAACCAAACTCCAGCCATGATGTTCTTCAATCGAAGACTGCGACGCCGCTTGGATTTGGTTAAGCCAAACATCAGAAGAGATGTGGAGAACAGGCAGTTTCAGAATATGAATGAAAGGCCGACCAGGAGTTTTAAGATAGGTCAACCAGTTTTGGCCCGGGACTACCGCACAGAGAAATGGCAGCCAGGAACGATCTGTACACGGCAAGGACCTCTAATGTATACCGTGGACGTTGGAGAGAGCATTGTAAGACGCCATGCTGACCAGATTCTAGAGTCACTGGAAAACGTCAATTCCACACCACGATCCGATACACCTGGTGATGAAACCGAAGTACCAATTGCATCTACCTCAGAATCGGGAATATTGGAAGCAGATGAACCCAACAACGACGTTGATTCCGAATCAACTCTGCCAGAAGAACCTGATATCCCAAAGAGGCATTATCCAGACAGAATCAGGAAGCCTCCTCAAAGACTAAACTTATAATTGCTTAACTTCGGCTAATGTATATGACAACTGTAATTGTAAATATGTTATTTAATTATTAATCGAATGTTATGTACTGTTTAGCTAAAAGGGGAGGAATTGTAGTGTATGTACTTTGCAGAAGGAACTATATTCTGCAGCCCCTGTATACTGCAGTACCAGTAATGACCACCCCTGTATATAAGCCTGTGTAGTAACTTTGCATAGTTAGTTCCAGTTTGTCTCCACTCAGTAAAGACCTGTTATAACCAACTCCTGCAGTCCGTGTCTGAATTACACACGGACATAATAGGTACTGCGTTCAGTTCTGGGACGTTGCAAGGCCAGCATTTATTGCCCATCCCTAATTGCCCTTGAGAAGGTGGTTGTGAGCCACCTTCTTGAACTGCTGCAGTCCATATGGTAAAGGTACTCCCACAGTGCTGTTACGGAGGGAGTTCCAGGATTTTGACCCAGCGACGATGAAGGAATGGCGATATACTTCTAAGTCAAAATAGTGTGTAACTTGGAGGGGAACTTGGAGGTGGTGGTGTTCCCATGCACCTGCTGCCCTGTCCTTCTAGGTGGTAGAGGTCGCGGTTTTGGGAAGTGCTGTCAAAGAAGCCTTGGCGAGTTGCTGCAGTGCATCTTGTAGATGGTACACACTGCAGCCATGGTACGCCGGTGGTGGAGGAAGTGAATGTTTAAGGTGGTGGATGGGGCGCCAATCAAGCGGGCTGCTTTGTACTGGATGGTGTCGAGCTTCTTGAGTGTTGTTGGAGCTGCACTCATCCAGGCAAGTGGAGAGTATTCCATCACATGCCTGACTTGTGCCTTATAGATGGTGGAAAGGCTTAGGGGGGAGTCAGGAGGTGAGACAATTGCCACAGAATACCCAGCCTCTGACCTGCGCTTGTTGCCACAGTAATTATGTGGCTGGTCCAGTTAAGTTTCTGGTCAATGGTGACCCCCAGGATGTTGATGGTGGGGGATTCGGTGATGTTAGTGCTGTTGAATGTCAAGGGAAGGTGGTTAGACTCTCGCTTGTTGGAGATAGTCATTTCCTGGCACGTCTGTGGCACGAATGTTACCTGCCGCTTATCAGCCCAAGCCTGAATGCTGTCCAGGTCTTGCTGCATGCGGGCATGGGCTGCTACATTATCTGAGGAGTTGCGAATGGCACTGAAGACTGTGCAGTCATCAGTGAACATCCCCATTTCTGACCTTATGATGGAGGGAATGTCATTGATGAAGCAGTTGAAGATGGTTGGGCCTAGGACACTGCCCTGAGGAACTCCTGCAGCGATGTCCTGGGGCTGTGATGATTGACCTCCAACAACCATAACCATCTTCCTTTGTGCTAATTATGACTCCAGCCAGTGGAGCGTTTCGACCCTGATTTCCATTGACTTCATGTTTACTAGGGCTCCTTGATGCCACACTCGGTCAAATGCTACCTTGGTGTCAAGGGCAGTCACAGTCACCTCACCTCTGGAATTCAGATCGTTTGTCCATGTTTGGACCAAGGCAGTAATGAGGTCTGGAGCTGAGTTCTCCTGTCGGAACCCAAACTGGACATCAGTGAGCCGGTTATTGGTGAGAAAGGGCCGCTTGATAGCACTGTCACTCTGCTGATGATAGAGAGTAGACTGATGGGCGGAAATTGGACAGATTGGATTTGTCCTGATTTTTGTGGACAGGACATACCTGGGCAGTTTTCCACATTGTCGGATAGATGTTGGCAGGACTGGAGAGTTTTAGCTGAGGAAAGATTGGATAGGTTGGGGTTGTTTTCTTTGGAACAGAGGAGACTGAGGGGAGTTCTAATTGAGGTTTATAACATTATGAGGGGCTTAGATAGAGTGGATAGGGAGCACCTATTTCCCTTAGCAGAGAGGTCGAAAGCTGGGGGACACAGATATAAAGTAATTGTTAGAAGTAGATAAGGAGAAATGTTTTCACCCAGAGGGCGGTGGGGGTCTGGAACTCACTGCCAGAAAGGGTGATAGAGGCAGAAACCCTCATCACATTTAAAAAGTACTTGGATGTGCACTTGAAGTGCAATAACCTGCAAGGCTGCGGAACAACTTCTGGAAGATGGGATTAGACTGGATCGCTCTTTTTCGGCCGGCACAGACACAATGGGCTGAATGGCCTCCTTCTGTGCCATAAATTTCTATGGGGGAAAAATTCGGTATCGCCCCATTTGGGGCGCCATTATCGGCCGTGCGCAAAGTTTAGCGCCTGGCGCTAATTATCGCCTCCAACAGCAAACTTGGCTTTTATCGCCCCTGGAGGTGATTGGAGCGCTAAATCAGGCGCTTCACACCTCTCTCAAGACGCTAAGGCTGAGGGGCGAGGCACTACCTCAGAGGGCAGGCGCAGCGCAGGTGCTGTCAGTTAGCAATGGAACACAGACACACTGGCACCGGCCAGTTCTTAAAGGGGAGGGTTGATCTTGCTCTCCATCCACACCCTGCTCATTGCAGCCTTGAATCTCGGTCTGGAGAGACCTGTACATCAAATCTGCTGGAAAGAACAATGGAGAGACCCAGGGAAAGGGCTCACAGTGCAGTCCCCACAGTCTCTTCTAAATCAATACAAGGAAGGGCAAATCAAAACCAACCTGCAAAGTGCTGCTCAGTACCCAAAACTCCTTCACACAGCGTTGAATCTCTCCAGAAGTCTCTCTCTTTCTCTCAGAATGCGTGGTGCAAAAATGTCACCAACAAAAAAAGGCAGGAAGCGGTCGCCTTTAAATAGCGCTCCCCCAGTCCCTTCCTGACTGCAAAACGCTCCCCTCGACCTGTCGTTGCTAGCGGCAGGCGGTAAGGCAGGGGGCGCCACTCAATATCCGGTTTGGGGCACTACCGGGGCGTTGCGCACTCGACTGACGTCACAATCTGCCGGCGCAGGAGATCGTGGCGGTAGTGCTTAGCGCCGCCGCAAAATGTCTAGTTAATTTTGCAAGAGGAGCAGATATCGCCGCGCCCAGGCGCTAGTTGCTTTGCGCCCCACTTAGCGCCATCTTAAGGCGCTAACGGGAGGTGCAACCAACTGAATTTTTTCCCCTATGATTCTAACTCTTAGGGCTAGAAATTCAGTTTTTTGCAGTGGCTCAAAACCTAGTCATGGAACTGCATTATCAGGCACTGCGTATAATGGGCAGCCGCTCCGATACTGCCCGCTTTCCGCCACCGCCCAAGACGAATTTCTAGGCCTAAGACTTTACTGTTTGAGAGGAGGATGAGGGGGGACTTGATGGGGGTCTTTAAAGTTTTCAAAGTTATGGAGAAATTAGGTGCAAGGACATTCTTATTTTATTATTATGCTTTATAAAGGGACTGTGCTAATTCTCCAGTAGTATCAGAATTTGAATGATTGCCTTCATTAGCTATTACTTATTTATTTATACAGCTGCTTGTAATGATTAACATTTCTTCTTACATGAGGTGTCGCAATGCAAACAAATGCAATGTTTCGCATGCACAGTGTATATATGTCCAATAGATGTCACTGCCTTTCAGAGGTTCATCCATATTTCTGCCCAGCCAAGGAACTCCTGCTGAAGTTACAGTGGCGGAGGGGAAGAAGGGGGAAGAAATTCACCAGGAGGTCATTTTAGGAGGTAAAATGTGGTTCCATGAAGGAGTATGAAGTGAGCAGCAGAATTACAAGGTAAAACTTTATTGCTGAACAATGTGGCAGCCAGTGAGTAATGGGGCAATCAGGGTGAACTGCAGGCTGTACGGTATAGTAAGTGTACAGGTAGCAATATAATAAATTCTGGTTAAAACGACGACACAAAATGAAGCAGTGTTGAATATAAAAATTCACATCCCTTTGGGTAGTGCAATATATCTTACTGACTGGGTTTGCAAAGATTGTCTTTCGTAATACAAAATGTCTTAAACAGATCTATAATTTATTTTTCAAAAAAATGTACAATTTTCTGACATCTTTCAATATTGTTTACCCTTCCAGATACAATGGACTGACAATAATACAACATACTATACATGGTTACCGATAAGATATAAAGCAGTTCTAACCACTGAAGGATTCGGTCAGCATCACCTTACAGTATCATCTAAACTGCTGGGTTAGTATAATCATCTTGAACTCACTCACTGCCGTCATTTGTTATAATATACAAAATAATTGTGAATTACGATAACAAACGCTCAGTCGAAAGCAACGTTATCACTTGTTCAGGTAAGTATGTTTAAATCATTGATCACAAGTAGAACATGTGAGTTTCAGGTGATTCAGTGTGTCGTATATACTGGAGTAAGGCCCATTGTTGCTCAGCTTTGATAAGTCCAATTTTGGCCTAAGACTAAAACTATAATGTCAAATATTGTGGTTATGATTAAATTAATTACTATCTTTCCAGTAAAATTTTACTTCATGACCCTTTAAAGGTAACTTTGACATTGTATGATAGTGTAATATCGATCAGCCACCCGTTATACATCTCTTCCCAATGTATATCTCTCCCCATTTTAATTTCCAGTGACTTAAATAGAAATAAAAAATGGGTGAGTTATATAACGGGTGGCTGATTCAATATCGCCTGCTTTACACTATCGCCCAAAGTCAAAATGACCCCCTTTAGATCAAATTCCATCTCTTTTCCCTCGCTAAAGTTACTATTTTTTATCTTGTAAGTTTAATATTTCCTCACCTTCCCTACTGCAGGACTCTGTGTCTACCAAGTATCATGGTGCTCTGCTTTGCCAATGAAAGGGGCACAGAAGTGAGCTAGCTGCTCCTGGGTTCGTTCAAATGCTATTGCTGAACTGAAATAAAGTAATGTCAATTATTTTTAACTGTGCAATTGTCAATCAACTGTGTAGCTTGTAGTGCTTGTTACTAATGTTGGGAACCAAAGTAGAAGACTCAGAACATGGTGTGTATTCATCAGCCTATTCAACTGGACTGCATGCAGTCGCTAAAGCATGTAAAACACCTCCAGGTCAGAGGTAACGGGGAACTTCCTGTATTTGACTGTGGATACAGATTTACACCAATACATGGGTGTGTGTAAGACCATGAGTTCATCCAACATGGCAGTAGGCACTGCATGGTTGACTGGCAGCTCTAAAACATTTTACCAGGTTTATAAACAGAGGAATGTGCAAAGGTGCCATCACATCACCATTCAAAATAACTGCTCATCATTTCTAAATGTTCTAAATCTAAAGTGCAAATGAAAAATACAAAACCCAATAAATGCAGTGCAGTAGATCACACTGAAACAGATGGAAGCAATGAAAACCTTTCCTTGCAACTGAGGCAACTTCAAAACTTTCCAAAATAACAACAGAAAATGCTGGAAAAACTCAGCAGGCCAGGCAACATCTGTGGAGAGAAATTAGAGTCAACGTTTCAGGTCAAAGCCCTTTATCAAGAGGGTTTTGACCCGAAACGTTGACTCTAATTTCTCTCCACGGATGTTGCCTGGCCTGCTGAGTTTTTCCAGCATTTTCTGTTGTTATTTCGGATTTCCAGCATCTGCAGTATTTTGCTATCGTTCAAAACTTTCCAATCTGCTTGGTCCTTCCCTTTCATAAATGTATTCGTGATTGTTTCAAGTCTATATAAACAAGGTTCAGAACACATAAAAGGTCTAAGACTGTAACGGAAACATAAACAACCATTAAAAGTACTGTACCTACTGCCTGCAATAGGTTCAGTTAATCAATTTATAATAGAATAGTGGAAAAATACTATTTTTAAATATAAGAGTACTGCTAAAAATCTATACCAAGATCAATCATTGGGACTTAAAATGTACTGTAACTTCACCAGCAGTCCACAGCTGTATTTGTTTGGTCCGGTCTGCATGGTTGATTCTTAAAGCCCTAGCCTGGATATTTTCCCGTCCACTATGTGGACCTTGTGAGGACAGTTAGACTCCACCATGCTGCATTCCTCCACTTTCCTCCCGGTCAACTTTTACCAGTGTTTCTAACAGACCACTTTAAGATTAGGAGAGCTAAATCAACACAGTATCTGTTCTAGTACTTTAAAAAAAAGACAATACAATGCAGCCTTTCTACACTTTCAAACAAGGAGCTCTTTAATGTGCCTCAGCTTAATGAAAAAATGAATTTTCCATTGATTAAGTGATTTGATTATGGAGGAAACATGATCTGGTCAATATCTCATTGCTGTTTGTGGGAGCTTGCTGTGCATAAATTGGCTGCCGCGCTTCCCTCCCTTACGACAGTGACTACACTTCAAAAAGTACTTCATTGGCAGTAAAGCGCTTTGGGACATCTTGAGGTCATGAAAGGTGCGACATAGACGCAAGTTCTTTCATTCTAACATGCGTCAGCGCTCATGGTGGCAATCAACAGGAGGTCAACTGTCATCCTGACTGAGGTTTGCACCATTATTGTTCCTGCCCCTTCAGACTCCCTTTGTTCAGTGACCGGAGAACTTGACTGGGCGTATAACAAGATCTTGGAAAAAGTGTGTCACACTGACAACTGGAAACAGAGGCTCATTAGCCGCATCTGCCTTTAGACCGAGCTGGCAGCAGACAGTTTCTAAAATCAGCGGCAGTTACCTTATCGGAGTGAAAAGAACGCGAAGCCCCGAGCAGAAGAAAATAAGCCACCGTGGATTTATACTTTGCAGCGCGGTCTGTATTCTTTGCAAATTACAGCTGGGATGGCATTTTGTGTGTTATTCCATAATAATGGAATCAGGAGTGATCTTGTCATCAGAAAATAATGAATAAAAATGTAAAGTGAACGTTCTGCTGGTGGTTCAGTGGATAAGCATGTGGCTTGCTGTGCCCTTAAAGCAGTGACTGAGGAAGGATGCAGATCAGCCTGTGGCGCACAGAGTTTGTCTGTTCCCACTTGTGGAAGCCCAGCATGCCTTGCACACATAGATGGCAAGGACTAAAGGCCTTTTCCTATTTTTTTAATTTCTTATATTCTTACAGAAGCAATTAGCAGATGTTTTTTATGCGTAGTCTTACCGAATAGTGCATATTAGGTCTTGCTCTATTTAGTTCAATCTCCTCTATGCTTGTAAATATTTCATGTATATCTTCATGTATGTAGATAATAAACTGAGAGAACCCTATATACTAATAGAAAAATAAATAGACTCAAAACACCAATGCCTTTTATGCATCGTGCATGTATAACTGTAGGATAGGAGGTAATGAGTAGAATGATATTGAAAGTACCATACTTTATGGTACAGGAACAATGGGCCGAATGGCCTCCTTCTGTGCTGTAACCATTCTATGATTCTGTGCTGTATGATTCTATGGTTATGTAGAAAAAAAGGTTCTAATTGCTTAATTAAAAGTTTCAGAATAGATGGCAATAGCCCATTTTCACTCATACTATAATATTTTAGATCTGGGAGCCTAGATATACAATCCCAGGCATTTCTAATAACCCAGTACATAAACACTTGTGAGAGACTTTAGGGCAACTTTCCACTAACAGTCGCTAGATACATCATGATTTGTTTCACAAGTTTCATCTCCATCACTGGACGTAGCTCAAGGTTATGTTGAAGGAACCCACTACTGGGTACCACTGGGTACGAGAATGCTTGTGGACTTCACAGAGACTCCCTCATTGAATTTGCTCTGGATGACTGGACACGAGCACTATTATCTGGTCAGTAAACATGGATGCCACCCAGAATTCTTCAGGCATTCGACTCCGATCGATGATCTGAAGTATAAATATCGGATGATACTGTGAATTTAATATCACATGATCAACTTCACATATATTTAAAGCCCTGTGCAATCATCAGAAATTGTGTCAAATTTCAGCAACAGCTAGGATGAGGAATAGTGACTTCATAAAAGTAAGATAATCACTATGATAAAACACAAGGGTTGCCTTTTATCAATAAATTTAACAGTCATAAAAACATTACTGAAAAGTTTGCCTTTCTTTAGCATAAATTTTCATTACAATTGATACGAATTGCATTATTCTGCACTTTAAAAAAAAAGTACCTAGACATCCATAAAACCTTCACACCATTAGAGTTGTCATTTAGAAGCATATTGTAGCCATAGGTTAACACAATCGAACCTTATATTCAAACTTTTCTTTGGAAATTAAGAACAGAGCTTAAGGCTCCAAAGTATGTTTGCGAAGATTGCCTACTAACTCCGTGTTACGTTAGGTAGATACCATTGTATAATCTATAGAATTAAAAAAAATCTTTCAAGAACTTTTGAATGCGAATTATTGCTTAGTTTCCATATTCAGACAGGGTGGATGAATACTGCCTCATTGCGTGGTTGTCCTTCAGAATAGGAGGGTTTATAATGCACTCCAGCCCTCACTTCAAGGTTAGCTGTTTGTTTCGAAGTTCCTGGGTGAATACCGCAGGGCTTGCTTTGTCCCTCTCAACATCAAAATTCCCTGAATTAAAGAGAGAAAGCACATCACAGACAATTCTACAGTAGACAGTATCTGAATTTTTAATTTATTCTATCCAAATATGTGCAGCCTTGCTGTGTGACTGATTTATGCGCCTTATGAGTTTAAGATGGCAAACACATTAATGAATAGCAAGTTGCTCCAGTTTAAGTTGATGTTATTGTAGTGGCGCTTCTTAGTTTCCAAACAGGCAGCCACTGAGCTGTGGGGCTTTTAACAACGAGTAGACGCGTGTCGAAATAAAACGTTCCCAAACGTAGCTTTGTCTTTTAAACTGTTTACTATAACACTTTACGAACAGAATTACAAAGCAAACACGTATAAACGAACACGGTCAAAAACTGTATTGCTCCAAACCTCACAACTTCTGCCTCCTTCAGCCACGTGGAGTTTAAACTGTAAAATGGCTGCATACCATGTGTGGCTTAGGGACTGTACCATTGTGGCAAGAATGAAGGGGGTGTCTCGGACTATACTACTGGAGCAAGAAAATAGGGGGTTTCTTAATACAATAAGTCAATCAGGTAAATTAACTGTATTATGCTATTTAACCAATATTTTAAAGTATTTTCTTAAGCTTTTATGGCTCTTACAGTTATCTTGGTAACACTGTTTGTGCTAGTGTTCGTTTAGTAACTCCTTGAGTTAGCATTAGTTTGGTAACACTGTTTGAGACAGTGTTAGTTTGGTAACACTGAGTTAGTATTAGTTTATAACGTAGTTACTGTTATTAAGTAACACTGTTTGAATTAGAATTGATTTAGTAACACAGGCCCTGATAGTTACGGAGGGAGTCGGGGCACGTGTTTGCAGGGGGGAAACCCAGAAATGTCGGGAACCGGGTCGCCCTTTTAGAACTGAGATGAGGAGGAATTTCTTCTCTCAGAGGGTCGTAAATCTGTGGAATTCTCTGCCCCAGACAGCCATGGAGGCTGGGTCATTAAATACATTTAAGGTGGAGTTGGAGAGATTTTTACAAGATAAGGGAGTGAAGGGTTATGGGGAGCAGGCAGGGAAGTGGCTTTGAGCCCAAGATCAGCCATGATCTTATTGAATGGCGGAGCAGGCTCGAGGAGCCAAGTGGCCTATTCCTGCTCCTATTTTTTATGTTCTTATGAATGCGGAGGTCCTGCCGAATTTAACAGCAGGACCTCATTATCATTTCTTTTACTCTGTTTTCCACCCGGCATCCGGCCAGACTGATAGGTTAGCCGGCTGCTGGGTGGGAAAGCCAGTGGTAGAAGGCCGCAGCAACCCCCTGGCAACTAGGAAACATCGCGAGTTGGTGGGGGGGGAGAGTCGGATCGGCAATCAGGAGAGAGGGGGTCCAGGAAACATTGCCCGAGCCCTGGTGAAACCTGGGCAGCGTCAAATTAAAATGGCTGCCAAAATCTCAGGAACAGAGCTTCAGTTACATATTATAATCACTGGCCCGCTGCTCCAGGGCGGGTCACTCCGATGCCCAAACCTGCCGCAGTTAAAACAGAAGTAGGCATGTTCGAGGCGGGCTAGGGTGGCGTTAAAACTCACTCCACATTTTCAGTTAGTGTTAGTTTTAGTAACTAACTTAGGTTTTTAATCCTAACTTTTTGAAACACTAATGACAACTCGCTGATGAGGGTCCTACAATAAAAAATATGGCACAAAGCCCTATCTAAGCTGCTGACTACTGCATCACTATAACCTCCCAGCTCCCCTCCCCTTCATTGCATCAGCCAGATTCTTCTGTCTAAGCAGGGTCAACTCCGATTTTTGACAAGATTACAGTTATTATAGTGAGAACTATTATTCGTACATTCAAAGATACTGATAATTGCTGAAGGCAATAGCAGGTACTGAGGGCATGATTTAGTCTTGTTAAGTGACTATAAAAAGTGTCTGGCCTCAATAAGCCAGATGGAATAAGAAAAAATGTTAAATAATAATTGAGTCTGAATTCCCCTGTGCACTATTTTAGTGCACCATTAATGTATTCAGGTTAATTCCTTTTTTTCAGTGTTAACTTGTATACTTTAACTTGTATACTGTAAATAGGTTAATGTTAGGATTAAAATATTGCAGACAGGGGTAGATCATGACATTTTGCGATAGTGTAAAACAGGTAATAGCGAATCGGCAGCCCATTTTACATCTCCCCACATTTTTATTTCCATTGACTTTGATCAAGGGCATTTATTGACTATTTACATAGCCTCTCTTGCTGTAGGAGGCTACAGGAAACTCTTTATTATCCAGCGCCGACGGGACCGGCGTGGTGCCGGTTTATCAAAAAGTCCGGATTACAGAGAGGTATAGTTAAAAGGTACAAGAGCCCCGTACACGGCCACAAATCCAGGCTTCCCTGTTGCTTAGCAACAGGTGCAAGAACCCCGGCCACAAGATCCAGGCTTCCCTGTTGCTTAGCAACAGGTGCAAGAACCCCGGCCACAAGATACAGGCTTCCCTGTTGCTTAGCAACATGTACAGGAACTCCGGACACAGACCAAGTGTCCCTGTTGCTTAGCAACATGTGCAGGAACCCCGATTGCACAGCCACAGATCGAGGAACGGCCACTAATATGAAGTAAAACTTACCTGAACCTACTCCTGAATTTTGCCGGTTAACCGAGATTTCCAGTTATTTAGGTGCCGGTAAATCGAGAGTTTCCTGTAGTATGTTTCATGCATCTATCTGAGTGTGCAAGTGTGGAGCTCTGTCACCACTGCCATCCTGTGCAACATACCTGTGTAAGTGGATGGCATGAACTGGGACTCCTTGCTCAGATACTGACAGTACTGTACTGTACTGGCGAGTATCAAGCAATAATAGCAGTAGGGGATGCTTAAGTTAAAAACAGTTAACAAGTTTTCTTAACACTGTCTGCTAGCCTCTCTGTCCCCAATTTTCTCTCCTCCCCCCGCCTGCACTCAGTGAGCCATGCTGGGTCGAGATCCACAGGCACCAGCAGCCGTCGACCAAGACGTCACCGTCCTTGTGTGAATCTCGACAGTCAGTGCTGGCAAAGACGACTTGAATGTAAGCAATCATCAGCACTGAGCCAGATCCCACCTGTGCCTGACACCCATACCCAACACTTCCAGCAGAGGTCACTGGATGGTAATCAGGAGTGGGATCCCTTGCTGATTTCCCCCCCCCCCCCCCGCCTTAGTCAAGGACACTGAGGCTAGTATTCTGACTCAGCACACTGGCTGGTGTGCATTTACTCGGGGATTGAATTATTTCTGGTCCGTAGGGCTCACCACCACACACAAATGCATTTATCTTTCAGCCAGCCAGACACGTGCTTGCTTGGTCAATCAGCATTTTTAATCACAGCTTTTGCAAAGTCTGATCAAATGACTGACTGCTGAATTGCTACCTTCATAACCATGCCTTGTTAGGTATCTGGGTATTTACATTTCAATGTTAAAATACAAATCTAATAAATCCTGGGAGGCTGACTGGCACTTTTTGTACAGTACTCCCGTGATTTTTCATTAAAGCAAAACACAATCAACTTACATGTTTGAGGCACTGTGAGATGGCAACTTTAGAGCTTAACACCTATAGAAATAGAACCAGAACCAGATAATGAGCCAAACTGAAGGGAGCGCTGTCTCCCTACAAGTAAATCAGTACAACAAAATAAAGAACACAACACTGCAACAAATGAGAAGATAAATTCAAAATTTCTTTTAAGCACAGTTCAAAAACACCGCTCCACGACAAAACCTGACCATTAATTTCTATTGTGCGCGCACATTGAAATTAGTTAGCAATCAAAGTGTTTATCAATTTCTTATAAAAAGAAAAGACTTGAATTTATATAGCGCCTTTCACAACCTCAGAACGTCCCAAAATGCTTTACATAGAAACATAGAAACATAGAAAATAGGAGCAGGAGTAGGCCATTCGGCCCCTCGAGCCTGTTCCGCCATTCAATGAGATCATGGCTGATCATCCAAATTCAGTACCCTGTTCCTGCCTTCGCTCCATATCCCTTGATCCCTTTAGCTTTAAGAAATATATCCAACTCCTTCTTGAATACATTTAATGAATTGGCCTCTACTGCCTTCTTTGGCAGAGAATTCCACAGGTTCACCACTCTCTGGGTGAAGAAATTCCTCCTCATCTCTGTCCTAAATGGCTTACCCCTTATCCTTAGACTGTGACCTCTGGTTCTGGACTCCCCGACCATTGGGAACATCCTTCCAGCATCTAGTCTGTCTAGTCCTGTTAGAATTTTATAAGTTTCGATGAGATCCCCTCTCAATCTTCAAAACTCCAGCCCAATCGACCCAATCTCTCCTCATACAGGAAACTTTTTTATCCAGCACCGACGGGACCGACGTGGTGCCGGTTCATCAAAAATTCCGATCACCGAGCGCTGTAGTAAAAGATACGAGAGCTGAGAGCTCCGTATAAAGCAACAAACCCTGTTGCTTAGCAACAGGTTCAAACAATGGCCACAAGTTACAAGTGTCTCTGTAGCTTAGCAACAGCTGCACCACACCCTTGCACAGCAACAAATGGAGGAAGGCAAGTAATATGAAGTATGAACCTACTCCTGAATTTTGCCGGTTAACCGAGATTTCTGGTTACTTAGGTGCCGGTTAATCGAAAGTTTCCTGTACGTCATTCCTGCTATCCCAGGTATCAGCCTGGTGAATCTTCGCTGCACTCCTTCCATGGCAAGAACATCCTTCCTCAGATAAGGCGACCAAAACTGCACACAATACTCAAGATGTGGCCTCACCAAGGCCCTGTACAACTGCAGCAAGACATCCTTGTACTTGTACTCAAACCCTCTCATTACAAAGGCCAACATACCATTTGCCTTCTTAACCGCCTGCTGCACCTGCATGCTTACTTTCAGCGACTGGTGCACAAGGACGCCCAGGTCTCGTTGCACTTCCCCTTCTCCCAATCTATTGCCATTTAGATAATAATCTGCCTTCCTGTTTTTGACACCAAAGTGGATAACCTCACATTTAGCCACGTTATATTGCATCTGCCATGCTTCTGCCCAATCACCCAACCTGTCCAAAGCATACTGGAGTTTCTCGGCATCCTCCTCACAGCACACACGCCTACCCAGCTTTGTGTCATCTGCAAACTTGGAGATATTACATCTAGTTCCCTCGTCCAGATCATTAATATATATTGTGAATAGCTGGGGTCCTAGCACCGATCCCTGCGGTACCCCACTAGTCACTGCCTGCCACTCGGAAAAAGAGCCGTTTATTCCAACTCTTTGCTTTCTGTCTGCCAACCAGTTCTCTATCCAAGTCAATACCTTGCCCCCAATCCCATGTGCCTTAATTTTACATGCTAATCTCTTATGCGGGACCTTATCGAAAGCCTTTTGAAAATCCAAATACACCACATCCACTGGTTCTCCCTTATCTATTTTACCAGTTACATCCTCAAAAAATTCCAGTAGATTAGTCAAGCGCGATTTACCTTTTGTAAATCCATGTTGACTTTGTCCGATCCGGTCACTTTTTTCCAAGTGCTCTGCTATTACATCCTTTATAATGGACTCTAGCATTTTCCCCACTACCGATGTCAGGCTTACCGGTCTGTAATTCCCCGTTTTCTCTCTACAACCCTTTTTGAACAGTGCGGCAACATTAGCTACCCGCCAATCCATGGGTACTGTTCCAGAGTCTATCGAATTTTGGAAGATGACCAGCAATGCATCTACTATTTCTAGGGCCACTTCCTTAAGTACCGTAGGATGTAGATTATCAGGCCCTGAGGATTTATCGGCGCTCAATCCCATCAATTTCCTTAACACCATTTCCCTACAAATACTGATTTCTATCAGTTCCTCCCTTTCATTAGACCCTATGTTCCTTGACATCTTTGGGAGGTTATTTGTGTCCTCCTTTGTGAAGACAGAACCAAAGTATGTATTTAATTGGTCAGCCATTTCTTTGTTCCCCATTATAAATTCCCCTGATACTGACTGCAAGGGACCTATGCTTGACTTCACCAATCTTTTTCTCTTTACATATCTATAAAAGCTTTTACAGTCAGTTTTTATGTTCCCTGAAAGCTTACTCTCATACTCTATTTTCCCCCTCTTAATTAATCCCTTTGTCCTCCTTTGTTGGATCCTAAACTGCTCACAATCCTCAGGTTTACTGCTTTTTCTGGCCAATTTATATGTCCTCTCCTTGGATCTTATGCTATCCCTAATTTCCCTTGTTAGCCACGGTTGAGTCACCTTTTTTGTTTTATTTTTATGCCAAACTGGGATGAACAAATTCTGTAGTTCATCCATGCGATCTTTGAATGTTTGCCATTGCCCATCCACCATCAACACTTTGAGTGACATTCCCCAATCAATCCTACCCAACTCGCACCTCATACCATCGTAGTCTCCTTTATTTAAATTCAGGACCCTAGTCTCTGAGTCAACTATTTCATTCTCCATCTTAATGAAGAATTCTATCATATTATGATCGCTCCGATCCAAGGGGCCTCGCACAACAAGATTGCTAATTAATCCTTTGAAGCCATTGAAGTACTTTTGAAGTGTAGACACTGTCGTAATGTAGGAAATGAGGCAGCCAATTTGCGCACAGCAAGCTCCCACAAACAACAATGTGATAATGACCATCTGTTTTAGTACAGTAGCAAAATACTGGGGATGCTGGAAATCCGAAATAACAACAGAAAACGCTGGAAAAACTCAGCAGGTCAAGCAGCATCCATGGAGAGAGAAACGGAGTTAACGTTTCAGGTCGATGACCTTTCGTCAGAACTGGAAAAAAGCAGGAAGTGGGGGGGGGTGCAAGGGGTGGGGGGGGAAGTGGGGGGTTGGAAGTGTGGGGGGTGGGGGGTGGAAGGGGTGGTGGGTGGGGAGGTGGAAGGAGGGGGGTGGAAGGAGGGGGTTGTTAGGGGGGGTGGAAGGAGGGGGGTGGAAGGGGGGGTTTGGAAGGGGGTGGAAGGAGGGTGGGTGGAAGGAGGGGGGTGGAAGGAGGGTGGTGGAAGGAGGGGGGTGGAAGGAGGCGGGTGGAAGGAGGGTGGGTGGAAGGAGGGGGGTGGAAGGAGGGGGGTGGAAGGAGGGGGGTGGAAGGAGGGGGGTTGGAAGAGGGGGGTTGGAAGGAGGGGGGTTGGAAGGAGGGGTGGAAGGAGGGGTGGAAGGAGGCGAGGTGGAAGGAGGGGGTTGGAAGGAGGGGTGGAAGGTGGCGGGGTGGAAGGAGGGGGGTGGAGGGGGGGGTGGAAGGAGGGGGTGGAAGGAGGCGGGGTGGAAGGAGGGGGGTGGAAGGGGGGGTGGAAGGAGGGGGTGGAAGGAGGGGGGTGGAAGGGGGGGTGGAAGGAGGGGGTGGAAGGAGGGGGTGGAAGGAGGGGGGTGGAAGGGGGGGTGGAAGGAGGGGGTGGAAGGAGGGGGTGGAAGGAGGGGTGGAAGGAGGCGGGGTGGAAGGAGGGGGGTGGAAGGGGGGGTGGAAGGAGGCGGGGTGGAAGGAGGGTGGTGGAAGGGGGGGTGGAAGGAGGGGGGTTGGAAGGGGGGTGGAAGGAGGGGGGTGGAAGGAGGGGGTGGAAGGAGGGGGTGGAAGGGGGGGTGGAAGGGGGGGTGGAAGGGGGGGTGGATGGAGGCGGGGTGGAAGGGGGGTGGAAGGAGGGGGTGGAAGGAGGGGTGGAAGGAGGCGGGGTGGAAGGAGGGGGGTGGAAGGGGGGGTGGAAGGAGGCGGGGTGGAAGGAGGGGGGTGGAAGGGGGGGTGGAAGGAGGCGGGGTGGAAGGGGGGGTGGAAGGAGGTGGGTGGAGGGGCTGGTGACTGTTCTTCTGAGCTTCTCTCATTGTGCGGAAAACTGTGAACCCATATTCCTCAACTTTGTCAAAAGGGCACCCTTTCATATAAAAATATCTGTTGTAACTCCACCATCCAACCCATGCACTGTTCCCCAGCTGAGAAGATGACTGACTA
The DNA here is from genome assembly GCF_052327205.1 of Somniosus microcephalus. Classification (NCBI taxonomy): domain Eukaryota; kingdom Metazoa; phylum Chordata; class Chondrichthyes; order Squaliformes; family Somniosidae; genus Somniosus; species Somniosus microcephalus. The sequence goes on along the minus strand of NC_141000.1, from coordinate 18,114,387 downwards.
CTTGTTCTCAATTGCCTGCTAAGAGCAGCACAAACCTCTGAGATTTGCATCTACTCACTGCAGAAGAGGAGTTTGGATTTCACCAAGTGCCTCCATCTGGCGCTATAGAAACATAGAAACATAGAAGATTGGAGCAGGAGTAGGCCATTCGGCCCCTCGAGCCTCTTCCGCCTTTCAATGCGATCATGGCTGATCATCCAAATTCAGTACCCTGTCCCTGCTTTCTCCCCATATCCCTTGATCCCTTTAGCCTTAAGAAATATATCCAACTCCTTCTTGAATATATTTAATGAATTGGCCTCAACTGCCTTGTGTGGTAGAGAATTCCACAGGTTCACCACTCTCTGGGTGAAGAAATTCCTCCTCATCTCAGTCCTAAATGGCTTACCCCTTATCCTTAGACTGTGACCCCTGGTTCTGGACTCCCCCGCCATCGGGAACATCCTTCCTGGATCTAGTCTGTCTAGTCCTGTTAGAATTTTACAAGTTTCAATGAGATCCCCTCTCATGCTTCTAAACTCTAGCAAATATAAACCTAATCGACCCAATCTCTCCTCATACGTCATTCCTGCCATCCCGGGTATCAGTCTGGTGAAACTTCGCTGCACTCCCTCCATGGCAAGAACATCCTTCCTCAGATAAGGCAACCAAAACTGCACACAGTACTCAAGGTGTGGTCTCACCAAGGCCCTATAACTCAAATCCATAGCTCTCTGCAAGGCAAGTGGTAAAGGTCATCTGTAACAGTGTGATAATTTGGTGATGAATAAAATTGTTTAGACTGACGCAAATTGGTTTCGTTAAAAAAGCTATTTAGAGCAACAATAACGTGTATTTATTTAGCACCTTTAACATAATAAAACATCCCAAGGCGCTTCACAGGAGCGTCATCAAACAAAATTTGATACCGAGATCAAATTGTTACAAGCTGAAGCTCATTATTCTATTAAAACTCATTCAAACAGCAATAGGCGCAGGTGTGTCTTGTCAGCCATACGCACCGTTCACATTGGGGTGACTGCAGTAGTCCCGGACCAGAAAAAGGGAGGAGTTGGACTGTAAGGAGTTGTTGGAACCTGAGGACAAAGATATGGTTTGGACCAGAGGCTGCAGCTTCTTGGTGTTATTTGTTGCTGTTCTGCTCCATTCTGTAGAATAAACAACAATGTTTTAAAGTATAGATCCTGTATTGTACCACAAAATTAAGTTCATTTGCAAAGCCTTCCCATTCCTTTTTCTGCTTTGCTCATGTTCATTGGGGTCATTTTGACTTTGGGAGATTGTGTAAAATGAGCAATATCGATTCATCCATCGAGAGAGATGTATAACAGGCGGCTGAATCGCTATCGCCTGTTTAACACTATCACCCAAACTCAAAATTATCCCCCCTGACTCCTCAGTGGGATGAAAATTGGGAGAAGGGGCTAATGATGGTCTCAATCCTCTCCCTGACTCTTGTTAATAATCTGAAATAAAAACAGAATGTGCTGCAAATACACGGGGATCAATTTTGACATTACTGTCTCAGAGGCCCCTGTAATTTTGAGGGCCTGGCCTCATTTACATTCGAAAGGCGAGCTGCAGGGTGTCAAACCAGTGTCCCGGTGCAGCTTCTCGGATTGAGGCCTCAAGGTCAGGCAGGAGGAGCCAGCAGTAAGGCAAGTTGCAGGGCGGAGGTCATGATGAAGAGGCAGTTGTGGACAAGTTTTGACTTACTCAAACCTCCAAGGGCAGAGCAAGTTGTCCATCATCAACAACAAGCTCAAGTTGAAAAGAGAGAGAAAAGAGCCAAGGAGAGACGGTTTCATCCGGGAGAGCACGTCCTAGCTCAAAACTACAACACTGGACTGAAATGGGTTCCTGCTACGGTGATCGCACAGACGGGCCCTGTGTCTTACACGGTTGAGACTGCTGAGGACGTCGTCTGGAGAAGACACACAGGTCAACTGTTGCTAGGAGCAGAGACAGCCACAGAGGCTCCAACGGCTGGTTGGCCTGAACTGTTTCCGGATGACACCGCAAACCAGCATCCTTTGCCACAGTGCTCTTCTCCAACACAGGAAGTCAAAGAGGCTGTTCCACCTGTGCAAACTCCTGACTTTCGACTGACTCAGGCACCTTCTCCATCTAGGCCTGTGTCAATGCCTACTGCTGTGGAAGCCAGCAATGACCGCCGGTATCCTGTCAGAGAGCGGCGGCCTCCAAGACGCTTGGATCTGTAGGCTTAGCGACTTACCCACAAGACTGGGGCTGAATAAACCCCAGGGTAAAGTCAGAGTTTGAGGCAGTCTACCTCTACCCTTGGTTAGTTGAGTGCATTGAAAGTAACTTACCTGTTGAGGAATAATGTGGACCTTCCATTTAAGAGGGGAGGAATATGTTATGTATTGTGTGTTCTCCTCCCACCTGTGGTGGCGCTGTCACAGGAGATAAATGGTTGGGTGTTCTCTTGGTTAAGTTTAGCTTTCTTTGTTCAGAACTCTCCAGAACTTCCGTTTCCCTTTGAATAAAGCACTTCATGTTTGAATCTCTGAGTTCTGAGTTCTAATTGTGTCTAGGTAAAAAGGACTGGGCCAGATTATTGGTACACTTACCTTTGGCAGGCTTCTTTGGTTCCATTGTCTGTGGAACTGGTCAGAGTGTGTATAGCGCAGGTTCTGACCAATTCTGACCTAACCTGGCTAACGGAGTCCTATTTATGTCTTAGAACCCTGATTTCCATATTTAAAGGGGCCTATCTCCTGAAGCAAGCGGGCACTTTGGACACCCGGCGGTAAGTTCCTTTCAAAAGGAAGCCAGGCCGCATTGCGGGTGTTAATTGAACAGTACGGCTACCGACCCCATTCTGTGGCCATTACCACCCCGTTAACGCCAGGCAAAGGTTCACGAGGTTGATTCCGGAGATGAAGGGGGTTGTCTTATGAAGAAAGGTTGAGCAGGTTGGGCCTATACTCATTGGAGTTTAGAAGAATGAGAGCGGATCTTATTAAAACATAAGATTCTGAAGGGGCTTGACAGGGTAGATGCAGAGAGGATGTTTCCCCTCGTGGGGGAATCTAGAACTAGGGGGCATAATTTCAGAATAAGGGGGCACCCTTTAAAATCGGAAATGAGGAGGAATTTCTTCTCTCAGAGGGTCGTGAATCTTTGGAATTCTCTTCCCCAGAGAGCTGCGGAGGCTGGGTCATTGAATATATTCAAGGTGGAGATAGACAGATTTTTGAAAGGTAAGGGAGTCAAGGGTTATGGGGAGCAGGCAGGGAAGTGGAGTTGACCTACTCCTGTTCCTACGTCTTATGTTCTTATGTTCAAAGGCAGTGAAAAATCAACCCGGTGACATTTGAAAAAGGGTAAAGACAGCTTTAGATACTGACAGATCTGCTGTGTATTCCCAGCATTTTCTTCTATTTCAGATTTTCAGTATTTGCATTTTTAAATTTTTTATCTCTGGTATTGACGACCTTTTACATTCAGAAGGCAGATACCTGATACGAGCGGAGGCAGTCAGACAGTGTCTCTATTTACACTGAGCTGCCAGACAGTGAATAATTGACCAGTTGCGCATCTCGTTTTCCAGGGTTAGCATCTAATGGTTAAAACCTTTTGGAATTTAATAGCACAAAGGCAGGATGTCAGCTTTAATACTCTGTTAAAAAAGCGGGTGCTAAGCTGGGTGAGCGGAATGGTTATCATGAAATAGATCTTCTTGTTTACATGGGAGTTTATTGCAGAGGTTTATTTTGATCCATGTTGTTTTCTTCATGGTGCCTGGCACCTGCAAAGTTCATCCTATGAACTAATGGGTTTACTTCTTCATTGTGCTACACAATTCCATAAAGAGCAAGCACTTTACCGAAGAGATGTATGTACGGTTTGGGTACAGGTAGAACAATCCAGGAGTGCCAATTTTGGCTTTAGTGGTGAATTATATAATCATTGCCTAGCTTGAAGCTCAGTATAGTGGTCGAGCTTCATCTGTGAACTGGCTGAAATGAAATTCTAGAATTAGGCAAACTTTCCAGCGATTAGTCACAAATCTGTGACAAGACAGCCCCTGAAAAAAATTAGTTGATAAACCACAGGGTAAAAAGTACATGGGATAGATTATAAATAATTCTTGTTCATTCTTGTTCTTGTTCACCCAGCTTCCCCTTGCCACCGTCCCGTACAACATGCGAAACTGAAGGAACAGACCATGTTCTATCACACAGTGATGCAGCATGTTTCACCGTTCTTGAGATTGGCCCTTCCGGCTAGCTGTTGGTTGAGGAACACTAATCAATGTGACTGGTCCCTGAGAATATGCCCCGAGATGTTTTGTAAGACTGTCTTACCTGAATTTTCAGCCAGCCTCAACTTGCCGCAGCATAAATACCTCCTCCACTGTTTCTGAACATTTTCTTTGGCCGCACAAAAAATAACGAAGATAAAAACCCCTGCACAAATATAAAACGTCATTAATTTCCTTTTTTAGAATGTATTCATTCACAGGATGTGGGCGTCGCTGGCAAGGCCTGCATTTATTGCCCATCCCAAATTGCCCTTGGAAAGGTGTTGGTGAGCCACCATCTTGAACCGTTGCAGTCCATGTGGTGAAGGTACCATCACAGTGCTGTTAGGGAGGGAGTTCCAGGAATTTGACCCAGCGACGATGAAGGGACAACGATATATTTCCAAGTCTGGATGGTGTGTGACTTGGAGGAGAACTTGGTGGTAGTGGTGTTGCCATGCACCTGCTGTCCTTGTCCTTCTAGGTGGTAGCAGTCGCAGTTTTGGGAGGTGCTATCGAAGAAGCCTTGGTGATTTGCTGCAGTGCATCTTGTAGATGGTACACACTGCAGCCACGGTACGCCGGTGGTGGAGGAAATGATTGTTTAAGGTGGTGGATGGGGTGCGAATCAAGCGGGCTGCTTTGTCCTGGATGTGGACTTAGAGAGGGCATCTCAGCACTTACAATGAGAACTTGCATCTGGGCTGCATGGTGGTAAATGATGTTCAAGGTACAGTGTATTGAAATACAAACAGAAGGAGCTTGTCCTTCATGGGTAACCCTCCAAATGGGAAGTCGCTCAGCAGGGGAGATTTAACAGAGATGTTCCAAATTATGAGGAACTTTGATAGGGTAAATAAGGAGAAACTCGACCCCCGACCCCTGGCCCTGATCCCGGACCCGTCCCCGGGAACCACTTACCTGAGGGCCACTGTCACTCTAGCAATGGCCGATGTTGCACAACTTTTCACCGGCAGGCTCCGATGCCACGCCGGCTCCATTATATTGAGGCCTGAGTCCCAATATCAGGGGTACCCTGGGCCTCACCATTCTGGCACAGTGAATGAACCAAGGATGGGCACGCCCCACTTTCTGGGACTGTGAGTTTTCCTCAAAGCTTCACAGCCTACAAAATTCATTGTGGCCGAATTTGAGTTTTGGCAGACATCAGATGGACAATGGGTGGAGCACGCCCGCTGCCCACTGGATGTCACTGGTGAGAGGCCTGACCAATTTTCATGTTTGGGCTGCATTCGCATTCCATTGGCGAGCTGCCTGTCGGCTGGAGTGGGCCAAAAATCCAGCCCAGCACTGATGTTCTTCGAGGCCCTATAACAATCATTTACAAACCTTTTGGCCCCTTTTTCTGAATGACCTGCAGCGGTGTCTATAAGGGCTGCTGGTTAGGCTGCTCGATGCCAAGTCCCAATGGGCTGAGCATGCGTGGCCCATATGCCAATTGGTAGCTGACAATTGCACTGGGGTCCGCTTGACATCACAAGAACCTGATTTGCATGGACTAACAAGGTGCCCAGCTGTTTTCAGCGAGTGCCTAGGGTCACCCATATCAAGGAGCCCTTCAAAGTGGCAACAGCCTGGATGTCGGTGGGAATGGGAGCAACAGGTGCTGTGCCATGATTCCCATCACACTACCACCTCCTTCCCACTCAGCGATAAAGCCGAAAGTCAGGGCCAATTCCTCTTGGTAACAGAATGGGTTTAACTGGCAGGACACAGTCAGGTACAGTGGTTAATTTTAACAAGTGTTTGTTCAACTAAGGCAGCAATAATTAAATTGTACCTTGCAGAGTATTGAAGATGGCAAAGAGGTACATAAAGGGAAGGTTAACTGGGCCCCACGCAAAGAAGGCAAATCCCCAGGTGATTCCGAGTAAGAAGGTGAAGCCGGCCACACTTTTCAAGTCTCGTAACGTGCTCCTCTGTGCACTTTGATGCTGCTTCTTCTTTTTTATTCGGCAGAGTTGAATCATCACCACAATGAACATACTGATGTTCACGAGGAACATTACACAGAAATAGGCTACGACAGCAATATAAAATACAGTGTCATTGATGATCCAGCAGCTGAAACACAGGAGGAAAGCACAAAATGGATTAAAAAATGGTCTTCAAATCTGTCGAAGATATTTTTTATTTAAACAAACAACAACTACAACAACTTGTACTTATATACGAGGGGTCTAGACAGAGTAGGTAGAGAGAAACTGTTCCCATTGGCTGAAGGGTCGCAAACCAGAGGACACAGATTCAAGGCGATTGGCAAAAGAACCAAAGGCAACATGAGGAAAAACTTTATTACGCAGCGAGTGGTTAGGATCTGGAATGCACTGCCTGAAAAGGTGGTGGAGGCAGACTCAATCGTGGCTTTCAAAAGGGAGTTGGATAAGTACCTGAAAGAAAACAACTTGCAGGGCTACGGGGAAAGGGCGGGGGAGTGGGACTAGCTGAAGTGCTCTTGCAGAGAGCTGGCACGGGCTCGATGGGCTGAATGGCCTCCTTCTGTGCTGTAACCATTCTATGATTCTATAGCACCTTTAAAAAAGTAAAACCTCCCAAGACGCTTCACAGGAGTGTTATCAAACAAACTTTGACACCGAGCTGCACAAGGTGATGTTAGGGCAGATGACCAAAAGCACGGTCAAAGAGGTAGGTTTCAAGGAGCGTCTTAAAGGAGGAAAGAGAGGTAGAGAGGCGGGAGAGGCGGAGAGGTTTAAGGAGGGAATTCCAGAGCTTAGGGTCTTGGCAGCTGAAGGCACGGCTGCAAATGGTGGAGCGGTTAAAATCGTGGATGTGCAAGAGGCCAGAATTGGAGGAGCGCAGATATCTCAGGGGGTTATAGGGCTGGAGGAAATTACAGAGATAGGGAGGGGTGAGGGATTTGAAAACAAGGATGAGAATTTTAAAATTAAGACGTTGCTTAAATGAAAGCCAATGTAGGTCAGCGAGCACAGGGGTGATGGGCGAACAGGAGTTGGTACAAGTTAGGACACGGGCAGCAGAGTTTTGGATGACTTCAAGTTTACAGAGGGTGAAAGATAGGAGGCTGGCCAGAGTGCATTGGAATAGTCTGGTCTCGAGGTAACAAAGGCATGGAGGAGGGTTTCAGCAGCGGATGAGCTGCGGCGGGGTGGAGTCGGGTGATGTTACAGAGGTGGAAAGTGATGGTTTGGATATGTGGTCGGAAGCTCATCTCGGGGTTACGTATGACACCGAAGTTCAATTAGATGTTTACCCAAAGTCAAGTAACTGCAATTAACACTAGGGTAGTTCCAGCACTATGATTGGTCAATTGAGAGGCAATAGCGGAGTGTTTGTTCCCCCAGTTCACTCTGCTGACCGTCAATAGGGATTGATGCTTTACTGGGTTGTAGTTCGATGGGTGCCAGCTTCCCTCCAATACCTTGCTCAAGGCATCATTATTCGTGTGTGAGCCTAGACATATTACACCATAAGAGTCATCACAATTGAACCTGATCATTCGCCCACCCAAAGATACACTGAATAGAAATCAGGAGTGGCCACCTTGGTTAAATTCTTTCCCCTCCCTAGCTCAGGGCACTGAGGCCAATGAGTTAACCAGTACTAGGTTTGCCTCTCCCATCCCCAGCCCACAGTCGAGAATTTGGGTATGGAGGTCGGCATGCCTGTTTTAGCTCTGACACAATATTTGCCTCCATTGAGTTTAATGGGCAGAATATCATGTGGGCTGTGATTGACATTCTGTACCCAGTGTCTAGTATGTGCTCCTGTTACTCAAAGCTCTGCACTGCGACCCTTAGTTCGTAATATTACCCTTTACACTTATTAGAAGAACGGTTCGTTTTTTATTCCATGGGTTAAACATTTGTGTTTTCCTTTTTCCCCTTTAATTGAAATTGACATTGGCTGAGGTTCGACAACAGCACTCCTGCCCACCATGTTAACTGGACAATAGCCTATCCAGTACTAACAAAACAAACTAGCAAAGGCAAACGATATATCTTGAAAACTTGCTTCTTTTCAGAATGACGAAAGAGAGTGAAGTCACTTTGGGCTGGATTTTCTCAGCCCCGAGGAGGCGGGCATGGAGGCGGGACTGCCGATAAAGTAGCAGAAAGTGGGGGCGGATGGCAAACCCGCCCCCATCCCGCCTCCATGTCCTTTTGCCAGGAGGCGGGAAGATGTGCTGCTTCGGGTCCCGTCTCCTCGAAGCGGGAAAGGGATTAAATCCTTTTAACTGCCCGTTAACAGGTAGTTAACAGGCAGAAAAAAGGATTAGTCCCATTTTACCTTTTTAGGTGAAGGCTTCCCAACCTCGAAGAACCCCGCCGGGTTAGAGGAGTAGAGTAGGAGGTCTGCGGGGGTTGGAGGGGCCTGAAAGTAAGATGTAGAGGTGAATGGTGGGTGCAAGTGTGGAGTGGTAAGTATGGAAGGGGAGTGTTAAGAGTATAAAAATGTTCACTTATCTTGGTTTCTGCCTACAACCTTCATCTGCTCTGGATCAGGAGTCCCGACATCTTCCTTGTTGATTTCACAGACTGGCTGTTGGATCCTCCGAACCAACAGTCATCTGAAATCTACAAAGCTGAAAGGTTTGATGAATCCTGAACACAAGGACTCATCAAACTACAGAGAATGTCAGTGTTTGACAGCTTCACAGAGCTGTCAAAGACTGACATTTCTTCTTTCAAGAAGTCTTGACAGATAGCATGTCAGACGTTGACGTGCTCTGTCAGTGACTTCCCCCCTAATTGGCCTGCTGAGCCCACAGGGCGGGCTTAACAAGGTCAATCAGGGGAAAATCCCACTGGTTGGCCAGAAGATGATGGAGGCGGGACATAGACCTGACAAGCAGCAATCCTGCCTCCAACTCGTCTCCATTGAGAGAATCCAGCCCTATGACTCCAAAATGAGGATAAAATGTGGAGTAACAGACACCTGAGATAAATCAGAGCTTGGTGCTGTGGGACAGGGGGGAAATTACACTCATAGCGTAGGGCAAAGGTAGAGGGCCAGCTCTTCTGAGGTTTGTTGTAGTATATTATTGAGGCAAATCATTAGAATCTGTATTCCTTGCACCAATTTCCCTGACCTTGATCACTAAAAAATTGAGGGGAGGGGGAGAACTGAATTATATTTTGCTAAGCTAATTGCAAGATCAAACCCTTTATAATAAGTAGTGTATACAATAAAGCATTTCTTTTTATATTGGACCGGCTAGTTGTTACTAAAGATTTCAGTGTACTTACTAACAATGAACTACATAATAACAAAACCAGAGGGGACATTTTCCTCCATGGGCTACGTGTTGCAAAATTGTAAATGCGTCTTTTATAATTGGGTTTACAATTTCACTGCACGTGGTGCACGGAGGAAATATTTCACAAGAGAGGGTGCAACGAATGGGCGGAAATAATATTTTCATTGCTATTTATCTGGAATGAAAAGACGGCAATCAACAGCAGTACAACAGAATGTGAGTTGTTTGATATCAGCAACCTTCATCCAGCAATTACCACTTACAATTCATCCAAACTGTCATCCATCTGTTTTGCATATTTTCCAAGTCCATACTTGTCCGGACCTGTACTGAGGACAATGATTATCACAATAATGGGAGTGCCTGTTTTAGACAAGAAGAAGAATTCAATTAGTAAGGTGCGTCTTCATAGTTGCCAGTTGTGCAGCAGTAATTTAGGCAAATACTTTAATATCAACCCTATTACTGGACAGTGAATTCTTCCGCATTTCAGTATTGAAATAAATGAGGAATAATTCACCAATCACATACTATTTGAAATTCTGCATCATTAAACATGGAGGGGGGGAGAGAAATTTGTGTGGTTTGTGCCACACATTAGCACCACGAGATGGTGCTAAAACACCATTGAGAGCTTTAACGGCACCTGATGCCAGTTCCAGCACTGCACGCCGTTAGCGCTGCCGCTGAACGCGATCACCGGGGCCCTCGCCATCGCAGAGATTGTGACCTCAGTACGTGTGCAATGCTCACTTGACATCCGATCTCCCAACTTCATTACAGCCAATTAACTTACCGGCTGGAGAAAACAATGACAGGTTGAGGTGGCGTGCAACAGCAGGAAGCCGGCTATTGAAATGGATCCTCAACAATCACTCGGACCTGACAGGTTTTTGCAGTTTGAGTGGCTGTGTGCTAATTCCTGCTACTGCAAGAGTTTTCTTTATTCATTTCAACGTTCTCTGGTATCAGGGAATGTTGCAGCAAAACTCCATGGCCTAAAAATTCGTTTGATTTGCGCCTCCTGTTAGCGCCCTAAGAGGGCGTTAACGGGGCGCAGAGCAACTAGCGCCTGGGCGTGGCGCCGCCAACGCCTCCCGCGATGTTTAGCGGGAGGTTAGTGACGGCGGTAACTGTTAATGCCCTGCGGTGCTGCGCCGCTGGCGAAGACGTCATCGCCGTGCGCAGCGCCCCACTCGTGCCCCGGCCGCGATCTTTGGTAGTGCCCCCTGACAGAACGTGGCGCTGCGGCACGTAGCACCACGATATTCACTCGGAGTGCCCCAAGAGGGAGGCGGGGCACTTCCAGTCGTGCCCCGGCTCCCTCTTGGGGCACTACCAGTGAATTTCGGGTGTGGGGGCGCTAATTTTTTCAGGGCGCTAAAAGTAGCACTCCGGCAAAGTTAGTGCCCCAAACGGGGCGCAACCGAATTTTTCCCCCATGATTATTTCTGAAAAGCTCCAACCTACAACACTTGCTAAAAGTCATAGGCCTAGAAATTGGGTTCTGGCGTAGGCAGGGCTTTAGCGCCGGAAGTTAGTGCCGGCGCTAAGTCCGCCTGCGCGCGCCAAAAATTCAGTAGTGCCGCGCCCAAACGGCTGCCAGCGCTACTGAAGGGTCTTTGCGGCGGTACATCGGCGCTAACTGCCGTTTCGCGCCGCAATTCCGGCGCTGCGGCACCCGATGCGGTGCGGCAGGCTGGGGACGTGCAGGCCTCCTCCTCCCGTTAAGGAGGAGCTGCCTGCACCCGGCCGCAGCCCGCGCAAATCAGCTTAAAAATGAGCCCGACACCTCGGACAAGTGCCGGGCTTGCATCGGGGGGGTGGGGGGAGAAGTCCGGGGAGGGAGCTGCGGGCAGGCGGCCGGCAGGAAAGTGGCCAGCCGCCGCGGGGCCTTTAATGCGCCGGCGCAAACTGGAGTAAGGCACCTCTGACAGAACGTTGCTTGTGGCTGCCACGGGCGAGGCGGCCGCAACTCAATTTTGGAGTTCGGGCGGGCTACCACGGCAACCGGGACGCTGCGCACACTGATGACGTCATCGGTGCCGGCGCAGCGCTACCGGTGCAATGCCGATTTAGGGCCCCAGGGAATTTTTAAACTGGCCATAACTCCGACGCTAGTCCCTCTAGCGCCTCAAAAGCGGCGCTAAGGCAACTGAATTTCTAGGCCATAGAGGCTGCACTGGCAGTGGACCTCGCCCTCCAGGATGTATGGTGGAGGGAAAGGAGGCAGCGAGATAATCGGCCTTCTGGAAGGGCTGTCCGTGACTAGTTCATCAGACTCCGATTCACACAAATGAAACCCGAGGTCCCCGTAGTTCACCACATCCCCATCCTACAATTCCTGTCTTACGCCATATCTGCCATCAGGATTTGTTAATAAGTGTTTCGCCTTGTCCTTCTTTTTATGGTTGTTGAGACAGCTGTACACCCAACAATGCTGAGAATAAGGTGCTGCAGCATCAATGAACCTCCCTTTTAAACAGTGAAAAATGCCTGTGGCAATCATTTCTTGCGTTTAGACTGCCCCTGATATTGGTCCATCTTTTCAGTGTAACGTCAATGAGCTTAGGTTTTTAGACGAGACTCATTTTAATGAGGAGCAATGACGAATTTTGCGTGCAGCCTAGATGATTTTCAACTGGCGCAACCTAACAATTTTTAGTCTAAACACTGCCCATTTCTTGGCTATAATGAATTTCTAGCCCAGGGCTGTCACTTGGACTCCCACTCGTAAAATCTGGCGTGCCGCTGATGGGCCATTCCTCTAAATGTGATGCTATCTATTAAGTCTGTGTGTTATATTGAGAATTACTACACAGACCAGAAGAGTAAACTTTAACAGGTCTTTACTAGTTGAAGGTCAGGGTGGAACTGGCCAATAAATCATTACACAGCACTTATATACCGGTGTGGTCACCACCGGTATTACAGTATACAGCAGCCAAGATAAAGTAGTGCAACCCTTAAAATAGTTCTCTTAAAGGTGGAACGGTTACATACACTACAATCCTCCCTTTTTAGGTTAACAGTATATCTTCCCATTAAACATAACATCATCATAACATATATACACAACTTAATGTAAAAACAGTTCACAGATTCAGTCTTTCTGGAGGCTTCCTGACTCGGTCCGGATAACGCCTCAGTGGTGTAGTAGTTTTCGGTGGTGTAGTAGGTTCTGTTGGCAATGTCGATTCGGCTTGAATGTCAGTGTCGGGTTCATCTGGTTCCAGTATCACCGGATCGGAGGTAGATACTATGGGTATCTCTGCTTCATCATTAGGCGTATAGAGTTGTGGTGTAGGTTGTCCCTTTTCGGATGACGCTATGATCTGGTCAGCATGGCGCCTTATTATGCTTTCACCAATGTCCACGGTATACATCAGCGGTCCTAGTCGTGTGCAAATAGTTCCAGGCTGCCATTTCTCGGTACGGTAGTCCCGGGCCAAAACTTGTTGACCTATCTGGAAGGTTCTAGTTGGCCTTTCATTCATGCCTTGAAATTGCCGGTTCTCTACGTCCCTTCTGATGTTTGGCTTGATCAAATCCAGCCGGCATCTTAGTCTTCTATTGAAAAACATCATGGCGGGAGTTTGGTTTGTGACCGCATGTGTTGCATTCCTGTACGCCAACAAGAAGTTATCTACCTTATGTTGTAGATTTATGTCTTCATTACCCATGGCCTTTATGGCCTTCTTGAAGGTCTGGACAAACCTTTCAGCTAATCCATTGGTGGCGGGATGGTATGGAGCGGACGTGTAGTGCTTAACCCCATTGTTTTTTAAGAACTTCCTGAATTCTTCGGACACAAATTGCGGTCCATTATCAGAACAGATCTGTTCCGGCAGCCCATTCCTGGCAAATATGGTCCTTAATACTGTGATGGTTTTTTCCGTGGTGGTGGAGGACATCTTTATTGCCTCCGGCCACTTGGAGTGTGCATCCACTGCGATTAAGAACATTGAGTCCATAAATGGACCAGCAAAGTCGATATGTACCCTTTGCCATGGAGATGAGGGCCACTCCCATGGATGCAGAGGAGCTTGTGGTGGGGCGTTTTGGACCTTCTGGCATCCTAAACAGCTCTTGGTCATTTCTTCGATGTCTCCATCGATACCTGGCCACCACACGAACGCTCTGGCTAGGTTCTTCATTTTCACTCCACCCAGATGCCCCTCGTGAAGCTCCTTTAGCACTTTTTGCTGGAGTTTGGGTGGAATCACCACTCTGGATCCACACATCAAAGTTCCTCGGCACACTGACAGCTGTTCTCTTCTTTGCGAAAATGCTGGCAACAGTGGTTCGCCATGTGCTGGCCATCCCTTCACCGTTAAATCGTAGACTCGTGAGAGAGTCGGGTCATTTCTTGTTTCCTTTTCGATCATAGAATTTGTTACTGGTAGACATTCCACTATGGTTGAGTGGAACATCTCCACTGGGTCCACTGTAGGCGCCTCTTCTGCCGTTGGCAACGGTAGGCGCGATAAACTGTCAGCATTCCCATGCTGCTTTGATCCTTTGTATTCTATGTCATATTGGTGTGCCCCTAGGAAAAGGGACCACCTCTGTAGCCTTTGCGCTGTCATAATGGAAACGCCCTTTTTAGGGTTGAATATGGATACCAACGGCTGGTGGTCTGTCAGCAGTGTAAACTTCTGGCCCTGCGGGTAATGATTAAACTTCTTTACTCCCCACACCAGGCTGAGAGCCTCCCTATCTATCTGAGCATAGTTGCGCTCAGCGGAGGTCAATGATCTGGATGCAAATGCGACTGGCCTTTCCGAGCCATTTGGTAACTTGTGTGAGAGTACTGATCCAATACCATAAGGAGAAGCATCACAAGCTAAACGAATAGGTAGCGTTGGGTTGAAGTGAGCCAACACTTCCTCTGAGGTGATCAATGCCTTGCTTTTGCGAAAGGCCTTCTTACAGTCCTCGCTCCACTTCCATGGTACTTCTTTCTGTAAAAGAGCATTCAGCGGATGCAGCACCGTGGATAGATTTGGCAGAAACTTATGGTAATAGTTAATCAACCCTAAGAACGACCTCAACTTGGATACATTTTCCGGAGCGGGAGCCTTCACAACAGCTTCGATCTTGTCAGGTGACTTGTGCAGCCCCTCCTGGTCAATGATATGACCACAGTACGAGATCCGTTTCTGAAAGAAGTCACATTTCTGGCGATTAACTCGAAGGCCATATTCCTTCAACCTGGTGAGCACCAGTTTCAAATTAGCAAGGTGTTCCTCATCGTCATCTCCTGTAATCAGGATGTCGTCCAAGTAACATTGAGTGCTTGGAATTCCCTGTAATACCTGCTCCATGGCCCTTTGCCAAATTGCTGGAGCCGAAGCCACTCCAAAAACCAGTCTATTATATCGATACAAGCCTCTGTGCGTGTTGATTGTGAGATACTGGCGCGACTCTTCCTCAACTTCCATCTGTAAGTACGCTTGCGCCAGGTCTATCTTGGTGAAGCGTTTCCCGCCAGACAATGAAGCAAAGATATCCTCAATCCGCGGAAGCGGATATTGCACCGTGTGAAGCACCGGATTAACTGTGATCTTGAAGTCTCCACAGATGCGGACCTTCCCCGGTTCCCCTGGCTTGTTACTCGATGAACGCTTCATGACGGGCACAATGGGCGTGGCCCACTCACTCCAGTCCACCTTAGACAGTACTCCTGAACGTTCTAGCCCTTCCAGCTCAGCTTCCACAGCAGGTCGTATCGCATAAGGTACCGGCCTGGCTTTGAAAAATTTTGGGGTTGCCTGTTCTGCAATCTTGATTTTTGCCTTAATTCCTCTCAGTGTTCCTAGTCCCTGTTGGAACACCTCTTTAGCCTCATCCAATATTCTGGACAATCGTTCAGGTTTGACATCTTTTTTCTCGGAATCTACCGTTATTGCGTTTAGGGAGTGCCAGTCCATATTTATTTTCCTGATCCACTCCCGTCCCAGAAGTGGTGGACCTCCCTCAGGTAGTACATATAAATCCATTCCTTGGTGTTCTTTGCCCTTGTGTACCACCTTGACTTTTATCTTCCCGATGGGGTATACTTTTTGCCCCGTGTATGTCTGCAATACTATCTCCGTATCCCGTAGGGGAATAGGTTTGAATAACTTTTTGTAATCTTGCTTATTCATGACCGTCAACGCCGATCCGGTGTCCAATTCCATCTTCACTTGGACTCCTGCTATCTGCAGTGTGACCCAGATAGTTTGTCAGTCAGCTTCCTTGTGAATTCTCAGACTACCCAGTTCCTTGCTGTTGGAGTCTGAATCCGAATTCTGTTCATCCGAACTCTTCTCAGCCACCTTATGTACCTTTCTGCACTTTTCCTGTGGTGACTTTTTGTTGCTGGTCTTCTTTCCTGACCGGCATACTTTAGCTATGTGACCAAGCTTGCCACATTTTCTACATTCCTGGTTTTTAAACCAGCATTGGTTCTGATCGTGTGTTGTCTTCCCACAACGATAACATTTCGTTGTACCCGAAGCCATTTGATCTACGCTGAGTACCGCTGCCTTCAGCTGCATTTCCGCGGTGCCTCTCGCTGCGGCTTCGTGCGATGCTGCAATAGTGACAGCCTTATCAAGTGTAAGATCATTCTCTTCAAGCAGCCGCTTTTGTGTTCCTTCTTTCGACAATCCACACACGAATTTGTCTCTCAGTGCCTCTGTCAGGCTTTCCCCAAACTGACAGTATTTCGCTAGCTTGCGCAGTTCAATTAAATACTCCGCGTTGCTTTCCTCTTTCAGTTGCGTTCTCGCATAAAATTTAAATCGTTCCGCTAACATCAGCGGTGTGGGGTTCAAATGATTCTTCAGGACAGCAACAATATTAGCGAAAGTCTGATCCGCCGGTTTAGCTGGTGATAGAAGATGCTTTAATAGCCCGTATGCCTTCGCACCCATTGAGTTTAGTAAGGTTAGTGCTTTATCTTCATCTGATATTTTATTTGCCTTACAATATATCTCTATGCGTTCTACATACGTGGCCCAATCTTCAACATCGGGATCGAAATCGTTGATGTTACCACGCTTAGGCATCCTCGCGATCTTCTTGAGAAACAAAAGAATTTTTTTTTTTTTTACAAAATGGCGGTTTCCCGCGCTTGTCTTCTTCCCCCGCCTCCGAAAATGGCGGCTTCCCGCGTTTGCCTTTCTCCCCCCCGCTGGCTGTAATGGCGATTGCCGATTTGCTGCGTTCGCCCCCCCCCCCAGCGGTTTTCAAATCGTGCCTCCCAGCCCCTCTTGCAGTCCGGTCCTTTCCCCCCGGCTGCGGCTGAGTTCTCCGCGGTTTTTTTATTTTCTCCCACGCCTTACGCTGACCCGGTCGCTGCGCCTCGCGTCCTCGGTAGCTGCCCGGCCTTTTTCACCGGTCGCGGTCGAGCTCTCTCTCTCGACGCTGTTGCGTCTCCCAGCCCGCTTGCAACCCGGTCTTTCGCATCGGCTGCGTTTGTATTCACCGCGGCTTCCGTGCCTTACGCTGCCCCAGTCTCAGCGCCTCTGGCCCCGACTTCTGTCCGGCTCTTTTCCCCGGCCGTGGTCGAGTTCTCCGCCCTTATATCCTCCGTTTTTTTTGTTATTTTCTCCCCTACTCACAGTCAACGTGGCCGACTTGCTGCTCGTCGCTGATCGGCTTACCCACCACCGTGATAGAAGGGATGATTGTTGTGTATGTAATATGTGTGCTACTTTGAACCTATGGACAGGACTGCACTACTTGTTGGGCGTAGTGATACGCAGTACCACTCCTGGCCATAGGGGTATAAATAGTACTGTGGGTACTGATCTCCCCTCAGTTCCCGCCTGTGGGCATGAAGTAAAGACCTATGTATAGTCCCTACCTCCAACCAGTAAAGACCTGTTTGAGTTATACGTTTAAGTCTTTGTGTTAATTGTTCAATACAATACACATACTTAACACTGGCGACGAGTCAGGTTCTTACCCTGCGGCAGTTGAAGAGAGGTTTCAAACATCACCACCCCACTAGAAGCGACAGGCTTTAGGACTCTGAAGCCTCCATCAGCGACTGAGCACTGGAGTGCAGCAAACATCCTGACAGCTTCCAGCGACTGACAGAAGTCTTTCTGCAGTTTCCTTGTTCAACCTAGGTGGTGGGGTAAGCCGTGCAGTGTTGGCTGCAAAGACAGGGCTGGGGAAGTTGGAGAAGATAAGGGCGATCGCAATCCCTGATAAGAGCCGCGCGAGCGGGTGAGCCAGAGGCCGGGAGCCGCTTCAAGTGCGAGGCGCAGCGCGGGCCAGCGATCGGGACCAAAGATAAGGGCCGCACTCGGGGGCTGAAGGGAGACGGCGTCGGGGGACGGGTGAAGACCGCCAAGCGCGGGAAAACCGCCATTTTGTGGGCGGAGGACGACGGCAAGAGCGGGAAGCCGCCATCTTTGATAACAAGTAAACAAAATAAAATCTGAGAAATTGCAAATCTACAATGCCTAAACACGGGAATATTAGCACCTTTGATAGTGACCTCGAAGATTGGGCCATATATGTTGAAAGAGTAAAAAATTATTGTAAGGCCAATAAAATTCATGACCAAGATAAAGCTCTAACATTATTAAATTTAATGGGTGCGAAGACATACGGGCAATTGAAACACCTGTTATCACCAGATGAACCGGCGGATAAGACGTTCGATGAGATTGTTACTGTCCTGAAAGATCATCTAAACCCCACGCCGCTGATGCTAGCGGAACGATTTAAATTTTACGACAGAAGGCAGCTACAGCATGAAAGCAATGCTGATTATTTGCTGGAATTGCGTAAATTAGCGAAATATTGCCAGTTTGGAACGGGACTGACAGAGGCACTTCGAGACAAATTTGTGTGTGGTTTATTTAAACAGGATACACAAAAGCGACTGCTAGAGGAGAATGAGCTGACGCTTGAGAAGGCGGTCACTATGGCAGCAGCACACGAAGCCGCAGCGAGAGGCACGGCAGTAATGCAGCTACGGTCACCGGAGCTCAGTGCACACAAATTGGGTGTGAGTTCTGGCAAATGTTATCGTTGTGGAAAGACAACGCATGATCAGAACCAGTGTTGGTTTAAAAACCAAGAATGTAGAACTTGTGGTAGGCTTGGACATATAGCTAGAGTATGCAGGTCAGGGAAGAAGACCAGCAACAAGAAGTCACCGCAAGGAAAATACGCAAAGGTACACAAGGTGACCGAACAGGAGTCCAATTCAGACGCTAGCAGTAATGAACTGGCTAGCTTAAGCTGTAATGAACTGGCTAGCTTAAGAGTACTCAATGCTGGTAAGGGTGCAGACCTCCAGACAATTTGGGTCACTCTTCAGATAGAAGGAGTCCAAGTAAAACTGGAATTGGACACTGGATCGGCATTGACGGTCATAAATAAGAAAGATTACGGAAAGTTATTCCAACATATTCCCCTACAGGATACGGGGATTATATTGAAAACATACACGGGGCAAAGAGTGTACCCCATCGGGAAAATAGAGGTTGCAGTGGTCCACAAGGGCGAAGACAGTCAAATAATGGACTTATATGTGATATCTGAAGGAGGTTCTCCACTACTAGGACGGGAGTGGATTAGGAAAATGAATATGGACTGGCATTTCCTACAAACAATAACGAGTGAGAACTCGGTGAAGATAGTCGGCCCAGACTCTGGAACGGATGATGGTAAGCCCAACTCAGGTGCAAAAGACAACGTTTCAGCACAGAATTCCACTGAGCAACAACAACATAGTTTAACTGTGGATTCTGAGTCTGGCAAGTCTACTGATGTGCCCATTTCTGAGGGACACCGGGCTCGAACTCAACTCCATTTCAAACTACAACAGCAATTAGAACAAATGCTTCGCCGTTGTGAGCAAGAGTTGAATGCAACGAAAGAGTTCTTTGATATAGAGTTGGAGAATCTGGAAAGACAACAGAAGCAGCTGATGGAGAAAATGGAGCAGGAGCACACAAAACGTCTGATGTCAGAGGAGTTAACGGTCAGCCAACTCCTGCATATGCTGAAGGACAGGACTCTGAAATGGGAAAAACTTGAACACGAACTTCAATATTCAAACGAAAGGGGTTCGGAGCTCTCAAAGGTTATTGGAAGAGCTGAGGTGGCAACACAGACTGAGATGACTGCAACAGAGCAGCCCTTGGATGCCAAAAGTACGCTGACTCACGTCAACGTAGAACAACAGACCGCTGAAACAGCTGCTCCGGTAGAGGGATTGAATAGTCCGATCAATCAATCTCCAAAAGAAGTTGAAGTAGTAAAATCTCAAATGAGGTCATTAGTAAACGACTTGCTGAAAGCCCAGAAAAAGCTGGATGAAGAGGTACGCATGAAGAAGTCTCTTCAGGAAAGATGTCTGGACTTGGAACAAAAGCTGGCTAACGCCCAGCTGGGTATGGAGGAAATAGAAGACCCTCTCGCTGGCCTAGATCAGGACGACACCGAATATTACTATGTCCTGTCCTGCCCAACTTGTAACTTCGACTCCCACCATACAGAAATCATGGAGGAGCACCGAAAGTCTACGGAACATCGGGAGAAGGTGGCTCTACTACGGAAAAAGGAGGGAGAGAAGGAGGAACTGCGCATGCAGCTGGCAGCTGACAGTGGAGCCCAGAGAGTCTCCAAGAAGCAGAAAAGGAAAAGTCGAAACAGAAGATGACCCATCTGAACCATTATTACCTCTACCAGATCACACACGTGGTCCCTCCGAACAGAGCCAATTCAGTTCGGAAGTTCAAACTGTTAAATCCATGGAAGGACTATTGAATGAGTCACTCCAGCAACGTGAACCGACTCCACCACAGAGATTGAATCTGTGAACTGTTTTCCGCAGAGACTGAATCTGTGATCTGTTTTGACATGAAGTTATCTATGTATCTATGTTATTCTGTTATGTAAACCTGAAGTTATATATGTATATATGTTATTACGTTATGTTAAATGGGGAGATGACTGTAAAGCTAGGAAGGGAGGAATGTTGTGTATGTAATATGTGTGCTACTTTGAACCTATGGACAGGACTGCACTACTTGTTGGGCGTAGTGATACGCAGTACCACTCCTGGCCATAGGGGTATAAATAGTACTGTGGGTACTGATCTCCCCTCAGTTCCCGCCTGTGGGCATGAAGTAAAGACCTACGTATAGTCCCTACCTCCAACCAGTAAAGACCTGTTTGAGTTATACGTTTAAGTCTTTGTGTTAATTGTTCAATACAATACACATACTTAACAATGATCACTGCCTGTTGCTGATGGAAGGCTTCGTGTCAGAATTCTTCCTTCGCTCTGCAGACTCGAGTCTTTTCTCAGCAGAATGATGAGGGCGGATGCCTCCTCTCGACGCCCGTTAAACTGCCTTGGATGTATCTCTGCCGCAGGGTAAGATCGTACTCGTCGCCACTGTTAAGTCTGTGTGTTATATTGAGAATTACTACACAGACCACAAGAGTAAACTTTAACAGGTCTTTACTAGTTGAAGGTCAGGGCGGAACTGCCCAATAAACCATTACACAGCACTTATATACCGGTGTGGTCGCCACCGGTATTACAGTATACAGCAGCCAAGATAAAGTAGTGCAACCCTTAAAATAGTTCTCTTAAAGGTGGAACGGTTACATACACTACACTATCAACAGATTTATTTGTTAAATGCTGCCTTTTAATATAATAAAACCCTTAACTTTAAATGCTGGAAATAGCAAGAGTATCAGCAGTAGTGCACTGGAGCTATTGTGTCAGCAGTAGTGCACTCACCCTGCTGTATCAGGTACAGTGCATTAGCACTACTGTATCAGCGGTAGTGCACTGGCACTACTGTATCAGCGGTAGTGTAGTGGCACTACTGTATCAGCGGTAGTGCACTGGCACTACTGTATCCGCGGTAGTGCACTGGCACTGCTGCATTTTCTGTAGTGCAAAGGCACGATTTTATGACCACACTGGATGATAGCAGCAGACTTGAAAAAAATATTCCATAAAGTAACCAGCTTTTTTCTAAACCACACTAATTGGGTTAGAATCTCACTTGTTGCATTAGTAACAAAGGTCATGGGATCATTTACCGTGGTTACAAATCACTAGTCTTAATTGTGATTCCATCAGAGTCCCTTCGATTTAAACAACAACAACAACAACTTGTATTTATATAGCGCCTTTAAAATAACATCCCAAGGCGCTTCACAGGAGCGTTATAAAACAAAATTTGACACCACATAAGGAGATTGGTCAAAGAGGTAGGTTTTAAGGAGCGTCTAAAAGGAGCAAAGAAGAGGTGGAGAGACGGAAAGGTTTAGGGAGGGAATTCCAGAGCTCAGGGCCTTGGCAGATGAAGGCACTGCCACCAATGGTGGAGCGATTAAAATCAGGGATGCTCAAGAGGCCAGAATTAGAGGAGCGCAGATATCTCAGAGGGTTGTGGGGCTGGAGGAGGTTACAGAGATAGGGAGAGGCGAGGCCATGGAGGGACTTGAAAACAAGGATAAAAATTTTAAAATCGAGGCGTTGCTTAACCGGGAACCAATGTAGGTCAGTGAGCACATGCGGTGATGGGTGAACGGGACGTGGTGCGACTTAGGACACGGGCAGCAGAGTTTTGGATGACCTCAAGTTTATGGAGGGTAGAACATGGGAGGCCGGCCAGGAGTGCATTGGAATGGTCAAGTCTAGAGGTAACAAAGGCATGGATGAGGGTTTCAGCAGCAGATGGGCTTCGGCAGAGGCAGAGTTGGGCGATGTTCTGGAGGTGGAAATAGGTGCCTTGGTGATGGCGTGGATATGTGGTCAGAAGCTCATTTCAGGGTCAAATACGACACCAAGGTTGCGAGCAACCTGGTTCAGCCTCAGACAGATGTTAGGGAGAGGGATGGAGTCAGTGGCTAGGGAACAGCGTTTGTGGAGGGGACTGAAGACAATGGGGGGTTCAGGGGTGTGGGGAGGGGTGGGGGTGTTCCAAATGTTTCAGACTTCGCATCATCTCTATTCAGGATTAAAGAAAAGAAAGGGGCCTGATATTCGCTGGTCTGTGATTAGTTAGCTGATCTTTGCTGGGGCAGTGGCAGAATTGTACAATTGGTGTCAGTAGCCCTGGGCTAGGGAGTGATATATTGCCCAGCGTTGCCAGCCCTGATTGTTGTCCAGTAACCTCCCCACTGCTCGAAAACAAGTGCGTGGATGACAAGTGAGGACAGGATCGGATTCAGCACTGATGCCTCCCACTGTCCAATAGCATGCCAACACTCGCTTCCGAGATGAATGGCCACTTGAAGCACATTGCTTCTTCGATGCCCTGGGCCACACTTTGCCAGATACTCCTGAGCTAATTAGACCTTAAATAATGCACACGCTAATTAGAGTGAGAACATTCTACTCTGGGGTTCCACTTGCCCACAGGCCCCCTATGTTTACCCTCAGCGCAACAGGAGTTCATTTTGTCCGTGACATTTTCTTTTTTTTACAACGAAAGCTGCGAAGCTTACTCACCCCAACCGATAACGCAGAATTTCAACATGTATCTGTGCACGTAAGTATTAAAGACTTTAACCAGAGCCAGGTACATGTGGAAGCCCTCAAGGCTCATCCAAGTGAAGGAAACCAACAGGAAGTAATGGAGGAAGACAGCCACTGTGATGCACAGACCCTCAATATCGTAGACAGAAATCCAGGAATCAATGAGGAATACCATATTGAGGAGCAGCAGGGCTGTGCAAAGGTTTATTAGGATTTTTGAGGGATAGTCTCGACGGAGCTTTCTGAAAGAAAAACAAAAGTTACTTAGTAACTAGAAATTAGTCATTCAATCATTTGCGATCTCATATCCATTATTGCATATTGTGTAGGATTTAAATTTAAGAGGGCTGAATAAGTAGTTAGATTATAGCATGTCAAATATAATTTTATTTCTTCATTGATCAAAGGTCAGTAATTATATGTATCTTTTAGTACATATTAAACTGTTATTAACAATATGACATTGAATAGCATACAGATAACTTTAAAGAGCTGCGACCACACTGCTGGTGGGAAGCTTCAACCATGGTCAGTACATATCAGCAAATCACAGGCAGGCTGCCCAAGATTCTCCATCCATTAATATTATCAGTGCACCCCTGATTTCCAGGAGAGTGGGTGAGGCCACGTGACCTCAGAAAATGATCCCTTTTCCTTCACTTTTAGGATATGCGTCACTCCACTTTTGAGGCCATTTTCCACACTCCATTTTCATCACCACAGTAGATAGTGACACAATGATACTCTCCAACATGAATCATTATATGAACTTGTACATTGATAGAATAACAAATAGGTTGCCAAGCACTTTCTATTGCCCCTGAACACCTCTGCTGGAAGAGGGTAGCAGGAGTGAGTGAATTGCTCTGACTGGAATTTATGGCTTGTAATAAGTCTGTCTTTCACTGGTGCCTTTTTAAAACATATGTACAATACTAATTTCAAAAACAATAGGTAGAAAAGTAAATGTAATAGAAAATAAACGACTGAGATTTATCAATTTTGGTGTATATCCTCACCCCTGTTCTGAGCCTCTCTGAAAAAGGTGCCTCTTTTAACAGGTTCCCTTACTTGAAAACAGGTTTTAATATAGCCCTCATCCAATCTGTTCAGTTAAGGAATGGCAGCAGTTTTGAAAAGAATGGGATAAACATAAACCTCAGTAATAGAGGCTTGTTTATTCTATAAGAGCACAATATAAAATCTCTATGGACTAAATTCTATATCCACTGCAAAATCCAAACCATTTGTCAACTAATTTATTTCATTATTTGTGTTTTGAAGAATTTGGTGCAGGATATCATTGATCTGAATCAATGGGGGGTCATTTTAGTCGTAAAGAGTATGGGGGAAAAATTCAGTTGTTTGCGCCTCCCGTTAGTCTCTTAAGAGGGCGCCAATTGGGGAGCAAAGCAACTAGCGCCCTGGCGCGGCAATGTTTGCGCTGCTCGCGAAATTAACTAGACATTTTGCGACGGCGCTAAACACTACCGCCACAATCTCCTGCGCCGGCAGATCTGACGTCAGTCGAGTGCGCAACGCCCCGTTAGCGCCCCGGACCGGATATTGAGTGGCGCCCCCTGCCTTACCGCCTGCCGCTAGCAATGACAGGTTGAGGGGAGCGTTATGCTGTTAGAAAGGGACTGGGGGAGCGCTATTTAAAGGCGACCGCTTCCTGCCTTTTTTTGTCGGTGACATTTTTGCACCACGCATTCTGAGAGAGAGAGAGAGAGAGACTTCTGGAGAGATTCAATGCTGTGTGAAGGAGTTTTGAGTACTGAGCAGCACTTTGCAGGTTCATTTTGATTTGCCCTTACTTGCTTCACCAGCGCTCTGAGGTAGTGCCTCGCTCCTCGGCGTTTGCGCCTTAAGACAAGTGTGAAGCACCTGATTTAGCGTTCCAATCACCTCCAGGGGCGATAAAAGCCAAGTTTGCTGTCGGAGGCGATAATTAGCACCAGGCGCTAAACTTTGCGCACGGCCGATAACGGCGCCCCGGATGGGGCGATACTGAATTTCTCCCCCCATGTGTGTTGGAGTTCAGGAGGGTTGTTGGTGAAAATGGAAGCACGACTGGAATCTGTCTCTACCGTGCCGACTTCCGGGTTTAACTCAGGCCCGTTTCGATGCGTGCGCATAGCCCCCTCCGGAGAGGCGGGTAACTGGTTGTAATATTTAAATGAAGCAATTTGAATGAGATTTTCACTGGGATTGAAATTTAACGTGACATGCACGGGTTTCCCAGGCTTCCTGAAACATGCCATTGAAAAGAAGGCAAGAAGACTGAACAGCAATTCATGGGGCTGATTAAAAGTCAGGCATACGGACATCAATAAATACCCAGTGCGCACAGCTGCTTTCTTACCTCCCACTGGTAAAGGATTTGTTGAGAGTACTTGTGGTGAGAGGTTAGTTTGTGCACTTTGGAGATATTGAGACTCAAGATCAGGATGGGTGGTGCTATAGCTGCCTTAGATTGGGCCTTGAACTGAAAGATTTATAAAGAAACTTTCCCTAGGACAGCTACATCCAGCAGCCAGAGGAGACTTTCATCCCAGCAGTCTTTGGCTGAATTTGAACACAGGTGCCAGATCTGACAGGACAGTGCCCCATGCCAGTGAATCACCTTCTCCCTTCATTACCTGCAGTTACTCATCATCTGCCAAATGTGCGTGTTGCCCATGGTGTTGATGAAGAAGAAGAACTACAACAATTTACATTTATATAATGTCTTTAACATAGTTGTGGCGGAGGCCACATAGGGACAGTAACACAATTCACTATGTATAGCCAATTGAGTTATCGCTCCACGTTATGTACGGAACTTGGTTGGGTTATCGGGGCAGGGTCCCTTTAAGAGTCGTCGATTGTGTGATGACATCATAGCCCTGCGACGAGGCTGAGTCCCTCAGTCCATGCGGAGAGTTAATAAAGCTAACATGAGTTTTTCTTTGCTGCTACGAAAGTCTCGCAGTCTGTTGATTTCCAGCGACTCCTACATTGGTGACCCCGTTTCTCTTTTGGACGTTTCCAAAGACTTTATCCGAGATGGCGACGAACGCCGTTTCTCTCAAATTACCGGAGTTTTGGGAACGACAGGCTGCCGCTTGGTTCGCCCAGGCCGAGGCTCAGTTTGCACTCCGGGACATCACCGGGGACGACACAAAGTATTATTACGTCGTCTCTGCTCTCGGCAGCTCCACCGCGGCCAGAGTCATGAGCCTGCTCGAGGACCCCCCGGAGCACCACAAATTTGCGACGTTGAGAACGCACCTCCTAGAGACTTTTGGACTAACTGAACCCAAGCGCGCACACCAGCTTCTCTCTCTACCCGGGCTTGGCGACTCCAAGCCCTCAGAACTGATGGACCACATGTTAACCCTCCTGGGCAAGCACAAGCCGTGCTTCCTCTTCAGAGAACTGTTCCTACAACAGCTGCCAGGGCAGGTACGGTCGGCTTTAGCCAACTCTCATATTAGTGATTTCTGCGACCTGGCCAAGGAGGCCGACAAATTTTCTCCGCCGGGCAACAGTACTGCGCGGCCATGCGGGGCCCTGCCTCCACCGCCACAGCCCAACGGCGGCAGCCCCCAAGCATGTGCTTCTACCACGCGCAGTTCGGCCCCAAAGCTAAGAAGTGCCGGCCCCCGTGCAGCTTTACCACATCGGGAAACGCAAAGGCCCACTCATTAGCTACCATGGCTGTCGGCCGTTCAGGTAGTCTGTTATTCATTACGGACACTGACTCTGGACGTCGTTTCCTCTGCGACACGGGTGCCCAGGTGAGCGTCCTGCCCGCGTCAACCATAGACATACAAGGGGGGAACCACGGCCCCGCCCTCGAAGCCGCCAACGGCAGTTCCATCCGTACCTTCGGGAAAGGGAGCGTGGCGCTGTGTTTTGGCGGGCAGTGTTTCACTTGGGACTTTGTTACAGCGAAAGTATCCACCCCCCTTCTCGGCGCTGACTTCCTCTGTGCCAATGGCCTTTTGGTGGACGTCAAGAACCGACGTCTCGTCAACGTTGAGACTTTCAGTTCGCTCCCGTGTTCGCTCAGTGGTTCCGGCACGACGAAGTTGTCCAGCGCACTCTCGGCCTCCGACGAGTTTCCCCGCCTCCTCGCTGGGTTCCCGGACCTCACGAAGCTCACTTTCTCTTCCGCCGCCACCAAGCACGGGGTAGAACACTGGTCCGCCTGTCTACGCCCGCGCTCGGTGCCTCGACCCGGGGAAACTCGCCATCGCTAAAGCCAAGTTCGACACGATGGAGCGCCTCAGCATCATTCGCCGGTCGAACAGTCCGTGGGCCTCGCCCCTCCACATCGCACCGAAACCAGGTGGCGGTTGGCGCCCGTGCGGCGATTGCCGGCGCCTCAACGATGCTACGACCCCCGACCGCTACCCGATTCCACACATCCAGGACTTTTCCGCCCGCCTGGCCGGGAAAGTTGTTTTCTCTAAAGTGGAACTCATTCAGGGTTACCACCAGGTCCCCATCCGGCCGCAGGATGTCCCGAAAACCGCGGTGATCACCCTGTTCGGGCTGTTCAAATTCCTCCGCATGCCATTCAGTCTCAAAAATGCCGCTCAGGCTTCTCAACGCCTAATGGACACCGTGTTACGGGACCTGCCATTCCTGTTCGTCTACCTGGACGACATTCTCATCGCCAGCGCCTTCAGGAATGGAGCATGTGTCCCACCTCCGGACTCTCTTCAAACGCCTCAGCCAGCACGGCCTAATCGTCAATCCGGCCAAGTGCCAGTTCGGGCTGTCCTCGATCGACTTTCTCGGGCACCGCATCATGAAGGACGGGGCGGTGCCACTGCCGTTGAAAGTGGAGGCCGTGAAGGATTTTCCGCGACCCCTCACCGTGAAGGCCCTGCAGGAGTTTTTGGGCATGGTGAACTTTTATCATCGCTTCATTCCTCGGGCAGCCCAGCTTATGCAGCCCCTTTACGAGGCCCTCAAAGGCAAGCCCGACAAGCTCGCCGTCGACTGGTCCGAGGAGATGGCCAATTCTTTCACGGACATGAAAAAGGCCCTGGCTAATGCGACCATGCTGGCGCATCCAATGCCCGATGCGCCGATCGCTCTCACCACTGACGCTTCGGAATATGCTGTCGGCGCCGTCCACGAACAGTGGGTCAACGGCTCCTGGCAGCCGCTCGCCTTCTTCAGCTGGCAGCTCCGCCCCAACGAGCGGAAGTACAGCACCTTCGATCGCGAGCTTCTCGGTCTCTACCTCGCCGTCCGACACTTCCGTTTCCTGCTGGAGGCTCGCCCGTTCACGGTGTTCATGGACCACAAGCCGTTGACCTTCGCCATGGCCAAAGTTTACGAGCCGTGGTCGGCCCGTCAGCAGCGCCAGCTTTCCTTCGTCTCCGAGTTCACGACGGACATCCAGCATGTGGCTGGGAAAGACAACCCCATCGCCGACTGTCTCTCCCGGGCTGTCGCCAGCGCCGTACACCTCGGCATCGACTACACCCGCATGGCGGCCGACCAGGCCTCCGACCCGGACGTCCAGGCCTACAGAACGGCTGTCACGGGCCGTCAGTTAGCGGACGTCGCGTTTGACGATGCCAGCACCATGCTCCTGTGTGACGCCTCCCCTGGGCAGCCACGCCCCATCGTACCCGACGGGTGGAGACGGCAGGTTTTCGACGCCGTCCATAGCCTTTCCCACCCAGGCAGGAAGCCATCACAGAAGCTGGTGGCGGCTATGTTCATCTGGCACGGGCTCAAGGAGGACGTTCGCGACTAGGCCAATACCTGCGTAATATGCCAGCGCTCGAAAGTGCATCGCCATACTAAGGCCCTGTTGGCGCCTTTCGCGGTGCCCGAGAGGCGGTTCAACCATGTTAACGTGGACCTGGTGGGGCCCCTGCCGCCCTCCCGCGGGTTCACCCACCTCCTCACGATGGTCAACAGAACCACCCGATGGCCGGATGCCGTCCCGCTGTCGTCAACAACGTCCGCCGATGTGGCTCGGGCGTTCATCAACACTTGGGTCACCCGGTTCAGCGCCCCATCTGACGTCTCCTCCGACCAGGGGCCCCAGTTCACGTCGGAGCTCTGGAACGCTGTCGCCCAAGGCCTCAGTTTGAGGCTCCACCGCACCACAGCTCACCACCCTCAGGCTAACGGGCTGTGCGAACGGTTTCATCGCTCCATGAAGGCCGCGCTCCGGGCCAGCTTCCGGGACGACAGTTGGATCGACAGACTCCCGTGGGTCATGTTGGGACTCAGGACCGCCCCCAAGGAGGACCTCCAGTCCTCGTCTGCCGAGCTCGTCTACGGGCAGCCGCTGCGGGTTCCTGGGGAATTTCGTCCCCAACGCCACGGACCCTTGGTCCGCAGCCCATCAGCGGTCCGCCCTCCTGGACAACGCCAAGGTTTTTGCGCTGGTGCCCACGTCGCAGCACGGTCTCCCTCAGTCCCATGTTCTGCCCAACCTTCGTGCGGCGGAGTACGTTTTTGTCCGCCACGACGCCCACCGGGGACCTCTTCACCCACCCTATGATGGACCATTCCGCGTCCTGGAAGCCGGGGACAAGGCCTTCGTGGTGGATGTCGGCGGTAAGCCGGACTACATTTCCGTGGACTGTCTTAAGCCGGCCCACCTGGATCTGGACCGACCCGTTGGGTTGGCTCAGCCCCCGCGGCGGGGCTGACCTCCGGCTTCTGCACCCTCAGGCCAACACCGAGTGCCCGGGGACCCTCCTGCGACCCCCCAGGTCCCCACCCCGGACTTAAGGAGCCGTTTCGGCCGTGTGATTTGGGCACCTCAACGACTGACATTGCCAGTTCTAGTGAATTCTGGGGGGACGTATGTGGCGGAGACCACATAGGGACAGTAACACAATTCACTATGTATAGCCAATGTTGTTATCGCTCCACGTTATGTACGGAACTTGGTTGGGTTATCGGGGCAGGGTCCCTTTAAGAGTCGTCGATTGTGTGATGATATCATAGCCCTGCGACAAGGCCGAGTCCCTCAGTCTAACGGAGAGTTAATAAAGCTAACACGCGTTTTTCTTTGCTGCTACGAAAGTCTCGCAGTCTGTTGATTTCCAGCAACTCCTACATAGTAAAACATCCCAAGGCACTTCACAGGATTGACACCGAGTCACATAAAGGTGACAGGTGACCAAAAGCTTGGTCAAAGAGGTGGGCTTTAAGCAGCGTCTTAAAGGAGGGGAGAGAAGGGGAGAGGGGGAGAGGGAAAGAGGTTTAGCTAGAAAATTCCAGAGCTTAGGGCCTAGACAGCTGAACGCACAGCCACCATTGGTAGGGTAAAGGAAGTGGCGGATGTACAAGAGAAGACATACAGGAGCAGTCTGGAAACTTATTCTACTGGCTTGTGTTTGTATTCAGTCTGAACAATGAAAAATTACACCCATCGTTTCAAAGGCAATTTACTTAAGCAATCCAAGCAGAAAATGGCCTTAATATATCACATCAAGTCTTTATTTTATCAATGTCATAAATCCTCATAAACACAGACAGAAGGATAGGTTTATAGGTTTCCTGTACAGGAGAACAATAAATATTTTAAAAGAATGCATCTCTCAGAGTGACTGCGCACACAAATGTTTCTCCCCCTCCCCCCCTCCCCCCCACCACCCCAAGTTGGATGCAAATCCTAAATCAGTAAAATGTCACACCAGTTAAGAGTGAAAAATGAAACTAGTTTAGGTAAAGACATTTTTAAGCTGAGGAATCCTACAAAAATCTAATAGAAATCCTGACCGGTGATGGATTCTTAGGAAACATTCTTAGGAAACACCAGGAAAAAGTGCCTCCAACAACACAGGGCTTAACCCTTGAGTTAAAGCTTAATTCCTTTCTCTCCAACACTATCCGGCACAAAGCAATTCACTTGACTCCTTCTGGGGTAACACGATAGAGCCGTTGATCTAAGAATTACTTCATAAGACTAAAGCTTTGGGGAAGGGGAAGAGTGAGCCAGCTCACATTGACATAGACCCTTTCGTGTCCTTAGCATGCCCCAAAGCACTTTATGGTCAATTAATTACTTTTGGAGTGCTGTCACTTGTTTTTGTAGCAAACGCAGCAGCCAATTTGTGCACAGCAAAGTCCCACAAACAGCATCGAGATGACTGGCCAGTTAATCTGGTGGTGTAGGTTGTTGAATGAATATTATCCAAGTCACCAGGAGAACTGCCTGCTCTTCTTTTGAGGAAGTACCCTGGTAATGTTTTACCTGATCAAGCAGACAGGGTTTAGCTTTTTTTTTTGAAAGAGAAGCACCTTTGACAATGTGGTACTCCCTCAGTATCTCTCTCTCTTAGGCAGTCCCTCGGAACCGAGGATGACTTGCTTCCACATTAAGAATGAGTTCTCAGGTGACTGATGAGTCCAATGTGAGACCTACAGTCTCTGTCACAGGTGGGGCAGACGGTGGTTGAAGGGGCGGTTGGGTGGGGTGCTTGGGTTGACGTGCACTCCTTGTGTGCTTGGCTTCAGCTTGCTCCCGACGAAGAGACTCGAGGTGTTCGGCGCCTTCCCGGATGCTTCACCTCCACTTTGTGCAGTCTGGGGCCAGGGATTCCCAGGTGTCAGTGGGGATGTTGCACTTTTTCAAGGAGGCTTTGAGGATATCCTTGAAACGTTTCCTCTGCCCACCTGGAGCTCTCTTGCCGTGGCGGAGCTCCGAGTAGAGCGCTTGTTTTGGGAGTCTCGTATCGGGTATGCGAACGATGTGACCCGTCCATCGGAGCTGATCGAGCGTGGTCAAAGCTTCGATGCTGGGGATGTTGGCCTGAGCGAGAACACTGACTTTAGTGCACCTATCCTGCCAATGGATTTGCAGGGTCTTGCGGAGGCAGCGTTGGTGGTACCTCTCCAGTGCTTTGAGGTGCCTGCTGTACATGGTCCCTCAGTATCACACCAGAAGGGTCAGCCTATTCAGTGCTCAAGTCCTACAGTGGGGCTAAAACCCACAAGCGTCTGACTTAGAGATGTGCGTGCTACTACTGGGCCAAGCTAACCCTTGGAGTGAAAACAAATAAACGCATGCCATATTACAGATGTAAAACAGGTTTGATTGCGTGATTTGTTTTAAATATGTTACACAGTGCAATATAATGGTTCGGGGATGAAATGTCCCGGCATTCGAGTTTTTGAAGGTTTGTAATAAAACAAAAACAACTTACTCAAAGGCAAGGTATGTCACCAGGGTCACAGCCAAGAAAATCGCTGAAAGGCCACAGCCTATGTATGTAATGAAAGTGAGGATCCGGCTGTTGATTGGATCGATTGTAAAATCTCTGGAAATAGCCTATAAAAACAACAGCAAAATTGGAGGTAAAAAAAAAATGGTACAACTACTGGAAATCTGAAATAAATAGAGAGATGCTGCAAATGCCCAGCAACTCAAATTAGCACCTGAAAGAGAGAGAGAGAGAGAGAGAGAGAGGTTAATAGTTTAGCGAGAGGAACGCAATATCAGCATGCTGATATCTCTAAACTAGGCCTGTATTCTCTTGAATTCAGAAGAATGAGAGGGGATCTCATTGAAGCATACAAAATGATTACAGGGCTTGATACTGGGAGAATGTTTCCCTTGGCTGGGGAGTCTAGAACCAGGGGCCACAGCCTCAGGATAAAGGGTAGGCCATTCAGGACTGAGATGAGAAGAAATTTCTTCACACAGAGGGTGGTGAATATTTGGAATTCTCTACCCCAGAGGGCTGTGGAGGCTCAGTCATTAGGTATATTCAAAACAGAAGTTGATAGATTTCTGACTAGTAAGGGCATCAAGGGATATGGCGATAGGGCCGGTGAATGGAGTTGAGGCAGAAGATCAGCCATGATCTCATTGAATTGCGGAGCAGGCTCGAAGGGCCGAATGGCCTACTCCTGCTCCTATTTCTTATGTTCTTATGTTCTTATGACTCTCAGGCTTTTAAACTTCAACCTTTAATCTATTGTTTAGGACTATTTGGCTGCAGCTGCTCCATTTAGCCTACCTGGGAACAATGGGCCATATTTTGCGACCCTTACGGGTGCATACAAGGTGTGTATGCGCCCGTAGGGGTCACGCAAGTTCCGAGTTTAGGCGTGCGAAGCGCATGCGCTGAAACCCGACAGCCTTTTATAGCACTCCTTGTGGGCCAGGAGGAGCAGGAGTGCTGCCCCCGACCCCTCAAGGAAGCCTTTGGCCTCCCTTCTGTGTATCGCGGCCTCTCCACACTCCCCCACACCCTCCCCGACTCTCTATAAATATTGGGGCCGGGATTTCATGCCCGCTACCCCACATGCTGGGGGTTCCCAATCTGCCTGCCTGTGTCAGCAACGACAGGCAGCCAAGCGGAATCTGGCACTTCCCTATTGGAAGGTGGGAAAATCAAAGAAACAGTCACCATAGATTGCAGTTGGATTCTGTCTCAACAGTTGGATTTTAGAGTAAGGTTGGTAGGGGCCTGATTGGAGAACAGAGTATACAAAGGGTGACCAAAAAGAGGGAGCAGAGGCAAGGATACTAAAAGGAAATGCTTCTCATGGAAAACTATATGGAACCATGGAAAGCACCCAGAGACACAAGCAAAAAATCTGGAATTATGTATAAATGTAATAAAAATGTAATTTGACTTAGTCAGTTAGAATAAATCAGTGGCCCTAAAGGTTATGTAAAATAAATAAATACTGTTTTCCAGAGATTATTTTGTTCTTTATATAATTTGAGGAGCTTAAATCAATCCTTTTTAAGTACATGTTCACGCTATAGAAAGGAACTTAACAGTATATGTGTGTTCTGGGAACGGCAAAGGGATTTTCTAATTTTCAAATGAGATTTTAAGTGTGTGGTAAGGGGACGGTGGAGGGTGAGGGGTAGTTTTACACGCTCATGCTCCCGGTGCACAGCTTCAGGGGATGGGTAGAGATTCAGGAGTAGCTGTCAATGCACACAATTTTCCCTCCATTAGTTATAATGGACAGGAAACAATGCGGATTGCAAATTAAATGCACTGGCCTCCGGGAGCTCTGAATTGTAACACTTGCCGCATTTAAAACACTAGTGAGGTGGACAATAAATTTGTTAAGTGTTTTGTCACTGGTGAGTTGTCCAGTCAACCTTAGTTATGGAGACTGCTGGACAAAACCAAGCAATTAACAGGCTGGTGATGTTCTTAAACTTACAAAGTTGAAAATACGAAATATAGTTCCACACTAATAAAGTCATAATGAACTGGTGACATCACTAGTATGATAGCAAAATACTGCAGATGTTGAAGAAGGGTTCGACCCGAAACGTCAACTCAAATTTCTCTCCACGGATGTTGCTTGACCTGCTGAGTTTTTCCAGCATTTTCTGTTGTTATTTTGGTGACATCACTAGGTGGTTTACTAAGCAAAATAAAATTTCCCAGATAGTTTTCTTGGAATGAAAAAATGTAATCTCTAAACCAACCTAATTCATGGAAGCAATAATTATATTACACAGAGTGCAGGCACCTAGCATCCTTTATATTTGTCCTGATGATTTATTGCTTAAATTCTGCTACTTGCTTCTGCTCCTACCCTGCTGTGCCCTGTAACATGGTCATCTGACAGCAGGCAATCTAGTTTTATTGAAATGTCTAATCAGACTGCCGATATTTTCTAGCTGGATGGGTTTTACCATAGCTGCAGCCAGGCTACGGGTTTACACATAGAACAGAAGAAAGTTACGCACTTCATTACTTCATTAACAATTTTCTTGGCAAAAGAAGCCTATCTCTGACCTGAAGCACTGTAAGTCCCTCCAGATCCCTCCAGGTGCAAGACTTGTTTCAGAAACTGTCAGGGACGGAGGAGAGCAAGTCAGGTTGAGACAAACAGTGTAAGATCACTGTATGGGTGCCCATAGAAGACATTTAATTTTTTTCCTCAATTCCTAGAAATGTTGATCTTCTAATCAACATCACTAAAAACAGATTATGTGGTCATTATTACATTGCTGTTTGTGAGAGCTTGCTGTGTGAAAATTGGCTGTCGCGTTACAGTACAACAATGACTACACTTCCAAAGTCCTTCATTAGATGTAAAGCACTTTGGGACATCCTGAGGTTGTGAAAGGCATTTCTCCTTTCTGGAAACAGGAAGAATAAAAAGATGTCCTTAATGGGCATCATAACATTATGCACCAAATTAGTTTGGGTCGAACTGATTTTATCTATTTTGACAGAATCATTGCACTTGGAACCTTGCAGGCACCTAGATCGTATTTAACAAATGTCCAGTTCTGATGAAGGCTGGCCGTTGTGGCATGATTGTGGGATCTTTCATTTTGTTTACATACCAGTAAGATGCCAAAGTGTGTGAGATGGTTGCATTCACATACTGTCTCATTGGATGTGTTCCGTACAAGTCTACAACCATCCGAATTCCATCTAGATGTGTTATCTGCAAACATATAAAAACACATTATGACTGAAATCTTCCAAGATTAAGTTCTGGCACCTGAGAGGCTCCTCTGCAGATATCAAACTAGGAGGGGCAGTTGAATTAGAGGAGGTAGCTCACACATGACAGAATGAGTTGGATAAAATATGGATGTGGGCAGAACAATGGCAGCTGAAATTTAATGCAGACAAGTATAAAGTTCTGCACATAGGAAGGGAAAATGGGAAATACACACATACTGCATGAATGATGCTGAAATAGCTAAGAATGAAGTTGAAAGAGACCCAGGTGTTTTAGTAGGTTCAATGCTCAGCATGTCCAATCATTGCAGAGCAACAATCAACATAGCCTACATGGACTACATAGCCAAAACAGTCAAAAGATGTCATGATCAAACTGTGTAGGTCGGGTCAGGCTACAGCTTGAATACTGTGCCCAATTCTAGTCACTGAGACACAAAGGAGACATTCAAGCACTGCAGACTTGCTCTCGAGTCAGTACAAAGAAGGTTCACTCGGTTAATCCCGGGGATGAGGGGGTGGTCATATGAGGAGAGGTTGAGTAGATTGGGACTCTACTCATTGGAGTTCAGAAGAATGAGAGGCGATCTTATTGAAACATATAAGATTGTGAAGGGGCTTGATCGGGTGGATGCGGTGAGGATGTTCCCAATGATGGGTGAAACTAGAACTAGGGGGCATAATCTTAAAATAAGGGGCTGCTCATTCAAAACTGAGATGAGGAGAAACTTCTTCACTCAGAGGGTGGTAGGTTTGTGGAATTTGCTGCCCCAGAAAGCTGCGGAAGCTACATCATTAAATAAATTTAAAACAGAAATAGATAGTTTCCTAGAAGTAAAGGGAATTAAGGGTTACGGGGAGCGGGCAGGAAATTGGACATGAGTCTGGGTTCGGAATGGTCATGGCCCTGTGGGTAGTGGAGTGGGCCCAGGGGCCGTGTAGCCTTGTTCTGCTCCTACTGTGTTCTAATTCTGTTAGATTTCAGGAGATGGTTTTATTCCTGTTCCTGGCTGGGGTGGAGATCGCCTTTACAGAAGGTAAGTACTGTAGAAAATATAGGGACAGAGTGGTCTCCTGGAAGAATTTCGATCGCCTAGATGGGTCGGAGAGGAATTTCCCAGATTTTTTTCTCCCAAATTGGCCATTGGGTCTTTATCTGGTTTTTCGCCTCTCCCGGGAGATCACATGGGTTCGGGTGGATGCAGAGTGATAGAAGATTTGAGGTTAGGATCAGATCAGCCATGATCTTATTGAATGGTGGAGCAGGCTCGAGGGGCCGATTGGCCTACTCCTGCTCCTATTTCTTATGTTCTTATGTTCTTAGAAGAGCTACGAGGCTGATCCCTAGTGTTAAAGGTCTGAACTATGAGGAAAGGTTGGAGGGTCTTGGACTTTTCAGCCTTAAAAGGAGGCATCTGAGAGGTGATCTTATCGCGTTATATAGATTGTTAAAGGAATGGAAAATGAAAATCTGTAAAATTACTTTGAAGTAAATTGCGAGAGTAGGACAAGGGGACACTAGTTAATAGCAAACATTCAGTTATTTTATATTTATCGTATTAAGAGGGTATATGACGATGCAACAAGGATGGATACATCATGAAAAAGTACTTCCACTGCCTTCAATCTCATTGTCAAATGTCTTACCTGTTCGGAAGAACCATCATTTAAGTCACACTGGCGCACCCTCCCCCTGCCCAAATAGACATGATGGTTAGGATCTTGTGAACTCCCTCTGGTGGTCTATGGGGGGAATTGAAATGGGTGGGGGATGGCTGGAAAAAATAGATTGGGCAGAAATATTGAAAGGATATGACAATGATGGAGATATATCATCTGACATATTTTCATCATTTGACTCCTAGCAGCACTGTCCAGAAGGAACACCTTTTGGTCCCTCGTGTCTAGTGTTGCCTTGGGTGATGCAGGGGTCATTTAAAATGTAAATGACCCAAGAGCCTAGGTGTTAGTGCCAAAAAAAAAAGAGTCTGGTGTTTGTAGTGGCAGCATAGAGGCTACTGGCAATCCAAAGCCTCAGAGGACTGCCGCAGTCGTGCACCACCTCCACTCTAGGAGGCTACTCCCCAGGGAACCCGTCAACTTTAAGGAAATGGCCCCAATGCTGTAAAATCGACCAGGGCCAGGGTTCACCTTCAAGATGCTGCCCAAGGCCCACAACAGCAGAAAATCTAAGCCGTTACGTCTGGTGAGGCGGAGCCCTGAGTTCAGCTAGTTTTAGCGATGGGCCAGTCAGTGAACGCCAGCACTGTGAGAAAGGGGATCAGTGTGACTATTCTGGGACTACTGACCTAGCATTAATTATATTAGCCATTTCTGAGAGTAATGATTGGCAGCTTCAGCTAGCATACTTACAACTACAAGAACAACAACTTGGATTTATGTAGCACCTTTAATGCAGTAAGCGTACCAAATGCTTCACAGCAATGGAAGAGACAGCCAGGAGTAGCAGAACAGTTAAGCAAGATGATCAAAAAGTAACATAGGTTTTGAGAAAACTTTTAAAGGTGAGGAGTGAGGAAGCAAGATAGAACGATATTGGGAGAGGGTTCCAGAGTGCAAATCTCAGACAGGCGATGGCTGTGCTACTGATGGTAGGATGGAAGAGTGCGGGTAGGATGTAAAGAAGCCAGTTTCAAAGGAGCAGAGAATGCGTATTGGCACATGGGGTTGGAGAAGGTTGCAGAGGTGGGTATGGTGAGGTCTGTGAGGGATTTATTAAATAACGCTTTGGTTAACTGGGAACCAATGGAGAACAGAGTGATAAGGGTGGTCCCGCAATTCCGAAGGCTATCCTTCCCGGTTTAAGTGTCTGGCATTGACCCCGCCAAAGCATAGAGGGTGAGGGGGAGCTCAACTCATTACAAAATCAATGGTCCCCGGCCACTAGAGGCACATCTCAGATGCCCACTAGCCAAGAGAGGCTGGAAATTGTGGGGGAGGGTTCCAGGTGGGCCCAAGAAAGATGCAGTGAATATTCCCATTTGCCCCTTTTATAAAGGGGCCAAAAGTTTGTTAAATGTTTTTAAAATTGTCAGTGGCTCAGGCGAAGATGCAGGTCTGGACCCCAGGGAGGAACTTACTTAGAATTAATATTGGGAACGGTTGCATAGTGGTTATGTTACTGGGCTAGTAATCCCTGCAGACTAAGGATCCAGGAGACGTGAGTTCAAATGCCCACCACGGGCAGCTGGGGAATTTAAATTCAGTTAATTAAATAAATCTGGAATAAAAAGCTAGTATCAGTAATGGTGACCATGAAACTATCAGATTGTTGTAAAAAACCCATCTGCTTCACTAATGTCCTTTAGGGAAGGAAATCTGCTGTCCTTACCTGGTCTGGCTTTTATGTGACTCTTAACTGCCCTCTGAAATGGCCTAGCAAGCCACT
The DNA here is from genome assembly GCF_052327205.1 of Somniosus microcephalus. Classification (NCBI taxonomy): domain Eukaryota; kingdom Metazoa; phylum Chordata; class Chondrichthyes; order Squaliformes; family Somniosidae; genus Somniosus; species Somniosus microcephalus. The sequence continues at coordinate 18,075,495 of NC_141000.1, read as the reverse complement.
CAGTTGTAACAAACTGCTACAAGAAACAATAATAAGAATAAAACTGGATGGACTACCCGGCATCGACCTCAGACATGACAACGGCACACCCAGCCCAGTCAACCCTGCAAAGTCCTCCTCGCCAACAGCTGGGGACTTGTGCCAAAATTGGGAGAGCTGTCCCACAGACTAGTCAAACAACAGCCTGAAATAGTCATACTGACAGAATCAGACCTTTCACCCAGACTCCTCCGTCACTATCCCACCGGCAGGACAGACCCACCAGAGGTGGCGGCACATTGGGATTGAGTGGCCCTGGGAGTCCTCAACATTGACTCTGGATCTCATGAAGCCTCATGGCATCAGGTCAAGGAATCCTCTTGCTGATTGCCTACTGTCCTTTCCTCAGCTAATGAATCTCCATGTTGAACACCATTTGGAAAAATCACTGAGGGTAGCAAGGGCACAGAATGTACTCTGGGTGGGGGACTTCAATGTCCATCACCAAGAGTGGCTCGGTAGCACCACTACAGACCGAGCTGGCTGAGTCTTGAAGGACATAGCTGCCAGGCTGGGCCTGCAACAGGTGGTGAGAGAACCAACACGAGGGAAGAACCTACTTGACCTCATCCTCACCTACCTGTCGCAGATGCATCTGTCCATGAGAGTATTGGTAGCAGTGACCACCACACAGTCCTTGTGGAGACTAACTCCTGTCTTCACACTGAGGTCACCCTCCACTGTGTTGTGTGGCACTACCACCGTGCTAAATGGGATAAATTTCGAGCACCTCAAAACTGGGCATCCATGAGGTGCTGTGGGCCAGCAGTAGAATTGTATTCTACCACAATCTGTAACCTTATGGCCTGGCATTAACATCAAGCCAGGAAACCAACCCTGGTTCAATGAAGAGTGTAGAAGAGTATGCTAGGAGCAGCACCAGGCAAACCTAAAAATGAGGTGCCAATCTGGGCAAGCTGCAACACAGGACTACATGCATGCTAAACAATGGAAGCAGCATGCTATAGACAGAGCTAAGCGATCCCACAAACAATGGATCAGATCAAAGCTCTGCAATCCTGCCAGATCCAGTCATGAATGGTGGTGGACCATTAAACAACTGATGGGAGGTGGAGGCTCCATGAACATCCCCATCCTCAATGATGGCGGAGCCCAGCACATGAGTGCAAAAGATAAGGCTGAAGCGTTTGCAAACATTTTCAGCCAGAAGTGCCGAGTGGATGATCCATCTTGGCCATCCTGAGGTCCCCACCATCACAGAAGCCAGTCTTCAGCCAATTCAATTCGCTCCACGTGTTATCAAGAAATGGCTGAGCACACTGGATACAGCAAAGGCTGTGGGCCCCGACAATATCACGGCTGTCATGCTGAAGACTTGTGCTCCAGAACTAGCTGTGCCTCTAGCCAAGCTGTTCCAGTACAGGTACAACACTGGCATCTACCCGACAATGTAGAAAACTGCCCAGGTATGTCCTGTCCACAACAAACAGGACAAATCCAATCTGGCCAATTACCATCCCATAAGTCTACTCTCAATCATAAGAACATAAGAAATAGGAGCAGGAGTAGGCCATTCGGCCCTTCGAGCCTGCTCCGCCATTCAATGAGATCATGGCTGATCTCCTGCCTCAACTCCATTCACTGGCCCTATCGCCATATTGGAATGGAACGAATTGTAAACTGAGCATTGGGTTGAATTGGAATGGAACAGATTGGAAACTGAGCATTGGGTTGAATTGGAATGGAACAGATTGGAAACTGAGCATTGGGTTGAATTGGAATGGAACAGATTGGAAACTGAGCATTGGGTTGAATTGGAATGGAACAGATTGGAAACTGAGCATTGGGTTGAATTGGAATGGAACACAAGAACATAAGAAATCGGAGCAGGAGTAGGTCATTCGGCCCTTCGAGTCTGCTCCGCCATTCAATAAGATCATGGCTGATCTTCTGCCTCAACTCCATTCACCGGCCTATTGCCATATCCCTTGATGCCCTTACTAGTCAGAAATCTATCGACTTCTGTTTTGAATATACCCAATGACTGAGCCCCCACAGCCCTCTGGGGTAGAGAATTCCAAAGATTCACCACCCTCTGTGTGAAGAAATTTCTTCTCATCTCAGTCCTGAATGGCCTACCCTTTATCCTGAGGCTGTGGCCCCTGGTTCTAGACTCCCCAGCCAAGGGAAACATTCTCCCAGCATCCACCCTATCAAGCCCTGTAATAATTTTGTATGCTTCAATGAGATCTCCTCTCATTCTTCTGAATTCAAGAGAATACAGGCCTAGTTTACTCAATCTCTTCTCATACGACAGTCACGCCATCCCAGGAATCAATCTCGTGAACCTTCATTGCACTCCCTCTATGGCAAGTGTATCCTTCCTTAGGTAAGGAGACCAAAATTGTACACAGTACTCCAGGTGTGGTCTCACCAAGGCCCTATATAATTGGAGTAAGACTTCTTTACTCCTGTACTCAAAACCTCTTGTAATGAAGGCCAGCATACCATTTGCCTTCCTAATGGCTTGCTGCACCTGCACATTCATTTTCAGTGACTCATGTACAAGGACACCCAGGTCCCTTTGAGCATCTGCATTCCCCAATCTTTCACCATTTAGGAAATACTCTGCCTTTCTGTTTTTTCTACCAAAGTGGATAATTTCACATTTATCCACATTATATTCCATCCGCCATGTTCTCGCCCACTCACTGAGCCTGTCGAGATCCTCTTGAAGCCTTTGCATATCCTCTTCACAACTGACACTGCCACCTAGCTTTGTATCATCAGCAAAGTGATGGAAGGTGTCGTCAACAGTGCTATCAAGCAGCACTTACTCACCAATAACCTGCTCACCAATGCTCAGTTTGGGTTCTGCCAGAACCACTCGGCTCCAGACCTCATTACAGCCTTGGTCCAAACAGGGACAAAAGAACAGAATTCGAGAGGTGAGAGTGACTGCCCTGGACATCAAGGCAGCATTTGACCGAGTGTGGCATCAAGGAGCCCTAGTAAAATTGAAATCAATGGGAATCAGGTGAAAGACTCTCCATTGGCTAGAGTCATACCTAGTACAAAGGAAGATGGTTGTGGTTGTTGGAGGCCAATTGTCTCAGCCCTGGGACATTGCTGCTGGTGGTCCTCAGGGCAATGTCCTAGGCCCAACCATCTTCAGCTGCTTCATCAATGATCTTCCCTCCATCATAAGGTCAGAAGTGGGGATGTTCACTCGTGATTGCACAGTGTTCAGTTCCATTCTCAACTCCTCAGATAATGAAGCGGTCTATGCCCGCATGCAACAAAACCTGGATGTCATTCAGGCTTGGGCTGATAAGTGGCAAGTAACATTTGCGCCACACAAGTGCCAGGCAATGACTATCTCCAACAAGAGAGCATCTATCTAACCACTGCCCCTTGATATTCAATGGCATTATCATTGCCAAATCCCCCAACATCAACATCCTGGGGGTCACCATTGACCAGAAACTTAACTGGACCAGCCACATAAATACTCTGGCAACAAGAGCAGATCAGAGCTAGGTATTCTGCGGTGAGTGTCTCACCTCCTGACTCCCCAAAGCTTTTCTACCATCTACAAGGCACAAGTAAGGAGTGTGATGGAATACTCTCCACTTGCCTGGATGAGTGCAGCTTCAACAACACTCAAGAAGCTCGACCCCATCCAGGACAAAGCACCCCACTTGATTCGCACCCCATCCACCACCTTAAACATTCACTCCCTCCACCAACGGCGAACCGTGGCTGCAGTTTGTACCATCTACAAGATGCACTGCAGCAAGTCGCCAAGGCTTCTTCAACAGCACCTCCCAAACCCGCGACTTCTACCACCTAGAAGGACAAGGGCAGCAGGCGCATGGGCACACCATCACCTCCAAGTTCCCCTCCAAGTCACACACCATCCTGACTTGGAAATATATCGCCGTTCCTTCGTAGTCGCTGGGTCAAAATCCTAGAACTCCCTCCCTAACAGCACTGTGGGAGTACCTTTACCACGCATACTGCAGTGGTTCAAGAAGACGTCTCACCACCACCTTCTCAAGGGCAATTAGGGATGGGCAATAAATGCTGGCCTTGCCAGCGACACCCACATCCCAGGAATGAATTTTAAAAAATTAACTGCATAAAAGATTTATGAGCATTGCCAATACAACAATCTTAATATCTAGTGAGGTTTGTAATATACAAGCCAAATATATTACCTTCTTCGCAAAGCACAAAAAAATCCTTTATTTTAAAGACTACGGATGTAATGTTAACTTTTGTCGATAATGTAAAATGGGCGACATCAGGTCCACTGCCCATTATACAACTCTCCCGATTTTCATGTTAACCTAATCTTTCTTACTGTTCAATGTGTGCCTACCATTTCAAGATGTCAGCCTTGGCTCAGTGGTAGCACTCTTGCTTCTGAGTCAGAAGGGTGTGAGGTTCAAGCCCCACTCCAGTGACTTGAGTATCTCATCTAGGCTGATGCTTCAGTCTGATACTAAGCAACATAGGATCATAGAATGGCTACAACACAGAAGGAGGCCATTCGGCCCGTTGAGCCCGTGCTGGTATTGCACTGTCAGGGGTGCTGCCTTCTGGATGAAACTGAGGCCCCCTCTGCCTTCTCAGGTGAATGTAAAAGATCCCATAGCACTATTCAAAGAAGAGCAAGGGAGTTGTCCTGGCCCATATTTATCCCTCAAGCAATATCATCAAAACAAATTATCTAATCATTTACAACATTGCTGTTTTTGCGACCTAACTGTGTACAAATTGGCTGCCGTGTTTCCTACATTACAACAGTGACTTCACTTCACAAGTACTGAATTGGCTGTGAAGCGCTTTGGGATGTCCTGAGTCGTAAAACATGCTATACAAATGGAATATTGTTTGGCCCTTTAAATATGGCATGAAGTACTTACCGGTATTATTGAAGTACCAGAATACACACCGTACATCAGAGTTATTCTGCAATTACAAAACACATTGTTAATAATTATTAATCTCTTTGGTATTGAAATAAAACATAAAATATGCATGGTTTATGCAGAATTAACAATTTATAACATAGCAAGATTTTTCCAATAGTGATCGGTCAACTAAGGCCGATTTGTATTCTCTTGTAGCAAATATCCAAATAGTAAATCTCAAAAAATAGATTCGGATGAAAAACCCATCAACCTTCCAGATGCCAAACCTACCATCTTCCTATTACAGAATATAGCTGTTTCTTGAATGAGTTAGTTGCCCTCTTTGTAAAGAAATACTTCCTGAATTCTGTCCTAAATTTTCTCTTCACACCCTTGAAACTGTGCCCTCTTGTCCAGCTGCCCTGGCTTATCTGAGGGTCTTGATTGTGTCTACTTTCTCTCTCCTGTTAAGTATCTCATTTATCTTTGTAAAGTCCCCTCTGAAATGGCTCTTTTGAAGACTGAAGAGACCTTGCTTATCAAGGTGTGCCTCGTAGTTCTTCCCTCTGACCCCAGTTATCATCCTAATTATTCTCCACTGCCCTCCTCTAAGGCCTGCATGGCTCCCTGATGTGACAGTGATTAGAACAGTATGAAATACTCCTGGGGCAGTATGACGTCTGGGGATTTGATCATGACTGATTTGATATTATACCCCAGGATCATATTTGCTATGTTTTTTGCCACCTCAGACGGTGAACAATGGGTCAGCTAACTCCCCTAGATTTCTTTCAACTTCCCCCTTGGAAAGTTCATCCCCACCCATAAGAGTACACATTCCTCCTGTTTAACTTCCAATATACTGCACTTTGCATTTGTCCATATTGAACTTCATTTGCCAATGACCAGTCCAGAATATGAACACGTGCCCTACCACCTTGTGCGGCTGCACTGCTATCTGCAAATAAGCGTTCTTAACATAGTTCTTGCATCATGTTCCTCATTATTGGATGCAGTAAATTACCACATACCACTGACCAGCGAGCTCGTGCCCTGTACTTGTGTGGTGTATTGACGTGCAGCCGCAGATCTCAGCAATACCTGATTGGGCTGAATGTTCCTGAACGTGATTCGGACTGGATCCACCAAGTTATTGATGCTGAGATTTGCAACGCTGGATGCGATGATGAAACTGTTCAAGACAAATGTATTTGCAATGCTGGAATCCTGATAACAAAGGACACATACTCGTTAAAAACAAGAAGGACAGTAAAGCTAGACACAAAATGACGCATTGCACCCTGATCAATAACAAGAAAATTGGCTAGGAAATTGGGACCGGATCCGCCATTCACTTGATTGCGGAACCATGATAATCAAATCTGCACAGTTTCGGAAAAGGTATTGGTTGAGCGGCGCAAAAGTCCCCGGAAAGTATAGCATGGCATGAATAATGGCGTAACTCATGCCATAATTTCCTAAGACTTTTACAATGTAAGACAAACCCAATGTCACAGGTCTGCCATTCCAATGGAGCAAGTCTCCTGGATATTCTGGGCCAAAATGTCTGAAGCCAACCTCTGCCTCGCCTATACCCCCAACATTTATATTAATGTTTAAACTTCTTGAGGGTGCAGTGTAATCTATTAAAAGAAAAGCTAACAAAATCAACAATTGAAATTCTACCTGGAAAAGTGTAGGTTTTTCATAGAATTGGAATTGCACTCTCGAAGCTATATCCTTGTCCTCTGACGTGAGATTATTCAATAGAGAAGGTGGAAGCTCAATAGCTGCAAAACTGGCCTGAGGAGAGCTTTCATCCAGAGAGACCTGAGGAATGATACAGATCAGTTACACAGAATGTTAAGAGGCAAATCCTTTGTTTTTTTTTAATAAGTGGTGAAGGAATCGAAACAGGGGTAGATTTTCCCAGTTCCGCCTGGGGTTATTGGATTGTCTCGGTGCAATGAATACAGGAAGTTCAGGCGGGAAGGAGCACATGTACCTAAAGGAGCTTGGACTATTTTCCATCTAGCTCATTCCATCCTAACTCCCAAATGTATTTGAACTCTCCTCACACTGTTCTCTACTATGTCACCAGACATAAGAACATAAGAACAGACAGCCTTCCGAACTCAACATTGAGTTCAACAATTTCAGATCATGACCTCTGCCCCCATTTTTTCGGACACCAGGTGCTGATCTGCTATTCCCATTTACACCTCTTCTAGACCCATCTTTTGTTTCTTTACTTCACCCTCTTTTGCCTTGCACCATCATCCCTTTTGTCATTCAATCTCTCCTGCCTTCCACCCTATCACAGACCTTCCCTTTTGTTCTTTCCTCCCCTACTCCCTTTCCATTCCCCTGCACTTGCTTAAAACCTGTTGCATCTGTAACATTTTCCGGTTCTGATGACAGGTCATCGACCTTAAACGTTAACTCTGTTTCTCTCTCCACAGATGCTGCCTGACCCGCTGAGTATTTCAAGCATGTTCTGTTTTTATATATGGTGTGGAGATGCCGGAGTTGGACTGGGGTGGACAAATGTAAGAAGTTACACAACACCAGGTTATAGTCCAACAGCTTTATTTGAAATCACAAGCTTTCGGAGCGCTGCTCCTTCGTCAGGTGAAGTACTTCACCTGACGAAGGAGCAGCGCTCCGAAAGCTTGTGATTTCAAATAAAGCTGTTGGACTATAACCTGGTGTTGTGTGACTTCTTACATTTGTTTTTATATAATATAAGAATTAGGAACAGGAGTAGGCCATACTGCCCCTCGAGCCTGCTCTGCCATTCAACAAGATCATGGCTGATCTTCAACCTCAACTCCACTTTCCCGCCCGATCTCCATATCCTGTGATTCCCCTAGAGTCCAAAAACCTATCTATCTCAGCCTTGAATATACTCAATGATTCAGTATCCACAGCCATTTGGGGCAGAGAATTCCAAAGATTCACAACCCTCTGAGTGAACAAATTCCTCCTTAGCTCAGTCTTAAATGGCCAACCCCTTATAGTGAGACTATGCCCCCTAGTTCTAGTCTTTCCAGCTAGGGTAAACAACCTCTCGGCATCTACCCTGTCAATCCCCTTCAGAATCTTGTATGTTTCAATGAGATCACCTCTCATTCTTCTAAACTCCAGAGAGTATCGGCCCATTCTACACAATCTCTCCTCATAGGACAGCCCTCTCATCCCAGGAATCAATCTAGTGAACCTTTGTTGCACCGCCTCCAAGGCAAGTATATCCTTCCTTAGATAAGGAGAGCAAAACTGTGCACAGTACTCCAGGTGTGGTCTCACCAAGGCCCTGTACAATTGGAGCAAGACTTCCTTACCCTTGTACTCCAACCCGCCACCCCTTGCAATAAAGGCCAACATGCTATTTGCCTTCCTAATTGTTTGCTGTACCTGCACGCTAACTTTCGATGTTTCCTGTACAAAGACACATAAATCTCGCTGAACATCAACATTTAATTGTTTCTCATCATTTAAAAAAGATTTTGTTTTCACAGCCAGGGAACCAGGAAGTGAAGAAGTGCTTTTATTCTGACTTTATAAAAATGTTATAGAGAGCAAAACAAAGATTGGGGCTCTCACATAGAGAAAAGGTAAGCCTGAAATAAATATGAGCAAACCTTTTTTGAAGTTTTTTAAAAATTGTAATTTTTACTTAAATGGAGAAATATGACACTCCATAAAATTTAAATTAAGTTTTTTAGGGCCATGACGTTTGTTAAGCAGTCAATACGCTGTTAAAACCCTAGATACACCTAATCCAACAAGGTTGAACTTTTAATGGGGTAATTAACAGTGATATTACTGCGGAAAAGCCCAAGTTTTGGTCAGTTTCACCGATTTCCCTGATTACACTGATTGCCGACTATGGGGAGGGGCCACAGCACAACCAGTGTCGGAGCAGCGAATGACTGACAGCAACTTCAGGATTTCCGCGTTAGGATGCGCATGCGCTACATCCTCAAGTTGCACTAAATCCTGAAGGGATAATGACAGCAAATGCTGTTCATTCGCTGTTGTTACCCACCGCAAATCCAGGCCATTGTGTCCAATTCTGGGCACCACATTTTAGGAAGGACGTGAAGGCTTGGGAGAGGGTCCAGAAGAGATTTACTGGAATGGTTCCAGGGATGAGGGAATAAAGTTACGTGGATAGACTGGAGAAGCTGGGGTTGTTCTCCTTGGGGCAGAGAAGGCTAAGAGGAGATTTGATAGGTGTTTAAAATCATGAAGTATTTAGATAGAGTAAATAAAGAAAAGCTGTTTCCAATGGCTGAAGGGTCGATAATGAGAGGGCACAGATTTAAGGCGATTGGCAAAAGAACCAGAGGCGAGATGAGGGAAAACCTTTTTAGGCAACGAGTGGTTAGGATTTGGAATGCACTGACTGATAGGGTGGTGGATACAGATTCAATAGTAGCCTTCAAAAGGGAATTAGATAAATACTTGAAGGAGAAAAAATTGCAGGGATATGGGGAAAGAGCGGGGGAGTGGGACGGACTGGATTGCTCTTCGAAAGAGCCGGCGCAGACTCGATGGGCCGAATGGCCTCCACCTGTGCTGTACTATTCTATGATTCTATTTCACCTTGAATTAGGAAGTTATAATATCTGTCAGTATATCTGACAAACTACTGCCATCATGGAATGTGTGGGAAATTATTCTTTAAAATCTATCAATAAAACTGGAAAAAAAATCTCATTAAATTACAAGTTCCAAATTCTGAGCAGTCACGGGAACAAACTATATAATCTGAAATAAAAACAGAAAATGCTGGAAATACTCAGCAGGTCAGGCAGCATCTATGGAGAGAGAAACTGTGCTAACGTTTCAGGTTGAAGTCATTTTGTCAGAACTGGAAGAAGTATACATAATCTCAAGAATTGTCAAGTTAACTTTATGCCTTTTTATTGGTGATATATAGTAGGTGTCTGAGATACTTTGCATCCTACATGTCAGACAATGGGCCGGATTTTGCTCTGAGTGGCAAATGAATGGTGCCAGCCGTACATTATAGTTACACTTGCCTATAGACATTTTATGGGCTGTTGCACTGGAAGTTCCTGTCAGCCAACCATCCAAAAAGCGCAGCGCCCTCTACAGGGCATCTGGGACCTTTGTGAACAGGGCAGGCAACTGTGTATCTCCTTAACCAATCAGATTGAAGAATTATTAATGAACAGCACAGAGTCTGAATCAGGAAGTGTCAGTTAGAATATTTAATTCAATGTCAAATCAGGTACAGAAGTGAAATAAAGAGAGGGAAAGAAAGATTGGATTAAGAGAGAGAGATAAAAGAGACAGAAATAAAAAGAAAACATTTTATTTACATGTTTTCATTTTTTTTAATTTCCGACAATAATTAAAAGCTGAAAGAATGAGACTCCACACTTGCAAAAGTAAATTTTCAGTGCCGGAGAGGTTGTTTGGCAATAATTAAGACTTATCATGCCCTCAAAAGGGAACTTACACTGGAATGGACAAGCCCTAACTTTTTTTGGCAAGTTTAGTCC